>NC_138543.1:11584931-12184931 GCF_964234715.1 Podarcis melisellensis
ACTGAAATCAATGGAAAGTGTAAGAAGCCATGTTACAGACTGGCTACAATATCATCAGTTACATGCAATGTTTAAAATAGATAGGAAAAATGGTTTTTCGGACCAAAGCTCACAATTTGAAAAAGAACTTATACAAAACAAAGATATTTTTTTTAATCTAAAATGTATAATTTGTTATTAGATTGGGAAACAAAAGACGAGCTTGTGAAAGGCACCACATTGGCTATTCCTGTTTTAAACATTTCCTACAGCAGATTCATTGAAAACCTGTGTCTAAGGGCAAAATCCTAAGCACATTTAAGCAGAAATAATAGATGGGAATGACTTGCACAGAATGCCACCAAATCCTTTTGTCCCTCCGATAATGTAATGCCCATAGCAGAAACGCTCCTAGTTGGTATGAATATTTGTTATTTCAAGTGTAAAGTCTTGTAAACATGTATATTACCTTTTTGATCTCTGTGCAAAATACAAAAGAGTATGCGGAAACTGTGAATGCCAAACAGTATAAAGTAACATATCAAATAATAAAAACTGCTGAAAGCAGCGAAGAGACATTGTCTTTGAGATGATCCTGGTTAAACAGCAAGGCTACAGACAAGGATGCTTAACCTGTAAATACAGATCAAGTCACAGATATATCCCCAGGTGCTCTGAAGAGTTTCCTAAAGTTTTTATATATTAAATGTATTGTGTTGTATTGTATGGCAGAATAATAAAGTAAAAGAAGAGGTCCCTCATTGAAGCATGCAAAATAACAGAATCACAAACAAGTGAATGATAACTTAGTGATTGAAGGGGTATATCAGGTACAATAGGAAAATGCAAAATAATACAAAGGTATGTCTTGATGAAATAAGCAACAAAAATTTTGTTGTTCTCTATTCTCTTATTGTGTGGCATGCCACTTAAAATTTAAGAGTGATTTAAGAGTGATTTAAAATTTAAGAGCCTCTTATTGTGTGGCATGCCACTTTAAATTTAAGTGTTCTCGAACACTTAACATGAGTTTGACCAAACTGTGGGAGGCAGTGGAAGACAGGAGTGCCTGGCGTGCTCTGGTCCATGGGGTCACGAAGAGTCGGACACGACTAAATGACTAAACAACAACAAATTCTTAAAGCTGCTATTTTGCTACCAACTCAGTTCAAGGTTTTCAGGACTGGACATCTGCCTCCCCTTCTTTCTGAAAAAAAAGAAGTGCAAAGAGTTTCTGTGGCAAAGTATGCCACTGGCTGATGTAGTTGCCTTTTCCGCCATCGATGGAGGCATGCTTGCACCATTTTGTGATCCTGTCTCTCTTTCTGGTGCGGAAGTCATTTTGTGTTATGCCTCACCCCACTGAAGCCATCTTGAGTCTACTACTCAAGGGCCCTTTTTCAAAATTCCAGATGTGCTCACTGCCCACCAAAGTCTGGCAATCCCTAACTTTAGCTCCTATATAGGAGAGAAATGCCTCTGAGAAAATATGCAACCCAATAAATTTTCCTTGGAGTCTCTGATCATCGTATTTAAAGTTTGGAAGGCATTCCCTCCCACCTCCTGTCTCAAGCTTATACAGTAGTACCTCTAGTTACGAACTTAATTCGTTCCGAAGGTCCGTTCTTAACCTGAAACGGTTCTTAACTAGAGGCGTACTTTCGCTAATGGAGCCTCTTGCTCCTGCTGCGCCGCCAGCACACGATTTCCATTCTCATCCTGGGGCAAAGTTCTCAACTCGAGGTAACTCTTCCAAATTAGCGGAGTTTGTAACCTGAAGCGTTTGTAACCTGAGGCGTTTGTAACTCGAGGTACCAATGTATAGCCAGTTGACCCAGAGGCTTTCTCACAATTCTCATCTATTCTTGCAGCATATGGAGGGGAAGATTGCTCTAGAACCTTAGAAAAGTTCTATGCAAAATATTTTTGGATACTGTGCATGCTGAGCTGTGATACTGCTTGGGCTCCTCTGCCCATCTGCACCACAGAAGGACCAGCATGTGAATCAAAGCAGGAACAGATCATATCACACACCACCAAACTGATGCTCTCCAGCTGTTTCGGACTCCAACTCCTATCAGCCCCAGCCAAAAAGGGTCTGCTGCCGGGGGCTGATAGGATATGTAGTCCAACACACTGTAACTAGAGGGCAACAAATTGGCAAAGGTTGAACTATTTCACACCTATTTTTTGCTGCCCATGAAATGTTTGCTGAATGTGCAATCCAAGAGCTTAGGTGCCAGAAAAGTGTAGAAGAAATTCCAGTATCCCTTAGACCTTTTAAATCAAGGTGTACCTTTATGATTGATCTCACTTCTTAGTGGCACAAAACCTTCTTGAGCAGGAGAGCTATTAGCCCAATATAAAATTTAGTGAACAATATACCTCACCCAGTCCTTCCTTTTGAAAATCCTGCTAAGAAAGCAATGGAAAGGAAAGGAAAAGTTCGGCATTGTTTGGAAGACTTCTGGGTACCATTTGATCCCTATTTTATCACCATTTAGGGGAAACAACTATAGTTTAATGCATGTATTACGCATCTTGGATCTGTTGTGCCAAACCTCATTTGCATTTTACTTTCCTTTTTCTGAGGATATATGATTCCAGCAACTATTTACATATTCAGTGCCAATGGCTATTTTGATCCCCACTTCAGTGCCATTGATCTAGATTGGACAACAGCAATGAAACTGAGCTGTCTGTTTATGTGTACATTCTTGGAATGGAATCTGCTCCCACCAAAATGTGTGAGTTTTGCCACTTGCGTTAAAGCAAAATGTGAGAATTGAAACCTCCCTATGTATGGAAAACACCACTTACACATAATTACACCCACAAAACGTTTTCCTCTCTTTAAATTCCCTTATGAATATATGGAATTTTGCTTGTTAGAAATTACTGTACGATGCAATAAGAATTTACGAATTCTCATGACTTAACAACACAGCATGCAGATGAGAGCAAGGCAGAGAATATAATTCCATGGAGATGAGAAAGGGAAACTGGAGCCAGACTGCTAGCGTAGCAAAGGCGCACGAAGGAACATGGGACGCTGTACTCAGCCCATTCTGGAAATGCCAGAGACTGAACCTGGAATGCATGCAAAAGAGAGCATAGTTCACAGAATTGCAGAGTTGGAAGGGACCGTGTGGGGTCACCTGGTCCAATGCTCTGTTACTTAACTACAGACCTTTCCTGTACGCAACCACTGAAAAAGGATCGGAGAAGATAGTACCTTGCACTGACTGAGAGTCACCATCACAGTGACCAGGGTAGGGAATGTGGTGTGCTCTCTTTGCACACAGTGGACGCGGGTGGCGCTGTGGTCTAAACCACTGAGCCTCTTGGGCTTGCCGATCGGAAGGTTGGTGGTCCGAATCCCTGTGACAGAGTGAGCTCCCATTGCTCTGACCCAGTTCCTGCCAATCCTAGCAGTTCAAAAGCACACCAGCTCAAGTTGTTAAACAGGTACCGCGGCGGCAGGAAGGTACATGGTGTTTTCGTGTGCTCTGGTTTCCATCACAGTGTCCCATTGTGCCAGAAGCTACTGTTAGGTCCATCATGAGACGTCTGCCAGCTTCCAACCACAGATACCAGCAGCCTTCAAGCAAGCAAACGTGCCTTATTATTGCTCCCTAGCATCCCACTGCCAGAGGATTGCCTCCTTCCATTCACCAGTTTGCCTCTTCCAAGTGGAAGAAACCTGGGCAGTGCTGAATGTCACATCCATTGCCAGGTGTGTTCTGCTGGAAACAGAAAAGGGCTTTCCCCTTGGCCTGCCTTTACATCCACTCAGTTGCCAAGTGCTTTTATGACATCACAAGAAACCCACAGCCAATGGCAACAGCTGGGGAGGCATCATCTTCATCGCTTTGAGCCTCACAATGGTGGGTGGAGCTATCAGTGATTGTGTGCTTCTTTATTCGGGACACAGGTGGAGCTGTGGTCTAAACCACCAAGCCTCTTGGGCTTCCCAATTGGAAGGTTGGAGGTTCGAATCCTAGCTCCTGCCAACCTAGCAGTTTGAAAGCACACCAGTGCAAGTAGATAAACAGGTACTGCTGCTGTGGGAAGGTAAATGGTGTTTCCGTGCTCTCTGGCTTCTGTCACAGTCCTCCGTGTGCCAGAAGCGGTTTAGCCACATGACCCGGAAAGCTGTCTGTGGACAAACAATGGCTCCCTCAGCCTGAAAGCGAGATGAGCGCCACAACCCCATAGCTGCCACCTTTCTGTTGCAACAAATGCTTACAAGACTACAAGCAGGACAGAACAGGGATGTTCATTCACTATTGTTTATCCCAACACCTGCTGTTCTGGTGTAGATGCTGCCTCTGTACGTTGATATTTCATTGAGTTAACATAACATAGCCATCGATAGATCCTATTTTCCATGAGCATGTCTTCTATTGTGTTTATTTGCTTAAGCCATCATATCTGGAGGCTGCTGCCCCCCCCAAAAAAAAAACTTGTGCAAATGAATCTCAGCTTTTATGAATTAAATGATACAGCACTTATTAATTTTTTGTCTGGAATGTACAGCAAATCAGCAGGCAGTTGCGCTTCTGCTCATCAGTAGTGCCTGTTCAATGTTTGATTCAGATGGGGACACATTTGGGGGCTGTTTTGAATTATGGTGCTGGAGGAGACTCTTGAGAGTCCCATGGACTGCAAGAAGATCAAAACTATCCATTTTGAAGGAAATCAGCCCTGAGTGCTCACTGGAAGGACAGATCCTGAAGCTGAGGCTCCAATACTTTGGCCACTTCATGAGAAGAGAAGACTCCCTGGAAAAGACCCTGATGTTGGGAAAGATGGAGGGCACAAGGAGAAGGGGACGACAGAGGACGAGATGGTTGGACAGTGTTCTCGAAGCTACCAACATGAGTCTGACCAAACTGCAGGAGGCAGTGGAAGACAAAAGTGCCTGGTGTGCTCTGGTCCATGGGGTCACGAAGAGTCGGACACGACTAAACAACTAAACAAAAACACACCTCTAATCGGTTACCAGTGACGACTGTGGGACTGTGGCAAGTATGTTTAAAAATCACACACATGTAAATGTTCCTGGCATCCTCTTAGCCTTATATTCTCTGCTACAAGAGCAAGTTACATGTAGAAGAGTCTTAATACCAAACACTGTATTTAATAAATCAAAGTTGTATCTTAAGGTATATTATTAGAAAAATCAATGCATACACCTCATACACAGAGAGATCACACCAAGTCAAAGCCAAAACAAGTTACAAACAATTTGGAGTAGCATTTATATAAGAATTTAAGTGGGACATCAGAAAGAGAGAAAAAAATGCTTTTGTACTTAAGAGACAATGAATTATGCTTTGAAAAGTTGTTTCAAGCTAACTTTTCCTGTTGAAATATTAGCTCATTGATTCATGTTACATCACTCACTATTTAATCATTGGATCCTGTCTGTTTTCTCTCTGTTATTGTGCTTATTTTGTCATAAAACTGCCCTTGAGATTTCCTGTATCAATTTTCTTAGGGAAACAAGACCGGATGTAAGTATTGTTTAATCTAGACAATCACTCATTTCGTGTATCTTCAGTTAAAAATGCTTTTTCTTTTTTGGCCCATTATCTTCAGCAGACTGACTTCAAAAATATAAATATCTACCGTATTTCTATAGAATGTGTGTGTATGTACACGGTCAATATTCATATTAAGGAATCAGGAACACTTTGATTACATGTTTTGAAGAAAACCCATCCACCTGCTATTTTTGCCATTCTTTACCGACTCGGAAAAGCCGCAAGAATGTTCTTCGTCTTGGCACCACACAGAATGGCACTTCTTTAACCTACAGAAAACGTAAACTGGCGATACTCTTTTTCTACGGACAAAGGTTTACAGTTCCTTTCTGACTGTGGCTTGTGAGCAACACAGCTACATATTTTGCCATGAGGTGAGGGGCTGGGGAGTCACTGTTTTTTCTCTGCCGGCTGATGGAGACAAAGTTCACTCCCGGAAGAAACAATCGGCAAATTGTTCTCCAGGTGGTGGTTGATGAGGTGGCTGATGCTGTCAAATATGCGGTCCTTTGTACGAACCTGAAAAATAGAGGGTGCAAGGAGAAAGTCTGTATATGTTCCACAGAAATGGCCCAACAAAAAAACCCCGGCCATCAACATATATAAATCTTTGTTATTAGAAGACCAATTTGATGTACAGGTACTGAGGGAAGATTGGAATAAAGAATTAGAGCTCTCCATTTCGACCACACAGTGGGAAACTTGTTTCAATTGCTCTAACAAGGGTTTCTCTGGATCTTAAATTGAGGCTCATACAACAAAAAAATAATAATATTTAGAATATACTGGACCCCATTATGATTGTTTTAAAAAGGGCTGTCTAGGGCATGGGTAGGCAAACTAAGGCCCGGGGGCCGGATATGGCCCAAGCACCTTCTAAATCCGGCCCACGGACGGTCCGGGAATTGGTGTGTTTTTACATGAGTAGAATGTGTCCTTTTATTTAAAATGCATCTCTGGGTTATTTGTGGGGCATAGGAATTCATTCATTTTTTGTTTCAAAATATAGTCCAGCCCCCCACAAGGTCTGAGGGACAGTGGACCGGCCCCCTGTTGAAAATGTTTGCTGACCCCTGGTCTAGGGTATCTAACGTGGAGATGCAATAGGGATAATGCTTCTCTAAACATATGTTTTTTCATTGTCCTATATTGAAAGATTTTTGGCAGAAGGTAACTGAAACCATCAACAGAACTATACCGAACAACCTTACATTACAGAGCAAAATATCCTCTTGAATTATATACCCAACACATAGAACCTTACAAAAGGAAAATATGAGTGGACTCTCCGTGCCCTGACCACAGCAAGAAGAATGATACTGATGAACTGGAAAAATAAAAATGCGGCTCCCTTCTACAATTGGATTGAAGGCTTATATAAAGTCACAGCATACGAACAACTTGCATATAAATGCAGACTTGCCATGGACAAATTCAATGATATTTGGAATCCATTCTTACAAATACTGTAATAGGTTAAGATCTGGTGAAGTACAATAACAACCTTGTAAAATATAGTTTTGGGTTCCCCCTCTCCCCTTTGTTTTCCCTCCTGCACGGGTTCTGTTTCTCTCTTGTTTGCATCTCACCATGTCTGGTGCACATATAATTATGTACTTTTTGAACTTTTAATAAAGATGTTTTTTTTATTTAAAAAAAGTTCCACAGAAATGGCAATTCTAAATAATGTGGGTTTGTAAAAAACTATTTCCCTTTTTGTTGTATTGTACTGATCTTGTTCCTTTGTTGTTTGCTGCCCTGAGCTCCTTTGGGAGGAAGGGTGGGATAGAAATACAATTAACTATTATTGATAATCATGTTGGCCTTTAAGCTAAGGACCAAACTAGCCAAATGAATTTTATCCGTTATCCTCAGTCCAATACACATACAAACCCAGTGAGCCACAAGGCCTGGCAGGAATTTCCTTGGTCTAAGCCCAATACGCTCTCCACTTCATTACAGTGGGGCAGCTGATATAAAACGCTATGTAAACAAAACAGTGTGCATTTTTATAAATCATTGGGTAGTGTGCTACTAAGTTTTAATCAGAAGAGACCCAGTGAAATCAGTGGGTCAAACTTTGCCATGTTCATTAACTTCAATGAGCCTAATCTGATTAAAATTAATTGAGCATCTATTATTATTATTATTATTATTATTATTATTATTATTAGGCAAATGATACTCTATTGGGGAATTTGTTGGGGGGGTTCATGCATTCTCTTTCTCTCATCACCTATTTAGTTTTCTCCCTACCCACAGAAGAGGCAGGTCTCTCTTGCCAGAGGTCTGTTCTGATCACTTACAGAGGGCTTTTGAAATCAGTCCAAATCACTTATAAATAAATGAGTAAACAAGCAATGGGGAGAGCAAAGTGGAATTTCCAACATCAGCACAGGAGTGTGTTTTGAGAACGTCAGAGATTTTAGAAGGTAGCTGCATCTTTCTCAACACTAAATTGGCAAAAGACTCACCAACTTTTTGACCCGTGAGACACAGACAGAAGCACACTTTTGAAATGAAATATCTTTTCTTGTTTGCATGAAGCGTTTGGCTTGCTACAAACACATCAGCAACCTCAGGCGAATTCTGGAAATAGTTCCAAAACTAATCTCCGACTGACCTCTAGCGTTAAGAGTGTGAGTTGCATTCATTGCTTGAGGGGAGGCTGTGAGCCAGCCAGCAAAATGTCTCTTGCATCTTATGAAAGTGTTGGCTGCACTGCAGTGGCTGTTCTGTTCAACTGTTACATACACCTTCCAGAAGATGTGACTAGGGGAAAAGCTGACAGGGGAGTTTCTGAATTTTGACAGAAAGAGATTAAATGTTGCTGAGCTCTGATGGAAATTGCAGGCTGGGATCCCAGGTGTTGAGGAATTGCAGATGGAGCTCTCCTCACACCCCTGTCATGTCATTCATAGATAAGCAGGTGATACTAAGAGACTGGGACACGGGTGGCGCTGTGGGTTAAACCACAGAGCCTAGGACTTGCCGATTGGAAGGTCGGTGGTTCGAATCCCCCGACGGGGTGAGCTCCTATAGCTCAGTCCCTGCTCCTGCCAACCTAGCAGTTCGAAAGCACATCAAAGTGCAAGTAGATAAATAGGTACTGCTCCGGCGGGAAGGTAAATGGAGTTTCCGTGCACTGCTCTGGTTCACCAGAAGCAGCTTAGTCATGCTGGCCACATGACCCGGAAGCTGTACGCCGGCTCCCTCGGCCAATAAAGCAAGATGAGCACCTCAACCCCAGAGTCAGTCACGACCTTTACCTTTTACTAAAAGACTATATACATCCAGCATTCAACCCTCAAAAGGAAATTGTTTCTGCACGGAGAAAGTTGGCTGTGTTAGGCTGTTGCAGCAGCAACAACAAAACACAGCAAAGAATCTTGAGGCATCTTAAAGACGTGCAAGAAATCATTGTTAGAGGATTACAGAGGGCAGTGGGAGTCTGAATGTTGTCTTTAGAGTCCACTCCAAGCCTCTGGTCTTATATCTGTAAAGTGGGCTTCTGCTGAATTGAAATTGAAATACTTTATTGTCACTTGCACAACTTGTATACAGCGAGATTACACAAGCACTCCCCACTCAGCTCTTGAACCGAGCCGTTCGTCCGGCGAGTCCCCATGTGCTGCGCTATACCATCAAACCTCAGAAATACACTTTTTCCGAAAGGTTTCCACAATTTTGGCCCCTAGCGTATTCTAGGGCAGGACAGTATATCCAAAACCAGTTTGAAGCCCATATTGTGATATTTGTTTCACAGGGTTTTTTTACCTGGCAATATAGCACAAATCATGATGTGCGTTAGGGCTGAGCAATATATCACCCAAAACCAGTTTCAGTCCATATCATGAAATTGGTTTCATAATTTTTTGACCTGGCAATATATTGCGAATTGTGGTGTGTGTGCTATGCAAACATCACAACGTGGGGAAAACTGTGAAGCCTGCCAATGCCTCTACATCGCTCCATCCTTATTTCAGACATTGTGATACACCGGTATATTGTGATTTTTAGCTGGGGATATATCACCAAATATTTGAAAACCAAATATCGCCCAGCCCCAATCTATTCCCTGTAATTGGGGGTCAAATGCTTACAGTTCCTTCGGGATCCACCAAGAGAAGGTGCTTGGCTTGTCCATTGTGTAACCCAGTCAGCACGTACGAGCCTGGATTGGAGGTGCTTTTCCTAACCAGGAAGTCTCCACATTTCTTTAAGAGCTGTTCGGCTTCTTTCCTGCTCATCTCCCCTTGATACCAGGGTTCTGTGCTCAGTTCTGCTGCCGCACCTTCTGCTCTGGACAGAAGTGGGCTGGTACATTCAACTGAGGTAGCCTTGTTCAAAATGGGCCCAGGGGTTTGGTTCTTGAGAGCATCTTCAAAAGGGCCTGTTAGTAAGGTGAGTAACAAATACAAATTAGTGGCATAAGTAGCAGGACAGCAATTCAGCGTAGTTCAGTGACTCGTTGCGTTTCCCTACAATAAAAGCACTGTCTTGACGAAAGATGTCCGGATATCTTGCAACAACCTGAAGGCTGGGAGGCTGAGGTCTCTTCCGTTGGATCTTAAATCCCCTTAACTTCCTCTGGATTATATACCTGAAGGAGCGTCTCCACCCCCATCATTCAACCTGGACACTGAGGTCCAGCTCCAAGGGCCTTCTGGTGGTTCCCTCGCTGAGAGAAGTGAGGTTATAGGGAACTAGGCAGAGGGCCTTCTCAGTAGTGGTGCCTCCCCTGTGGACCGCCCTCCCATCAGATGTCAAGGAAATAAACAACTATCTGACTTTTAGAAGACATCTGAAGGCAGCCCTGTTTAGGGAAGTTTTTGATGTTTTATGTTTTATTGTGTTTTTAATATTCTGTTGGGAGCCGCCCAGAGTGGCTGGGGAGGCCAGGCCAGATGGGTGGGGTATAAGTAATAAATCATCATCATCATATATTATAAGGGGGAGAAATTGTGCTCCCACTGATCAGTAAATTCAACTGAATAAATTAACAGAGCAAATGACAACTGTGCTAAACTAAGAATAGGGATCTCTCCTAAGTCCCTAGATTTTAGCGCAGCAAATACATACCTCAGTAGGCACCCCAGCAGGTATAGGATCAAAAGTTGCTGCTGTGGCAATTACAGTTTTCAAGAAAATTTCTGCCCATTCTGCTCAACAGCAACAGAAACTAAGAATGATCTCCATTTGGCTAATAGAGTTATGACAACAGGCTTCAATTTCTTTTGTCCGCCTGCCTGTTTTATAGCTTTGCTTTCTCCTGTCAGGCTTTTAAAGTGAGAAAGTTGCCATCTTTCAGATACGTGAAATGTAGCGTTTCAGTTCTTTCAACTATCATTACCCTCTGGTTTTTCTGGATCAATGTGCTGTCATTTTGTAGGGCACACAATTCTGTCTTTGTCACAGCAGGCAAAAAAGAAGACCTCAGCCCTTATTTGCATGGGCGGTGAGGGAGACCTTGAGGAACTCTCCTTCCTCACCGTCATCTCCAGGGACCCTGAGAAAGTGGACTGGCAGGAAGGAGCAAGGCAAGGAACTGTGTCTGGGACAGGTGGTAAAAGTGTAAAAGGAATTAAAGGAGAGACTATGGATGGCACATAGTCTGATACATATGTCTGGGATCTTGTATAGGGTTGTATAGGACGCAGGTGGTGCTGTGGTCTAAACCACTGAACCTCTTGGGCTTGCCGATCGGAAGGTCGGCGGTTCGAATCCCTGTGACAGAGTGAGCTCCCATTGCTCTATCCCAGTTCCTGCTAACCTAGCAGTTCAAAAGCACACCAGGGCAAGTAGTTAAACAGGTACCGCGGTGGCAGGAAGGTAAATAGCGTTTCTGTGTGCTCTGGTTTCCATCACGGTGTCCCATTGTGCCAGAAGCTAGTGTTAGGTCCATCATGAGACGTCCACCAGCTTCTAATCACAGATACCAGCAGCCTTCAAGCAAGCAAACCTGCCTTATTCTCACTCCCTAGCATCCCACTGCCAGAGGATTGCCTCCTTCCATTCACCAGTTTGCCTCCTCCAAGTGGAAGAAACCTGGGCAGTGCTGAATGTCACATCCATTCTGTTGTGCCAGAAGTGGTTTAGTCCTGCTGGCCACATGACCCAGAAAGCTGTTGGTGGGCAAACACTGGCTCCCTCGGCCTGAAAGCAAGATCAGAGCCGCAACCCCATAGTTGCCTTTGACTGGACTTAACCATCTAGGGGTCCTTTACCTTTTTTACCTTTCTATATAGGGTTGCCACATGTCCTGCCTAATACAACAGCTAAAGAAACACCCTTCCCTTACAGCTATTAACTGAATGATTGTTGCAAAATACTGAGTTCTGAGATGCAAGGAAAATTAAAAAAGAGGCTTTTAGAGAATTTTCAGGAGGAACTTACTCATGTCAAAAAGATCTTTTCCTGGGCTGCTGTCTTTGGTACTTTCTGTTGTTCCACTAAACAGGTTTTCAGCATCTGCCTGAAGAGCCTGAAGGATTTCCATATTTATGTGTTGCGTATTCACATAGGCCGGTACTTCTCCTGGTGGGGTTACATTAGATTTTCCTTCCGGCAGGCTGTAAATGTCCAAAGAGCCTGCAAAAATCAATGCAACCTTTTTTGTGTGTCCCAGTTTGCAGTAAGGCAATTTAAAAGAGCATCCTTTGGCCTCGGGCTGTTTCCACACAAGAGGTGCAATGGGATGGGTGCCTATGGCAGGATCAGGGCTTCTTGTACGTGTGGAAGATGTTCTTTTTGTCAAAATGATGGGTGGGTTCAGATGGATGATGGGCATAACGTGCTGCATTTAATGAAATATACTGAATTATTTCAGGAGTTAGAATGCTGTTTGAAAACACAAGTTATGGGGATAAAAGTACTTCTCATGGCTCAAACAAAGGGGATAAATTGCATCCTAGACATATTCTCAGGGGGTTGCAGAAATGGCTTATGTATCAGAAGAAAAGGAAGCCTCAAAGGTTTCCAATTACGGCCATCTTCTCTCTATATAATATATAGGGCTGGATTCAACCATGCGGTGGGAGTCGGTGCAAGGATTTCTGCTTCCACAATAAGGCTTCCCCCCCTCCTCCCACTGAGTGCCCCTGTGTCTCCCCCAAATCTACTCTGGGGGGTTATGAATACTCCCATGGGGCAAGAACCATCTCCTTTGTGCTATGATGAATTCCACCCAGAGTGTTTGTTGGCTTAGTTTTGCATTTGTCTCCACCTCCTTTTGCTCACCCATCTCCAACTTTCCCACCGCTGTATGGCAGAAGAAACATTTTTTTAAAAAGAAACAGCTATAGAATTGAAGTCCGTGACTAAAACAGGCTCAAAAGTATGCTGGAAATGTAAGGGGAAAGAAGGCACCTTTTATCATGTGGAGATGTAAGCAAATAAAAGGATTTTGGGAAATGATATAGAATGAATTGAAAAAATGTTTAAAATAACCTTTGCTAAAAAAAACCCTGAAGCCTTCCTTTTAGGAATTCTAGGTGCCAAAATCGCAAGGGAGCAGGAAAGACTATTTATGTATGTGACCACGGCTGCATGGATGTTATTGGCCCAGAGATGGAAAGAAGATAAAGTTCCTACCAGAGAAGAATAGCAGATGAAATTGATGGACTATGCCAAAATGGCAAAAATGGCCGGAAGAATCAGAAATCAGGAAGACCAAATTTTTAATAAGGAATGGGGAAAATTTATAACTGATCTTAAAGAGCATTGTAAACAGTTAAAATCATTAGTTGGATTGGAATATCACTTGTAGTTTAATGGTGAATTCTGGATACAATGGAGATGTAAAAGATTTGGATCATTATAAAAGATGCAGGAGGAAATGATTAATAGTAGGACCCACAAAGGGAACTCCAGGAGATTCCTTGGAATCTTGTTTTTTTATTATCTATGTTTGATATATGACTGTAAAATTTTAATCTGAAAAACCAAATAAATTAATTTTTTTATAAAAAAGAATTTAAGCCTATGACATGAAGTCTTCCACCAATCCACATTCTTCTGTTTGCCTCTAGAACTCATGCAGCAAAAGTGCAACCATTCGAAGCGCAACTTACCTTGCCTACTGGGTCGCTGTTGTTGATCTTCGCCAAATAGGTCCCTTACGTATTGGCTCTGGTAGTATGTTTGCTCTCTTCCCATTGCGGATGCAGACTAAGGTGGCAGTAAAAATAGTCTTCATGCAAACTCTACCTTTTAAAAACTGCAATGCATTTTCAGTGGGTCTTTTATATGATTGGTCCAGGTGCAATTCTACCCAAACCCAGTCTTTGTTCATTCATCATGTATGACACTATGACTGAGCATTCTTTTATGAATGAGTTTGCGTAGGAGGAGGGTGAGTGAAAGGATGACCTTCGGGGAAATTGCACTCCTTTCCTGTTTTATTAACCCCTGTAATTCTAAATGACAAAGTAGGTATATTACACCTATAAAAGGAACTCCTCCAGTTCAATCACCCTTTCCTGGAACAAACTTGACAGCCTAATGATTACCAATGAATTTTTACAAACAGAGACACAGAAAGGATGCTAGACCATTATTATAATCATACGATGGCTACGTGTAAAACTTTGTTTCCCAATGCAGGGCTCATCCAGTCTCCCTTTCATGCTGAATTTCTAGGCATAGGTCCCTTTTGCCCCTAGAAAGTGTGGGGCAAAAGGTCAGTGTGGGTGAACCCGCAATTAGGGACTTTAGGGATGCAAAGTCGAATACCAAGGAACAACGCCCACTTTGCCATCTTCCCACTTTGCCATCTTTTCAGTAAATGTATGGTGATTGTTCATTCAAAATTACATGAAGAATACAGAAAAGGACCGTGTATATGAAATCTAGTGCTATTCACTTATCTCACACAACTACATATGCATAGATATATATCACAATAAATTTAAGTAACTCAATGAATGTTGCTTCCATATGAATGAAAAGCAATGCAAATATTCACCATGGCAGTTTTGCCCAAAAGTCCAAGATTCCTGGCAGGGAAAGAAAATCACAACCCATCGCAGCATGAAAGTTTGAGGGAAGAGTTGCCCACAAATAAATTATCTGTGGGTTGTGTAGTTTAGACTTCAGTAAGCGTCTAAAAGAGTGGCGCTGTGGGTTAAACCACAGAGCCTAGGACTTGTCGATCAGAAGGTCGGCAGTTCAAATCCCCGCGACGGGGTGAGCTCCCGTTGCTCGATCCCTGCCAGTCCCTGTTCCTGCCAACCTAGCAGTTTGAAAGCACGTCAAAGTGCAAGTAGATAAATAGGTACCACTCCAGCGGGAAGGTAAACGGCATTTCCGTGCACTGCTCTGGTTCGCCAGAAGCGACTTAGTCATGCTGGCCACACGACTAAGGGAGCTGTACACCGGCTCCCTTGGCCAATAAAGCAAGATGAGCACTGCAACCCCGGAGTCAGTCACGACTGGACCTAATAGTCAGGGGTCCCTTTACCTTTAAGCGTCTAAAACAGCCTCTCTTGCATCAATCCCCCGAACTCAAGCTCATAGGAGTTTAAACAGTTTGGAGATTCAAGGGGGGGTAGCAAGAGACATTCGGCAGGCATTTCCTGTGTCAACTTTTAAGTGCTGGTGAAAACTTTTCTATTCCTCCAGGTCTATACAAGCAATTCAGAGTACATTCCCCACATTGGTCTATTGATGGTTGCTTTTAATTTCTTTTTGCTTTCAACTTCTTTTTAACGTTTTATTATGTTATTGTTTGGTTTTATGTTTTTGTATTGTCGTAGACCGCTGTGATATATTTTTATAAATGAATGAATCCACAGAGCTACCTTTGTGAAACCAGCAGTTACCATTGCTATTTCCCCCTCTCATCTAAACTAGACTGCAGTGCTACATGGTGTTCTATGCAGTTTGAAACCCAACATGATAGAGGGCAGGAGTAGCACACCACAAGCAATTTCTTTCCTACCTGTGGTGAGAGCACACATTCCATATATGAACGTATGCAGCATATCAGACATCCCCACATGGACATAATGTTTCACCACAGAGTAGAAGAAGAAGAAGAAGAAGAGTTTGGATTTGATATCCCGCTTTATCACTACCCGAAGGAGTCTCAAAGCGGCTAACATTCTCCTTTCCCTTCCTCCCCCACAACAAACACTCTATGAGGTGAGTGGGGCTGAGAGACTTCAAAGAAGTGTGACTGGCCCAAGGTCACCCAGCAGCTGCATGTGGAGGAGCGGAGACGCGAACCCGGTTCCCCAGATTATGAGTCTACCACTCTTAACCACTACACTACACTGGCTCTCAAGAGTACACTTATAAGATCCAATACATGTTGGACCAAATCACATCAATTTTATCTGAGATCTCAGTTGTGCTGCTCACGAATTCATCCTGCCGAAAGATTAAGTCCACGTGTGGATGTTCAGTGGCCTTGGAGATGGGACAGGCATTCCAGGTAGACATGAGGGGACAGTCTAATCTACTCTCCCACCAGACAAAGGAGAACAGTGGGGGTTGTTATTGACCAAACAGAACCAGGATCCCTTAAACACAAAGAGAAGAGCTTCCCGGGTTGTGGTAGAGATTGCTCATACACTTGCTGAGCAACAATGTTCCTCGTGTGGTGAAATAGCAGGCGCACACTCCTCAAACACACATAGACCAGGTGAGGTGGAGACCTATATACATCTAGACCCAATTTCCCTAAAAAGACAAAAAGAATAGATGGCACAAATCAAGACTATGGGCATCCGTGTGATGGGTCTGCCTTAAATATCCATCCACATGCTTTTTTTTATGTATGCTACAACAGCAGCAAGAATACTTATTGCAAAGTACTGGAAGACACAAGATCTACCCACCAGGGAAGAATGGCAGATGAAGGTGATGGATTATATGGAACTGGCGGAAATGACTGGCAGAATCCGAGACCAGGGAGAAGAGTCGGTGGAAGAAGATTGGAAGAAATTTAAAGTTTATTTACAGAAACATTGTAAAATTAAGGAATGTTAGAAGGATGTTGGAATGAAGTTATGTGGTTTTAGCAGAAATGGTATAAAGGATTTAGAAAAAACAGACTGTTAATTGGTGAAAGGAGGGAAAGTAAAGTTACATTACATTAAGATAAATTACAGGACAAAAATTGGAAAAGATGGAAAGGATTTGCTGAAATAGCTAACCGAACTAGAATACAAAAAAGGGAGGTGTGAGGAGGTCAAGGAAACAAGCAAATGAAATATAAGTTATGGGAAGATTCGCTGTGTTTTTTAATTGTTTTTATTTTTCTGTTTCCCCCCCCCCTTTTCTTTTTCCTTATTGTGATGTGTTGTTTTGTTTTTGTTTAATATGGTGTTTTCTATTTTTTCTTTTTGTAACCTTTAAAACTTTAATAAATATTATTCTAAAAAAATATATCCATCCACATGTTTTTGGTAGAGGTGAGGGGGACTGCCACCCAGTGAGGGTATGAACTGGCTCTTTCAACCGGTGCATCAACACCTTTTGCTTAAAAGATCCATGATAAGTTAAATACTTCTGGTTATCCTTTATACAGCTATTTTCAGTCCATTAAAATAACACCCAAGGGAACCAAGCTAGGATTCACTGGCCTACCTGAGTAGGATCTGAAACAGAGGAGAGCTTGGCTCTGAGCCTTGCATCAACCAGGCCCCCAGTCGGAGGTATTTTGTTAGGAATGTTGTTGTAATATGGATGCTCTGCTGCTGCCTCAACATCTTCTTCCATCCAAAGTTCATCCAAACTTTGCATCCTGTCAGAAAGAAGCTCTGTTATTTTGCTCCTTCAGTTTTTATTCAGTTGGCTATTTAATTGCCAACATCTAAAATGTGACAAATATATCCCTTAACAAATTCAGTTCCGTTGTTATATAAACTATAGAATTCACCTTTGGACATAATCCAATAGTTTGAGGGACCTCTTGAATTGCCTCTATAGGTTCCCTGTTGACCAGCATATTCTCAGATACAATAGTCCCTTGTATTAACTACTTTGTTGCAGTACAATCGAAGACTAGGAGTAAGGGATCTTCCACACTTTTTCTTGACCTGTATTTTGGTCGTATTGTGTACCGATTTAATTCCACCAGGCCCAAGAGCTTTTCTTGTTGTTTTGTGGTTGTGCCTTTCAAAACTCCAATATTACCTGCTGAATCAGATCTTATCAGATGTGCGGAAAATTCAAAGGGAGGTTTTGCTTAACCGAGCTTCAATTCAGCAGGTATGATCGGTAGTTTGCAATGGGCAGCTGAAAGGACACTGTTATTGCTTTCTCTGTTACAGAGAGCAAGGGTTTGAGGCTGGTACCCAAGTTCGCTACCTGAGCAGCCTCCTCCAACCTGATACCCCTCAGATGCTTTGGGCAAAAACAACAACTATCATTCTCTGACCATTGGACTCTGCTGGCTGGGACTGGTGGCCACATTCAACAAGATTTGGAAGACATCAAGTTGAGCGAGGCTGTTCCAAGGATGTAAGCCTTATTCTGTCGGATGGGGCAAGTGTCACAATAATCTGTTGCGAGTATTTGCAGCCAGTTGTTCCCTCCTGCAAATGAACTCTCCTTTTATTTTAGCAGTCCTTGAAGGAAACAGCACTTCCACACAAAAATCAAAACTCCTGTTGTACTTGCTCACCTATCGTGAAGAGCCGGGATCTTTGAGGGGCATTGCAAATATTGCTTAAAACGCAGTTCAAATGCTTGTCCTATACTGCTGATAATATCCTGGGCCAGGCCGTCAGAGCACTCCAGGATATGACACGCTAAAGGAACGGGGAAACAAGAAAAGTATTTTAGAGTCTAAGCTTGAAGCTTGAAGAAATCAATGCTGTAGTAGTATAATAATAATCCACTCTGGCAGGCTTCCAGTAAAATATTTAAATATTTTAAAAAAATTAAATACAAGTAGTTTTACACCTTTGTCCTTTGCTTAAAAAAGATAAACTTAAAACAATCTATGGCTATTTAAAAAAAAAACTTCGGTAGAAGTAAAATTTAAAACCATAGTTCTAATATACGGGACTTATTTTTAAAACAGATGTTTCCCATCCCCTACATACAAGGTTGCATTCAACACAGTCCTACTCAGAGTAGACCCACTGAAATTAATGAGCCTGTTAGTAATGCCTATTAACTTCAACAAGTGTGCTCTGAGTTGTATACCACCCCAGGCGTCCCAAAAGTTTGCTTTTAAAAATATCACTGGCATCTTCTATGTGCCTCCCTAAAAAATAAGAGAAACTTTTAAAAGACACACACACACTTAAAAATAAAATAAAAAACGAGTGTCCCCATGGTCTCTTGCTTTGATACCAAAATGGCTTTTCTTTTGTTTTCTTTTTCTTTTTGGTCACTCCAGACCACATCAAAATTTAAAAGACAACTACCGAGCTGTCCATCCCTCATGGAGAAGTAGAATAATGGCTCAGTCACCTTTCAACTTAATAGTTTATAACCTTCTATAGCAAACCTGTACATATTTCACTCGTCCGCATCATCTAGGTGGCTACAAATCATTTTCTTCCTCCTTGGCGTTTTCTGATTAATTACTTCTAGTTAATACAGCTGCAAGAGAAGAGTCTCACAAAAACTCTGAGGAAGTGACTGAGCTAGCAACTCAAAAGATTGCTCAAACTGAGAAACATTCATTAAGTTAAACCTTGTCCACAGCACCATATAAATGTCCTGAGTTTAGTGGGGCACCTTATGGATGCAAGTTGAGCAGCTGCCTAGCCTTTCAGGTGAATTTCTATGCAGGAACTGAGGTTCAAATCAAATTCCCACTCAGCCCAGTGGATGACTTTGACCAAGTCATTGACTCACTGCCAGACCTACTTCCTAAGGTTCAAAATGCAACTTTGAGGACCAAACTAGACATAGGAATATACTGTAGGAAGTTGCCTTTTACCAAGTTGGACCATTGGTCAGGCTATCTCAGTATGGTCTTCTGAACTTAGGAACTTCTGAAATGGAAATGGATTGATTCAAAAAGGGTGGGTGGGAAGGTTTCTGCTCCCTGTGGAAGCCACATGCAGCTAGCCTTTTTAGCCTCACTGCCAGGCTGGGCAAGACAACAGCCAATGGCCAACCATCCAATGATACACCACCCTCCCAGTGGGGCCTCCGATTGGCCCACTGAAATTTGCCCTCTTTGATGGGAAGACCGCCCCTCGCTATCACTGGTCAAGGGGAATTCACCAGCAGCAGCTGGAAAGCAAGCATGCTCTAGCTGCCGGGGCGAAGGCGAAACGCAAGGGGGCCACAACTGTGCCCCCTGCCCCCATAAATGTGGGGAGCGGCCATTATCTACTGCTGAACTACAGCCCTTCCCCAAGACAAGACAATAGAGATCTGTGTTCATCCCACCTCTTAACATTTTGGCAAACAGAAATTGTGTAAGGGGCCATTTGGATCGGGACCACTGTCATGGGTAGTTAACACTTTACTCCAGTATTGTGCCTGCCTATGCATGGTTTTCTTCTAACTGGTGGGAATAGTGTGGAATGTAATCTACTGGGAGCAGTCAAGTACAACATTCCTTGTTTTCCTAGAGTGGACACGCAGGGAAATGTTTGGTCCAGCCAGTTGAAACTTCCTGTTCCTTCTGGCTGGAGCATCCTTCCTTTTGCATGTGATAGAAGGTGGGTGTGACCTAACCTGTCCAGGTAACAAAAGGACGAGTCATGCAGCAACTCTCTTTCTTCCATCTTCCTTTCATTGTGTGAACTGCTGGACTGCTAGTCTGCAGTCACTGGGATTATTCCCCCATATGGGGTAGATCCACATGTACATATTTGTAACTAAGTCTGCCTTCAGGGATCCAACTGTGAACTGATGTAAGTAGTCTTCTTTTATTGACTTTGAATAAGATTGTGGTGTCTTTATTCTTTTAAGAGGGATTCAAGGGAACTTACCATGAACATACAATTCAATCTGAGACAGACTGAATCGTACAATAGTGAGAGGCTCACACGAGCCTGCAACCAGCTATCTGCTGTGCATGTAGAAGGTGAATGTAGCTCTGGTAAGTAAAGGAACTTGCTAGTGCAAGTTAGAAAGGATATTAATAAACAATATATCCTCTACTGCCACCCTGAACATTCCCACTAATAGTAGCTCCATGAAAGGCTCGTGTGTGATGAGAGGCAGGACTGAAATTTGGACATGCTTCAGACTGTGGGAAGTCGTAAAATTAAAAATTACAATTCGGAAGATAATTTGACTTTTTATTTTAGTTTTTTTATTGCATTATGATTTGATATGTTAATGGGATGTCTTTTATTGGAAAATTAACAAATGTTCTAACAAAAGAAAGGAAGGAAGGAAGGAAGGAAGGAAGGAAGGAAGGAAGGAAGGAAGGAAGGAAGGAAGGAAGGAAGGAAGGCTCGTGTGTGTTTTCCATATGGAGAAGTGGCAGCTAGAAGAAAAGGTTGGCCACCCCAGTCTCCAAACCCTGAAGCTGCTGTTTTCCATAATTTTAAGAAACAGGAAATCCCATCTCAGAGCTCTGACATCTCATCTGATTTGGCAACTGAGCTCTTTGGAGGCGAGGCGGGATGTGAATGTAAGAAATAACAGAATAAATTTTGAATATGGTGTGTGATACCGTTAGTGGAAGGGAAGCCATTATCAATAGAACACAGTGCCTTAATGAGAATCTGAGCAGCGTACGTTTTCAAAAAGAAGAGGAGATTGAATGTTAAGCAGTACTTTACCTCTGCGATTCACAGGGTCCTTAGCTACGTAGGCGACATAGTCTGTTGTATCCTGTTGGCAGAGGGAGGGGAGATGGGAGGGCAGGGAGACAAACATCTACCATGAATAGCATGTGAGTTTTCATTTTATGCTGCAACAAAGGTGCACTGCTTTGTGTGTTTGCAACTGGTTGCCTGTGCTTGGATACCATGGTGACGAGTGTGTTATAAATATCATCCAGATAGAGAGATTAGATTCTAGAGTAGATACATTAAGGCAGGAAGACAGAGAGAACCTCTTGCACAGAAAACCCTGCAAAATAATAGAGCATGTCCTTGGTATAAAACCATCAATTCAAAGGCTATAATACCATTAAAAAACTGGGCCATCTTTTCCAGTATCTATCGAAAGGTACCCAAATTACAATTAAAATGGCATGCTGTATATTGAGGAGGTACAATTTTCTTAAAGCAATAAACCATTTTGGTTGTTACATCTGAAATGAGCCAATATTTTATAAGTGGGGAAATGTAATATCTGCCCCCCCCCAAGTGCTTTTGTAAATTGTGAGTGGGATTTCAGGAGTGTTGCATCAATGGGATATTAGTGGAGAGAATACCACACGTTTCTGCTGAGGAACATTGCAACTCTTTTTTTTCTTCTGTGCTCAAACACAATCTGTACCACACTGAGATATGTTTGTAAGTCTTCAGTATTTAAGCTAAAAAGCACAAATCCAGACGTTTGTGGTAAGAGAATATGCAAGAGATGAATTTCAATTTACAATATAAGTTTATAAAAGGTGGGGAGGAGCAGAGGAGGAAGAAAAAGGAAAGGTACCGTATTTTTCGCTCTATAGGACGCACTTTTCCCCCTCCAAAAATTAAGGGGAAATGTGTTTGCATCCTGTAGAGCGAATGCAGGCTCCTTGGCTTCAGTGATAGCAACGCGAAGCCTCCGAAGCGCAGAGGGAGAGCTCCCCCTGCGCTCCTTGGCTTCGCGTTGCTTTCACTGAAGCCCCCGGAGCACAGCGCCTTCAGGAAGCTATCCGCAAGTCTTTGGAGCACAGCTTAGCTTTGATGGAGAGGCGCTGCACAGCTTTCCCTCTCTGCGCAGCACCCCTTCAGCGAAGCAGGAGGAGAAATGGAAGGGGCTCCGTTTCTCCTGCCGCTTTGCTGAAGGGGTGCTGAGCAGAGAGGGGGAGAATTTTTTTCCCCTGTTCTCCCCCTCCTATGGTCCGGTGCATCCTATGGTCTGGTGCGTCCTAAAGAGCGAAAAATACGGTAACTACAAATGAATATGGGTACAGCTCACAAATGCAACAATAATTCACACATTTGAGTCATCACTAGGGTCGGGGGGAGGGGAGCTGTGGCCCTGCAAATGTTGCTGGAGTATCGCTCCCATAATCCCTGACCATTGGCCATGCTGGCCGAGTTGATCTGGTGGGCGACAGGTTCCCTAACTCTGGCTAAGCTCATACCATCAATAAGCAAAGATGTTTGTGTGATCAATCACAGACTGATCACTGCAGCTAAAAATATAAGGTGAGCCTGGTGGATCGGGCCAATGGTCTGCTCACAACAGCGCTCTCCCCTTCTGTCGTTTCCAGCAACTGGTATTCAGAAAGTAACAACAACAACAACATTATACAGTCATACCTCGGGTTGAAGTAACTTCAGGATGAATATGGCAAAGTTTTTATCGGTGGTTGCAAGAACCAATGATCCCCATAGTCTGAACAAAACGCTTGTTTAACCTGGAGGTAGGCCGTATGAATTGTATATTGCTTTGAAACGATTTGTTGGGTCTCTGGACCGTAATAAAGATTGTTCTTGTTGTTGAATATTTTTGGGTTGCGCTCCATGGCGACCTGGAAGTAACGGAGCACGTTACTTCTGGGTTTCGCCGCTCACGCATGCGCAGACACTCAAAATGACGTCACTCACATGCGCGGAAGCGGCAAAACGCAGCACGCACAGACACGTGTTACGTTCGCTTCAGGATGCGAACAGGGCTCCGGAACAGATCCCGTTCGCATCCAGAGGTACCACTGTATATTTGTTTGTTTGTTTGTTTATATACCCCGCCCATCAGGCTGGGTTTCCCCAGCCACACTGTGTGGCTCCCAACGGATTAAAAACAGAATAAAACATCAAACATTAAAACTTCCCTAAACAGGGCTGCCTTCAGATGTCTTCTAAAAGTCAGATAGTTGTTTATTTCCTTGACATCTGATGGAAGGGCATTCCACAGGGCGGGCGCCACTACCGAGGAGGCCCTCTGCCTGGTTACCCCTGTAACCTCACTTCTTGCAGTGAGGGAACTGCCAGAAGGAGCTGGACCTCAGTGTCCGGGCAAAATGATTGCTGCCTCCAGTTGTGAATGCACAGCATACTTGGATGGAACTTTGATACCCTCTGCTTTCAAGTCATGCAAAACTTTTCAAAGCGGACAGTTCATGCATTTAACTGAGAGTCACCGTAGTGAGAGATGCATGTGTAAATTTAGCCCTGTGTGACAACAATCATTTGAACTGGGCCTCCCCTCCACCCATCTCTTGCTAGCCACTAGGCAACTCACGTTCCGAAAATTCAGTAGGCAGTGGCATTTCAGGAGCGGACACTTGGGTTACAAATAGAGGTTAAATAACTGTAGAGGCTAGAAACACCTCTGCCCACAGCAGAAATTGCTCATTATACAGTCATTTAGTGTTAGACCGCTATGCTATTGATAATATGGGGTTCTTCCTTTTTTTCTTTCTTTTTAATCATGAAGTTATTTTCACAACACATTGGCTTCATTTCATCTTTACTGTAATACCTCTGAGAGTACCTTCATATATCATAGGAGTGTTTGAGTTAAACTGAATGATGATGCCTTGTTTTGAATTTCCAGAGCTTTCACTTAGAACTTAATGGCAAAGGTCTAATTAGCAATATTTCCTCAACAAGTTAAGTGATCAGTTGCGGCACAGTACCCTTACATCAGTACCACAGTATGATTTCATCAGTTCCAAAATGAGAAAGATGAATCAAATGAATCAAATGAATCAAATGCTTACCACATCGACTCCAGATGCAAAGGAAATAGACTGCATATGATGGTTTGCTATAATCTGTAAAGGGTTCGGGAAAAGATTAGCATGAGCGTGAGATGCAGTCAGACTTTCCAGAGTCACATTCTAATCATGTTTAAAGCACATGGCTTCCCCCCAAGAATTCTGGGAAGTGTAGTTTACCCTCTCCCTAGAGAGACACAGTTCTATGCAGCTGTAGCAAACTACAGTTTCCTGGTACAGGTAGGTAGCCATGTTAGTCTGCTGTAGTCAAAACAAAATAAAAAAAATTCCTTCCAGTACCACCTTAAAGGTAGAGGGACCCCTGACCGTTAGGTCCAGTCATGGCCAACTCTGGGGTTGCGGCACTCATCTTGCTTTATTGGCCAAGGGAGCCGGTGTACAGCTTCCGGGTCATGTAGCCAGCATGATTAAGCCGCTTCTGGTGAACCAGAGCAGTGCACGGAAACACTGTTTACCTTCCCGCTGGAGAGGGACCTATTTATCTATTTGCACTTTGACGTGCTTTCAAACTGCTAGGTTGGCAAGAACAGGGACCGAGCAACGGGAGCTCAGCCCATCATGGGGATTCGAACCGCCGACCTACTGATTGGCAAGTCCTAGGCTCTGTGGTTTAACCCACAGCACCACCTGCGTCCCTAGTAGCACCTGAGAGACCAGTTAAGTTTGTTATTGGTATGAGCTATTGTGTGCATGCACACTTCTTCAGATATCTGAAGAAGTGTATCTGAAGAAGTGTGCAATCACACGAAAGCTCACACCAATAACAAACTTGTTGTTGTTTAGTCGTTTAGTCGTGTCCGACTCTTCGTGACCCCATGGACCAGAGCACGCCAGGCACTCCT
This sequence comes from Podarcis melisellensis, assembly GCF_964234715.1. NCBI lineage: Eukaryota > Metazoa > Chordata > Lepidosauria > Squamata > Lacertidae > Podarcis > Podarcis melisellensis. Next base: position 11,610,074 of record NC_138543.1, read on the forward strand.
GTCTTCCACTGCCTCCCGCAGTTTGGTCAAACTCATGTTGGTAGCTTCGAGAACACCGTCCCACCATCTCGTCCTCTGTCGTCCCCTTCTCCTTGTGCCCTCCATCTTTCCCAGGATCAGGGACTTTTCCAGGGAGTCTTCTCTTCTCATGAGGTGGCCAAAGTATTGCAGCCTCAGCTTCAGGATCTATAACAAACTTAGTTGGTCTCTAAGGTGCTACTGGAAGGATTTTTTTATTTTGTTTTGACTATAGTTTCCAGGGTTGGTTTGGGGGTAACCATGAGCTTGAAACGTCCTCGAAAGCCTAAAAACAGAAACAATAATATCAAAAACAAATGTGCAAAGTCGTGCGTCTCCAAACCTTCTGTGACAGCATGCCCAGATGGCAACTCCCCAGGATCTCAGATGCTAAACCCAAAGTCCTGGAATCTTGCAAGGCGGGCTGGCTTTTGCTGTCATCACAGTATGACTCTTGCCCCACGGATCCTGCAGCCCACGGATTCTGCCTTAGGCAGAGTGGGCAGGCAAGGACAGGTGGAAGCACAGCATGGAGTCACCCGTTTATGCAGATTGTGGGAAGCCGTTTGCAATGAATGCGCATCCACCGGACCCCATTTGAAACCACCATCTGGGTGCCCTTTGAGTCAGAATACCCTACACATGCTGCCAAATTGAAGAAGCATACATGTTTCACCGCGGCTGGAGAAGGTGGCAAGAAGGGATAAGGAAAAACACCTACAGCTGCCTTATACCATGTTAGATAGCATAGATAGCATAGAGTTCTGCAGTGCAGACATTGGTCCAGAATTTCTGCCACTAATTGGCAGCTGCTCTCCAGGGCTTTATACAGGATTCTTTTCCATCCTTACCTGGAGAAGTTGGGAATTAAATCTTTTGCATGCAAAGAATGTGCCCTACCATGGAGCTAAACGGTGAAGGTAAAGGGACCCCTGACCATTAGGTCCAGTCGTGTCCGACTCTGGGGTTGCAGAGCTCACCTGCTTTATTGGCTGAGGGAGCCAGTGTACAGCTTCCGGGTCATGTGGCCAGCATGACTAAGCTGCTTCTGGCGAACCAGAGCAGCACACGGAAACGCTGTTTACCTTCCTGCCAGAGTGGTACCTATTTATCTACTTGCACTTTGACATGCTTTCGAACTGCTAGGTTGGCAGGAGCAGGGACCAAGCAACGGGAGCTCACGCTGTCACGGGGATTCAAACCGCCGACCTTCTGATCGACAAGTCCTAGGCTCTGTGGTTTAACCCACAGCGCCACCCGCGTCCCAGACCCACCCCCTTTTTTATGGTACTTTTATCCTAGGGAAAAGAGAGAGAGACCCGTTTGCTTACTTTGTAGTCCCATTTTAGTAGGAAAATAGGAAGTTGTCTTATATTACCCAGACCGTTGGTCCATCCAGCTGTCAGGCAGCAGAGGATCGAACCCCCACGGCAGGTTGCCAGGAATGGATAAAACAAGAAGTTCTTATGAACTGCTTTTTATTCAATATTCACAGAGAGATGCTTAGAAATGCAGCCTCTTAGAATAATGACGTTGCCCCCGAGTGAGTCTCCACTCCCTTCCTCTCTCATGCGTCACAGCCACGGGTGCTGAAATGTGCCATCTGCCTTTGAGCTCTCTGCTCTCCTACTTTCAAGGCTCACCAGGTTTTGGGAGACGGGGGTCTGGAATGCTTTCTAAAGACAATGACTCTGTCAGCTGTGCTCCCTCTGGTCCTTCTTCTTCCTCCTCTCCCATTATTCCCCAGCTTTTCCCCTCATCTGCCTCTGAGCTGTGATCTCCCTCAAACCCCTGTTGTAATTCTGAACTGTCTTCTTGTTCTCTAGAAGGTCAGGCTGAGGAGTCGGTCTCTGCCATCCCTCTTCTGCCCCGCCCCTGACACTAACTCACTATTGTCTACAGTAGGAGTGGGACAGAAAAAGAGGCAAATGCAAAGAGCAGACAAAATGGAAGTTCTACCTTTGTGCAGTGGACGAGTTTCTACGCACGCTCTCCGTCCCCCAACCAGACAAGCGAGGGGCATAATAAGAGTACAAGGACCTGTTCCACCCAGGCCAAAACATTTGGGCTTTGAAGATGGGCCAGTGCAGTGCATGGCCTGGGCAAAGTTCAGCTGGCCAAGTAGAAAGGTCATCCCTGGCCTGCATTTACCATCATTGCCTCCTCAGGGTTCAGGCAGAAAACATTCCCAGGCCTACCTGGAGAAGCCAGGGACTGGACCTGGGACCTTCTGCATGCACAGAAGAGCTCTACTACTTCTCCTATTACATTAATGCCCCTAGTTTTCCTCCTTCTCCCAGTTCTGTTTGAAAATAAGAGCCCAACAGTAATGGTTTTGCTGGCTTTTTAAAGAGAATGATCTGATACTCCCTGACCCCAAAGAGGAGTTAATCTGGTTAACATTTGAGGATGTCTGCAGATGGACTCTTCTGTTCCAATGCAATTTGTCTTGTCTTGAAAGTTTTAAGATCCAATCCGGAAAATACACTATACCAGGGTTTCCCAAACTTGGGTCTGCAGCTGGTTTTGGACTACAACTCCCATCATCCGTAGCTAGCAGGACCAGTGGCCAGGGATGATGGGAATTGTAGTCCAAAAAAAACCCAAGTTTGAGAAACCCAGCATTATACAATACACATTGATGGTGCACTTAGGCAGGCACACCCTGATCTGCTTGGAACAGAACAGCTGCATAAAATTGCATAAGAGCTTTGCCGGATCAGACCAAATGATCATATAGTATTGTTGACTGTTGTCTCAGGGGCAACCCAAATGGAAAGCCCCATAGCAGAACATGAGTGCAGCAGCTCTGAGGCATACTAAAGTCAACAGGGTTAGGGCAGAGCCATAATGGGTTGTAGGTAAAGGGATGCAGGTGGCGTTGTGGTCTAAACCACTGAGCCTTTTGGGCGTGCCGATTCGGAGGTCGGCAGTTCAAATCCCCTTGACAGAGTGAGCTCCCATTGCTCGTACTAGTTCCAGCCAACCTAGCGGTTCAAAAGCATACCAGTGCAAGTAGATAAACAGGTACCACTGTGGCAGGAAGGTAAATGGTGTTTCTGTGTGCTCTGGTTTCCATCACGGTGTCCCATTGTGCCAGAAGCTACTGTTAGGTCCATCATGAGACGTCCGCCAGCTTCTAATCACAGATACCAGCAGCCTTCAAGCAAGCAAACTTGTCTTATTATCGCTGCCTAGCCTCTCACTGCCAGAGGATTGCCTCCTTCCATTCACCAGTTTGCCTCCTCCAAGTGGAAGAAACCTGGGCAGTGCTGAATGTCACATCCATTGCCAGGTGTGTCCTGCTGGAAATAAAAAAGAGCTTTCCCCTTGGCCTGCCTTTATATCCACTCAGTTGCCAAGTGCTTTTGTGACATCACAAGAAACCCACAACCAATGGCAACAGCTGGGGAGGCGTCATCTTCATTGCTTTGAGCCTCACAATGGCAGGTGGACCCATAAGTGATTGTGTGCTTGTTTATTTGGGATGTGGGTGGAGCTGTGGTCTAAACCACTAAGCCTCTTGGACTTGCCAATCAGAAGGTTGGCAGATTGAATCCCTGTGAGAGAGTGAGCTCCCGTTGCTCTGTCCCAGTTCCTGCCAACCTAGCAGTTCGAAAGCACACCAGTGTAAGTAGATAAATAGGTACCGCTGTGGTGGGAAGGTGAATGGCGTTTCTGTGCGCTCTGGTTTCCATCACGGTGTCCCATTGCGCCAGAAGCTGTTTAGTCATGCTGGCCACATGACCCAGAAAGCTGTCTGTGGACGAACGTCGGCTCCCTCAGCCTGAAGCGAAATGAGTGCCACACCCCATAGTCACCTTTGACTGGACTTAACCGTCCTGGGGTCCTTTACCTTTTTACCTTAATGGGTTCTAGCTACAGACAACCTAATCCTCCATGGGTTTGTCATCCAAGTTGGTGGTCATCCCTCTCTTTCTTTGGAGCAAATCCCACACTTTAACATGTACTGTGTGACGAAAGTACTTATTTTTGTCTGCCCTGGATCTTCCAGCGTTCAGCTACTGAGAAGTACCAGCAAATGCTAGTTATAACAAATGAGTACAGGACCACTAAGCACAGAAATAATCTGGCTTGGTAGCAAGGAACAGGGCCATGGAACTATTAAAAGCAGCAAGCGGGAATTAGAGCATACAGACCTGTCTTGAATCAGGCGTCATCAGGTTTAAGCTGGTGGTAGAGATATTCAGAGTAATGCTCATTCCTGCGAACTGAAGGTTGCTCTTCCCCAAGATACTAGAGAGGGCTTTACTCGGCGGCTGTGAAAGCAAAAATCACACATCTCAGTACTCTAGGAGCATCTGGTGACACCTGACTCCACGCTGCATAAACGGGGAGCCTCTGGGGTTTATTCGTCAAGAGTGTGACATTTTAATCAACGTTCTGCGGCTGCTTTTATCCGAAGTTAGTAAGGAACAAGTCGCGTGTTGATTCACAAGCAAGGGAAAGTGCTACGAGGAGAGAGAGAAAATGCAGGTTGTTTCCATATAGATAAGGAAGATAAGTGATCTAAAGTGGTTGGTGTCATACCAGGGAGACCTGGATTCAAATTCCCCTAAAAACCCTACTGGATAACCTTGCTTCAGTCACCATCTCGCGGCCTTCCCTACCTCACAGGGCTGTTCTGAGGTGAAATGGGAGTGAGGAACCATGTACAGTGGTACCTCGGGTTAAGAACTTAATTCGTTCTGGTGGTCCGTTCTTAACCTGAAACTGTTCTTAATCTGAGGTACCACTTTAGCTAATGAGGGCTGCTGCCGCCACCGCCACACAATTTCTGTTCTCATCCTGAAGCAAAGTTCTTAACCTGAGGTACTATTTCTGGGTGAGCGGAGTCTGTAACCTGAAGCATCTGTAACCTGAACCAACTGTAACCTGAGGTACCACTGTACACCATTCTGAGCTCCTTGGGAGAATGGATTGCATATTAAACGAATGTAATAAAGAGACAAAGAGAACCAAGAGGCATGAGATGAACATGTGGAGCGATGTCCAATTACCTCAAAGTCACGACAAGTGTCAGAAGAGAAGCTTTTCTGTAACAGCAGAAAACTAAAATCTATTAACTATAGAAATGCTGAAACATTTGCAATTATATCTGCTCACGAAAGCCACTTTAAATCACTCCATCTAACTCACAGAGTTGAGTAATAAACCATTTGTGTGGATTCTCCACACAGTTGTGACAATTTGGGGCCACAAGCCCTTCCTTTAGGGTTTGCAAGCGTGGAGGAAAGTGTTGTTTTATTTCATTCAGGAAAAATGCTGTTAGACAAGTACAGTGGTACCTTGGGTTACATACGCTTCAGGTTACATATACTTCAGGTTACAGACTCCGCTAACCCAGAAATACAGTGGTGCCTCGCAAGACGAAAAGAATCCGTTCCGCGAGTCTCTTCGTCTTGCGTTTTTTTTTGTCTTGTGAAGCAAGCCCATTAGCGGCTTAGCGGATTAGTGCTATTAGCGGCTTAGTGGGCTTAGCGGATCAGCTGATAAGCGGCTTAGCGGATCAGCTGTTAGGCGGCTTAGCGGATCAGCTGTTAAGCGGCTTAGCGGCTTAGCGGATCAGCTGTTAAGCGGCTTAGCGGCTTAGCTGATAAGCAGCTTAGCGGCTTGGGGGAAAGGGGCGGGAGGGGAAAAAAACCCGCAGGAACTCGCAAGACATTTTCGTCTTGCGAAGCAAGCCCATAGGAAATTCGTTTTGCGAAGCACCTCCAAAACGGAAAACCCTTTCGTCTAGCGGGTTTTCCGTCTTGCGAGGCATTCATCTTGCGGGGCACCACTGTGGTCCCAGGGTTAGTGGAGTCTGTAACCTGTAGCGTATGTAACCTGAAGCGGATGTAACCCGAGGTACCACTGTAATAATAAGAGGCTCACACGAGCCTGCTACAAGCTATCTGCTGTGCATGTAAGAAAGGGGAATGTAACTCTGCTACATGAAGGAACTTGATAGCGCAAGTTAGGAAGGATATTAATAAACAATGTATCCTCTCCTGCCACCCTGAACATTCCCACAAATTTTTTTGCACCCAGAGCAGTCGCCCCAGTGGCTCCCCCCTACCCACTGTTAATGTATGATATCAGCGAACCATCTCACTCAAATACGTTATTTAGGAAAGTGCCAGTGGAAGAATCTCTGTTGACCTCAATAGGAGCGTCACTATTTGTATGTGCATGTGTGTTGTGATTTTGGTACACAGGTAAAGGATTGACTGCCTTTGCCATTGGCACAATACTGCTCAGTTCCTCCCATGGCAGTAATTCAAAGGACAAAAATTGTACGTGTAAAATGCATACATGGACTTAATGTCGCATCCCGTTTGGTCCCCAAATGAGAGAATATGATCACGTTGACCAAAAAGACACAAGGCAAATACCTTTCTTTTTTTAAAGGCTCCTTTGGCTGCCGGCACAGCATCGCAAACAAGGCTGATCGCTTCCCTGGAGAGACAGAAAAGAACATTGGGTAGCAAATGGTTTCACGGTGCCAGAAGCATACAGTTTGGTTTCTCATGATGGCATTCAAGTAATGATCTACTGGAAAGTCTGCATATGGACTAAAGCACTCCGATGCTCATAGCAAACCAAAGTTTGCATTTGAAATATTACACTATTTGATGGTCTCATAGGCTGTATCGAGTATGTTAAAAGTAAGAAAAGCAGGGCAACCAATCTTGCTAAATTTCTTAGGGAATTGTGAAGTTTTAGCATATTCAGAGCTAACCCACAGTTGAGGCAGAGTGAAGCAGTTATCTCCAGTGGCGTAGCGTGGGTTGTCAGCACCCGGGGCAAGGCAAGTAATTTGCGCCCCCTAACCCATGGATTTGCGCCCCCTAACCCGTGGATTTGCGCCCCCTAACCCTAACCCCCAGATGTCGGGCCCCGGTGCGGCCGCCCCCCCCTGCATCCCCCACGCTGTGCCACTGGTTATCTCAGGTGGTAGAACCATAAGAGGCTGCCCACAGAAATGCTCTGCTTTTATTCAGGTGTGAATAAGGAAAAGAAAGACACATATTCTTTTCTGCTTTTGTTCTTCTTCAGATGGTACGTACTTATGCAAGGTAGTTCAAAAGATAGATGTGGGAAAGTATTTGCAGTACATCATCTCATATTACCTTGTAATCTGTGTTCTAGTATTGAAGTCAAGGGATCTCATGGAACGCAAGACCTCTATACATCCCAAATACTACGGGAAGGAGAAGAAAATGGTAAATAAGCATAAGTGAGAAAGCTTTATAACAGGCATTTTAAAATGCAAAATAAAACCACAAATCATTTCCTCCCACAAGTGCACACAAACAGATGGAGAATAGGGCACGCATAGGAATTTATGTAGCTTTATTTATGCATGTTCTTATACTGTATGTCTCATTTTCACCAAACAAGAGCCCCCACTCAAACTGATAAAACAAATAAAAGTACAGTATGACCCTTGGCCAATAAAGTGAGATGAGAGCCGCAACTCCAGAGTCAGTCACGACTGGACCTAATGGTCAGGGGTCCCTTTACCTGTATAGTATAAAAGTCCACACAAAATGAACAATATTAAAATTTAACAACAATAATAATAGAAGGGAAGAAAATCACAGCCCTTTATTGATGCAGAAACTGTCCCCACCCACCAGATTCTTACATGGATGCACGGCTGTTAATGGACAAGCGAGGCCCTTCCCCACTTGACACAGTGAGATCAAGGTGCGTGATTTACAAAAAGCAAAACATCTCTTTGGAGGGGTGAAGAAGAGTGAGAGTGAGCAACTGGGTCAATTTATTTGTGCAGGGGAATCATTTTCAAAAGGAACAGCTTTTGACAATGGAACTGTTCTTTAATTTTTTTAGTGATGTGCTTTTTGGACAAAGTAGTAATCCTAAATAAATAAGAATAAAAATGTGCACCCCACCACAAGACCATTCCATTGTAACTACCCTACCTCCCCAAAATTCCATACCTCTTGCAGTGTACAAATTCTACAAACACCCTCCATATCTCCTCAAAATCATTTCTCCTGCGTATTCCCCGTCTTGCCTTAATGGAACATGTTAATTTATCATTAATAGCTATATCCCACACCTCTTTATACCATTCTTCCATTTTATATTCTGCTTGCCCCTTCCACTTCCTAGCTATAATAATTTGTGCAGCTGTCAATAAATTTGTGAGCAAGTCCTTCACAGCCTGCGAACCTTCCACCCATCGTCAATTGATAATAATGCTACCTCTGGACTTTTGGTCAGCTTTAACCCAGTGAGACAATGGAACTGTTCTTTTGCTGTTTGCATAAGACATGCTAGAAACCTCTGGCTCACTCCATGCTGTTCTAGGTTCCTAAGGAGTCCTTGGATTCCCCACTTTCCTTCAGGGTTCATTTCCAACTTTACACCAGATACTCAATGAAAAGTAACTGAGGGTGGACACCAGCCCCACTGAAAGCTGTTGATGCAGTGGATCTAAACACTTTTCACACGCTATGCCTGCATTAGGCTCAGACTATAAATAATGAGTGTCACCCAGATTCACCCAAATCTGCTTTAGCAAGAACTCAAGTAAGTAGAGAGCTGGGAATTGGATTGTTAAAGCAGAGGAGGTACAGAGGTGAGGAGCTCAACACCCCTCTGCAGCGTCCCTCCTGGCAGCTTCTCTCTCCTCCAAGATCACTGTGTGTTATACTAAGCCTAGATCCTAGAATAATAGGCAAGTAGAATCCTAGAATACAACAACTGATTGGCCTGGAGGAAAAGACCAATCAGGCTCCAGGAGGGAAGCAGAATCAGCCAATCAGATGTGACTCATTGTGTAAATAATGTACAGTGGTATCTCGGGTTAAGTACTTAATTCGTTCCGGAGGTCTGTACTTAACCTGGAACTGTTCTTAACCTGAAGCACCACTTTAGCTAATGGGGCCTCCTGCTGCCGCCGCGCCGCCACAGCACGATTTCTGTTCTCATCCTGAAGCAAAGTTCTTAACCCGAGGTAATATTTCTGGGTTAGCAGATCTGTAACCTGAAGCATCTGTAACCTGAAGCGTATGTAACCTGAGGTACCACCTGTATATAAAAGCCTGAGGTTTTGGGGGCAATTCAATCACTGTTTTACAAGCTGCAATGAAGAGCATGAAATCACTACAAGATTCTGAGTATATTTCACTGTGGCACCAAGAAGCCAGCGAGGAAAGCACTAGCTTCTGGGCACTTAGAAGCAATCGTGGAGAATCAGCATCCCGCTTGACCTTTTGTTTTTTTGTTGTTGTTGTTTTTGTTTTATAAAATATTTATTAAGATTTTCAATATGGATACATAGATAACACACAGTACAACATATGTCATAACATATTTTCACAACTTCTTTGGACTTCCTCACGTCTCCCGCTCCCATTTTCATCATTAAAATTTTTTACCAGCAATTTGTCATCTTGTTTGCATTTTTATGTCCCACAAACTTAATTTATAGTCTAATAGTTCTCCAAAAAGGTTTATATTTTCTCAATCTCACTTGTGTTCCTAATTCTATCTAGTTTAGTGGTGCTCAATTATTTATGATTTAGCCACCTACTTAACATTCAGCCAAATTACAATGTTTTTGTAAATAAATCTTGAATTTCTTCCAGTCTTCTTCCGTCCTCTCCTCTCCCAGGTCTCGGATTCTGCCAGTCATCTCGGCCAGTTCCATGTAGTCTATCAGTTGCATCTGCCAATCTTCCAGTGTGGGAAAATCTTGAGTTTTCCAGTGCTTCGCTAGGAGTATCCTTGCTGCTGTTGTTGCATACACCGCTTGACCTTTTGCTGTAGAAATGTGACTGCAGATCCTGCCATATGCACAGAACACAGATCTACCTCCATCACATGCAGTCAGAGTTTTGAACTCTCTAAACATACCCTTCACCACTCAGCCCTCCAAAATGCTACGCAGCAGATCAACACAAGAGGTAGTGTAATGCAGGGCTGAGACCACCCAACTCTCTCACACACATTCCTGCATGCACAAACACACAGAGAACACACACAGAGAGGGGGGGGCAGGCAGACAGACAGTCCTCCATCTTCAGCTGATCCATTTGGGAAGGAGGAGTATCGCCTTCCCTGCACACATCAGACAATTGACTCACTGACTGGGAAGAGGGCAATATGCACCCCTACCAAGGCACCAGATTCTGCCCTACCAGTGCAGTATCTACTTAAGTCCCACCTGCCCACTCCTACCCTGTTTTTAGCTGCTACTGCCAAAATTGTTTGGTTCTTGGAGTAGGGTTACCAGACATCCCCGTTTCCTGGGGACAGTCCCCGGATTTGCGAATAAGTCCCCAGACAAATTCCATGCCCAGAATGTCCCCGGATTTCATCTAATGTCCCTGGGAAACACAGCACCGGCAGTCTCAGCAGCCTGGAGCAGTTGGCTCTGGCTGGCTTCAGGAGCTGCTGGGAAGTCCCCATATGATGGTGGTGCAGGGGCTCTAAGATGCAGCTTCTGGGCTGCCTCCACCTTCCCCGACCCCAACAACTAAGCTGAGAAGGGAGGCTTCATGCTGCCTATCAGAGCAACCTCCCAACTCCTATTTGCATGCAAGCAGGAGCGGGGTGGGGATCTCTCAGCTGAGAAGGGAGGCTTCACACTGCCTATCAGAGCTTGCGTGCAAGCAGGACAGGGCAGGGATCTCTCAGGCAACGGGAAACCTCCCTTCCCAGCTGAGGGATCCCCGCCCCCTCCTGCTTGCACGCAAGTAGGGATGGGCTTGGGGCTGTTCCGATGGGAAGGGAGGCATTGTGCTACCTGAGCCTCGCCGCCACCACTGCCACTCTCGGCCCTTCTCCGCCTTCCATGCCTGATCCACCATGCATTGCTTCCCCACCACCACCACCGAAAACCAACAGACTCATGGAGAAAGGAGATAGAAGCCTTGGAGGAAGGGGGAACATGGTGGTTGAGGTCAAGGTGGCAGCTGCCCCTCTGCCATCGCCATCGCCATCACCTTATTTATTTATTTATTTATTTATTTATTTATTTATTTATTTAAAGTGTCCCCGGATTCATTGGAAAAAATCTGGTAACCTTACCTTAGAGGCCAGAGAAATTTGCAGCAGGGGGCTGGGCAGATCTGGCCTATGAACTGCAACCCCTAATCAATCACCCACCGATGTGGATGAGATATCAATTCCTCTTAAAGGAGGGAGCGCATTGTGATTGGATCTCTAAGCACACACCCCCCACCTTCTGGTGTGGGCAGGGCTATGCCCTGCTCCAGTCTGGTTGGTTGTTTCACGGTCACTTGGACCCTTGGCTTGGGGGATGACTGCAAAACAATATTTAAGCCCTGTGTGTTGTATGCTGGTTTTCTTTGCCTTCGTGCAGTGGACCCTTTTAATGGGGGTGATAGAGTAGAGTGCAAAATATGGTCTGAAGCTCAACATCAAAAAAACAAAGATCATGGCCACTGGTCCCATCACCTCCTGGCAAATAGAAGGGGAAGAAATGGAGGCAGTGAGAGATTATACTTTCTTGGGCTCCATGATCACTGCAGATGGTGACAGCAGTCACAAAATTAAAAGATGCCTGCTTCTTGGGAGAAAAGCAATGACAAACCTAGACAGCATCTTAAAAAGCAGAGACATCACCTTGCCAACAAAGGTCCGTATAGTAAAAGCTATGGTTTCCCCAGTAGTGATGTATGGAAGTGTGAGCTGGAGCATAAAGAAGGTTGATCGCCAAAGAATTGATGCTTTTGAATTATGGTGCTGGAGGAGATGCTTGAGAGGCCCATGGACAGCAAGAAGATCAAACCTATCCATTCTGAAGGAAATCAGCCCTTAGTGCTCACTGGAAGGACAGATCCTGAAGCTGAGGTTCCAATACTTTGGCCACCTCATGAGAAGAGAAGACTCCCTGGAAAAGACCCTGATGTTGGGAAAGATGGAGGGCACAAGGAGAAGTGGACGACAGAGGACGAGGTGGTTGGACAGCGTTCTCAAAGCTACCAGCATGAGTTTGACCAAACTGTGGAAGGCAGTGGAAGACAGGAGAGCCTGGCGTGCTCTGGTCCATTGGGTCACGAAGAGTCGGACACGACTAATCGACTGAACAACAACAACAAAGCAGACCCCCTGCCCACCCACCCTTTATTTAGGTCCGTCTGGCGTTGCTATGGACTTGTTGGCTGCCTGTTTTGTAATGGGGGCCTGGGAGGAATTTTTCCATCTGGCAAATTGGCAGGACCATTTGGTTTTCGCCTACCACCATAGCAATCGTCACAGCTTTGTAAGGTTTGGCGGTTAGGCATTGGATCAGCAATGGTGGGGAGGCGAGGTGCGGCCATCACCTGTCCCTCCAAGCTCAAGAGTATTCCATTAAAGGAATCTAGGGGTTGGCCTAAGGGGCTAGGGCCATACCAGGACCCCAGGGGGCACTGGGGGGGACCCTCTGGCAGCGCTCGCTCTGGCGGTGTTTCACCCTTTTATCAGATTCCCCGCGATGTGGGTGGGAATCTTATATAGTTTGGATGATTCCAATGCCTAAGCCAATACCACTCACATTCTGTATTCAATAAAGTTGTGGCCTAAATTTTGCCCAGTAATCTAAACTTAAATCCTGTGTCACTGTGTTTCATTTTTGGGGGGTGCTGGGAGGGGGTCTCAAATCGCAACAATATAAAAGAAAGGGACAGCCACCTGACATTGCATAAATTACAACTGCTGGAAGGCCAGCAAACAGAAACAGGACTCAGGAATGTGTCAGGAACTTCTCGGCCACTTTCCCCCCTGCAATTAATCTTAAATATTACCCATATAACCTTTGCTAAGAGTCCCCCGGTCCCTATCACCCACCCAGAAGATGCTGAAATGGCAGTTTAAATGAAGTATAAAAAAGAAAGGTGCTGCAATGTGACCTTAGAAATATTTCATGAACAAAAATGTAATACCCCGTACCCTTGAGATTCTACGCAAAGTCTGGTCAGAGGTATACATTTTGATGATGCGAGCAGCAAAGTAATCTGCATTTAATCCTGGCGCAGAAAATCCCTGAAAATGCTGGTTGACAGCCAGCCCTCTATTAACTATTCTAAAAATAGGCCTGCAAAATTAGAAATTTCTTACTTAGGGAGATTTGAATTCATGGCTGTCTGCATACAATCTGTCTCAGCGTCGCATTGTAATAGTTTTAGCTGGAAAAGAGGAGCCTTCCTTTGAAAACTTGCCAAGATTTATTCATGTTGAACTGATTACTTGTACAGCAATGTGATAACACAAAAATGGCTTCATTAAAAAAAATATCCGGGGTGTTAATTGCACATGAGGGAAAGATATGAATATGTGTGTTTTCAGATATATTCATGTGTGAAAGAAGATCTCTTAATATGCAGTTCCCATATCTGAATTACGTTCTAATGGGTGAGATTTGAGCACCGGAGAATGACAAGCAGTCATAGAGATTTAAGGCTGTAATTTAATCTAATTCTTCAATCTCAGGAGGGTGTGGATGACGAACAAGAGAAAGGCATTAAATTCCTTTAATAGTTAACAGAATGGGCTATGCATTTGCTTTGTAAAGGAAACTGTACTATTAATCTGCCATTTAAGAAATATAAAATCAAGAGCTCTGTGATAAAAAGTCTCAAATCCATATCCACCTTGGATGCTCACTGCAGCTTCTCACCTGTTCCCTAGCTCTGTGGAGGGGAGAAATTTAGTTGCCTTCTTGCCCTCCTTCTACTAAGAGCGTTCTCAGCATATACTGTGAACTTCCTAGGTCACACTGAGCAGTCTCGTTGTGATAGGATTTCCAGAGGCAACCTTAACTTCTGGACATATTGATTTACTAAGCTGAAGTGGAAAGTCCTCTGTAGTCGCTGTAGAATGTTACTTGCCCAAAAATAGAAAGAAGAAGAAGAAGAAGGGATACAAGAACTTATGAAATATGCAGAAATGGCGAAACGTACCGGAAAAATAAGAAATCAACAAACTTTTTATAAAAGAATGGAAATTGTTTACGGAATATCTACAATTAAACTGTAAATAGATAAGAACATTGGCAGGTAATAACCTGCAGTTTTATAATATTTAAAGTAGATGAAAAAATGAGTAACTTAAGTCAATTTGGAATATGCAGAAAATATAAAAAACAAATTTAAGGAACCGCAGAGAGAGGGGGAAGTTTTGGCAATGTCCATATGATGCCATTGACTTCAAAATGCCCGCCCAAATTCCACCTTTTCCTGTTTAATCTGGATTCACCCTTCCAAGCTGGGGATTCAATAAATAATTTTTTAAAAAATATTGCTGCCAATAACTTATTTGCAATATCTCAAATTAAGCCCTCTTCATCTTCAGAGAAGAAAAAGCAATTGCTCTAGATGACCTGTTTATCGAGCATTTGTTCTGATTTAACTGGAAGGAGGGTGGAGTGAGGTATTTATTGTGCATTTATTATGATTTGTTTGCAGAGAGGTCAGAGAGCAAGTGTTATCCAACATTTTCCAGTGCATTTTCCCATCATTTTCCTTATCGCCAAAAGCCTAATCTTCTTAGGGAGTGGGTTTGTTGCATAATACCTCCTGATCAGCTGGAATTCCACAGCTGGAATTTGCTGGTACTGTGTGTGATTGAATTCTACCGCAAAACAGAGAGTGTCTGAAAATACCCATAGACTGTGTTCATTGTCATTACCCATTTACAATTCAATTTTCAGAAGCAAGATGCACATTAAGCTCACAATTTATTTGCCACCTCATTTTAAACGAGCCGAGAATACTTGAACAAAACAGATACTGTCCTTTAGGTTATGAGGTGGGGGGGAAATATTTTGGCCAAAAGCAATTCTTTAAATGAAAACTGGGAGACTCGCTGCAAGCTGCTAAATTTTAGCAAATCAATTCAGACAGACGATAAGAAAAGCAAGGTTGGCGCATTCAAGTTTATATTTGTTCATTTCCTGAGCCATAGATAGTGCTCACTATAATACATCAAACTGCATGGTACAAGTTAATCAGTCTAATAATGCGTGTTATTGCACAAACATATTGTGTTAGTGCATCCATCACTCCTTCTAATAGTGAACTCAGACAGGTTTGCAAGCCCAAAGGTGGCTTCTGTAAGGTTACCAGATTTTTTTCAATGAATCCGGAGACACTTTTCAACTTTCCTACTAAATAGATGGATTTTGTCAGGGGACTGATTTGTAAATACAGGGACTGTCCCCAGGAAATGGGGACGTCTGGAAACTTTAGGCTACTGAGAAACAAGAGTGGGGTTAAACAGCTAGAAGACCAAAAACAGCAAGACTTAATAACACTCAGCATATAAATAAAACCAACAGTTTTTTTAAGTAAACATAAAAAAATAGAATTACATGTCTGAGTAGGCTTGGGACTGTGGAGGTGGGAGAGGAGGGTTAAACTATCCCCTCCATCCACTGTTTTTTCCAATCAAAGTGCTCCCCTAAAGCTGCTATTTGCCCCAGAAGCGGCGGAGGGGACACAAATAGGTGTCATATGTTTTGTTCAATGTGGCAAATAACAGCTGAGGCAGGAGCAGAGGTTATTATTGGAAATTTTGCAGGGGAAAAGGTTAAAACTAAGCAATCTGAATCAGGCCTCCTTTGGACGCTATTAACACTCTCTGAAGTACTAATAAACAATGATTATTCTGTTCCTACATTCAACACATCGGAAGGTGTATATTGTAGGTGCAAGGGTGAAATTGAAGAAATTCAGTATTTAATATTGTTCTTAATACGGGGGGCGCTATGGTCTAAACCACAGAGCCTAGGGCTTGCTGATCAGAAGGTTGGCGGTTCGAATCCCCGCGACTGGGTGAGCTCCCGTTGCTCAGTCCCTGCTCCTGCCCACCTAACAGTTCGAAGGCACATCAAAGTGCAAGTAGATAAATAGGTACCGCTCCGGCGGGAAGGTAAACGGCGTTTCCATGCGCTGCTCTGGTTCGACAGATGCGGCTTAGTCATGCTGGCCACATGACCCGGAAGCTGTGTGCGGACAAACACCGGCTCCCTCGTCCAGTAAAGCAAGATGAGAGTGCAACCCCAGAGCCGTCTGCGACTGGACCTAACGGTCAGGGGTACCTTCACCTTTCACAGTATTAAAGTAATATTAATATAGTGTTCAGTACTATAATATCTCATGAAAGAGTGACCAAAGTAAGAAACAAAACGATGAAGATTTTTGTGGCACCTTAAAAGCCTATATATATATATATATACAGTATATAATATGGTGTAACCTTTTGTGGACTGGAGTCCAATTCATCAGATGGAGTGGACTCTGGCTCGTGCAGACTTATGCCATAATAAATTTGTCAGCCTTTAAGGTGCCAAAAGACTGTTGTCATTGCTGCAACAAACTGGCAACGGCTTCCCATCTGGAAATTGTTCTAATGAATCAATACCTCTCTAATGGCCATTTCTCATTATAGACTGTACTTGAATGTGTGCCCTGTCCTGGATTTAAAAAGACAGGGAGGAAGCAAAAGAGATGGGATGGAAAATTCTAAAAACATAAAGCACCATCCGGCAGAAATTTCCCCCCATAAATCCCCATTAAATTGGAAAACGGAATAGCAGTTGTTTATTGTTACGTACTTTACTGTTCAAAAGCCAACAAGAACGTTATGCTTTGGCTGTAAACTCAGAAAAACAGCAACTGACACGGCATTGAAATGTTTTCAGATTAGATTAATTTTTTTGTCTACTGTTCTTTTTGTAATTGTTTATATTAGGGTTTTCGGTACTGTGATACAATGTAAAAACAAACAAACCAAAAACAGATACAGTCATACCTCAGGTTATAAATGCTTTAGGTTGCATTTTTTTGAGTTACAGACCCACCGAAACCCGGAAGTACCGGAACGGGTTACTTCCAGATTTCGGTGGTAGCGCATGCGCAGAAGCACTAAATTGCGCTTTGCACATGCGCATAAGTGCTGAATCACAACCCACGCATGCGCAGATGCGGCGCTGCGGGTTGCGAACGTGCCTCCCGCACGGATCACATTCGCAACCCGAGCGTCCACTGTATAAAGTAAGACAAAAGAAACAAATAAGTACTAGAAAGAGGATTACGTACAAATATAGAGACAATTGACTCGTGTGGAAAATACATATATATCATTGAATAGGAATGAGAGGATGGAAAACGTGAAGAAGGGAGGCAGAAAATCAAGTAAGAATGTCTTATAGCTTAAACTACAATGGTACCTCGGGTTACAAACTTAATTCGTTCTAGAGGTCCGTTCTTAACCCGAAACCATTCTTAACCTGAGGCACGCTTTTGCTAATGGGGCGTCCTGCTGCCGCAGCGTCACCAACGCATGATTTCCATTCTCATCCTGGGGCAAAGTTCGTAACCCAAGGTACTGCTTCCAGGTTAGTGGAGTCTGTAACCCAAAGCATTTGTAACCTGAAGCGTTTGTAACCCAAGGTACCACTGTATATGCTTTTACTCTTCTCCTGTGAGGTCATCTAATTACATCAACTTGCCAGCTGAGTCCCAAAGCTATGAACATCATTCTGCCACTGAAACATCTACGTAGGACCAGTCACAATGGTCTCACCATGGACCCAATACCACAGTTCCTAGTTTTTCATTGGATCTGTTACTGACACCTTGTTCCTGCCCTGATGCAGTTGCACCAACAACCTGCAAACTCTTTAAAACAGGTGCCCAGTAAAGAGGTAACACATTGGCAAAACACTATCAGATTTTGTTGCATGGCATCAGAAGCCATTTCGGCACAGCAAACGTTGATGCAACGATTTCCCCTCTGTTGCTTATCAAGGACATTTAGGGGCAACGCTTGTGGTAAACTGGGCTGGGAGGACAAATGGTACTCTGTAATGGATGAGTTCAATTCCAGAAATGACTTCTTTAAAAAAAAAATCAATCCCCACAGTGCACACATTTTGATTCCCTGCCTCCCCCAGTGCATTAGAGCTTTTTTTTTTTTTTTGGCATTTTGCAATGCTTCTGATCAACCCTTTGTCTGTTTGGTTCTTTTAAATAAATATAGCTTTTAACTAATTGAGTCATTGCTCAGATCGCTGCTCCAGGGCGCACAGTCCGGCGGCTCAAGAGCACAGCCCAGCACTGATGCCACGTCAAATCCGTATCCAGCCCTGGAATCACAGGGCAGCCTTGGACAGGATGAAGCCTTGGAGGAGCGAAGCAAAAACAGGCCCAAGAGAAAAAATGCAAAAAGCAATATGTGTAGTAAAGAATTATTGCTGTAACAGCCAAAGCTAAAGGAAGGGATACCAGAACTGATTTGATTAGCACAGCAGAGAAAGGAAATGGTTTTACTGAACGCTGCAGCAGAAACGGATGTGTTGTTTTTTTATTTAAAAAATGAAAGAAATTCGTACTTAAATATTGTACTTCACCTATCACAAGATAATACCAAGGGGGGGGACCAAGTTCCCATACAGAAACACCAGGATGCATTGTTTTATACGCTGTGCATAGATCCCTCAGAAACCAGGACATATTTTTGAATTCTACTGCGTGGCTATGAGTCAGTGTGTGTTATTTTAGGCTCTCCTTTAAATAGCACAAAAACTGTTTGCAATTAATTGCCTGATCGATGTCTGAGGCGGTAACGTGTAGCACTGCACTTCAAACACTTCTTAAGAATGCACTATAAATAAGTGATAGCAAAACCATAATAGCAACTATTGGACAATGGTTGCGATGTAAAAGAGACGAGGGAAGAGAGATGTAAGCCTGTGCGATATTCATTTGTGCATCAGTTCAAAGTACAGTAGTTCGGATCTCGTGTCCAGGTCACTTAAGGAAGTTGGGGGTAGACTTGGACCAACTGACCTACCTTAAGAGACCTGTAGCAAAAATTAACCAAAGAGACAATCTGCAAAACCATCTGCGTAGAAGTGACATATAAATGGTTTGCAGTAACAACTATTCCTATCCCTCTTTGCAAAGCCTTGAAAAGCCTCTCTAGAGAGTGGGGAAGCCTGAGTCCTATGGAACGAGGTGCAGGGGATATTGGAGATGCTGGAAATTGCCTGAAATAGGTTGGAGGATCACCCAGCTATCATTTCTGTAAATCCTTAGCAAAAGGAACAGCAACAATGATTTGAATCGCATCATCAGTCTATAAATTGCTTTACAAAGAAACAGGTATTGTGTTGTTGTTTTCAGAAAGACACACCTTCAAGCAATTTACAATCTAATCACAAACAGCTAGAGGAAACATTGGGAGTGAATGGAAAGAATTATAGGCGCAATTGTATTAAATTATTCTGCCTGGTCACACACACACAGAGGTTGCTATTTGTTTTTGCAGTAGCAGTTTCCTGCGATGTGGGGTGGACAATTTTCTGCTGAAAAATGTCCAGGGCTAGATTCCCACCCACACCCCACTTAGTAACAACGGATGCCTGCCAGCTGTAAATACACTATTAGGCAAGCTTGGTATTTTTGAAGTTTTTGACCTTGTTTACTAAATACAAGTAAAATAAACATGCCGAACACTCCCTGGTGTTCTCTGCTGTTTCTGATGCAAACTGACCAATTTCCTATGCAAATTTGCCTTATTTCCTAGTAAACCCGCCACGAAACCCACAGGATAGAAACCAGCAGCAAAAGATCAAACAAATATAAGAAACTCACAGCTGTACAAAAAGTTTCAGATCTTAAACAGCAAGGAGGCAAGCCCATAATCACATTTGACTGGATTTAACCGTCCAGGGGTCCTTTACCTTCACCTTTACCTTTGGTGATTATAATTTAAAAGCACACTACCTGCTGGAGATGCTATATCTTGTTACCGTCACCACTGATAGCCTTTCTCTCCATGAATCTGTCTAATCCCTATTTTAAAGCGTACCAAGTTACTTTAATGCCCATTCCCCAAGTTTGGAGAGATCCCTTTTGTTATGTTTTAACTACCTTGAATAGTTTGGCATCACGAGTCCTCTGCAACCTTGGCCACCTCGCTTTTTAAAAATTGGAACTACATTTATCAGTTTCCTGTCCTCAGGCACAGAGATCAATCTTAGAGACAAGCTACATTTTTGTTGTTGTTAGAAGATGAGCAAGATATGTATGGATCCAGTGATTTGTTAAATTTAAGTTTCTCAATAAGGCATATTCCTTCATCTCTTATTACCAGTATTTGTCTCAGTTCTTCAAGCTTCTTCCTGAAAATATCAGTTATCTGCCCTGTCTTCTTCTGTAGCAAAGAAAGACACAAAGAATACATTCAGATTCTCTGCAATCTCCTTATTCTCCTTTATCACAGCTTTAACTCACTTGTTGTCCAATGGTTCACCTGCCTACCTAGACACTTCCCTACTCAATTACATTAGGCAAGAAACAGCGTTCCGAATGCATTATAAACATACAACACCAGATGCTGCTGGAGAGCAAAAAGAATCTAAGCAATTTTCCATAGCGTTTTTTTCTTTCATTATACAGTGGTGCCCCGCAAGACGAATGCCTCGCAAGACGAAAAACCCGCTAGACGAAAGGGTTTTCCGTTTTTCAATGCGCTTCGCAAGACGAATTTCCCTATGGGCTTGCTTCGCAAGACGAAAACGTCTTGCGAGTTGCGATTTTTTTCACTCCCCCCCTTTTTCTAAGCCGCTAATAGCCTTTTAGCCACTAAGCCGCTAATAGCCTTTTAGCCGCTAAGCCACTAAGCCTTTAATAGCCGCTAAGCCGCTAAACCGCTAATAGCGCTAAGCCGCTAATAGGGTTGCTTTGCAAGACAAAAAAACCGCTAGACGAAGAGACTCACGGAACGGATTATTTTCGTCTTGCGAGGCACCACTGTAGTGATTTAATTTCTGGTGTATCCTGTGTGTAGATCCATCCCTCATGTATTTATTCATTTATCTGTTTTTTAAAAAATGTTGGTCTTCATGTTTTAAGCAATATGTTCCTCAAATTCTCTCCTCCATCCCTTATTGTCTGCTTGGGCCAATTTCCCCAAAGTTTGTGTTTGTGATCTAGTTGAGATTCCTGCATTGCAGGGGGGTGGACTAGATGGCCCTTGGGGTTCCTTCCACCTCTTCAATTCTATGATTCTATGATTTGGGCAAGACATTGATTTTCTGAAGGAAGCCTCCATTCCCGTAATAGCTTCCTTGACTCTGCTGGTGTCCTCTTGGACTGCAGAGCAGGGCTGGGGAGAAATTCAACTCAGTTCATACCTAAAAATGAATCTACCTAATTCCTGCTTTCTGAAACAAGACATAAATTGAAAAACAGTTAATAAACAATAAATTGAAAGTCACACTTCCTTTCATGTTGCAGTATACTTCTCCAGTCAAGTAATGTATATAAAAGTGCTTATACTAATGTAAGGTGTGCATAAAAATGCACATAGTCCTGAAAACAGCATACAAAAAGGCATTACAAAGAAGGGAAATTTACTTTGCAAAAATCTGTACGTTAGGGAAAAATTGCACTAAAATCCCAATGAATTTTTATGTGGAGATATATATATATATACACCCGAGGACACCAAAACCTGCATATATATATATATATATATATATATATATATATATATGCTTTCGTAGATTTTCACGGGTACAGGAATGCAGGTTTTGGTGTCCTCGGGTGTCTTCCCGTGTAAAAGTTGGGGTGTCTAGGCGACGTTTCGACGAGGTCTCACTCGTCATCTTCAGGCTGGTGCTTTCGGCTTCTTGTTACTGGAACAGAGCAGGATCTCAGTGTTTGAGTTCCTATAAATACTGTTGAGGGGGTGTGGTGTATAGCCTCCAATGTTCTGGGCAGAGAGGAAGTTCCCAGGCTAGTGTGCCTTTTCTTCTCTCGCCCCTATACACGAAGCCAAGCCAGAGCACAACTAAGTGCAGTACAGCCATCTTCTCAGAAAAACTCTTCACAAAGTTCAAGAGGTCAAGACACAAAGACTTTAGCAACTAATCCACACCTAATGACCCACCTAAGTGGTACTCAGGATATCACTCAAGAAATCACTCAAGATATCCCTCAAGTAATTAAGGAACAAAAGAAGAAAAGGCACACTAGCCTGGGAACTTCCTCTCTGCCCAGAACATTGGAGGCTATACACCACACCCCCTCAACAGTATTTATAGGAACTCAAACACTGAGATCCTGCTCTGTTCCAGTAACAAGAAGCCGAAAGCACCAGCCTGAAGATGACGAGTGAGACCTCGTCAAAACGTCGCCTAGACACCCCAACTTTTACACGGGAAGACACCCGAGGACACCAAAACCTGCATATATATATATATATATATATATATATACACACAAACTGATATGGAAATGTGGAGAAGTGAATTTCAGATCTAAGAAACCGAAAGAAACTCAAATAGACTGATTCAATCATCCCTCCTGGAGAGCACAGTTCCTAATCTGCACAGGTACACATTCAACGTGAGCTTTTATTATGATGATTTTGAATAACCCCATCCCCAATACTTTATGGAGAGCATTGGTTTAAAGAGGTTTAAAAACTCTCTCAATGCAAATCTTTAAAAATGTACCGTAATATAAACACCGGCAACTGGGAAACACTGGCCTACAAGCGCTCCTGTTGGAGAACAGCCTTTACCAAAGGTGTCATGGACTTTAAACTCAGGACAAGAAATGTGCTAAGAGGAAGGCACGCTTGGCAAACCCTCACCATGACCAACTCCCTCCTGGAAACCAACGTCCCCACTGTGGAAGGACATGTGGATCCAGAATTGACCTCCACAGTCACTTATGGACTTACTGTTAAGACCATGTTCATGGAAGACAATCTAACTTGGCCACAAGTGATCGCCAAAGAAGAAGAAGACTTTATGTGGCCCTCTGGCCATTCTTTTCAGCTTCCATTTTACCAATCCCTTCATTGTGAGGAAGCTGCCACTTTTGAAGTCAAACGCAAATTCCTTAGAAATTGTCCACTTACATCTATAGTGAATTTAGTAGCACAGTGACCATGGGTGGTTCAACAATATCTACATCTCACAATACAGAGGATTAAGTCCATGTTCATGTCCAACAACTTTTATGGTGAGCCAAGACTATCTTCCCCAACCGACTGTGAGAAGATGCAAGTCAAAGAAAATTTATAAATAGTCACTGGTAGTGATAGGAAAATCTGTTACGTTTGGTTCTTCTCAGTTTCTCATTTTTCCAATCTTAACTTCAGATCTTCACATTTCCATAACAGTTTGTGATTTCTTTTTTTTTAAAAAAAAAAGTCTTCATGAAAATTCATCAGCATTTTAGTGTGAATTTCTCCTAAATGCTGTTTTGCTTGCAACCTAAAATGTGTCCATTTAAATGGATAATTATTTGGCCTCTGTTTTGTGCAACGGTTCTGTCATTGCTAATGTGCGTAACATTACCCACAGAGAACATTTCTAGTGATGCTCA
This sequence comes from Podarcis melisellensis, assembly GCF_964234715.1. Lineage (NCBI taxonomy): Eukaryota > Metazoa > Chordata > Lepidosauria > Squamata > Lacertidae > Podarcis > Podarcis melisellensis. The sequence continues at coordinate 11,633,485 of NC_138543.1, forward strand.
GTAGGGTTAACATACATGTTTAGCATCCGATTAACATATTCATGCCACTTTAAAAAAAATATGTGTCATAATCAGAGATAGTGGTAATGAGAGATACTCTGCTTCAGTTCAAACTCAGCCCGGATGCTAATTTCTAACAATTATCATTGCAAACCAGGTATTGTAATTTTTCTACATCTTCTCCAGTATGGTTCATAATATATGCTAATATGCATCTCTCTCCTTTGAATTTGCCTTCAACATGATACCGTGCATCAGAAGTGGAATAATGTCTCAACAATGTGTCAGGCTTTTTAAAACCTTGGTTCTTAATAATTATAAATTCCAGCTTCAGGCTGCAAGCCTATGTAGTTATGCGATTATTTATTTTGTCTGTTGACTGATTGATGTAGGGCTTTTTTTTATCCCACTTTTCTTTAATTAAAACACAAACATCTAAGAAGACACACCAGGACCACTGAAATCAGCAAGATTTCACTTAACTGTGTAGTGATCTGCAGGTAACTTGTTTTAAAATATCTCTAATCATTTACACTAAAAGAAAGAGCTAAAGCAGGAAGTTATACACACACACACACACACAGTGCTTTTTTCTAAAAAAAATGTTTAGGGGTACTCTCATTTTGACTCAAGAAAATCACCCTTTTATAGTTCAAATTGGGGAAAATAAATACAGTAAATGGACAAAAGTACACAGATTTACAAAATGTTTAGGGGTATGTGTACCCCTGCGTACCCCACAGAAAAAAGCATTGTGTGTGTGTGTGTGTGTGTGTGTGTGCACGCATGCGAGCACACACACACACATACACACACACACACATAGATAGATAAGATGCCAAGCTAATTTTTATCCATTTTTCATTTAAAAGAAAGATTTGTCTCATACAATATGTGTGATTAGAAAAGTCTTAACTGCAGCTCAGGTCCAGTCACAGGGAACCTCACACATAACAACTGGTAGCAAACCCCCATTTTCATTATAAAGCACATCCAACTTGTATAATCTGGTCTGCACGAGCACCGGGATGTGGGTGTATGTTCAAATGAGCATTTTCATTTTCATTGACTAGGTGCCTAAAAGGTTGATTCCACAAGTGGATTTCTCTTGTTCCATTTTCCCCGTTTGTCTGTGCAGACCCAGAAACATCCCCCCTAAATAAATTCACACTTGACTCAAATTTTGGTTTTGGTTTTTGGCAGAATTTAGGCCACAACTTTATTGATTACAGAAAGTGACTGGTTGCATAGGCTCTGGTTCGACTAGCTCCCTGCCTTGCAGGTAGTGCTGACCCAGGGTTCCAGCATAGGTCAGTCAAGGGTGAACATCTGGATAAGCGGAAAGCCAGGAACAGGCTATCTCTGCCACCCAAATGCCCCCCTGGACTCAGGCACGGGCACAACCCCCTCACAGTGGTTGACCAAACCATCGAGTCTCTGGATTCCTTTAATGGAATACCCTTCACATAGGGATGGCGAGAGCGTTCTCCCATCCCTATCACCTGCACCAGAACCTATCCGCAACCTTACAAGTTGTGAGGATTTGCTACACGGCAGGCAAAACCCAAATGGCAACATCCATCAGCCAAGTGGGGGAAATTCCTGCCATGCCCCTGTCCCAATGACAGATGACACACAACGGCATAGCAAGGTCAAGCGCAAAGCCCTAAAAATTGGGAGAGGTGGGCAGGTGGTCCAAATGAACATGCCGAAAGAGGAAGCTCCAGGTCACGTGCATGGGTATAAATAGGTCCTTCGATCCATTTGGACTGCGTCCCATTGGCCAGATTGCACCCAGCAACAAGGGACCTACCAATCAGGTGTTGTGGCTGTCCAAATGCACCCACCCACAATGCAGGGTGTCGGTTTCCAGGTCTCACTGCAATACGTATCTTCTTCAAGGGAGGACCCGATATACACCATATGAACTAGCCTCTTGCATTGCACGGTGAATTTTGAAGGTCTGCTCAGAAAATTCTTGAATTGCTTTGGTTCCTCTTACCACTGAATTGTCGGGAACTAGTGTGTCGAACTACACATTTATCAAAAAATGGTCCATTTTGCTCTGTATTGTTAGCGCTGACTTTGATACTGTTAGCAGACACTGGAAATGAATCAGTAGATATTGGAAACGAAGGAAGATTTTTCCCAAGAAATTAGAAAGCCAACGGTGTAAAAGCTCTTATCATTTCACGGAATCAAAGGCTTGAAGGAGAACTAGAAGGGTTACAAGGTTCAGCTTCCCCTTTTTATTTGTTCTATACCTGGAACATCTGCACATCACATTTTCCCTTTACCAAATAACATTCTTTCACAGAACATAAATGTGAACTACTGAGATTGTCCAAGGCCTATTTCCTCCCATTTGCCACCCTTTAAACCCCAGCCTCCAGTCTCCACCCCCCAAAGAACCATACACACAATATTCAGCAACAATGCCAAGACTCCTGTAATCACCATTTCTTAGAATTTCTATCAATTTTCTATTTCATTGGTGGAATTTACTTCGCAGACCAACTGAAGTCAAGCTATCTATGACTCCTAACAGTTAATGCCAAAGAAACAATGCTGTTTCAGCCAACAACATATTATTGTTACCTTGTTACCACACTGGTATGAATACATCTATCCCTGAAAATGGGGGAATGACATTTGTATTTTTAAGCTTTCCACTTTAAATTGTTTTACAAGGAACATAAAGCTCTCATACATCACCATCCAAAATCAAATACTAAACAGTATAACTATCTGTCAAAATGTTTTAAAAGCCAGGGGAATATGACCAAAGCGACTAAAAACTTTTAGAGAATGACCACATTTTTAATCTACTATGATTATGTCTATAAATAAAGCATGGCGGACGAGACGGGCGAGGAATTATGAAAGCGTAGTTGATTAGGACGGAACCTCGAGTTGAATTCTCACCATTTCTATTGTTGATAAGAGTTTGCCATCTATTTGGCAAAATTCATATCTTTCTGAAAGGAGCCACCAAAAGTACTTGTAGTTTTTATGTACCTGTACAATTATAGCTGTGTTGATAGTTAATAATGAACTGCCCTTTCAGTGTACCCTGCCTATGTGCCGGTTTTGAAAATTTGATTGGACGTAATCTCTAAAATACAAAAATGTTTTTAAGGTAAGAACTTGTATTCTCATGCGAGTGAATGCTGCACTTATAGATGAAGAGTCAGATATAATTAAGAGAAGGTATAACCTAAGAAGAACGGCTTTCGTTAGGTGCTTTATGATCAAAATGAGCAATACAAAGATTTTGTCCATCCATGGCGTCATGCCTATTAGCTGGTATTTTTTTATATATCTGTCATCATGACATGACTTACATTTAACAGTTTATATATCACTGGAATCGGTGTTGTGATGTATTTATATTTCTTGCTTTCTTCTTAGTTCTCAAGTGATCCTATAATAATCCCTAAGCCCTTGTGTTCACATCGTCTGTCTATCGACAGTGGCCTGGTCCTCATCACCCTTTTTGAGGTGCTATAAGTGCTATAAGCTATGCATGCTTAGAACCGACACTAACCACAGCTGGGGGAGAACCATCCTCTCAAAGGTACTATTACCAGGGTTTGTTTTCTCAGCCAAAGCTCACAGGAGCTCAGTTCTGGCACCTCTTAGGTGAATGCCATTGCCATTCTAAGAAGGAAGAAGTTCATGGTGAGCTCTGGCACCTCTTTTTCTAGAAAATGACTACTACCGCACTGGCTACTACCACTAGCAATAGTATCTTGCCAACCATAAAGCACAATATTGCACAAGTCTCTGGAATCAGGTGGATTTTGTGGGCAACAAAATACTTATGAGATATGACAGAGAACAGCTAGTCTGAGGTACAGTGTCAAATTACATGCCGCCCTCATTGTCAAATAGCACACAGTATGTTCTGAAAGGTAGCGATGAAGATCTTATTTTACCTCATGTGCTGTGGTCATTTTAATATGGAAGAGGGGAACATCGCCCTTTTTGGAGATGCTTCTTAATGAACCCACTTGTTGTAATTACCATCGTCAAACAATCCCCACACCTCTCATGTCCGCCAAAAGCACGCAGTCAAGACAGATATTTAACAAGATATTTAATACAAAATTACAACCAGTGGGACTAAGGTTAAAGGTTTGCACATTATAGCACTACTTGGAATACTGTCGCTTTCCCCTTTGAAATCAACAGAGCTATCATGAATGTCTCTCTCTCTCTCTCTCTCTCTCTCTCTCTCTGTCTGTCTCTCTCTCTCTCCATATCTATAAAATTTTTGCTTAGTCCTTTAGGATACAACAAATTAATGTTGCTGAAAATCAGTACAGTTACACAGCAAATAATTTATTGTTTGACAGAGTGACTTTTCAACCAGGTAACAGAGCACACATTGAAATCTCTAGTTGCTACAAAGTAAGCCATCAGTCTCACCATAATGCCTTACATTCTACCTGGTTAGAGTACACTTTTAAGAACACTGAAATATGTCTCAGCCATATTGGCCTAGAAATACCCTGGGATTTTTGCTCTGCACCTAAACTATCAGCGTGCTGAAAAGAAATACTGTTAAAAGTGGCTGAAAGGCTGTTATGTAAAACAAGACTGCATTTTATCTGCACCAATTGGAAAAAGAATATTCAGGTTTGCAAAATATGACAAATACTGCAAGCTGTGGCTTTTTCTCCACCAAAAACCCCAAACCACACACATACACTTGCAAATGAAACAGACACACACACACACTGAAGATATTCCATGCTTGAAATACGGCAAAGCATAAGCACAGGTTCAATATGCATAAACTCTTGCTTCTTCTATTAAACCCGACATATGAGAAATCATTATGCACAATAAATTTGCCCTATTCTGGGGGAGAGGAAAACCGAAGACTTTTGCTTTAGAAATATTCCTTTCCCACTGTTTTAAATCATGTTAACTGCCAACGAGTCAGCATGCACGCTTCCTTAATTAAAACAAATTAACGTGGGTTTCTGACAACGTCCTTCTGCTTTTAACAATCTTTGCGGTGCTTCCAGAAATGAAATGTGCCAAGAGAAAACCTTCCAGCCTGCCTACCTGGCTGCTGAAATAAGAAAAAGATTCCCCACCACCACCACCCTCCAATTGATTAAAACAATAGAATGGAAAATAAAACAGACCCACCTTCACAATGTACGTCACTCCAGGTCCCAGGATCTTCTCGTTCGAATGCAGCCACCCTTGGGAGACTTTGCTGGCAACGTTGCTCCCTTGATTCCAGTCTTCGCCTCCCAGGTTCATTTCCTCTGACCATGTTTTTTTCCCTGTGTTCATCTTGCTCTTGTCCTGCTGAGAAGACGGAGTGGCAGAGGCAAGGTTACATGTGTTGTCTGAAGCCTCTGCTGCCGAGCTCCCCTGCAACTTGGAGGCAGCAAGCTCCTTCACTGCAGATGAGAGGTTCTTGATGCCTGAAAGGCTGCCTGAATGGGAGAGTTTCAGGTGGGACACTTTGTGCATGAGAGTGCAAATGGCGGTGGGTCCATCTTGGTCCTTCTGGAGAACCTCAGGAGAGACCAGGTACGGCGACGGTGTTGACGTTGGACCAATTGATGAGACCTTGCTGTTCATGGACAAGTTATGGATAAGATCGTCAACCGATGTCACCGAATCATTCCTGAAGCGGTTATATTTGGTTCGTTGAAGCATTCCCTTCTATCACGAACCTTGCATATGTTCTGACAAACCAGGGAACTCCTGTGCTAACATAGCAAGTGATCCAGAATATCAGCGATGGCTAGTGAACATTTGGCAATGGGGCAAGATAATAATTTTTTTTAAGTTGCTAAGATTTTTTTCCAAGGGATTTTTGCTTAAGGTTCCATGGTCAAGCTGGGTGCAGCGATAGTTTTCTGTGCAAGAGAACGATCCCAGTCCTGCTCAGAGCTGCCAAGTCTCTCACAGCAGAAGCATGACTCACACAAATGAGAAGGACCCTTTTCAACAAAAGGCTCAGTGAACGCTGCAAATCACTTCCTGTAGGGGGAAAAATCCACCCACTTACAGCACACTACCACCAATCAATTCTCAAATTTCCTTTTCCTCTCTTAAACAGATTCTCCCCCATCTTTCCTTCCTACCCCATTTCTGCAACCAGAGGTGAGTGCCTGCAATAGTTCCAAGTATAACTGCGTTAACCTCCCCACCACCACCCGAACTACTTTTTCATTTTAATTTCCCCCCCTTCTGTCCTGTTCTGATGACTTTATACAGCGTGCCTTAGTTAGGCAGGAATAAAGTAACAATTTCATGAACGACGTTCAGGCAAACCCACCAGCATACAAATACCTGGAAAGGCTTCCATAATACACAGGAGGATTTCAAATTCTGTGTGGGTTGAGAAATTTATATGGTAAATAATCTAGCCTTTTCCTTTCAGGTAAGCATTAAAACTGTGCTGCTCTTTACCATAATTGCCACATTACAGTTTTTCTTTAAAAACTATGATGCCATTATCCTTTTGCTTTTTTCATTTCCAAGAGGAAAAATGATCTTCGGGAGGGTTTTTAATGCAGCATTACACTGAAAACTTTTGGCTGGGCAAAAAATGCACCCACCCGTGTGTGTGTGGGGGTGGAGGGTGAGTGTGGCAGTGGCAAGAGGCTTCTGAAACAAGGTTGCTTTTTCTCTCACAATTTAATGCAAAGGAGATCTTAACTTTACCTCTCGATACTAAATTTAAATCTTGAAAGCTAAGAAATACGAGAGGATTATTCAAGAGTACTTAAGGCAATGAGCTGATGCCTCGCTTTCAAAAATGAACATGAATACAAAAGGAAATGCTCCAATGCAGTCATAAAACACACTTACTTGAAAAGATGCTCAACTCGCACACCAAATCCCCTGATTTGTTGCAGGCATGCAAAATTTAACATTAGTCTGACAACCCAATATTAACCGTACACTGAAGGACTGAGGTTTGTTTAAGCAGTGTATGGATTTCAGCTACTTATGCTGCAAGGAAACAGATTCAGAATGGCACCGCAACTTTTTGAAAAGCAAATAAATAAAACTGCAACATGCAAGTCAACAAATTTCCCAGAGGGTAGCCCACACTCCTTTTTCGTACTAAAGGCTTAAGTACGGAAAATGCATCAACGCAGTAGCATGCTTCACTGCACATATTTTATGAGAAGAATTCATGACACAGAAATGAAGGCATCACCTCTGATCCCAGTAGCGATGAATGAAAATGTCCTATTCATTGTAAAAGCAGGTTTCTAGTGATCTGCAGAGTAGCTTTTCAGCACACTGCAAACCTGCTACAACATCCAAACTGCATTCAATCGACCCCCCCACTCCGCCCCAGCTTCCTCCTGCTACCCTAGCAACAGCAAATATACATCGTATAGATCATTTCTGGTCTTGTGTTCAGCAACAAGCCGGAATCTCTGTCATTCAGAAATGATTCCCTTCATTGGAAGTAGATTTAAAAAAAAAAAAAACCTGGAAAATGTGAATGGAATTCTCTGTATATCTGAATGAAAGAGCTGGCTAGCATAGCAGCATTTCTGTGAATGAAGCCCGGCCTTGCAGCCTCTGCCAGGCAATCCCTTGGATGCTAAGTATCTCAGCCAATAAGAAACAGTCTGGATGACTCATTCAACAAAGACTCTCTAAATAGTGGAATCTTCCATTTCACACACAGGTAGAATTTATATATACATATGCACCAACTTCAAAAGATATAAACATGACCTTCAAATCAAAAATACACACTTGTTTACAGAAGGTATTTCAAGCGATTTTTATTTTGTTTTATTTTTTACAATGTGTATTTGAACTGTTTGGGTGGTGATGTGTTTCACCCCTTAAATAGTCATTCAGTTGGTTTAGGCATCCTGAGGATAGGAACGTGATCATACATACTTAGATGCCTACGAATTCACATCGCCAGGTACACTGGGCAAAATTCGGTCATGGGCCAGCTCCCTTGTAAAGAGAAGCTAGAATGTTTGGTACTTTTCGGTTTAGGGACAAAAGGTGGTTAAGGACAAAAGTGAGGTTAATAAAAGGATGCTTGGTGTTGAGATAATGGATAGAGAGAAGTTATTCTCCCTCTCTCATAATATTATAACCTGGGTCATTCAGTCAAAATGACTGGTCCAAGAGTTGAGGCAGATAAATGGAAATATTCTACATGGTTCATTGTTAATTTATGGCATTCAATGTTTTGAAGGCAAGTACAGTGGAAGGCAAGTACAGGGGAACCTGGGACGCGGGTGGCGCTGTGGGTTAAACCACAGAGCCTAGGACTTGCTGATCAGAAGGTTGGCGGTTCGAATCCGAGAGACGGGGTGAGCTTCCGTTGCTCGGTCCCTGCTCCTGCCAACCTAGCAGTTCGAAAGGATGTCAAAGTGCATGTAGATAAATAGGTACCACTCTGGCGGGAAGGTAAACGCCGTTTCCGTGCACTGCTCTGGTTCGCCAGAAGCGGCTTAGTCATGCTGGCCACATGACCCAGAAGCTGTACGCCGGCTCCCTCGGCCAATAAAGCGAGATGAGCGCCACAACCCCAGAGTCGGCCACGACTGGACCTAATGGTCAGGGGTCCCTTTACCTTACAGTGGAACCTAGGCTTGCAAATGTGATCCATGTGGGAGGCACATTCACAACCCGCAGCATTCACAACCCGCAGTGCTGCGTCTGAGCACACATGTGACACAATTTGGCGTTTCTGTGCGATTCAGTGCTTCTGCACATGCGCGAGGGCTGAAACCCGGAAGTAACCCGTTCCGGTACTTCCGGGTTTCAGCGTGTCCATAACCTGAAAACACGTAACCTGAAGCATCTGTAGCCCGAGGTACCACTGGAGTTTAGATGGCTTTAAAGTCTGGGATAGCTCACTCGGTAGAGCATGAGACTCTTAATATCAGCGCCATAGGTTTGAGTCCCACGTTGGGCAAAAGATTTCTGCACTGCAGGACATTGGACTAAGTTACCCTCATGGTCCCTTTCCAGCTGTACAATTCTATTATTCTGAAGTGGGATTAGAGACATTTATGGAGAATGTGGAAGAGCGATCTGAAGTTTACAGCATGTTATTCCTTGAAGGAGATCTACAGTGGTACCTCAGGTTACATACGCTTCAGGTTACAGACTCTGCTAACCCAGAAATAGTACCTCAGGTTAAGAACTTTGCTTCAGGATGAGAAAAGAAATCGCATGGCGGCGGCGCAGCAGCAGCGGAAGGCCCCATTACCTAAAGTGGTACTTCAGGTTAAGAACAGTTTCAGGTTAAGAACAGACCTCCAGAACGAATTAAGTTCTTAACCTGAGGTACCACTGTACTTGAAAATGATTTACAGATGGTATTTAACTCTGAGTAGAGTTGCTAAGATGTATAAGGCTGAATCAGATAAGTGCTGGAGATGCGATGAGATGGAGGGTACGTTCTTTCATATCTAGTGGACCTGTAAAAAGGTAAAAGTGTATTGGGAAATAATTTATAATGAATTGGGGGGGGTGTTTAAAAGCACTTAAAAAAAACAACACCAGTCCTTTTCCTTGGGGATAATTCAGATGGAAATTCCCAGGTGTCAAAAAAGGTTACAGTATTTATGTATGCCACTACGGCGGCCTATGTTTTGTTATCCCCAAAATGGAAAATGAGTGACTAAAGAAGAATAGCAACTTAAACTGATGGAATATGCGCAGCTTGCAGACCTAACTTATAGAATAAGAGAACACGAAGAACGTACGTTTAAAGAAGATTGGGAAATGTTTATTGAATATATGGGGGGGGGGGAATTGTGTACACTTGAAACACCTGGCAGCATTAAGATAAATTCAACAGTGTAAATAAGTTTTGATGGATGTAATAATGGAATACTGAATGGTTTAGTTTATAGAAAATATGCAAAATGAACCATGGAAAGAGAAGAAGGAAGTTGCTGATATTTTAAGGCTGTTGAAATGAATACTCTAAATTGTAAAACAGAAAAATTAAAAAATTAATGTAGCCTTGTGATCTGGAAGCAATGTGTGCATAGAGTTTCTTTTCCTGCCTCCTCAAATCATGTTGGAGCCACAAGGTGGAGGGTCTGGTTGGAATTTTTCCATCTAGCAAATTGACACTGGCCATTTGGTTTTCGCCTACCATGTAGCAATCGTCGCAACTTTGTAAGGTTTGGCGGTTAGGCATTGGTATGACTCTGTTTGGGGGGGGAGGTGTGGCCATCACCTGCCCCTCCATGTTGAAGGGTATTCCTTTAAAGGGATCCGGGGGTGTGGATCTTGTCTGAAGCCCATGGAGGGGCTGGGGCCATGCCAGTATACCTCAATCCAGTATACCTAAAGGAGCGTCTCCACCCCCATCGTTCTGCCCAGACACTGAGGTCCAGTGCTGAGGGCCTTCTGGCGGTTCCCTCACTGCAAGAAGACAAGTTACAGGAAACCAGGCACAGGGCCTTCTCGGTAGCGGCACCCACCCTGTGGAACGCCCTCCCACCAGATGTCAAAGAGAAAAACAACTACCAGACTTTTAGAAGACATCTGAAGGCAGCCCTGTTTAGGGAAGCTTTTAATGTTTAATAAACTATTGTATTTTAATATTCTGTTGGAAGCCGCCCAGAGTGGCTGGGGAAACCCAGCCAGATGGGTGGGGTATAAATGATAAATTATTATTATATCAGGAACCATGGGGGAACTTGAGTCAATGTGTATCAGTGGGGCTCCCCCTATTGGTGGTTTACCGTTATAGGACTCCCTGCAGGAGTAAGATACAGTCTGTTCAACTTCCAGTGCCTAAGCTAATACCGCTCACATTCTGTAACCAATAAAGTTCTGGTCTCAATTTTGCCCATTAACCATTAACTTAATATACTGTGTACATGTTTCATTATTCTTCATGGGGCGGGGGGCTTGGGGTCTTGACACGCGAGTGGTCCCCACTGGAGGAGTGGTATGGCCCTAGCCCCCATCTGGGCATGGACAGGAGCCACACTTCCTGGAGGCTTTGAACAGGATACAATCACCCCTCCAACCAAGACTAAACTGATCCAATGCCTATCTGCCTTACACAGACATAACACACACAAAAATGAAATATTTTACAGAGAGTGTTTTTTTTATGGTGGGTCCTTTGTAGTCCAGAGAAAGATTGGGCTAGGCACACGCCCACCCTTTTTTTGCAAGGCAGATTACAGAACTTCGGAGAAAATTAATCCATCATGGCCTCTATATGGTTAAAATGTGCTGCCTCTCTTTATGGGGGCAAAATATCTCTGCCATTCAATTTTTGCCTTTTATGAAGCTGTTAAAGACCCAGGCACTTTTCCTGTAATCATTCCCCCGCCTCCATTAAGATTGGTACATGACAACTCTCTAATGCAGATGTGTGGAACCTTTGGCCTTCCATATGCTGCTGAACTACAACTCCCATCATCCCTGGCTGTTGGCCATGCTTGCTGTGGCTGATGGGAGCTGTAGTTCAGCAACATCTGGAGGGCCATATATTCCCCATGCCTGCTCTAAGGCCTAGATGCCTCTCAAAAATTTATTGTTGTTGTTGTTGTTGTTTAGTCGTTTAGTCGTGTCCGACTCTTCGTGACCGCATGGACCAGAGCACGCCAGGCACTTCTGTCTTCTACTGCCTCCTGCAGTTTGGTCAAATTCATGCTGGTAGCTTCAAGAACACTGTCCAATCATCTTGTCCTCTGTCGTCCCCCTCTCCTTGTGCCCTCCATCTTTCCCAACATCAGGGTCTTTTCCAGGGAGTCTTCTCTTCTCATGAGGTGGCCAAAGTATTGGCGTCTCAGCTTCAGAATCTGTCCTTCCAGGGCTGATTTCCTTCAGAATGGATAGGTTTGATCTTATTGCAGTCCATGGGCCTCTCAAGAGTGTCCTCCAGCACCATAATTCAAAAGCATCAATTCTTCGGCGATCAGCCTTCTTTATGGTCCAGCTCTCACTTCCATACGTCACTACTGGGACAACCATAGCTCTCAACAATTACACTAAAGTTAATACCAATAAGGAAAAAAATTGGCAACCATAACAGATGGAATAGTGGTCCAAAAGATCAAGAACCCAAACTTGTCTGTGGAAGAACTAGGTTCAGTTTCCATGTTGACAGCACCATAGATTCATTATGTGGCCTTGGGCAAATGACATTCTGCTCAGCTTTGGTTTTCTATCTGTAAAAGAGGAAATGGCAGCCACCTGCCTCGTAGGACACCTGTGAACACAATACTGGAAAGCGCTTTGCAAATGAATAAATAGTGCCGTTTGAGAGGATGGTAAAGATGGTTATCAATGCATGAGGCTGCAGACTTCCCTGGCAAAAGGAAAAGAACAAGGAATTGGAGAAATGTCGCTACGAAGCTCTAATTCTGTCTACCCAGATCCTTGTAGGTTACCAAAAATTGATCTGCACAGTGGACGACTACTGAACATTTCAAAAATCTATTTCTTTTCTCTATGCCTTAAAAAGAGCTGAACTATTTACCTGAGCCTCCTGACCACTAGAAAAACAGAGTTCACATGAACCTCTGGTGAGTACTGTGGGGTGGGAAATGAGTGTTGCCCATCACTGATGACTCCTGACTTTTAAGCATTTAGCAACATTTATTATTATTATTATTATTATTATTATTATTATTATTATTATTATAAAATAAAGCGAACGCAAGCCCTCAGTCATTTTGATGTGACTATTCCTTTCTGCCCACGCACAGCACATTTCATCTGACACACATGCACAGCCATGTGAATTTCCAAAGGCGAATCAGAGCCGCCATCGGCATCAGGAGAAAAAGCTGTTGCCGTTGGGCGTTCTGATTCAAAGCATTCCTGAGAAAACAAATTCATGAATGGACTCGCAGCATTCAGATTTCTCCACGCCGGACGTTTGGGTTTATTCTCATTGGACGAGAAGACGCCGAACAATTCTTAGGCTATTGCAACAGCAAGAAGCAAGAAGAGGATGGGAAGACAATGTTGCCTTTTTCTTGTTTCGCTAATTCAGACTTCTGTGTTACAATAAAGCAGCCTTGCAGCCTCCCCTTTTATATGCACTGTATCCATGGCAATGTTGTTGCTACGGGTGGGCCAGATACACACATCGCTGCCTTATCTGGCTTGGGAAGTTGCTCCTCTAAACGGACAGATTAGCAAAAACTGCAGCATAAATACGGCACAGAATCCTTAGATCTGGCCTTGCAAGCCATTGTCAATGGCTGTGAAGCCTTGCTGAGGTGTGTGCTCATGCTCCAATTCCAGTTCCTGGGAAATAAACCATCGCACCAGCAATGAACGCACATGCTCCATTTTAACGCAATGGCTGTCACAATGGCCCGGAGGCTTGAAAAAGAGCTTTGCCATTCACGTGGCGGCTCCAAAACTGGAAGCACAAGCGAGTTGTACTACCTACGCTTTGTATCCTGTGTGAGGTACACTAGCCTGTGGAACATGCTGAGTCTCAACATACATTTTATCGGCCTATTTCTGTGACACACGATTGTACCATTCCAGGGTTCAAGACAGAAAACAGAAGAGCTTGTAGCTCCCAGGGCTGCACGTGCATCGTAAATTTAAAGGACGTTTAATAACAACAACAACAACAACAACAATAATAATAATAATAATTTTTATTTATACCCCGCCCTCCCCAGCCAAGGCCGGGCTCAGGGCGGCTAACAAGCAATAATAAAAACCAGTGAAGGGCTTTAAAGGTCAAAAGCAGCACCTTAAATCTGACCCTGTACTCCACCGGGAGCCAGTGCAGCTGGAAAAGCACTGGGTGAATATGCTCCCATGGTAGAGACCCCGTGAGGAGCCTCACTGCTGCATTCTGCACCCGCTGGAGTTTCTGGGACAGCTTCAAGGGCAGCCCCACGTAGAGCGAATTACAGTAGTCAAGCCTGGAGGTGATGGTTGCATGGATCACTGTGGACAGGTCGGGGCGGGAAAGGTAAGGAACCAACTGCTTGATGTGGCGAAGGTGGAAAAATGTCACCTTGGCTGTTGCTGTAACTTGCGCCTCCATGGAAAGGGAGGCGTCTAGGATTACACCCAAACACATGACTTCCCCCAAAGGATCCTGGGAAGTGTAGTTTACCTTTCGCTTCCCAATATTCTTTGGGGGAAGCCATATGTTTAAAATGTATGGTGCACAGACAGGAAAACAGATGCCCCTGCCGCTCTAAGGGGCAGCATTTTCTGCCTTCTGGGCAACTGGGGAGTGACTGAGTTGCACTATATCCATCCTGCTCTAGATTTGGGTCATCAAAGTGCCCAAGTCTAATTTAGTCCCCAAATTCAGTTATGCATCTTTGCCAGGTGACAAAAGGCTCCAGAACTGCAATCGTTCTTCAAAGCCATTTTCAGCTCGTTTTCTGCATCCTTTATATCCAGTGCTTTTTTCCTTTAAAAAATGTTTAGGGCAGGGGTTGTCAACCTGGTCCCTCCCGCCCACTAGTGGGCGTTTCAGGATTCTAGGTGGGCACTGGGGGTTCTACAGCGCAAGTGGAATCCTTCTTCCATTGAGCGCTGGTGGGCGGTAAGGAAATTTTACCATCAAGAAAGATGCATTGGTGGGCGGTAGGTATAAAACGGTTGACTACCCCTGGTATAGGGGTACAGTGGTACCTCAGGTTAAGTACTTAATTCGTTCCGGAGGTCCGTTCTTAACCTGAAACTGTTCTTAACCTGAAGCACCACTTTAGCTAATGGGGCCTCCTGCTGCCGCAGCGCCACCAGAGCCCGATTTCTGTTCTTATCCTGAAGCAAAGTTCTTAACCTGAAGCACTATTTCTGGGTTAGCAGAGTGTGTAACTTGAAGCGTATTTAACCTGAAGCGTATGTAACCCAAAGTACCACTGTACTCTTATTTTCATACTCATATTGAAATACTGCCCCTCAATGAGGCCAAACTTAGATTCACAAAATGTTTTGGGGTATGTGTACCCCTGCGTACCCCCAGAAAAAAATAATGCATTGCTTATATCCTTGCATCCTGATTGCGTCTTAACAGGAGGAGAGTGAGCCAATCTCTCCTGCGGGAAACACAGAGTTTGACTAGATGCAGGAGACGAACCGTCAAATTCCCGTTCACTTTTCAAAATCCTTATTAATTACATTCTATCCATATCCGTGTCCAGAGTCTACAAATTAAAACCAGCAAGAATATTAACTTAATTTGCATGTCATCAAAGGCGGGTGGGTTAGATCTCGTTAAAAGGGAAAGAGGGGCGCTATCATTTAGGCTGGCGTCCTTTCCAATAAGACGGCCTGCCACTTAGACCGGCTAGTGTTTGAATCTTTCTTTTTCCAGCCTGCTTGGTATGAAAACGAAGCCCGGCGCTTGGAGGGTTAATCTGGTGAGTCGTGACTACTTGTAACTGTCAACTTCTCTCCCAGGATAAATAATTAAAGCTTCAGGAAGAACAAGCACACAGGAAGCAGTGGAGATTGGATGTACGTAGGTGTGGAAGGCATTCATTCTTATCCAATCAGGGAATAAAGAGCACATTATTCATGCAATCTGGTTCAGTCACTGCTACGTGACCTGAACTACAATGGGCGAGAGAAGCTGCCGCATCCAGAGCGGAGCTGGGAAACGCACAAAAGGAGGCAGAGAGGGAAGAATCCAAACTGTATCCAACGCGACGTTCCGGGCAGAACAAAACACTGCGCTGTCAATGTGCGCCTTATGCCTGAGACAAGCTCTTGCAGAAAACATGTATTGTTGGTTCATTCCAAACTCTGAGAAAGCTGTAAAAAGAAAGAAGCAGAAGACATATAATATGTGCACGGAGTCACAAAATGAATAAGAATCAAAGAAACGTTTGCATTTCCAACATTTATCATTCAAATACAATACAGTGGTACCTCTGGTTGCGAACAGGATCCATTCCAGAGCCCTGTTCACAACATGAGCAGAACGCAACCCGTGTCTGCGTGTCACGATTCGCAATTCGCCACTTCTGTGCATGCGTGTGACGTCATTTTGAGCATCTGTGCATGCGGCGAAACCCGGAAGCAACCCTTTCCAGTACAATGGTACCTCAGGTGACTTACGCTTCAGGTTACGTACGCTTCAGGTTACAGACTCCACCAACCCAGAAATAGTACCTCGGGTTAAGAACCTTACTTCAGGATGAGAACAGAAATCGTGCGCCAGCAGCGTGGCGGTAGTAGGAGGCCTCATTAGCTAAAGTGGTGCTTTAGGTTAAGAACAGTTTCAGGTTAAGAGCAGACCTCCAGAACGAATTAAGTTCTTAACCTGAGGTACACTGTAATTGGCAGAAAGTTCTTTTTCTGTCACCACTCTGGTGTTTCAGTACCACTGTACTTCTGGGTCGCCGTGGGACGCAACCTGAAAAGATTTAACCTGAAGCAAAAGTAACAAGAGGTATGACTGTACAGAGATTGAAATGACAGGTCTGCATATAAACAACCAAAGCCTCCTTTTCTCTCTCTTCTGCCTGTTTCCTGTGCCTCATATTAGCTCCTTTTAAATTTACTTTCCACTTTTGGGTATAATCCCATCAGGAGCCTTCAGAGCATCATGAGGCAGTTGGGAAGAGAGGGACACACACAGAAGGAAGGAAGGAGAAATATTGTGACAGAAGGCCTTGAAGTGCTTTAGGTTAGCTATGCAGCATTCTTCCTTGAGTTTGTTATGCAGCATTGCTTCATAATAAGCCGTTTACTCACACCTGTTGAGGTCCTCACCTCTTTCCTGCCCCATCTATTGGTCTATCTATCGATCTGTCTATCTATCTATCTACACAGAGAGAGAGAGTCATAGCATAGAGCTTCCTAAATCACAACGAATGTTCATTTGAATTAATTCACTTAAAAATTCAATGAATTCAACTAATTTCAATTCAATTCAAAACTCAAAACTGTGATGATAAACAGTATTCCCCCCCCCTCACTGTTCGAAAATGAGCAAAAGAAGAGTTCAGACAGGTGCCATTTACCTGTGGAACAATTTGACACAAAGATAAGCAAATGCACTGAATAACCAAAGCCCAAACAGTAATATTATTTGTAGTAATGCTTCAGATACAGCCATCTTAAAGGGCTTCCTTGAGGAAAAACGAAACTTTTGGCAATGTATCTTACCGGTTCAAACAAAGTCATCTCTTTCTTGCAGCTGAAAGTAACTCCCCATGTTAAATAGGTTGTCTTCTTTTTAAATTCCCCTGATAGATGTGCCATTTTTGCTACACAACCACATCTTCTTTCTCTTGATCAGCATGCTCTAAGGCAGGTTTTCTAATTAAATGTCATTTCAAGTACAATAATAGCTTGTAAGCTTTTTATTTCTAACACTGGAAGTTGTTTTGGTTTTTTTTAACTACCGCCAAGCTATTTCATCTCTGCCACGACTCAGTCTCTCACACTCAGTTTCTTGCATTGGTGAAATGGCCTTCCCAGTTGTCACCATCTGTGAATTTGGGGGCACAACCAGTGTCGTACTTACATATAAGCTAAACAAGCTATAGCTTAGGGCCCCACTCTCTTGGGGGGCCCCCAAAAAATTAAAAGGAAAAAAACTGGGTGTACATTTCCAAAATATAAGATAAAGAACAAATAAAATAAAGCCTACACACAGCAACAGTGTTTTGTGTTGTGTAGGCTCCTATTTGCTATGTGCAAATGGCTTTAGATACCTATTAGCCCATAAATTACCATATAGAATATATTCAACACAAAAGACAGCGACAATTTGTTGTTGACAAAGGACAGCTGGACATATAAAGGGCCCCTTACCTTCAGTAGCTTAGGGGCTCATCAAACCTAAATCCAGCCCTGGGCACAACCATTGTTCCTAGTATGCTATTGTTTGAGAAAGCAATGGGTTTGGCTCCTAGTACTCTCGACTCTCCTCTCTGAAACCGATGCTTCCTTCATCCACCGATATGAACTAACAATAGAGTTTTGTTCAACGTTAAGCAAGCCCAAATTTCTGGGGGGAACTTTCTCTCTTTTTCCCCCTTTTCCTTTATTTCTATTAACGTTCTTATGTCACATATGTATACATTATCATATTACATTACAGGGCATATTATAATATAATTTCCAACATGTATACAAAGTTTATATACCAAATTAATGTACCGAAAGAAAGAAAAAAGGAGGAAAAGAAAGAAAGAAAGAAAAAACAAAGACAAAACCATTTCAAAATAATATTTGTACCAACACTATGGGCTTCCTGTCAATCTTATTGTATATTCTTTTTTTACAAATGAATGTACTCTTATTATTGTATATTTCTTTACATTTTATCTAATACATTCCTATATAAATATGTACCGTTAATCTCTTTTTCCCTTTTCCAGTCTCCTGAAGTGTTGGATCATTTTCAGAGGAGCAATATTCTGCAGAAGAAGAAGAAGAAGAAGAAGGAGGAGGAGGAGGAGTTTGGATTTGATATCCCGCCTTTCACTCCCCTTCAGGAGTCTCAAAGCGGCTAACATTCTCCTTTCCCTTCCTCCCCCACAACAAACACTCTGTGAGTGAGTGGGGCTGAGAGACTTCACAGAAGTGTGACTAGCCCAAGGTCACCCAGCAGCTGCATGTGGAGGAGCAGAGACGCGAACCCGGTTCTCCAGATTACAAGACTACCACTCTTAACCACTACACCACACTGGCTCTCACCCGAATATTTCCCCAGTAGTGCAAAGAAATGTGAGCCTCTCATGTAACTCTGATTGACTGGGTCAGTGCTTGCTGCATGCATGTGCATCTTGAGTTCAGCAAGACTTTTGACAAGGTCTCCCATGATATTGCAAGGAAGCTGGTAACATGTGGACTGCATGAGCTAACTGCTATGTGGAATTGTAGCTGGTTGACTGACCAGACCCAAAAAGTACTTCCTGATGTTTCCTCATCACTCAGGAAAAACAGTGACAAGTAGGGTGCTGCAGAGTTCGGTTCTGGGCCTGTTGTCGTTCAACATCTTTATAAACAACTTGTGTGAAGGAATCGAGGGAATGCTCATCAAATTTGCAGGTGACACCAAACTGGGAGGGACAGCTAATGCCACAGACAGAACTGGGATTTAAGACAGAACTGGGATTTAAAATGACCTTAACAGATTGGAGAACCGGGCCTAAACTAACAAAATAATTTCAATAGGGACAAATGTAAGGTTCTCTACTTAGGCAAAAATAACCAGCTGCACAAATATAAGATGAGAGACACCTGGCTTGCCAGTGGTATGTGTGGAAAGGGTCTAGTAAACCGCAAGCTTACCATGAGTCAACAGTGTGATGTTGTTGTTGTTTAGTCATTTAGTCGTGTCCGACTCTTTGTGACCCCATGGACCAGAGCACGCCAGGCACTTCTGTCTTCCACTGCCTCCCGCAGTTTGGTCAAACTCATGCTGGTAGCTTCAAGAACACTGTCCTACCATCTCGTCCTCTGTCGTCCCCTTCTCCTTGTGCCCTCCATCCTCCCCAACATCAGGGTCTTTTCCAGGGAGTCTTCTCTTCTCATGAGGTGGCCAAAGTATTGGAGCCTCAGCTTCAGGATCTGTCCTTCCAGTGAGCACTCAGGGCTGATTTCCTTAAGAATGGATAGGTTTGATCTTCTTGCAGTCCATGGGACTCTCAAGGGTCTCCTCCAGCACCATAATTCAAAAGCATCTATTCTTCGGCGATCAGCCTTCTTTATGGTTCAGTTCTCACTTCCATGCATCACTACTGGGAAAACCATAGCTTTAACTATACGGACCTTTGTTGGCAAGGTGATGTCTCTGCTTTTTACCATGAGTCAACGGTGTGATGCAGCAGCAAAAAAAGCTTATGCTCTTTAGGCTGCATCAACAAAAGAATAGTGTCCCGATCAAGGGAATTAACAGTGCAACTCTATTTTGCCTTGGTCAGATGACATCTGGAATACTGTGTCTAGTTCTGGACACCACAATTTAAGAAGGGTATTGACAAGCTGGAAGGTGTGCAGAGGAGGGCGACCAAGATGATCAAGGACCTGGAAAGCAAGCCTTATGAGGAACGGTTGAAGGAGCTGGGTATGTTTAGCCTGGATAAGAGGAAACTGAGAAGAGATATGATAGCCAACTTCAAATATCTCGAGGGCTGTGGCACGGAAGATGGGGCAAGCTTGTTTTCTCCTATTCTGGAGGGTAGGACCCAATCCAATGGGTCAAGTTACAAGAAAGCAGATTCCTTCACGAAGAACTTTCTGACGTTAAGAGCTGTTCAACAGTAGAACAGACTCCCTCGGTCAGTGATGGACTCTCCGTCCTTTGAAGCAGAAGTTGGTCATCTGTCATGGATGATATAGTTGAGGTTCCTGCATTGCAGACTAGATGACACTTGGGATCTCTTCCAACTCTATGGGGGGGGGGAATCTGCCATGCTACTTCTGTGTACATATGACATGAAATCCAGTCCTAAGATGGCAGGGTTCTGAGAGTGTAGAATGGACTGAGGCAAATCACAGTTTTGAAAGTTCCTTGCTTTCATGGTGAGTTCCGGCACCCTTTTTTCCTAGAAGAATAGCACTGTGTGAAAGGATTTTATTTTGAGCATTACTTTTTGACTGACACAAAGTCAACTCCGGTCTCTTCAATAGCCGTCAAGCAGGAAGCAATAGAGAAAATATGCTCTGCAATTTATACAGGACAACGGTTACACGACAAGCACAAGCTGGATCTATCAAAGCACTCATTAAGGAACAAAATCCCTCTAGCAATCAGGATACGAGATCCATTTTCAGGGGTGAGATGCTGAAAGCTCATATCTAGGGCTGTCTTGTACATTAAGATGCATCAGCTAGCACTTTGTAAAGTGGTACCTCGGGTTACAGACGCTTCAGGTTACAGACGCTTCAGGTTACAGACTCTGCTAACCCAGAAATAGTACCTCGTGTTAAGAACTTTGCTTCAGGATGAGAACAAAAATCACGCGGCGGCAGTGGGAGGCCCCATTAGCTAAAGTGGTACCTCAGGTTAAGAACAGTTTCCAGTTAAAAATGGACCTCCAGAGCGAATTAAGTTCTTAACCCGAGGTACCACTGTACTTCTTATTTATACTGTGGTCGCTGTGTGCCTTCTTTGTGTGAAAAGAACAACACCCAAGAAGCCTGCCAAAGCTTTGGCCATAGTAAATGTGTTGATCTTTTGCAGTGTCACACAATTCTTTGCTGCAAAAGTCTTAACACGGCTACTCCTCTGTTGTTGTTGTTGTTTTAATGTGTGTTTACTTTGGGTATCTCCGCGAATGGAAACCTTGGGGCGAGAAGCGCATCCGAGAGTTTCTTTCTCCTGCACGAGAAGATAAATGCTCATTGTGCTCCCCGCCCACTTTAACATCCTGTCTCGCCCAAGGTGATGCTACTGCTGCCTTGATGTGAGTGGGCTAGCAACGTCGCCATAGCAACATGGGCCTGTGGGTGGGAGGTTTCAGATGGCATTGTAGGTGTTCCCCTTCCATTCTCCCTGTGGGTTAGTGATGATGAGAGTTGCTTCAGCATGGCTTATCATGAGAGGTATTGGTTGGGATAACTCGAATCTTGTCTGCCTTCTGTCTGTGTGACTGTATGTCTTCCGCACTGCATTTGTGGATATAAGCTCTGTTTCTTTGGCTTAGCAGCTTTCAGTAAGGTTACAACGTTCAAATTTTGCTCTCGATGCTGGGTGACAATGTGGTCTAAACCACTGAGCCTCTTGGGCTTGCTGATCGGAAGGTCAGCAGTTTGAATCCCTGCAATGGAGTGAGCTCCCGTTGCTCTGTCCCAGCTCCTGCCAACCTAGCAGTTCGAAAGCACACCAGTGCAAGTAGATAAATAGGTACCACTGAAGCGATAAGGTAAACGCCATTTCTGTGCGCTCTGGTTTCAATCACAGTGTTCCATTGCACCAGAAGCGGTTTAGTCCTGCTAGCCACATGACCCAGAAAGCTGTCTGTGGACAAACGCCGGCTCCCTAGGCCTGAAAGCGAGATGAGCGCCGCAACCCCATAGTCACCTTTGACTGGACTTAACTGTCCCAGGGGTCCTTTACCTTTTACCTTGATGAGTGTGTTTGGGTATAAGCAACGTTGCATGCCTCCAGTCAGAAGAGGGAAAAGTTGAGATTAACAGACAGGCAGGGGAAACTAAACCTTGGGGTGGGGGGCGTTTTCTGTCCCAAACTCCCAGGTTCCAACTCCCCCCCCCCCCGTATGAGGCAGCCATGAAACAAGTTCTCATCATGCAGACTTAGAATCCAAAGCCATCCTTTTAAATATGAAGAAATGAGCCTTTTTTTCCTGTCACAAGTGGCACCTCTGGGTGATTTATCTACTCTTTTTAAGTAATGCTGGTCATGTGTGAATGAGACAGAACGTGTAGTAGGAATGGTAAACTTCCAACTTCTGGGCATCTAAATCTGCTCTATAAACTAGAAACCTATTTTATTTTGAAACCGAAATGAGTGTTGTATTGTTCTTAGATATATTTCAAATCTAAAGTAATACAAAATCAACCCAAACCCCAAAATGACACCCTCCCGCTGGATAACGAAAAAGAGAAAGGGAAAGTTGGAAACAGGGAAATGGCATACCTCTGGATCTGACACCCCCCCACACACACAAAAAAAGCTTCGTGTTTTTCATAGTAAAGCAATGTTCGTTTTCTACGTGCAACCAGAAGCTCATGCAGTAGCCCACCTCCTGACAAGCATGAGTCATCAGGAGCAATTTACGCCAGCTCTCCACTTTCTGCACTGGTTATTAGCAGCTTCAACCCAACATACTGTGGGTCCTGTCCTCTCTGCTATCGTAAACATGAGGATTAACTGAGAACATCTTCTTAAGCGTACCGTCTGCATGCAGTGAGGCACGTCGAGAGATGTTCTCAGAGGCTGCCTCACAACTGCAAACTCCCTTTCTTGTAGAGCTGCTTTCCCTTGTTTGGGTCCTCAGATGTTGTTGGACTACAATTCCCATCATCCCTGACCACTGGTTGTACTGGCTGTGGATGATGGGAGTTGTAGTCCTACACATCTGGGGACCGCAAGGTTGAAAAAGGCTGCCCTAGAGGTTTGCTGGAGATGTGCATCTTTCAAACACGTCACATATTGGAGCTCATATCCCGACATATTGGAGCTCATGTCCCGACGTTTCCACCAAGGAGTTGTACATGGGATATCTCACAACAGCCTTGTGAGGCGGGTGGCTGACCTGAGGACCTAAAGAGTATGAGAAAAGGACAAGATGAAATACAAATGATGGAAGGAAATGAGGGGTTAGACTTTGTTTTACAGTGGTACCTCTGGTTACGTACTTAATTCGTTTTGGAGGTCCGTTCTTAACCTGAAACTGTTCTTAACCTGAAGCACCAATTTAGCTAATGGGGCCTCCCGCTGCTGCCGCACCACCACTGTGCAATTTCTGTTCTCATCCTGAAGTAAGGTTCTTAAGCCGAGGTACTATTTCTGGATTAGCGGAGTCTGTAACCTGAAGCATATGTAACCTGAAGCATAAGTAACCCGAGGTACCACTGTATGTGTTTAAGGAAACTATCGAATGCTCAGCTTATGCTAATGGTAAAGGTAAAGGTAAAGGGACCCCTGACCATTAGGTCCAATCGCAGACGACTCTGGGGTTGCAGCGCTCCTCTCACTTTATTGGCCGAGGGAGCTGACGTACAGCTTCCGGGTCATGTGGCCAGCATTACTAAGCCGCTTCTGGCGAACCAGAGCAGTGCACGGAAACGCCGTTTACCTTCCTGCCAGAGCGATACCTATTTATCTACTTGCACTTTGACATGCTTTCGAACTGCTAGGTTGGCAGGAGCAGGGACCAAGCAACGGGAGCTCACCCCGTTGCAGGGATTCGAACCGCCAACCTTCAGATCGGCAAGTCCTAGGCTCTGTGGTTTAACCCACAGTGCCACCTGCGTCCCTTATGCTAATGGTAGCACCTTGGAATTTGAAATAATTCCTGGGCGCTGGTGGATCTAAGCTACGAATGCTATGCCTAAGAGCCTCATGCTGGCATAATGTCAGTGGTATACCAGTGCATCCCCACTGTTGGTGGAACTCTACCAGTGGAGGTGCCAAAAAGAGGGCGGAGGGAAGCTCAGTTTGAATCCTATTCTTCTTCACAGTCCACTGTACTCCTCTTCTTCTTCTTCTTCTTCTTCTTCTTCTATTTAATTTCTATACCGCCCTATACCCGCAGGTCTCAGGGCGTTTCACATAAAATATAAAATACATAAAATCAAAACAAAACCAACAACCCAATAAATAAAACCCCCAAAAGAGCCAGCATTTTTAAAAACGGTATCAGATGTAGATCAGGCTTCCTCAAGCTTGGCCCTCCAGATCTTTTTTTGACCTACAACTCCCATGATCCCTAGCTGGCAGGACCAGTGGTCAGGGATGATGGGAACTGTAGTCTCAAAACATCTGGAGGGCCGAGGTTGAGGAAGCCTGATGCAGATCAAGTCAGGCAAAGGCCTGGTTGAAAAGACCCATGACAGCAAAGATGCTGAGGCTGAAAGTGAAAATGCTACCCTTTAAGGTTGCGTACGCCCTACATTGAAAGCACCTGACTTCCCCCAAATAATTCTGGAAACTGTATATAGTTTAACCGTCACACAGCTACAACTCCAAGCACCCTTAACCAAGTACAGCTCTAAGTATTCCGTAAGGGAAGTAAATGTATGGTGTGCAAACTGCCTAACTCAGCCGGGGGATGAAAGACAGCTTGCTTCTCGTTGCTTAGCTGGTAATAATAATAATAATAATAATAATAATAATAATAATAATAATACTAAACATTTGTACCCCGCCCATTTGGATGGGTTTCCCGAGCCCCTCTGGGCGGCTTCCAACAAAGATTAAAAATACATTAAAATGTCGCACATTAAAACCTTCCATGAACAGGGCTGCCTTCAGATGTCTTCTAAATGTCAGGTAGTTGTTTATCTCTTTGACATCTGATGGGAGGGCGTTCCACAGGGCGAGCGCCACTACTGAGAAGGCCTTCTGCCTGGTTCCCTTTAGCTTTGCTTCTCGCAGTGAGGGAATCACCAGAAGGCCCTTGGCGTTGGACCTCAGGGTCCGGGCAGAACAATGGGGGTGGAGACGCTCCTTCAGGTATACCGGGCCAAGGCTCTTTAGGGCTTTAAAGGTCAGCACCAACACTTTGAATTGTGCTCAAGGGTCCACCCAATGGGTGGACAGGGCATCCATGGTGCCACCAGAAAAGTGAGGAGAAGCAACAGCAGCTTCTGGTGAGTTCTCACAAGAGCCCTGCAATATCTTGCCAGATCCTGGGAGACACTTCTGCGTCCTCGCTTCTCTGGCAGCGGGGGTGGTGGCACCAGAGAAGCCAGGAGAAGCAGCGGTAAGATCCCAGAGAGCCCTCCAAACTCTCATGAGCTCTCACGAGAACCTGGAACCCACCATCACTGCTTCTCCACGGGTTTCGCTGCCCGAGGTGGCTGTCTCAGTGTGCCTCATGGATGCGCCAGTGATGCACACATCTAGGCTTCCAGAGGGTCCAATTCAACCTTATGCCAGCAGATTTAGGTTGCACAGTTGACGTGGACTTGCTACTCTCACCTAGTTCCAGATTTACATATAAGCTAAACAAACTATAGCTTAGGGCCCCACTCTCTTGGGGGCCCCAAAAAAATTTAAAGGCGAAAAAACTTAATGTACATTTCCAAAATATAAGATAAAAAACAAATAAAATCAAACCTACATACAGCAACAGGGTTTGTGTTGTGTAGGCTCCTAGGATGTAAGTAATGGGCCCCGCCTGCTAGCCTGCTCCCTAAAATATCACTGGTTTGCTCATTTCTAGATATAGGGTGCCTACATTCTGCATGGACTGGCTGCATGGCAACATGTGCAAATGGATTTAGATACCTATTATATCCATACATTACCATATAGCATATATTCAACACAAATAACAGAAACAATTTGTTGTTGACAAAGGACTGCTGGACATATAAAGGGCCCCATTACCTTCAGTAGCTTAGGGCCTCATCGAACCTAAATCTGGCCCTGCTCACAACAAACATGCTTCCAAAAAACACATTAGATCAAACTTTTTATGGTAATGAAAGTGATGAGGAACACACTGGGAAGTGTGGAATAACAACTACTTGCAGGGTTTTTTTCCAGCCAGAACTCATTGGAACTCTCAGGTGGGTACCACTGCCACTATAAGAGCACAAGGGAGGTGTTCATGGTGAGTTCTGGCACCTCTTTTTCTAGAAAAATAGCACTGACTACTTGACACGATATTGCATAACCTCTTCACAAGGTGTTATGTACTGAAGTTCTCACCCTCGGCCATCAGGGGGGATACTGTAGATAGTTATGCAAATGAAGGATCGAAAGTGATGTTCGGTGATTGGATAGTTTTAGAAAGTTGCTACAGTTACGTTGTTCTGGAGTTCTATATAAGCAGGCTGACTGAGCTCTTCAGTTCAGTTCTGTTCTGGCCTCTGAATAAACAAGAGCTGTTAGAAGAATTGCTATATCGTCTGATATGTTCACCCACAACTTAACACAAACAAATCAGAAGTGTTCAATAAACAAGCTTTCAAGAACCATACTGTTGGTATTTGTCTGCTTCACGAGACAATGCAGTGACAATGGGTGAAGTCAAACTGCTGTGTTAGCAGCACTAAAGTTACCTCCCCGGGGCCCAAGCCTTGGCAGTGTGTATGGTGGTCCAGGGCTGCTCCCTCAGCCTCACTGATAATACTCCAAAGGAAAACAGAGCGATATGTTTGGCATCAGCTTAGCTGCAGGAACTGCTGGAAGGAGGCGCTATCCAAGCACCTTAGGGACTCCACTCTGGATATGTGTAGGCTTTACTTCTTAGCCTTTTCTTCTCCTGAAGATATCTCGCAAAGCAATGGATGTTTAGGATCAGTTTTCCTTCTCTTATATGGGCTACCGTCCTAGGTTGATGAGCCCCATTTGCCCCTCACTTCCCTCTACAGCATGTGCAGAAAACCTCTCTCTCTCATTTTTATTAATCTTTTTTGTTTTACAATTTAGAGTATTCATTTCAACAACCTTAAAATATCAATGACTTCCCTTCTTCTCTTTCCAGGGTTCATTTTGCATAGCATAATTCCCTGCATATGTTATATAAACTAAACCATTCAGCGTTCCATTATTACTTCCATCAAAACTTATTTACACTGCTAAATTTATCTTGATGCTGCCCACGTTTTCAAGTGCACACAATTTCCCCCCATATATTCAATAAACATTTTCCAATATTCTTTAAACGAATGTTCTTCTTGTTCTCATATTCTATATGTTATATCCGCAAGCTGCGCATATTCCATCAGTTTAAGTTGCCATTCTTCTTTAATTGGGACCTTGCTCGTTTTCCATTTGGGGGCTAACAAAACACGGGCCGCCGTGGTGGCACACGTAAATAACCTTTTTGTGACACCTGGGAATTTCCATCTGAATTATCCCCAACAAAATGGACTCTGGTTTTTTTGGAAAGGGGCTTTTAATCCCCCCCCAATTCATTATAAATTATTTCCCAATACTCTGTTATCCTTTTACAGGTCCACCACATACGAAAGAATGTACCCTCAACTTCATTGCATCTACAGCACTTATCTGATTCAGTCTTATACATCTTAGCAAGTCTAAAAGGTAAAGGGACACCTGACCATTAGGTCCAGTCGTGGCCAACTCTGGAGTTGCGGCGCTCATCTCGCTTTATTTGCCGAGGGAGCCGGCGTACAGCTTCCGGGTCATGTGGCCAGCATGACTAAGCCGCTTCTGGCGAACCAGAGCAGTGCACGGAAACACCGTTTACCTTCCCGCCAGAACGGTACCTATTTATCTACTTGCACTTTGATGTGCTTTCGAACTGCTAGGTTGGCAGGAGCAGGGACCGAGCAACAGGAGCTCACCCCATCGCGGGGATTCAAACCGCTGACCTTCTGATCGGCAAGTCCTAGGCTCTGTGGTTTAACCCACAGCGCTACCCGCGTCCCTTAGCTAGTCTACTCGGAGTTAAATACCATCTGTAAATCATTTTCAAGTAGTTCTCCTTCAGGGAATAACACGTTCTTGACCATTGGACCCGCTATCAGTCTCGTCCGGAGTCTGTCTGTATGCAGGGGAAGAAACATTCAAGTAAATGCAGTCATTATTTCCTAAGGCTGCAGTTCTCTGGAATCCTATGAACCTAGCAGTACTTCTAACAGTACAGTCCTATATATGTGTCTATGCAGAAGTTAAATCCCAGTGAATTCAATGGGACTTACTTCCATACAAGTGTGCGTAAGAGTGCAGCCTAAGTAAAAATGTACAGGACTGAGCTGTACACGGGCAGATTGTTACCTACGGTATATTGCCCTACAACCAGGCGTTGTAAAATGGGATCAGTGAGCCCTCCAGTGGTATTTTTCAATGTTACATGATGAGAAAGTAATACCAAAGTATATTGCAGTATGGTAGTCTATTTATATAGTATTTGCTTAGTTTTACACAAATTCAATTTTTTAGAAGTTTCACGCAGCATCATTATAGAAAACCAGTTTGAAGCTGTTGGAATAATCGCCAACCTTGGTACCATCTGTTCCCTTTCATCTGCCTCCTCGTTTGAAAAATATATAAATTACCAAATCTAAACCGAATGTAAGACGTTGAACCCAAACCATTCATAGACCTGAAAAAAGACAAACATTTTGGTTGGCTTTGAGTTTGTTTGTTTTTAGCACAGTGAATAATGCTTTCAAAGGTGAGTGCTGAACTTTTCTTCTGAGTTAGGACCTTTGTTTTGTTTTCCTCTTTCTGTTTAGGTGATCTTCTGCACAGCCATCATGCTCTACATTTAACAATTATGAGAAGACTTACACCACTGTAACTAGAAAATTATGAATATGATATTTTACATACAAATGATAACTGGTTGAGATGAATACACAAAGCTTATTGGGCCCTTGATGTTAATCCTGGGGATATAACATTTCAAGATTCATAGGAAGGTGTCATTGCATTACTTTACTGTGACTGCATGCACACTATACATTTAAAGCACATGACTTCCCCCAAAGAATCCTGGGAATTGTAGTTTGTTAAGAGTGCTGGGGTGAACTACTGTTTCCAGCATTCTTTAGTGGACCTCATGGGCTTTAAATGCAAGGTGTGTACACAGCCAGAGTCTGGAACTGCAATAGGTAATCTAAAAAAAAAAAAAGAATTAGGAAAAATTGAGTACCACACTATTTTGCCATCAAATTCTGCATTAATAAAAGGAAAGTAGTTACTAAGGGGGAAATATTCTAAATTACCAGCTCCAGTAGAGAACAGGTCAACAGTGACTGCTTTCTAAATATTTCTGGGCCTTGGTTTATCTGAAGACTCCCAGGCGATGTATATTGGTCCAGGAACCAATTTCTGAAAGGAAGATGAAGGGCAGGTTGGATGAGCACAGGTGCAAGGATAGGCATTCAATTCAGTTGCACTTCCGGCTTAAACAACAATGGCACAGACATTCTGGCATTTGTAAGCCAATTAACACATATAACGTGCTATATACATATATCTAAGTCTCAATCCACAAGTGATAGATCATGAAAGCCATTATGTCAGAATAAATAAATCTTCAAGGTGCTTCAACACTCTTTGTTGTTTTGCTTTGCAGAAGAATGACAGGCTACTGCCCTGGAAATTGATACTTTATCTGGTCAGTGACACTAAGGCACTGGAAGTAAACACAACACCAATCAGATGCAAACAATGCTCAGACAAGATAAGAAGGCCGTTGGAAATACAACACCCTGACAAATGGATAAGCACATCTGTCTCATTTTGAGAAGGGGCTGGTAGTCGAGAAAGCAGATTCCAACCCATTGGCTAAATGGCCTTTTGCCACCTCAAAGACTAATAAACATATTTATTGTACTCTCTGGAAGTTCATTGTTTGTGATGCTAGAGAGGGCTCTTCTGGACTGGTTTGCCTAGATGTTCTGTCGGGAACACTATTTTCTCCCTCTGGCATGGTGTCCTGGTGAGTTTGTGACAGAAGAAAGGTATGAACGAGGGACTTCCCTACACAGGCTTAAGCCTAGAGAAGTGCTGCTCAAAGGGCATGAATGTAAGGCACAGGTGGGGAACCATTTTGAGCCCAAGGGCCACATTGTCTTCTAGGGTAGTTTCTGAGGGCCACATGCCAGCGGAGAGCAGGATCAGAAGTAAAAGTGTGCAGAGCCACGAATGCAAGATTTTACCTTTTCACAGCAGGCTACATAGACTTGCACATCCCTTTCTATCCTCCATCCTGCCGAGCAATAGGCATTTTCAGAGTTCCAGGGCACACTCCAGCTAGGCAAAAGCGCCCATAGGCGTGTGGGCTAGGGAGAGATTGTGTGGTGTAGGAAGAGTCCCGAGGACCAACGAGAGAAGTCTGAGGGCTGCATCCGGCCCCTGGGCCTGAGGTTCCCCAACCCCTGGTGTAAGGTTACATTTCTGATCCCTCTAACCCCTGGCAGCTTCCCCTCCTAAAAATATATCCTTCAGATCAAAGGACCCTCCAGAATAAAATGGCCTAGGTGCATGGACTGAGAGGGGGGAGGCGAATTACAAAAATCCAGGCAGAGGCACATTTAAGACGTTATAGATTTTTTTGGGGGGGGGGATTTGCAGTCAAACAGTGCTAGTTAGTATGTGAAGAGGTTAAGGACAACAGAGTTCTAAATTTCTAGAGTAGGCACTGTGATGTCACATCCACTCTTCTCCAAGCAGAGAGGAAGTAAGGTTTGCTTCCTGTCCCTCCTTGCCCACCTCGCTGTCTCTTGAACCATGTAACTGAAGCTGAGCTCCAGACTTAGATCATGTCTTTGATTCCAACTTCTGTATTTTGTAACCAAGAATACCTAAGCTGTGTTGTTTCTGATGTGGTATTGAACAATGTGTGAATGAGACCTCTGATTACTGTAAGTAAAGCTTTTAAACTTACTTGACATTGTAGTCTATTCCCCCCAAGATGCTTAGAGGCAAGGGGACCACATTGACAGCACTGAGATAGTAATAATAATAATAATTTATTATTTATACCCAGCCCATCTGGCTGGGCTTCCCCAGCCACTCTGGGCGGCTTCCAACAGAATATTAAAATACAATAATCTATTAAACATTAAAAGCTTCCCTGAACAGGGTTGCCTTCAGATGTCTTCTAAAAGTCTGGTAGTTGTTTTCCTCTTTGACATCTGGTGGGAGGGCGTTCCACAGAGCGGGTGCCACTACCAAGAAGGCCCTCTGCCTGGTCTAACAGCCTATATTTGCCACACTTTGCAAACATTGTGCCCATTTCATTTCTGGCTAGAGAGTGAGTCAAGCCCAGCAGACCTTTTGAATTCAGGCAGTCAACAGTTTTTCTTTTGCACTTTCCACACACATGTGGTACTTCAGGATTAACTGGTACTCTCCAGTTATTTCCCAACATTGTGTGGGGAAGGGCTTACTTTACACTTACTTTGACAGTTTTTCTTGCAGCTCCCTTAGCTTGTTGTTGTTTAGTCGTTTAGTCGTGTCCGACTCTTCGCGGCCCCATGGACCAGAGCACACCAGGCACTCCTGTCTTCCACCGCCTCCCGCAGTTTGGTCAGGAATATGACCTTGGAATATGTCTAACTGACCTTGTTTCTTTGTATTTGTTTCTCCAGTGTGCATAATGAGGTGAATGCATTTCTGCACACAGGTGAACCTCTGAATGAGACATCAGCATCCATAAGCAACCATCAGGTGGTCTGGTAGATATAGTATTTAGGATGCTTCAGAGGCTTTTTATGGACAAGTTAAAGCCCCATTTCCATTGTTTCCAGTGTGCGTGAAGGAGGCACTTTGCTTGAGGTCATGTCACAGACAAATGGGGGCCGGGGACCAGTTGTGAACACACTGGGGCTTGTAAAGTAATTCAAGATCAATCAAGCACCCTTTATAAAACAAAACAAGCAGAAGATCCAGAAGTCTGTGAAAAAAATAACAATAATACATTGAAGCTCAGAAATTCAAAGGCCTGGAAGAATTAAAAAATAATAATTTATTGAGAACTAGAAACTGCAAATAAGAAAGTGGGATTTGGGAACAAACTTCAGTCTATACATAAAGCAACTCCCAGTGATTTGTGTGCAATTGCTGTCTGCTCTCCTTGTTTCCCGTCTCCCTTTCTTACTTCCTTTCCCCTTTGTGCCATATATTTCAGATTGCAGACCAGCAAGGAGGGACTGTCTTTATAAGGGAATGTTTACAGCACAGCGGGGTGGGGGAAATGCTTTAAATCCATGACACACCAAATGCGAATTACTTCCATCCTAGTTGTGCAAGAACCGCTGTCTCGTTTAGAAATAGTTTGGGGTGGGGAGAGAGCATATACGCAAAACTGCACAGGAAATTAAAGCACTGCTTTAGCAAACTTTGCACACGGCCAGGAGCGATGTAGGTTGCCATAATACCCGGTGGGAGTTTGCTTCCGTGAATTCAAAGGGGGCTTACTCCAGAGTAAGCAGAGAGCTCTGCGTTGTTTGCAATTCCTAATGGAAAAGGATGCCGAAAAATCCACCCAAATATAATGGACGCATTAATGTATGGGTAGGTAGCCGTGCTGGTCTGCCGTAGTCGAAACAAATTAAATTAAATTAAATTAAATAAAAAATAAATAAAATAAAATAATAAAATAAAATAAAAAATAAAAAATAAAATAAAATAAAATAAAATCCTTCCAGCAGCACCTCGATCGCTCTGCAAGGAGGTAGCCAGGAATACAACCCCTTCCAGGCGTGGGACAGACAGCGGAAACTACCCAAGCGCGCTCCCGCGGCGGCGCGCAACGGGAGGGGCGCGAGGGGAAGAAACTCAAACTCCCACCCAAGTTAAACACGGAACTCGCCCAGGCGAGGAGAGTGTGGGGCGCGCACGCGCACTTCGCGGCGGCCTTCCGGGGAGGAGACAGAGAGAGAGCGAGAGAGAGAGAGAGGGGCGGGGCGGCGGGGCGTGGAACCGACTCCCGACAGGCCCGCCACAGTCACGCGGGCAGCGCGCGCCCCGATTAGCCCTCCGCCGCCCAATCAGCGTCGAGCTGAGGGATTCAAATCGAGTCCGGGCGGGCGGGTGGGCTGGCTTTAAGGGGAGAGTTAGTTTAGCGCTGCCGCCGCCAACGCCGCCGCTGCTTGAGGTGGGAGAAGGAGGAGAGAGAGAGAGAGAGAGAGAGAGAGAGAGAGAGAGAGAGAGAGAGAGAGGAAGGGGGCGGTTTCCGTGAGGCGCCCGTGGTCGCCGCCATCATCGTCGCCTTCGTCATGGCCCACAAGCAGATCTACTATTCGGACAAGTACTTCGACGAGAACTACGAGTACCGGTGAGGGAGGCCGGGGGGGGGGCGTCCCGGGGTCGGTGGGCCTCTTCCTGCCCCTTCGCCTGACGAGGCTCCCGCTGGGCCCGCCGCCCTTCCATGGCGTCCCTCGCCGCCCTCCGCTTTCCCTCCTTTCTTCCCGCCCAGACTCCCTTCCCAGTACCTCAGGAGAGGGGGAGGAAACGAAAAAACGGCGGGCCTCTTTTTCTCCCTCCTCCTCTCCCGCCGGCTGTGGGGGTGGAAACGGCCTCGGGACAAAGGGCGGCGCGGCGCGAGGCCGGAGGAGGCCGTTGCGCCTGCCCGCTTCCCTCACAGGCCCTTTAGGGAAGGGCAGGCGCCGCGGAGGGAAGCGCCTGTTGCTCCACGGCGGCGGCGGCGGCGGCGTGCGCGTGATTCGAACCCAGCTCCCTATCCCGCCGCCCCGCTCCGTTTTAGCCCCGTGGTAACTTGCTGGGCCAAAATCCGCCGCCGATTTTGGGGTGTTTGGGTCAGGGTCGGCCGAACGCCACGGCCATTTCAATAGTCTGTTAACTTTGGGCCCTTCCAACGTTGTCTTTGCGTTTTGCGAACGGGCAGTCTTGCTAGTGGCATAGCCTCCCAGCATTTCCCCGACGAAAATAGGAACGTCCCATTCCATAATAATAATAATTTTATTATTTATACCCTGCCCATCTGACCCGGTTGCCCCAGCCACTCTGGGCGGTTCTCAACAGACTATATAACAAAGAAGAATATTAAGCTTTTTTTTTTTAAACTTAACCTATACAGGGCTGCCTTCTGATGTCTTCTAAAGGTTGTTTAGTTCCTTATCTCCTTGGCTCTGCGGTTGCTTCACTCCCTAACTGCCAACATTTCTGGAATGAAAATAGGGACATCCTAAGGAAAAGCAGGGCATTCCGGGATCAAATCGGAAACTGGGATAGCTTCTGAAAATCTGGGAATGTCCCTGGAAAATAAGGACACTTGGAAGTGTCTACAGATAACACCATAAAAGTCACAGTTAGGATATTTATTGCTCAGTAGTGGGAGAGCCAGCTTTTGTTTCAGGTTTCCTGCATGGATGCAGCTTGCAAGAAGCAAATGGAAGTTTACAAGCCGCCTGATCCTGAGTTTTCTTGTTGCATAGCAAGCTGCCGGGTTTCTCTAAAAGGAGTTAAAAATCTAAAGTTGATATGAAAGCACACCTACAGTGCCATTCCTTCAACTTAGGCTATTCTGTACAAATAATCAAAAATCACAGGCAGAGGTCTGGCCTGAAACTTATATGTTAAAGCAGTTCACAAATGCTATGGAGTCTGATATAAAGCTTCTTTACAAGTTGTACAGAACTAATTGTGGCTGTATAAATGTGACTTGGTGTGTTTTCTGTCCCTGGCAGGCATGTGATGTTGCCAAGAGAGCTGTCAAAGCAAGTACCAAAAACTCATCTAATGACTGAAGAAGAATGGAGAAGACTTGGTGTTCAGCAAAGCCTTGGCTGGGTCCACTACATGATTCATGAACCAGGTAAAAAAGGACATCTCTACCTAACAAGCTATTCCAGAAATACTTTCTGTAAAGCTTTTATGATGTCTTGACGTGGGAGAGGGACAAAGTCACTTCATACATTAAGTAGCTAGCGCTAGACAGAAAATGTTTACTGAAAACCCTATATTATCGGCCATTAAGTGGGATGTCTGGCCACAGACTTATAAACAAGCTTCCATTTTTTCTCTTTACAGAACCACACATCCTTCTATTTAGAAGACCACTTCCAAAAGGCCAGCAGAAATGAACAGCCTCTCTAAGCTTCTGGAACTTTATGTATAAATGTATATATGTTGGTAGTATTCAGTGAATACTTAAGAAAAATATACAAACAAGTCATTACCTGTGCATGAGCTGTATTATTCACAGCAACAGAGCTCAGTAAAATGCAAAGTAGGCTGCTATGGTCTTGAATTCTCACTGAACAAGTTAACAAGTGCCTATTTGATTTTTTCAGTTTTGTTCAATAAAGTTCACAACTTTCATGTAATGTGTTGATTATAAAAATCTTCAAAGATCTGTGCCTTTTTATTCTTAGTAATGAAGCTTCTTCCAACTGTTGAAGCAATTCATCCTGTGGCTTTTCAGCTGCTGAAATAAACATATTTTTAATGCTAAATCTATGCATTTCATGATTTTAGTTTACTACTGTCCACCATATAAAAGCCATCTATTGGTACTCTCTGTATAAAATGCAATACAATTGATGACAATAATATAGAGATTTGTTTGTAGTATTTATATCACTTACCTAGTTTGTTTTACAAGAGAAGGAAAAAACCAGGCTTAATGACTCAGGTGAGTACGAATAAGAAAGATCTACTGCCCTCATCCCACCTGGCTGCTCTCCACTAGTGTGTCTTTTTATTCAGAGCCAGGTTGGGATAATAGGAAATAGGAAGCAATTGTAAAGGAGGGGTGATAGCAATAGGTTCAAGTTCATTCTTTGGTAGATGCTTTTACCCTTATCAAACTGCACTGAATAGCAGAATACATCCCAAGTTTCCTGGCCCAGTGGTTGAAGTTTAGGGGATGGTTGCTGACTAGTCCAAAGGCATTTGCCTAGCATGTTTACCTACTGCAGGGTCACAGCAAACAGATTGTGGCTACCTACTTGGGGTGGTCAGAAGTCATTCACTCCTGATTATGGCCGTAGTTGGTAGGTAAAGATAAATGTGGTTTAATTTGACAGTATTGATTTGCATTATCAGCTCTCCATGAAGTTTCTTCAGTCTCCATGAAATAGTAAAGTTCTTTTTTAAGTATCAGCCAGAACTCTTTATAGACCGAGTTTTATTGCCTCTTGTAACCTGGAGTCTATTTTCATAGGTCCCAGCAAAGGGAATATTTAATGTGATGCTAAAACATGGCAGTTACCTGGAGCATGTTCCCCTTTGATTACTTGTTGCTCATGTACAGCATTTTATTTTATTTTAAAATGTAGATCAATATATTCTGTGTATGAAAAATTCTGATTCCATTTCCCCCCCTATAAATTATGGCAATATAGCAGATTTGCAATTCTGGTTTTGCTGGTTATTGGAAGGTGGAAATCTTGTTGAATCACTTTGACTTCAACAAGTTGAGCGTGTTTTGCACAGACACAAATGCATATCTTCAACCACAAGAGCTACCACAAATTAAAGCAAGAGATTCTTAGGTAGCTTAATTCTGTACCAGTGCCACACTGCAAGGTACCTTGCTTGCTCTCAGAATGACCACATCCACATTGCTTCTCAAAGCATTCAGTAATCACCAAAATTAATATACTATTAATAAGATATTCTGAAGACAAATTAATTTTATTTTTAGTTGTACAAGGATATATTTTTAATTAAATGCTAGATCACGTACCTTTCCTAATGTAATTTTCAAAATGGCAGTGCTATAAAATCCAGCTTCATTGTTGCCTATGTCACTGGTGTTGCAACCTTCACGCCCTGCCCCATACAGATGCAGTGCGAATTCAACTGCTGATTTAGGCCACAGTTGTAGCCAGGTCTATTCAGAAGCAAGCCTTATTCAATTCAATGGGACTTACTCCTAGGTAAGTATGTTTAGTATTACAGCCTTAGACATCTCTGGTGTGGCATTACAGGAATTAGGCAGCTGTACAGTTTACTGTTATTTATATTGCACCTTTCCAAATGAGTCCAGGGTAGTGAACAAATCAATTTTTTTTAAAAGCGTTATAAAAATAGACATCCGACCAGTGATTTCAGGGGTGCCAGGAACAGCCATCAAATGCCTGGGTAAACGGAATGTTTTTAAATTCCTACTGAAAGCCAAATACTGAGGGGAGCATGCCTTGCCACAGATGAGAAGCTACCACTGAAAAGGCAGTTGGGTCAAGTCCAGCCCCTAGTGGTGGAACCACCAAACTCGCATATGGAATGTAGGGTCCAAGGTGGTTGACAATTGGGGTAGGTGCTCTGTAGTTGGGAAGTCCAAAGCCATTTTGAGCTTTATATCCCAGTATTAACACCTAGAATTGAGTGGGTGCTCACTTCCCCAGATATTGGCACAAATGGAAATCAATAATGTCCAGAGCAATAAAAGGCTGCACTGCAAAGTACACAAACTGTTGTTTGGCTATGTACTTCTGCAGTAGTCTTAACAGGCTTTTATAAATTATTTTTAGGCTGTTTCATACTTTATCTTGGTGACCGTTTTTGAAAGGATAGCTCTGTTTTGTTTAAAACTGCCCTAATAATAAAGTATTATTAATACAGTTGCTATCATTCAGTGTATTTTGTTGTAAGACATTTTGGGTGGGGTACATCCAAAAATGCAGAGTATAAATGATTTTATAAAAAAAATAGGGATGTATGTATGTTTTTACCCATAAAAAAATATACATAATTTATGGGTAAAAACAATTCTTAAAGAAAAACAATTTCTATTAAAACTTACAAAAATGTTTACCGTTAGTAATGCTGTATCTATAAAGATTGCTCATTTTTGTAGATAGCAAGAGATTGAAGCTGCAAAATTTCTGTTGTACACACTGCCTATGCGGTGAAGCTAAAATTTATTTTTATAGTATATAATGTTAGATAAGAAACAGGAAAGTGGTGTCTGTGTATTCATAGTAGTGGTTACATGCGGAGAGAAGTAAGTCATGATTGTCCTTTACACAACTGATTAAATAATGAGACAAATATATTAGAAAATATTTGACACAAAAAAAGTTTGGAAGTCTAGTTGCATTGCTTTCTATTTGTTTGTTGGGAGCAATTGTAAACACAGATGCAACCTTAACTGCACAAACTATGACTAAAAACATTCAAAACACTGGATGAGACATCATAAGGAAAGTTCTGCATATACATATACATGAAACCCGCTTCCTAGTTGAATCTGGTAACTTATAACGTACGGTTTTCCTATTACTGCCGCTGTTTTGTTATTGTTCCAACTATTTTCTTCACTGGAGGAATCGGAAGGTAATGGGTCCATAATATTGATAAGGTGTATTGATACGACCCAGATAATACCATGTGCTGAAAGCACTTCTCTTCCTTGCACTCCGTTATTCGTATATAAACAATAAAACCATGCCAAGCAGCGTGGAAAAACTGGCTGTATTATTATGAACAACAGCCCATCACCCGCATTAGGAGACGCTAAACAGGCGCGACGCTTTCGGTAGAGCTACGCCGGCCTTTCCCCGTTGCCCCTGGTGTCATGGCGAAGGGTCACGCGAGCCGGGGTGCGGCTGCTGATTGGCCGCGGCCTCTCGGGTTCAACCCTCGCGTCGCGCGCCCGCCGCGTCTTTAGTGCGCGCCGCCGGGCCGGTGGTAGAAGGGCAGGGTGGAAGCCGCCGTTGGTGGGGCGTTGACCTTTTGTCGCCCCCCCCCCCCACCCGCGCCATGTCTTCAGAGAGGGAAGCGGGCAGCGAGGTAAGGCGGGGAAGCGGCGGCGGCGAGGCCGGGTCTGTGGAGAAGGGAAGGCGAAAGAGCGGCTCCCTCCAGCCTCCCCGCGCGCCGCGGCCGGTTGTTATGTAAACGGCGGCCGGAGAGGTCCTGGAAGGGGAAAGGCAAAGGCGCGCTCCATTCTGGTACCTGCTCTCGCTTAACGTGTGTCTCTATGGCTCAGGTCCTGGCAGGAGTCCTGAACAAACAAACAAAAAGGGGGGGGGATGCCCTTAAAAAAAAAAAAATCCCAATCACCCCGAAAGAAGTCTGTTTCTCTCTGCAGAAAGGAAAATGAGGGACAGCAACACCTGGAGTCCAAAACAAGCCTCCCCTCCCAAGTGGGGAGTGCTCAGGAAATAATAATAAGTTTGATATGGCATGTCTTCTGCTGCTGTCATCGGGAGAAGGCACTGCAAACTTTTTCCTCTCTTTTTTTGGAAGAAGTGCAATATTGAGTATATTGGGCAGAATTTTTTTAAAAGGACTACTCCCCCCCCCCAGGGTTTTAAGCCTTGCCTCTCTGCCCCCCCCCCCCAATGTCTTCTGCTTGCAACCACCATTCTCTTTTCAGGACACTACTGCTTTGTTTTTAGTGGTTGTGCAATAGGGAAAGGAGCACCTGTTGAATTTTTTTTTTACCAAACGCGCAAAATGCAAGTTTCACCTCCTGAACTGTTGTCGTCTTTGCAGGCAAGACGTCTGACAGGAGAGGGGAATGGCCGCAGCTTGTTTTAAGAATACTGGCTGCGTCGTATGTCCTGGTCATCAACTTATTGTTTTTATTTTATTTTATTTGTTTTTTATTTAATTTGTATACCACTCTTCTGAAGAACACAATATACAATATAAACTATTGTAGCACCTCGTGCACTTAAAATACATGTATAAAAACAGATCACCTTTCTTGATACGGTTACAGAAACCCAACATTACGGTTTGGCCAAATAGATTTGAACTAAACCAACTTGGTCAAGACTTTGTCAGTCATAAGGCTCTGGTTTGGGAAGCAGCTTTTGCTTCCTTCAGAAATTGCCTCTTTCCCAGGAAAAAAATTCTAGAAGTGTGACAGTTTTTGGTGCTAGTGCTTTCCTTCCAGTGCAGATATAGTTTACAAACACCGAAAGAGGATAAATGCTGTGGAGCAGAAAAATGGTAGCAAGAGACCTCCCACAGCTGCTGCTCTTTTCACTCCTCTATGCCACCCTAGGCTTTGCAAGCTAAGCCAAAATAGTTGGTTACTATTATTTGTTTGCATGTAATGTGTAATTTTGTCCAAATGCTTACTACTGTAGCATGGCCTAAGTTTTTAGAAGCAATCACCCATTTTGATAACTAGGATTTTGTTACAAATTTCGTGTCAGATTACGCCTAGTAGCTTCAAGGATTACAAATTATTTTTGCTTTGCTAGAGATGCATGTTCCCATGGGGAGAAGTAGTAAAATCTTGTTCTTCACATGGAATTTGATAGGTTGTGCATACACTCCAGCGTAACTCTTGACCATGTGTGCTTTGCAGAATCGCTTCAAATATTTTCCTTTTCTGAATGCAGTTAATCAAAATTTTTCACTCAGATTGGAGTAGAAGTGTCCTGTTTTTACCTGTTTAAATGATACGATAGAAACAAATGAACAATTTGCAGTTTTGCTTTGAAATCAAGCGTGAAAGCTTAATCTTGACTAATTTAGTTTCACTTTGCTGGGGAACAGCTAGATTGGGGCCATTCCATATCTCTGTCCGTAGTAAGGAAGGCGAGTAGTAGAACACTTATATTGCATGCAGAAAATCCCTGATTCAATAGCTGTTATTTCCAGGTAAGGCTCGGAACTATTTTTGCTTGAAGCAGCTGCCTCCTGGCAGTGTGTAGACAATATTGAACTGGATGGACCAATAATCTTGACTCTGTATGAAGTAGCTTTCCATATTTTAGCCATTATATAAACCTAAATTCTGTATAATTTAAACCATAGCATTACCTTAATGGTAATAGTGGGAAACCTGTGGCTTCCAGAGGTTGTTGGACTTTAGGATCCAGCAGTCCCAACCACTATGCCCAGTGTTTGGGGATGATGCCAGTTGGAGTCTAGCAACATTGGGAAGCCACAAGTTCACCCTATATATGGGTGGTATATATATTGGGTGTGGTGAGCAGGTGCTGCTTTACAAAGTTTTGTAAAATCTGTGATTCTAATATATTTTTTGGCTGTAGAATCTGAACACTAGTTCCTGATGTAATAATACAAATAGGTCAGGCACATATAATGTGTCCAGTAAACTCGGCATTTGTGCAACAATATGTACACGGTTTCTATTTCTCTTCTATTATATTAGGGTACGTTTGCCAAAATTCTTGTCAACCATCTTTTCAATGAGCTGCAGAACACAACTATTCATATTATGGACGAAACCTCTAGGCTTGTTTTCAACTAAGTCCTACTCAAAGTAGACCCATTGAAATTCAAGAGCCCAAGTTAGTAATGGCCATTGGCTTCAACGGGCCCACTCTTGAGTAGGTCTAGCATTTAATACTACCCTTAGTGTCCAGTTGTCACTCTTGTTTCAAATGCAAGTACAACCACCAGAGGGTTTCAGTCAACAGACTTTTGACTGTCAGCTGAATGCTTTCTTTTCTCTGATTCTTGTAGGGCCAGTGCAGATGTAATGCTAGTTGGTCATTAATTAGAGTGATGGTATTGGGAGTGGGAAGCAGGCTCTTCTTCTTCGTTTTCATACTTCTCTGTACTTCCCTTTTCCCAGCTTTAGCATTATTTCACACCAAGAAGCTGAACCTGGGTAAAGGCATGTGTGTGTCTAAGAGAGAAATTCTTGCATGAGAGGGGAAAAGTTGGGGCCAGAGGGTGCACATGAGCCTGAAGCCTGCTTCTAGTCTCCTAATCATTCTTAATAGCTAAACCAGCATTGTGTCTGTATTGCCTGCCTATAGTGTATTTTCTGCAGCTGCAGAGATTAGTTTCCACCCCCCCCCCTTATAAATGCAAAGTTGAGATGTTGCATGTGCTGCAGCCAGATACACTCAGAGTTTTTACATTAAAAAGTGAAATGAAACTTCTGTTCTTGAAGCAGCAGTTTGCTTAAGCACTAAAATTCTTGGTGCATTTTTCAGTGTTCTGTTACAGATTTAATTTTTGCCTACTCGTTTTGGTTGAGCAGAAGAAGAAGGCACCAGCTTTTCCTTCTTGTGTGACAGTTTGGTTCACATAGATGGGGCTTTTCACTTATTTTGGTTAATCTCCAAGTGCATGTAGCCAAAACCCATTTTGTTTCTCAGGGCATCAAGTTATCAGCAGAGGTCAAACCGTTTGTCCCCAAATATGCGGCAGTAACAGTGGCATGGTCAGAACCCTCAGAAGCATGTGTCTTTCCTACATACTATGGTACATGCTACCCATATGTTCAAGAGCCACCAGTGGATAAGTATGTACCCTTCTACGTCTCATTTCTTGGGGGACTGTTAACATACCTAAGTCTTTAATTTAGATGCCTTAGCTGTTTGGCAAGTTAAGTGCATTTTGGTCATTAATTGGGTAAGCTCATTCAATGTTTTAGGCCACAACATTGAACCCACCTCTCACGGGACACATTTCAAAGACGATGGTGACTTTGGGCTTTTGATCCCTAAACATTTGTTCTATTACATGTGGAATTACTGTAACTGGGATTTTGCTCTCAAAGCCATCTCTTTGCTGCTTTGTGGGAAGGTTTTAAACTGTCCTTATTGTTTTTGGGTATACATATTGGGGGTTTGTTCTGGCAACTTTTTTCAGTAATCTAAAATCCGCATATTAGCAATCATATATTTCCTCAACCTCGGCTCTCCAGATGTTTCGAGACTACAGTTCCTATCATCCTTGACCACTGGTCCTGCTAGCTAGGGATGATGGGAGTTGTAGGTTAAAAACATCTGGAGGGCCAAGGTTGAGAAAGCCTGGTCTAATGCTACTAAGGATGTGTAGGGGGTTGACTTATTTGAACAAATTAAATCAATTGCAGTACTTTCCCCAAGAACGGACC
Source organism: Podarcis melisellensis (assembly GCF_964234715.1). Classification (NCBI taxonomy): domain Eukaryota; kingdom Metazoa; phylum Chordata; class Lepidosauria; order Squamata; family Lacertidae; genus Podarcis; species Podarcis melisellensis. The sequence goes on from NC_138543.1 coordinate 11,676,303, forward strand.
CCAAAACACAGTGTATTGGTTAGCAATCATACCATGCTCTTTGGTGGGGTGTAGAATCATGTTACCTTATAAATGGGGTTATTTGTCTGTGTGATAGAAGTCCCAGCCCACTACAGCCCCTAAGGCTTGCATACCTGGGAGGTGTATCATAAGTTCTACAGTGGTCATATGGCTACCATGCTTTTCTTTGATATTTACCTAAAGCTCTAAAGGCTCAGAATGCAGTGTGCTCTTTTGCAACATGGTGCTCTAAATTGTGTGTGATTAAGATATAGCTTCAAGTACTTGGGATGGTGGGGAGCTAATTGACTTTCATTGGAAGCAATGGAGCTTCTTGGGGATTTCTAATTTTTTTCCATTAAAAAAATATAGTCTACCATTTAATCACCATAGGCAAAATCATGCTCTTTTAAAAGTTAATTATTGTGAAAGGGGAACAGTTCCCTGACCCACCCCAGGACATATTTTTGAAGGGCACTGGAGACTTCTTGGGAGAAGGAGAATCTGCAAAAAAAAATCTTTCTAGCTCTTCCGTAATTAGTTGGCTCCTGCCAACCAAGCAGTTCAAAAGCATGCAGTGCAAGTAGAGAAATAGGTACCGCTCCAGCGGGAAGGTAAACGGCGTTTCCGTGCGCTGCTCTGGTTCGCCAGAAGCAGCTTAGTCATGCTGGCCACATGACCCGGAAGCTGTACGCCGGCTCCCTTGGCCAGTAAAGCGAGATGAGCACCACAACCTCAGAGTCATCCACAACTGGACCTAACGGTCCGGGGTCCCTTTACCTTTTTACTGGCACAGCATCACTAAGATCAGCAATAGGATATCACCTTTTGAATATAATGTACACCTTTTCATTATATTATTGCTTGCCGCTTAGGGAAGCAGTTCCATACCCTAAATTTGATGCATGCCCCTCTGATTTCAACAGATCAGCCTTACACCACATATTTTGAACACTACCATTTTATGGTTACTGTTTCTCAAAGGGTTGCTTGGGCTGCAATCCAAACGCCTGGTTGGCTGTGACTGGAGCAGCACCAGTCAGCGCAGAAAGTGGGAAAGGAAATATTGCCCCTTCCCTGTACCAGCTCCCAAGATGACACAGTGAAGAAACCTAGAGCACACCTATTGCCATCATGTGATGGGCAGCAGGGCTGGCCCCCGGAACCACTATCCTCCTTCTCCCCAGCCCCATTTTGTGGGTTTGTGCTGATCGCCGCCAGCTTCTGCCCAGCTTTCAGGTGACTGCATGAAGTTCCGTGATGGCAGGACTTCATTCCCCCACCTCCATGGGTGGTGGGGAAGCTGTCAGAGCTGAGCAGAGGGAGATTTTCACCCCCTCCAAGGCAGATTTGGGGTACCCGTGTTAGTAAAATAAATTGGTTATTATGCTTATGGCTTAAATAGAAATTGTTTTGTAATCATATGATAAATTCTGTTACAGCCCAAGCATTAGTTTTCATTCTATTTTTCCTTGCAAACCTTGTCATGTTTGTCATGTGTCCAACTAAAAAAATCATAATATGTTTATTTAATTTAGACAACAGACACATACTCAAGATGCGCCCTGGGATACTGCCACCTCTCATTCTCAATATCGATCTCAGAGCCTTATGGGATGTAGTTCGCTTGGGGAGTATACCAGTTCTCCTTATTCAGTTAATGCTGCACCAAATGTATATGCAGTTACCAACTTTCAGTGTCCGAACAACAGCCCTAAGCTTTACAGCTCTTTGAAACAGGACAGAGACTCTGCCAAACAAACTCCTCATATCCGAAAAGACGCTGCAGCTTTTTGCCAGGTAAGTGAAGACAGCCTAGTAGATAACACCTTTCTGTCTTGCTACAGCTTGTATTGAAGGGACAGGATACCCAAATCCTGTCTGTCAAATCACCCCAGGCTTCAATCATCACCCCAGGCCTCAAGCAGGCTTCTTTAGCGCTCCATTTTCAAAGAGGTGGAGTACTCCCCCCCCCAGCATTTCCCCACCCCCCCACAATGGGTCTTTCAGCTTTCATTGGTCCCTGCCAGTGCCTGTGGCTACTAGGGATCTGTGCGGGACCTTCAGTGACTGATCATAACTAGCTTCTGATTCTCTTTGTATTGGGAGTGAGTGGGTTGACTCTACCAAACAGCGGCCGCGGTCTCTACAGGTTAGATATACTGGCTAATATTATAGAGCTGAAACAAATTGTTAGCTGTTAAACTTCAGCGAAACATTCATAGCCCAGGTTTGTGTGCAACATGAGCAGCTCTGCAGATTCTAGTGGAACAGTCTGCTTGGGCACAAATGAAACCTTATCCAAGGCAGGGAGCAGCCTGCCCACCTTGCATTTGTCTAGCAAATACCCTGCCACAGAAACTTAGCCCTGTTGAAGTAGCAGGCCTGCGTTTTCCCTCTGCTACTCAACAGTTTGTGAGAAACATGAGCTTTATAAAATGCTCGGCAGCTAAAGCAAGAATTGGCTGTCATAATCAGCCCACGTTCCTAGTGTGCGTTTTGGAGAAAACTGCACTGGAAATGAAAAGTGGACCAGCAATTTATGAGGACGCCCTTCCTGCTTTGAATGATCTGCACTTCTCCATGGCACAACAGATGGGTTGGGGCGGTTTTTTAAGGGGTTACTGAAAGATATACGTAAGCTAGGACCACATGCCTAGAGGAACTAGACAAAGTTAGCTGAAACCCTGAATTTATCAGGAAATTCAATATTGGATAATAGCTAAGTGAAGCTTGTTGCAATGCTTCTTTGGATGTTTAATGCACCTCTAGTGACAACTTTAACATTATTTGTAGCTTGACTTTGAAAAGTGCAAAAAACAAATTGTACAGATAAAAAAAAATATTCCTTTTGCATTTGCTCTTGAGCAACAGATACCATTATGTACTACTTTTTAGTGTTTGTGTACTGAAATTCTGCTCTGATATAATTTGAAATATAGATCTAGTTACAGGTAGGTAGCCGTGTTGGTATGCCGTTTAAATTTTTTTTAAAAAAAAATCCTTGCAGTAGCACCTTAGAGACCAACTAAGTTTGTTATTGGTATGAGCTTTGTGCATGCACACAAAAGCTCATACCAATAATAAACTTAGTTGGTCTCTAAGGTGCTAACTGGAAGGAATTTTTTAAATTTTGTTTGGAATATAGATATAGACATAAAAAATTAAGCCCCTTTTAAAAAAGATTGAAAGGTGGTGTTATTATTTTGTACAGAGGCGCTCAAAAGACCATGAATCCAAATGGGAGAGTAAGAGATCTGATGGATCCACAGAGTGTTCACCTTACACAGCTCTGCATGGAAGAAATCCTATTAAAGCAGGTACTACGATAAGAATTGCAGTATTTTGCACATTGGTGTGAGTAGAAGTTCTGCAATTGCAGAAAAAGCCAGTGTATGATTTAGGGCAGTGATGGCGAACCTTTTGGAGACCAAGTTTCCAAACTGCAACCCAAAGCCCACTTATTTATCGCAAAGTGCCAACATGGCAATTTAACATGAATAATGAGGTTTTGGGACGCGGGTGGCGCTGTGGGTTAAACCACAGAGCCTAGAACTTGCCTCTATCGGGAAGCCAGATTCAGACCCAAAGTGGCATATTTCTGAAACTTGTACTGGATTAAAGTGCAAGACTTTTGCTAGTTTTGTAGCTTACCCCCCCCCCCCCATGAGTGTATCATTTTTACCCAGTTTGGTAGATAAACAGGTACCGCTTTATAGCGGGAAGGTAAACAGCGTTTTCGTGTGCTGCTCTGGTGCCGGTTCGCCAGAGCAGCTTCGTCACGCTGGCCACATGACCCGGAAGTGTCTGCGGACAGCGCTGGCTCCCGGCCTCTAGAGTGAGATGAACGCACAACCCTAGAGTCTGTCAAGACTGGCCCGTACGGGCAGGGGTACCTTTACCTTTCCTTTACTTACTGATTATATGTGGTTAAGATGTTGTTAACTTCATTATTTTATGCTTGTGCAATATTGTTAGCTGTTTTGTTCTCTCATTGGGATGTGAAGCAGGATCCAAGTATGAATGAGATAATACCGTATTTTTCGTTCTATAGGACGCACATTTTCCCCTCCAAAAATTAAGGGGAAATGTGTGTGCGTCCTATAGAGTGAATGCAGGCTGCGCCGCTAAGCCTAAAGCCAGAACAGGAAGACGGAGCACTGTGGAGCACTCCGTCTCGCTGCTCTAGCTTGGGGATGGCTGCGCGCACAGCCTCTCCAGGGCAGCGGGGTGCCTTCACCCCGCTGTCCTGCAGAAGCTAGCAAGGCTGTTCCCAAGCCAGAACAGCGAGACGGAGGGCTCCGTCTCGCTGCTCTAGCTTGGGGACGGCTGCGCGCAAAGCCTCTGCAGGGCAGCGGGGCGCTGCGCTCCAAAGGCTTCAGGGATCTTTGAGGCTGGCGGTGGGGGAAAGCAGCGCTTCCCCCCACCGCCAGCTCCACAAGCTCTGGTGAATGTACCTTGAACGCACCTTGTTTTAGAGGGGGAGAACAAGAAAAAAAAAATTTCCCTGTTCTCCCCCTCTTATGGTCCGGTGCATCCAATGGAGCGAAAAATACGGTAAATAACTTTTTTTTTTTGCTAAAATGCATTGTGTGTGATGTGTAATGATTACTAAAAGCAATAAACTATTTACATATCGTGGAGAAATACGTTACTTTGCATATAAACTCTCTTTTTTTCTTTTTCTTTTAAAGACAGGCCCATTAAAGCAGCGAATGGGAAGTTCAAGCAAATTCCAGCTGCTGAGTGTCTTCCGGAACCTGCATTTGAAATTACCCTCTCAGATTTTCCAAAATTGCAAGGCTTGGGAAGTAGTGATCTGCTGGATATTAAAAAATGTGCATGGGGGCCACTGGGCTCGGCTGAAGGAGATAAGCTGCCTCCGAAACCTCCAGGAAAACCGGCCGTTTCAGCTCTGATAACCAAAGAGGTTAGCTATTTCATAGGCTTAGATGCTGAATGATAGTGTGTTAATATGAAGCTACTTGCCTGAACAATGTATGCATGTTTAAAAATAGTGGGAAATATGCAAGAGTAAATAGACACTTTTTCTTTTCAGTATTATCACATCCTGTTACATGTTAGACTAGCTTTAGAACTGAAATCTTCACCTGTCAGTCAGATTTTCCTAAAGGCTATTTGTCCTATTAGTTTTGTAAGTCCTTGTTCTCCTTTTCTTAAAAAGGCAATCCTATATCTTTCTGAAGATCATTTCTCCCCTGTAGCATTAACAGATAATCTTCCGAAAGGTCATCAAGAATATTATTGTTCTGGTGACTTATATTTTATACCCAAGGAAGGAACAATAGAACTCAACAGGAAATCATTTTGGGCTACAGAGAGAGGTAGGCATGGTTAGACTTCCTAGGGTATAAAGGCACTTCATTTTCTTTCTTTTTTTAATCTTTAGATTTTGTACCTGTTTCTATAATTCCTGCAAATGGTGACTCATGGTACTATTTCTCCCTGCAGTAATTTCTGTAGTTCCCTCATGGTGAGATCAGTACATCTTGTGCACGAATCCAGTGTGGTTTATATTCCCTCTGCCAGGAGGCACTTAGCAAATGTTAAAAATCATCCTTGTCGAGTACATGTTGTTTGGGAAGCCCATAAACTATTGATCAAGCATTAATTCTAGTGTGTATAAGGGCAAGATGATGGCCATGTGAATCGGCCCCTTGTATAACAAAAGTTCAGCAACATATGGATAAAGTCAGGCTACGTCTTTCCTGCAAGGCAATTTTTATTGACTTGGTGAAATATAATAAACAAAGAAGGTAGTTCCATTTCTCTCCCCTTCCCCCCCCCCATTTTTTTTTCTGAAGATGAAATATGTCACAATTTTAAAGATGAGTTTCAGCTTTGGTAAATTGCTTGAAGAAAGCAAAGGTTTTCGCACCTCCACTGGAAGAACTTTTTATATCTTTTATTGATACTTGTAAGTTTAGGAGCCAAGGTAAAGAATTCGAATGTGAGCTCAGTTCCAGGAAGTTTAATACAAGTTTTGATCTTTTAACTGCTGCATGGATTGGATAGCGGGACACAGCAGGTTGCTGCCTTGCTTTTATGCTAAAGACTGAAATATTCACTTTAGGGAGAAACAACTCTGAAAAAGCATTTCCCAGCAAGACCGTTAAGTTCTTCATCTGATCCTGGAGGTAAGGGCTATCTGTAGTAATAAATATTTCTTTACTGTTGATATAGCATTCTGTTCATTTAAGGTCTAAAGTGCAAACTTCAACCTAAGCATGCTTTGAAAGGGTAGAGAAAAGGTATTGGCATGTATCCAGCTAAGTTCTAAGAAGATCCACTAAAATTAATGCACCTATGTTGGTCACACCCATGAATTTCAGTGGGTCTACTCTGAGTAGGACTTAGTTGGCAACAACCCTGTTATTCTGGCTGAAGAAAATCCTTTGGAGGTTACAGAGTATCTGGGCTGTTTTGAAGTAATTGTTTAAACATTTGTTTGAAGCGTGTCATACAAATCTTGGACCGAAGTACCGTATTTTTTGCTCTATAAGACTCACTTTTTCCCTCCTAAAAAGTAAGGGGAAATGTGTGTGTGCGTCTTATGGAGCGAATGCAGGCTGCGCAGCTATCCCAGAAGCCAGAACAGCAAGAGGGATTGCTGCTTTCACTGCGCAGCGATCCCTCTTGCTGTTCTGGCTTCTGAGATTCAGAATATTTTTTTTCTTGTTTTCCTCCTCCAAAAACTAGGTGCGTCTGGTGGTCTGGTGCATCTTATAGAGCGAAAAATACAGTATTTTTTTTTAGATTTCAGCACATAATACATCAAAGCAAAAGGGCCAATATTTTATCATTCAAATAGCTACATTAGAAAGATCAATATAGAATGTTGCTGTTTATTGTATATCTCTCAAAATTGCACCTTTTGTAATGGAAAAAACCCTGTGAACATTTGGCACAGCCCCACTAAAGATTTGTCTTTGTCTCATTCAGTGAAGAATTTGTTCTGTCTCACATCAGTTTCTCAGGTGTCCCCTTGGCCTGCTGTGTCTTGGGCCACGGTGCTGTCGCAAGCTCCCAAGAGAGTTGTTTCAACTCCAGCTACAGTTCCTGCCGGTAATAATTCTGGCAGTAAAGGAGAAGATGAGGTTCCCAAAGTTCGTAAGGTAGGATGATGGTTTTTCCAACCCAGTGTTCTGTTACTGTCTTTCGGAATAGCAGCTAACCAGAGTCCCGGACTCAACTCCCTAATGGATTTATTTGAAAAAATAATGTGTTGAGAGAAAATGGTCTTATGGGACAGAAAGAACAAACATCAATTCTCCCTTTCTCTTTTAAACCCTTAATTCGCTGTAGCACCCTTCATGTCCATTGGACTTCACACTTTCTCTTGAGTCAGTCACTTCTTAGAGGCTAAAGTTTCATATATATATATATATATATATATATATATATATATATATATATATATACACCTTTTTCCTCATTGCACTGTGCCTAGCCACTTTCCTGATAATTTCCAAAGGACTTGTATCTTAGTTCATGATCTTGCTCTGTGATCTTCTTCTGTCCTAGATTGTCTTCCAGCCTTTTAGTTAAAATCTCTTGCTCCAACTGTTCTTCCTTTTTAGCTCCTCTTTTTTAAACTCTTCACATTCCTCTTGCATTTACCCTTCTTACTATAATGTTTCTCCCACTTTGGGATGGAAAACAAGCTTCTGTTGACTCTTTTCTACCTTGTCTTATTTTTGTGTGTTTGGTTTCCTTTCGAATGTTCTTCAACATGCTATCTGATGCCTTAATTTGCTTTCTGTTTAGATAATTTTTAATCCGGATTCAATTCTTGTCGCTTCACTGAACCTGCTCTGACTCCTGTTGTTAATAATCTCTTGCTTCTCAAATCACGTGGCAGTTTTCTGTTCTTTTAGTTGATTTCTCTTCAGCTTTTCTGTTACTCTTCACAATGTTAACTGAGTTGAGTTTTGTGTGCAGTAAATATGGCGTGTAAATATATATGTATGACATATTTTTATATACAATTTCAGTGTATATATGTTAGTTTGCGGTATGGATGGATATGAGATTTAGAAAAGCCTTTGGCTATCTGCACTAAAGTTTATTACTCCCCTCTCCAGAAAGTCTCCTGGCCCTCTGGAGGTACTATTGATTGATTGATTGATTGATTGATTGATTGTATATCCCATTTTTTTTCCTCCAAGGAGGTCAAGATGGTGCACATGGATCTCCCTTTTTTCATTTAATCCCCACAACAACCCTGTGGTGTAGTTTAGGCCAAGAGGCAGCGACTGGGCCAAGTTCACCCAGTGAGCTTCATGGCTGAGTGGAGATTTGAACAATCTGAAACAGACAGTAACAAACAGACCTTAGGGAACAGAACAAAGATTTTGTGGACAGATAGATATATTAGGGGGTGTTTTCATATCCTATAATTCCAGATCAGAGGCTTATGAGAAAAAGATAGAGTTGTATTCCGTCAGCTTAATGTCTTAACTTTAGCTTTCATTGCTATGCGAGCTTGAGTGTAACTTTTCAAAATCCTGTATTGTTTTACTCATTTTGCAATAGTCAGAAACAAGAGAGAATGCTAATGACCATGAAGCTGAAGAAATGGCAGATAAGAAGAAGAAAAAGAAGAAGAAGAAAAAGAAAGAGAAAGTTCAGAGCCAAATCACTATAGTTCAAGAACCTCCAAGAATTGAGGTACCGAAGTTGGGTTTCTGGTTGCATCAAAAGCTTTGTGTATGGGCCATTAAGCAAACTGTGTATCAACCTGAAGTTGCAGATATTAAGGAGTACCTATGCTTAGTGATCAAACACAGTGTCTCTTTTTATCTATCAAATAGGACAGTGAAACATTTTGAAAGATTATCATAAGGTCAAACAAGTCTACCTTGGCTGTACTGCATTTAACAATCCATGTGGCATAATGCACTTCCAGATCACATTTTTTAAAAACCTGTATTTCAAGTGAGGATTAGTGGTGTGACCCCAAGGCTTCTCTCATGTCCCACCAACCCTTACCTACCATTGGCCATGATGGGTGGGCCTGGGGGGAGTTGGGTCCAACAACATCAGGAAAGCGCCACCCCTACACTAGTAGATCTGACTTAAGAGTTGAAAGTTGCTGTTTTCCTGTCTCCTCTGCTTTTAGATGGTAAACTTCACAGGGCAGAGATCTTTCGTCATCTTTCTGATTATTGTCTACAGTGCTGTGTATAGTGATAACCTTGTATAAATTACAGGCATTCGTAATTGTACTCTGCGTGTCATGATACAAGGACTCTCACGAGTCTGATAATCTTGAGTGATATACCTTAAGCATATTTTAACTTCTTTGGATCAGTACAATCCCCATCACAGACAGATAAACAAGTAAATTTGTCCACATAAGGATTTGTTTTTTCAATCTGAATGTGTGAATTCGGATTTTATGTTTGTTTGTTTGTTTTCACAAATAGTAACTTCTTCTGTGGCATTTTTGCACAAGTCGTTTAGCTTAGCAAGCTGTAGAAGCATTTCATGTAGTATCCTACAGCTGAAATGATTTGTGTTTGCACTGATCAGAAGCCCCAGCCAGAGATTATAACATTTTCACTTCCAGTGGGATAGGGAGAAACACATTTTTAATTGTTCAGTTGACAGAATGGGACTTGAAAGTGCTTAGCATCGGCTGGGTCATGCTCGTTGTTAATAATAATAATAATAATAATAAATAGTTATTGTAATTAAGAGTACTCAGCATATATATTTTGCTTTGTAACATTAAAAGCATTTCACATTCATTATCATATTGCACTCCTTACCATAACCCTGTATGGTAAGATAGCATTCATATATTCATATTACTGATAGTGTGAAGGTGCTCTAAGGTCACCTAGTAACTGCATGGCGAAGGAGAGGTTCAGAGTTTGGGAGTTCCTTATACTTAGAGCCTGGGGATATCGGCTGCAATCCTAACTCCATGGGCATGACAAGGACTTACTTCTGAGTAGACACGGTTAGGATTGCGCTATTACAGGGGTCGGCAAGGTTTACCCTGTCTGGGCCGGTTCACTCCAGCGGAGAACCCTCTATGGGCTGGACTGCATGTACACGGCCCTGATTTCCGGCATCTGAGCATGCTCAGACGCAATTTCCGGCATTGCAGAAGCAAGTCCCTGCACCATGCTGCCCCAGTTTAGCGCAGCGTGCGGGGACTTGCTGAGCAGGCAGCTCAGTTCGGGGGCAGCTTGGGAGCCGGTTAAATGACCCCTGTGGGCCGGTTATGGCCCATGGGCCTTAGGTTGCCTACCCCTGCGCTATTTGCTACTACAGTGGTATCTCAGACTAAGTACTTAATTCGTTCCGGAGGTCCGTTCTTAACCTGAAACTGTTCTTAACCTGAAGCACCACTTTAGCCAATGGGGCCTCCTGCTGCTGCCACACCGCCGGAGCACAATTTCTGTTCTCATCCTGAAGCAAAGTTCTTAACCCGAGGTACTATTTCTGGGTTAGTGGACTCTGTAACTTGAAGTGTATGTAACCTGAGGTACCACTGTATACTACACCAGCTCCCAAATACTGCAGGTTCTTTTTACACGTCGCAAATAATTCAGGGGTCGTATGTGGTTTTCCAGCAACTTCTCTCCCTCCCCCCTTTATCAATGAGAAGGGAGAAACATATTGATATAAAGTGTTTGATTTCTTTAAAAAAATAAAGATCTAGAACAGTGGTGGCGAGCCTATGGCACGCATGCCAGAGGGGGCACTCAGAGCCCTCTCGGGGGGCATGCGCACCGTTGCCCAAGTAGGGCCATAGCTAGGGGGTGAAACTGATGCTCCAGCACTGCAGGAGGCTCCTGGGCGCTTCCAGCATGGTCCCAGCGCTGCTAGGGCACCATTTTCACCCTTGGGGCTGCTCCGGGAAACTGCCGCTCCGTCCAAAGCCTGTGGGACCGCTGATCAAGTCACCAACCAAGCCCATCTGCCACCGCAACCAAACCTAACAGCTGCCCCTGGGCTGGTTCTGCCTCCCCGCCATCAAGCTCGGTTGTGCCTGACCCGCATTCCTGCTCTGCTCTCGGGTGCATTTAGCGCCATGGTAACCCTGGCAAGTGAGGGGCTGAGCAGGCGTCAACTTTTGATGCGCCAGGGCCTCCCGCCGGTCTGTTGTTCCTACTCGGGAGTAAGCTACCTTGAGTTCAGCAAGGTTAGACAAATTATCAGCATGCGTTCAACAGCAAAAAAATCACATTAATTGTTCCAAAGCATGCCAGATGCAAACTTTTACCTTGCAGTAACAAAATTGTATCACTGAAAACTCTATTACTGTGTTTTTCTTTTAAGACAAAAGATGTTAATGTGCGAGTTGTTTTTTCTAAACTAAAACCTCGGTATTCAGATTAAATTGCCGTGTTGGCACTTTGCGATAAGTAAGTGGGCTTTGGGTTGCAGTTTGGGCACTAAAAGGTTCGCCATCACTGATCTAGAATATGAAGGATGCACAGCAATGCTAGCACATCAAATAGTCCCAAGTGCCATACCTGTCAATGTTTTTCCTTTTTTAAGGGAAATTCCCTTATTCCGAATAGGATTCCTCACAAGAAAAGGGAAAAGTTGACAGCTATGCCGGGTGCTGAAGTGGGGAAGGCCACTTTTAATCTAAATTGTGTGTATGCTACAATGTGTAAACAACATGGTGTAATGTTGCCTAAATTAACACTTTATTTCCATTTCCTCAGGACGTTGAAGAATTTCCAAACTTAGCAGCTGCTACTGACAAAAAAACCAGGCACGCTCAAAAGCAGTTTTGTTCCACGCCACTTACCAAGGAGCACATTGAAGTAAGGCACCTTCAGTTACCTTGCACTTCTAGCCAACCTTCCCCATTTGTTTTACCTTATTGGCAATTCTTACTCTTCAGCCATTTCAGAACTCGGCAACTCTATCAAATTTTAGATTATGGCGTGGCATAATCTAGTGTGACTCGCAAGGGGGCGCGGAACGTGAGGGTGGCAAAACAAGTTCCCACATTTTAATGTTGAAATCTTTAAATTTCGTGTGTGGTGCTGCGGCTATTCTAGAGGAACTGAGATTTGAAATGTGAAGTCCTTACTGCTAGAGCTTGTTTTCTGCTGTAGAATCTGGCTACTGTCAAAGTCGTGGGCCTGTGCAGCAAAGAAACTCCAAAAATCTTCCTCTTGAGATATTTATCTGAGTGTAGCTTGCGCACACCTCTTTGTTCGTTCATAGCATTTGCCTTGTATTATTTTATTTTTGATGAAAAAATTCTTTATTGAAAGTCATTAATGTCAATACAGATTTAACTGCACACATACACATTATATACATGTATACATACATATATATATATATATATATATATATTCTTAAATTAGTTTAACTTAGAATGTTAATTTGACCTTCTAATTCCACTTAGATATCAGCTAAGCTAAAATCTTACAATGGTCCATAAAATAAAATAAAACAACAACAACAAACTGAAGTAAAATAAATATAGACTTCCCATCATTTCCCGATATAGTTGACATTTGTGATTTTGAATGTACTTATAATTATTACCTTACATTTAATATACTTTCTTACAACCTAGCGTACCAATTTCCCTTTATTTCTTAATATTTTATGTACACATTTGTCTTGTATTTCTGTACTTTAAAGGGAAGAACAAGGGAATTTGGGTTTGAGTCTCACGTTGGTTCTCCTCAAAATGAATTGGTAGCTCCCAATTCAGACACGTCATTGGCAAGAAAAGCTCACAAGCAAGTGCCGCCTACTCCAACAGACAAAAGGAAAATGCAGGTAAAATTGTTCTTTCCACATTACGTTATTATTATTATTATTATTATTATTATTATTATTATTATTATTATTATTTATTTTTACCCCGCCCATCTGGCTGAGTTTCCCCAGCCACTCTGGGCGGCTCCCAATCAAGTGTTAAAAACAGTACAGCGTTAAATATTAAAAACTTCCCTGAACAGGGCTGCCTTAAGATGTCTTCTGAATGTCAGGTAGTTGTTTATCTCTTTGACATCTGATGGGAGGACGTTCCACAGGGCGGGCGCCACCACCGAGAAGGCCCTCTCTGGTTCCCTGTAACCTCACTTCTCGCAATGAGGGAACCTCCAGAAGGGCGGTTGGCTCGCTTCAAAACAAAAGTAATATTTATGAATTAAGTATGTGCACGTAAATTTTACTCACTAGATAAAATGCAAGACCAAAGGGGATGAAATGTGTTTCCCTTTCTTCTCCTGCAGCAAACACCCAAGAGCAGTGGAAAGAAGAGTCAGGATCCTGTGCAGCTCGATTTGGGAGGGATGCTGGCTGCTTTAGAACAAAAACAATATTCAGAAAAATCAAAACCGTCCAAGCCTGTGGTGCTTTCAGGTAGAAGTTTTGAGACTGCTTTCGTTGTATGATGCTTTTTCAGAGTCCTTTTTTTATTTTTACAATGGCTATCTCCTGAGGTAGGCTAAACGTTGCAAGAATTCACTACAGTGGAAAAGGTCCGGCAGAATGAAAGAGAAGCCAGCTTTGTGAAGTAAAATAAAAAAGATGAACTGCAATTTCCTGAACACACTGATGTCTAGGAGAGATTACTGGAAGTATAACGATTTCTCTTCAGCTGTTTCTCAGGTGGTGGTTTTTATTTATGAAGATTAAGGATGGTCAGTTTTCTACAGGGTTTTTTTTTTTGTAATTCAATAGCTGGGAGAGAGAGTATTATCAAAATGATTGGCTATAAATAGATAACTGTCAAATTTTACATGCTATACTTTGAAAGCCTTAGTCTGGAGTCCAAGTCCACATTTCAAAGTAATAGCCTATCTTTTGAAGGAAGGTTTTACTCATCCGGCATCTAAGAAAGTCGAACTACAATACAAAGTACAGTGGTACCTCAGGTTAAGTACTTAATTCGTTCCGGAGGTCCGTTCTTAACCTGAAACTGTTCTTAACCTGAAGCACCATTTTAGCTAATGGGGCCTTCTGCTGCCGCCGCACCGCCAGAGCCCGATTTCTGTTCTCATCCTGAAGCAAAGTTCTTAACCTGAAGCACTATTTCTGGGTTAGCAGAGTCTGTAACCTGAAGCGTATGTAACCTGAGGTACCACTGTATGCTGCAGAAGCTCCCATTGCTAATCACAGTCTGTGTAATAGCACATAAAGTTATGTTGATTGAAATTCTTTACCGTTGCTTTCCAAAAGTGGTGGGGAAATAGTGCTTAAAGTGTTATGGATTTTTCAGTATTCACAGAATTAGATTGCTATCAGTATAGAAATTGTCAAAAGATGGCATGCATCTATGTGGAGGATAAAACAGCTGTTAAATCAGCAAAGGGTTTGCTTGTACCATGCAAGTTGTCCACAATAAATCATGTCAGACTTTGTTCACAGATCTGAAGTGCTCTTTGGGAAATAATAAATACAGCAGATGTCTCCACTGAGATAAAGTGCTAATGTTTAATGATTCCTCTAAGTATTATGTCCATGCAATGCAACTACAAAACTGCTTTGCTTGCAATAAGTGATATCAAAGATTGGGCTTAAGCACATTCTGGAAGGAGAGCAACACATGGGTGAAAGAAATTCCAAGATAATTTAGTAGCATTTGTCCAGAAAGAATTCTAAACCAGACTGTTTACTACTGAATACTTTCAGTAACATCAAAAGCTGTTATACTGACTCAGACCATTGATCTAGCTAGCTGACACTGACTGGCAGCGATTCTCCAGAGTTTCAGACATTTGCTGCCCTATTTGGGACCTTTTGCATGCAAAATAGATGATCTGCCACTGAGCTTTCCCGAGTATTCGCCATATTGTACTGTATTTTCCGTTTCCGTGCGCTGCTCTGGTTTGCCAGAAGCGGCTTAGTCATGCTGGTCACATGACCCGGAAGCTGTACGCCGGCTCCTTCGGCCAGTAAAACGAGATGAGCGCTGCAACCCCAGAGTCGTCCGCGACTGGACCTAATGGTCAGGGGTCCCTTTACCTTTACTGTATTTTTCAGATACATAAATAAGAACTGCTTGTTTTATTTAAAGGTTATAGTAGATTTAAGTAATGAGGTACAGTGGTACCTCGGGTTAAGTACTTAATTTGTTCCAGAGGTCCATACTTAACATGAAACTGTTCTTAACCTGAAGCACCACTTTAGCTAATGGGGCCTCCTGCTGCTGCTGCGCCACCGGAGCACAATTTCTGTTCCCATCCTGAAGCAAAGTTCTTAACCTGAAGCACTATTTCTGGGTTAGCGGAGTCTGTAACCTGAAGCATATGTAACCCGAGGTACCACTGTATTTTACAAAAATGCAGCATTCACAGTACAGACCTGTTGAAATTGAAAGCCACACTGACGAAGCTAAGCACACTTTGTAATGTGCTGAATCAGGAAAGGAATGCATTCTTTATATGTATACCTGGGTGTCTGTGTAGCTTGTGTGCTGAGCTGAGTGCGAAAACCAAGTTATGCTCCAGTCCTAAACATATTTGTTCAGTAGAGTCCCAACTGATACTGATTGTGCTTGCTTCCAGTTAAGTATGGATTTCAGACTTGGCCATTGTCACCTGATAGCAGGTTTGCTTTCATTTTAGTTGGTAGCGCAGTAACATTGCATTCCAAGGAACCCGTGACGGTAACGAAAAGTCAGCAATTAAACCAAGGGAAGACCCCACACAACCCGTTGGACTCAAGTGCGCCCTTGGTTAAGAAGGGAAAGCAGAGAGAGGTCCCTAAAGCGAAGAAGCCAACGTCACTCAAAAAGGTACAACATGCAATAATCCTTTATTAAAGTTTAGTGTAGCTGTTGCCTTTTCAAATTTAGCCAGACCGGTATTTCTTACTTTGGTTTGTGCCTGGCTATAACTTTGTCTTTTTTATAAAAAAAATAATAATAATGGGAAAAAGTGTGAAGTTCTTTCAGATTGTTGCTGTAGGAAAGGACCAACTAAACTACGTAATCTTATCTAATCCCAGAGGTGGGAGGGAAGTGAGCAGGTCTAATTTGGGGTTAATCCATTCCTTATAAGACTAGAACAGCCCAAAGGTGATTTGAAAGGGCAGCTTGCAGTGATTATATTAATGTTTTCTACACTAGCACTCTGATGCGACCCACCTTTCAGTCTGCCAGTAGAACCGTCATGTATTGCTTATATGAACTAGAACAAAATTTAAAAAGGAGAATATTTTAAGAGTGTTTCCATCAGTTTAATTTTTGAAAGAGGTCTCTCCCTAAATGGCTATAAGTGGAGATGCAGTTAGCAACTTGCCTGGTTTATCAGTGGCGTAAAGCAATTGCCGCAGGTAAGCAAATTGAATGATAACTCAAAATTGCCACACTCTTCAAATTAAATCAAGCCTTCTCCCAACTCCCATGGAAACGTAAACATTAAAGGCTGTAAAGTACATACATATGTGCTCAAAAAGTATTTCAGAAATAAAGAACTTTGTCTGGAAACTATATTGCAATGGAGTGTTTCCTTTTCAGATTATTTTGAAAGAGAGAGAACAGCGGAAACAGCAGCACCTTTTGGAACTGACGGCGATACCAAATGAGGGTGATGCTGTCCAGCAGGCTGCAAATTCTGAGATGACTGAGAATCAGACATTTTCTGAGGACACCAAAGCAGGTATCTCTTGAATCAGGGGTGCTGCTCGTTTTCATTTCTGACCACGGGGTGTCTAAGCATGGAAATGCTGCTTTTGCAAATTTATTCAGCAAGGGGTCTTAAAAATTGGTTTTTGGGTGTGAGGGATTCAAATCTGCGATTATTTTTGTGACCGGACAACATTTAGTTTGGTAAATCTATAATTATAAAGTGCATAAACTGCTCTCAGAAAACCAAATAATTTTATCTTATGAAAATGTCAGGTAATGCTATAAAAAAGAATAGTTTCTCCACATAAAACATACCCTACTAAGCCTACAACATTATCTTGTAATCATAAAATGATATTAGAAAGTAATGATATCCTTTAAGAATAAATTTAATCAACTAGTTTAATCAAGTATTGCTTTAATTAGTTCTTGGACATCAGCTGCCAACTTACTTCTTGGCCTCTGATGTAGCCGTTATGTTTCTCATGTGTATATAATTTAGCAAAGCTACATTATATTAATTTTGAATTCCCAAGTCATGTTACAACTTTTTAGCATCCATCATTTTTGGAATTCGAAAGTTGAAAAATTCAACACTCCATCTTGCTGAATAGCTGTTGCAGTAGTGTTTTCTGAGATGCAGCTGCCACAGTAATGTAAAATAAAGGTCAAAATGAGCTGCTTGCAATACATGGTAATTCAAACGATGATTTAGTGAGATGTGGACTCCTGCAGAGGAGATCACACCCACTGTTCTCCTCTCCTGTCCTTTTTACTGCTGCACTGAGCCTAGGTTTGGCTTAGCATGTTGTCTGAACCTCAGATTCATGGTAAAGCTAACTAACTACAAACTGTAACCAAGACCAAACCTGGGATTGTTCTTTACCCATTTTATTCTTTAAACCTCCAAAAGATTAACTGAGTATTCTTGTTTGGGACTGGGATTGAATTTCCTCCTGAACAAATGCCTTTTCAGAAGAAGTGGAAGTTTGAAATGGAAAGGTCTGCCAAGTCACAGGACACCTCTTCCTTTGTTTTGCCTTGTTCAGTTTATTTGCTCCAACATCCTATGGGAGATTTTGCCTGCCGTTGGCAGAAATAGCTGTCGAGACAGTTCTCTTCAATCCCTTTATTTCATGTATTGCTAATGATTTGCTTGTATGTTTTTAATATGCATTTTTAAGCCCTGTGGTCAAAACAGTGCATGTGACCCTATTTATCACTGGGGTAGCTCTCCAGCAATATTGAATAGTTTGTGTAGCTATTACAATTTTTTACTGCTAAAACTGACATTCTGCCTACTTTAAACTGCAAATCATAAATATGGAAGGCATGCCATGCTCTTTGTGGTCTAGCTGTTGTTTTTCCCTAAATCTAAAAGTTGCCTAAACTGTAAATGGATATCTGTAAAAACAGTGAAACTGCCCTAGGCCAGAGCCTTGTCTATCTTTTTTGCAGTTGTCCCTTCATATATGTTCAGGGCTTCTTTTTCTTCAGGGCTCTTAAGCACATTTATTTCACGCCATTTTCATCTTGACCCTGGGCTGAAACTGAAACAAGCTCCTAAGGTTTCTAATAGTGAACTGAAGTTCCTCTTCAACCAAAATAACCCCTTTTGTATTCAACTTTCCTTTGGATTCAGAAAGCGCAGATGAAGGCCCTACAGATCCTGCAATTGCAGCCCAAGATAGTTCAGACGTGTCACTGGAATGTACAGCACTGAGTGGATCCACGAATAATTCCCCTGTCCCAACACAGCTGAATTCCAACCTTCCCAAAATCCACAGCCGAAGGTTTAGAGAGTAAGTATTCTGGTGTTGGTCATGCCAATCCTGTCCATGCATTTTTGTTGTTGAGCTTAGTTTGAATGTGATATCCTAATGCAGGGGCTGGCAAACCTTTTCAGCAGGGGGCCGGTCCACTGTCCCTCAGACCTTGTGGGGGGCCGGACTATATTTTGGGGAAAAGAATGATGCAAGAGCAGCACGAGCCCCGGTGGCTACTTACCTGTGTCTTGTGAGCGGCAGGGGCTGGCGGCGGTGGAGAGACAATGAGTGTGGCACGCGAAAGGGCTCCAGAGAGGGGCTGCTTAAAATGGCGGCCGCTCTAGCGCTGCTGCTGCTGGCACCAACGAAGCCCAGCCCCCTTCCTCCTCTAGGCAGGGCAGGGTCCAGAAGGCAGTTGGGCCTAATCTGGCTTTGCCGACCCATGTCCTAATGTGTTTACATGAAGGCTTTTGACTCTTAGTCATACATGTATTTCTCGACCTTCAAATATCAAACTGTTGATATTTTCACCCCTCCCATTGACAGAATCTCCTGATCTGATGTTTTGAGAAAGGAGGGGGCAGAAACTGTTCTTCTACTCTTCCGTTCCTGCCTGACTGCCTGACTGTGTGTGTGGAGAGAGTCTTATCTATGTAGTGACTAGATGGCTGAGTGGGAGCCGTAACATTCATGCAAGCCAGTAGTTCTTTAGTTTGTAGTAGCTATTAGAAATAAAAGGAGTTATGCTTCACAGCTAGCTTCAGTGTTACTTAGTCTGCATGAGTCTGGTGCTCACAATGCACAGTTGTGAGTCCAGGGCACTGAGACCGGTTTTCCAGGATTGGAAGGTCTCTGAAAGTGCTCCAGTCGCCTAGCCCAGTCGGGGCAGAACCAGTTACTGAGCCCAGTCGCTGACATTGGTTGAAAGGTGTACTGACACAAACATGCTAATTACTTCTGGATATAGGGACACAGGTGGCGCTGTGGGTTAAAGCCTCAAGCGCCTAGGACTTGCTGATCGAAAGGTCGGCGGTTCGAATCCCTGCTGCGGGGTGCGCTCCCGCTGCTCGGTCCCAGCGCCTGCCAACCTAGCAGTTCGAAAGCACCTCCGGGTGCAAGTAGATAAATAGGGACCGCTTACCAGCGGGAAGGTAAACGGCGTTTCCGTGTGCAGCTCTGGCTCGCCAGAGCAGCGATGTCACACTGGCCATGTGACCCGGAAGTGTCTCCGGACAGCGCTGGCCCCTGGCCTCTTAAGTGAGATGGGCGCACAACCCCAGAGTCTGTCAAGACTGGCCCGTACGGGCAGGGGTACCTTTACCTTTTACCTATAGTTTGCTAATTTTTTGTGTGTGTGTCTTTGGATAGAGTGGATGAGAAAGAAAGGAACGTGGGGAGAATCAGACACTTGCCATAACACTGAAACAATTGGTTCTTTCTTTAGTTACTGCACCCAAGTACTCAGCAAAGAGGTTGACAGCTGCGTAACAGATCTCTTGAAAGAGTTGGTGCGCTTCCAAGACCGCCTTTATCAGAAAGACCCAGTCAAGGCCAAG
Organism: Podarcis melisellensis; assembly: GCF_964234715.1. Lineage (NCBI taxonomy): Eukaryota > Metazoa > Chordata > Lepidosauria > Squamata > Lacertidae > Podarcis > Podarcis melisellensis. Next base: position 11,696,216 of record NC_138543.1, read on the forward strand.
ACGAAGCGCCGGCTTGTTATGGGGCTCAGAGAAGTGCTGAAACACTTGAAGCTGAAAAAGCTGAAATGTGTCATCATCTCCCCCAACTGTGAAAGAATCCAGTCAAAGGGTGAGCCTTTCTATTAAAAGTATCGCTAACTGAAGCAAATGCAGATCAGATTTCCGGTGGAGGGGTGTAGCTGAAGGAACAAGCGATGCTGGTTTTCTCTTAAGATGTATCTGGGCGAATGAAGCCCTTTTGCCAGCAGTGATAATGAAATTGACCAGTTCTGATGCCTCCTCCTCCTTTTAATCCTCTATTTGTTTTACCCCAGGTGGGTTGGATGAGACTCTGCATCTCATCATTGACTCCGCTTGTGAACAGAACATCCCATTTGTGTTTGCTCTCAATCGCAAAGCTCTCGGGCGTTGCGTGAACAAAGCCGTGCCAGTCAGCGTGGTGGGGATTTTCAGTTACGATGGCGCTCAGGTGAGTTCTGCAAAAGCTGCCGTTGCACCCTGTTCTGCATTATACATTTCAGTTTAAATACAGTGGTACCTTGGTTCTCCAACTTAATATATTCCGGAAGTCCATTCCAAAACCAAGGTGCGCTTTCCCATAGAAAGTAATGCAAAACAGATTAATCCGTTCCAGACTTTTAAAAACAACCCCTAAAACAGCAATTTAACATGAATTTTACTATCTAACAAGACCATTGATCCATAAAATGAACAGTGTACTACAGTCGTACAATCAATCAGTAGCTGAACACACAGTCACAAAAACAAAACAAAAAGAGCCACAAAAACACAAAATAAATAGCAAAAACAGACAGACCTCAGCATAACACTCAAAACGGAAGTGTGGCACTCAAAACGGAGCACGTTTGGCTTCCGAAAAAAAGTTCGCAAACTGGAACACTTACTTCTGGGTTTGCAGTGTTTGGGTTCAGAGTTGTTTGAGTACCAAGGCGTTTGAGAACCAAGGTACCACTGTAGAAGCTTTTAAAGTCTTTGGCAGCTCATGCTGAAATGTTTAAAAATATTAACCATCCTTGTCTGGGAGTACTGTGTCCTTAAATCACCTTAGCCCTGCTGAGGTGTTCTATTTACTTTCATACTAGTGCCCTTCCCATCACCCTCCGCACGTTTGAGTGCAGTAACCTGAACAAATAGAGCTTAGGGGGAATCAACAAATAAATCCTCAACAACGTTCTGCTGCTGGGACCACTGAACAACAATTTTGGGATCTTTGATCTTCTCCTCTTTCAACATTAGTGTGAAATAAAATTGTGGAGCATGTTACCTTCTTGGGTTTGTGGAGAAAATGCTGAAAGCTTGGCGAAGCACTAACCCAAAATCCGATCTTAGTTTCTCGCTGCCTTTATACCCTAGGACTATTTTCACAAAATGGTGGAGCTGACAATGGAAGCGAGGCTGGCCTATAAGGAAATGATTGCGGCATTGCAGAAAGAGTCAGCTGAAGAAGAGAAGGAAAGTGACTCTGCAAACTTGAAAACCCTTTGTAGAGAGCCCAGTCCACTAGATGCTGGTGAAGTGCCCCTTCCAGAATCTGATGAGGATGTCCCAAATTACAGTGAGTTGTGTGTGCGCGTGATTTAATGTGGGCAGTCTTCTCTCTGGTATTAATCGGCCATCTTGACTGTTTGGAACAGGGGTCAGCAACCTTTTTCAGCTGTGGGCCGGTCCACCATCCCTCAGACCATGTGGGGGGCCGGACTATATTTTTTTTGGGGGGGGGAATGAACAAATTCCTGTGCCCCACAAATAACCCAGAGATGCATTTTCAATAAAAGGACACAATCTATTCATGTAAAAACACGCCGATTCTTGGACTGTCTGCGGGCCGGAGAGAGAAGGCGACTGGGCCGCATCCAGCCCCCAGGCCTTAGGTTGCCTACCCCTGGTTTGGAACATGAATGGTCTGACACAAGTCTTTAATTTCTGGTCTTTCTTGATTTGTTAGATATGCTGGTGCTAACTTTGCTCACTTCAAAAAAAAGGAACAATCTCACGTCCATGTGTGTTGCCTTTTGTGCTGCCGAGTACAGTGACTTCGGCCACATAAATATGAGTGGCTGCCCCCAACCAGTCTCTTCTGGCTATGAAATTGCTATGACAAGGCCTCTTGGGGTGGGTGACCAGCACAGTGTGCAGGGAGTTCTATGATACCCATATGCAAAGGAGCGTGTGTGAGAGGGAAATAGAAAATGGTGTTGGCCTGTCTGGGGAAACCAAACCTCACAAGCAAAACAAGCGTTGCTTTGTCCATCTCAGTTGTTGTATTGAAGGCTGGCATTATGGTAAACACTCTCAGGCCTGCCAACCTTCTTGCCCATCCATCATCTTTGGGTACCAAACTTAATCAACATTGTAGGATCTCCCTGCAGAAATCTACCTCAGTTCCAAGCTACCTCCAGCTGAGAACGTGATTTCTTTGCACCTGCTGTCAGTGATTCTTTGGGTTTTCTTCATACGGGTCGAAATATTTTTATTCTATCGTTTTGCTGCATTTGACCAGTCACGGGAAATATTGATGCGATAGCAACCACCATGTTTATTTTGCGGATGCCAAACATCACTTTGTGAGAGCATCGCACTTCCTCTACAACAGGATTAATCCTTCACTGATCTTTCCGGAGTTCTGGGGCTCAGAGTGCTGAGCCACTGAGCTACCGTGCGATTGTTTTCAGATGGAGCCCTGCCAGTCTGACTGTTGCTTGTCTGTGTCTCGGAGAGTGAAAGCGAGCTGTTCCTTTCTCTTGTGTCACGGAACATATGGGGCTGTTCATCTCGCTTTGCTGCCCTCTACAGTTTCCAGTCTTAGCTGCATTCTCTTTTCTGATGAACTTTGCTTCAAACGATAGATTCGACTGGGCATTATAAAAGTTTGTGTGACCTAGAGCTCTCTAGCTTATGTTTTCTTTCATAGAAGAGCATAACTAAAAGCAATACAAAATAGATAACTGACAGCTGACAACAAATTAAGCAAAGCTCTTATCGCATGGAGCCTCTGTCCTTCCCCTTCTTTAAACCTGGCCCAGTTCCTCCGCCTAGATTATCTTGTTTCCTGTGTAAGGAGGCTAATCCTTGAGTCCTTGAATTATCAAGCGTTTGGGGATCTCAGTGCCTGGTAAAGCAATTTGAAGGTTTAAAGTGTGTATGAAAGCATTTCCAAATGCAGTTTTCTCAAGGCTGTGGTGCAAACAAAGCATTGCATCCCCATAGCTGTCCTTGCATTTGTTAGTCTGAAAAAAGATGTAACGCTAACCTTCATACATTCTTTTTCCTAGTTAAAATCTGGAAGCGGAAGCTTGAAGAGGAGTATAACCCATACACACTGGAGCTGGAAAAATAGTCAACTTCTGAAATGTTGACCTTGGGTTTTGAAGAACCTCAGTAAATCAAGACTACCTTATTTGGCCTTATTTGACTTTTTCTTTAATTCAAAAAAATTAAGTGTATGTATATATAGATATGTAAATAACTAAATTATCTATGATTAATTATCCAAACAATATGGCTTATAATGTTAAAAAATTGTCTTATGATTGTACCTGGCAAATAATCACAATGGAACATGCCGTTCTGGAAACGTGCTTTGTTAAACCTTAAAAAGCCACTGCTGACTTGGTTGTTTAAAGGTACCTTAGGGTTTTCTGAGATTGTTTGCGGGCTCTTTGATGCTGGAGAATGCAGTGGTTTCATTCCTTCTGCACTGAAGTTGGTGGCCTGTGCTAGTGGAATGATGGAAGCGGACCTATTTAGATTACCCTCCAGCCATAGCAAAGTCCTTTAGACCCAAGAATGTGATGCCGGCCTCTGCTGTGTGTAAACGCAGGGCGTCCATCTGACAGATCTCACAAGTTACACTAGTGAACTTGGCTTTAGGCAATGAGCTGCCTCATCATCTATGGGAGCAGCTCACTTTGCGACCATGTGAAGGAGAGGGTGGACAGAGGAAACAATGATCGTTGCCTTTGTACTTTCTCCATCTGCTGTGCCAGCGGATATAACGTACTTTTCAGTGTATAAGATGATTTATTTTTTTACTGCAAAAGAATGTTAAAAATGGGCGCGGGGGTCATCTCATACACGGATAGTGCAGGGGGGGGGACGGGCGTTTGGTTGCTGTCGCGAGAAGGCGCTTTTAAGCGGCGATTGGGTGGGTGAGTGGCGTCTGCGGCAATGGCTGCTTTGGATTGGCGGCGGCGGCAATTATGCGTGCGATTTGTGGCTGCTTGCGGCGAGCTGGCAGATGCTAGCATTTCCCGTCCCCCAAAAAAGCTTTAGTCTCCCAAAATAGGGGGCATCTTATACACGGGAAAAATACGGTAGTGATTGCTGTTTCAAAGTGCAACAGCCCCGCCACTTACGTGAAGGTTCAGTTCTAGGGGTCCACAGGGAACTGCAACAAAGGCAGAGACCCCTGGAACGACCCACCGGCGAGGTGGATGCTTGCTTGCCAGGCTCTGGGGACATTGTAGGAGGGCTCAGGGTTGTTCTCAGAGCCAGCTAAGCAAGGAAAACCTACTGGGTGTTCGGGGGGGGGGGGATAAATGGAGAGAGGGAAATGGCAGGTTTTCTAAACTCTCCATTTATTCCCCCCAACACCTGCAATTGGAAGTTGTGTGCCCACTGTACACCTTCCTCAGCCCCTAGCTCACACTTCTCAATATAACCCTGTGTAATTGCAGGTCAAGGCTTTCACGTATAATAATAATAATAATAATAATAATAATAATAATAATAATATTTGTACCCCGCCCATCTGGCCCGGCCTCCCCAGCCACTCTGGGCGGCTTCCAACAAAGATGAAAGATACACTAAAATGTCACATATTAAAAACTTCCCTGAACAGGGCTGCCTGTATGAGGTTGCTTTCCGATAAGGTGTGTTTTTTCGTTTTAGTGTTAACTTTCTCTCTACTGATAAGAGTGGAGTGCTGTAGAGCCTCTTTACAAAACTTACAACGCCTCACAGTTTAATGCTTGCAGATACCATAGGGGTATCTGAGACTTCCAGGTAAAGGGCGGTATAAAAATTCAATAAATAATAATGATAATATGGCAACTTGGTGTGTAGATTAACTATTATGGACAAGCCTATTACCAAAAAAAGAAAAAGAAAAAAAGAACTAGGCTTATTTCAAATACAATCCCACCTAGTAGAGCATTCAGCTGCTTATTAAACACTGATAAGTGGTATTTGGAAGTATGGAACACTTTTAAAAGTAATTTCTTCAAAGTCCCTAAAAAGATGCCAGAAGAAAACGGTTAACAAAAAACAAGAACTGTGATGACATGTGATGGCATTTAAGAAGACTGATCATAAACTGAATTGTATTTTACAATAATATAACAGAGAGAAGTACTGAGAAATTTCTGTTCCTCAGGTTCCACTTTGGCACAGCAACAGTTTTGACCCCACGTGAACTGGAAGGTGAGAGGCATGGGGCGAAGCTTGGTTTGGGCTATCATCAGGCCGCCTACAGTGACAAAGGGCTTTTGATTTCAGCCGGGAGCACCAACTGCTGTGGAGGAGTTTGGCACTCTCCTCCCAAAAATGCTCAGCTGCTCATATTCCAGCCAGAGAGACTTGGAGGACTCCTGTCCTTCGCTGACCGTTTTGTACTGTGCCTTCCCAAACTTTTCTATGTCTTCAGCCAGCTTGGGTTATTTGGTAACTGTAAAACAAAGCTAAATGGCTTACAACATAACATTTGTGCTTAAGTAATAGGTGCTATTTCCTGGTACTGTGGCCAGACTTTTATTGCAGGGACCAAAAGGCTGTTTTTTTGCCTTCGCTGTATCTTGTGTGTCTTTTTATTTTTTAAGATGGACACTTCTTGTCCATTCTTGTAATTCAGTAACATCGGGTTTCTTCCCCCACTGTACTGAACTTAGCAGGTGCTGTTTGCCCTTTTCATAGTGTTGCTTTTACGTAAGACTTAAAGCAAGAGACTTGATGTTCGTTCAAAAAGCACATTCTGCAAGGTTACAATTCAAGGACAGGACTGGGGGACAGGACAGGACTGGCTTATACCTGTGGCCAGTTGCCAGGCAATGCCTTAGTGCCAGGTAACTGATAGGCGGTGCTGGAAGCTGTGAGATAGCTCAGTCAGTAGAGCATGAGGCTCTTAATCTCAGGGCCGTGGGTTCAAGCCCCACATTGGGCAAAAGATTCCTGCATTGCAGAAGGTTGGACTAGATGATCCTAGCAGTCCCTTTCAACTCTACACAACTTGGTGGTTATACCAAGCAGGGTCAGTAGCAAGGGCATTTGGCTAGCTATTTGTAGGACCTGCTTTAATTCCCTAAAACTCTAAGCCTGGATACTTCATTTAACAAAACCTACTACCATAAAATGTGTCCGCCGGCTTCAGATCCTGTGACCCAACTGTGACAAGTGTATGGCTGAACACTGAAAAGCGGCACATTATTAATACTTGAAACAATAGTGGAAACTTATTTTGAGGGTTGGCAGTAGTGTTACACAGTAGCACTGGGCAAAGATGTCCAGCAAGCCTGGTTAACGGAAATTGCAATTTATCCCATTTATCTGGGAGTAAGCGCTATTAAAGTTCTTGAGACTTCCTTCCAATTAGATACGTACAGGAGTGTGATGTGAAGAACTTTCTCTGTTGAATTTGACCTGGCTCATACTACTGTTTGGTCAGCGGCCATTGCCTTTCGCTGATCATGAAAGCAATTGTTTCCACCCCAGTTTCATTTGTGTTGTTAGATCTTGGCTTTCTAACAGGAGAAGTGGATAACTGCAAGTGTTTATCACAAACGTATGTGGATTATTGCTAGTACAACAAAAGGCACAATTTTAAACTAGATGTGGGGGAGCACAGACCTCTTCTCAGGGAGGGCTCCAGGCTTGGCATGTGTGTCCAGCTGCCTTGGCACGTTCATTCATAACAAGGAACGATAATCACTGGCATTATCTGGCAAAAGTAGGCAGCGCCGTTGGGAGTATACAAGCTGCCATCTGCCCTGTAACAATTCTGTCGAAATGCTGACCCCATTTCAGCTGATGAAACATTAAATCGCAATCAAACAGCAAACCTTTCTCACTTTCACCAAGTGATTCGTTGATGTATTTATAGTGTAGTGATCCAAACCAGATCGTATGCTCGGCAAAAATGCTCGTGCCCAATATATATTTTTTCCTGTTTCTCCTTTCAACATCTGCGTAAGAAGAAGTTTGAGTGGGTGGGGATGCTTGTGAAAGGGAAATGTAAACAATGTTGAGCATTCAGATCTGGTATGCACTTATCTCTGCCACATGATGCAAGAGTTTAACTTGATGAGTCTTCGTGTTTAAAGGTAAAAGTAGGTGTGTGTTTTTTTGTTTTAAGGAATTTTGTGGCAGTGGGAGACTTCTTAGACTTTGGTTTTGGTTGCTATATATTTTAGCTCAGAGATGGAAAACCTGTAGCAGCCTCCTAGCCATTGGACCACAGCTCCCATCTTCGGTTACCAGTGGTTACTGGGTGGACTTGATGGAAGCTGGAGTTCACTATAGTCAGGTAGTCCCTATTTTACCATTAGTTTCACAGGAAAGTGAGGCGACCAGTAGGACTGGGCCATATATCAATACATCGTCCAAAACTGCTTTGAAGCCCACATCGGTTTTGCAATTTTTGACCTGGCACTATATCGTGAATCATGGTGTGTGTATGTGCTGTGCAAAAATCACAATGTGGGAAAAGCCATGAAGCCAGTACGTTGTGATGTTTAGCTGGTGGTGCATGACAACGTTGAAAGCCAGATACCGCCCAGCCCTACTGTCCAGCCAATGTAGGTGATAGAATTGCCACATTGTGGGTATGAAACTGTATTTGCACAAATGAATTCTCTGGGAAAGTCACAACTATTTGTTTCTACAGCGCTCCTTGAGGGAAATCGATCCTGTGGAGAAACACAGAGGGCTGAAAGCCTTCAGCCACCTGCTTTGCAGTCGGCATTCTTAACAATATTTTAATTGATGCTATGCAGCGGTGAAATTTAATTTACTATAGCCCATTGCCGAAGCACAAGAGACCCAGTACTCATGGTCTCTTAACAGGCTGAAACAAAAGTCAGGGCTGTGGAGTTTATAAACAACACATTACCAAACCTCATATATTCATTCTTTTCCTTTTGATGGTGGAGATAGATGAGTCTAATAGCAACACACATATATATTGTTCAAGTCAGTCCCAAAACAAGAGATAGGAAGCAGTGTTCTTCAAAGCAGTGAAGAGACTGTTGTGCTGCCAAATGTCAAAGGGCTCTTCCATCGTAAGCTGTTTCCAGTTCTCAGCCACCACTTCCTGCTTCTCATACTGCGCCTTTCCTATTGCAGCTTTCCTGAATAAGAATGAATCAGGAGAGAGAGAGAAAGCATTTTAATTCTTCCGTGCCACTAGTCTACATAAAACATCGTTTTCCATGAACTTTAGTAGTTAAATTACGAATCTCATTTTCCACTGATAATCAAGACTTTGCATGTTCTCCATAATTTGCGCTGCACTGTGATATCTTGTTCAGCCCCATCACTGTGTTTTCCAGTGAATTACAGCCCAGCAGAACTGACGAAAACTGACAGCAGTTCTGTTAATTCTGCTCAGAAAAGAGAGGTGTGGTGGGAAGAACAACTGAAGATTGGTATCTCACTGCTGTGTGCAGAGCAATAAAGCGCAGCTTAGGAAATCTAAAATTTATCTTAAAAGGATGTCCATGAGAAAGTACAGATCCTCAGTAAACTTTTATGGGAAAGGTCTATCTTCCATAAAGCAGGGAAATTTGGACTGCCTGCAGGCTTCAGTGCTTACTGTCTCATAATTCTGGGGTTTGGGGCCTTCCTGTTCAAGCACATAGCGAGGCTCTAGCTATGTTCTGAACTATGCAATTTGTGAGAAGTAACAGTATGCCTTGAGGGGGCTGGTGCAGATGCCAGCTTCCTTTCTTGGGACTGCCTTGGTGTGTGTGTGATGCTTTTGGTCAAGAACGCCAGAGGCATGTAAGATCAGGCAGGAAGACTAGTGGGGAGCATTGCTTTAGCAGCTGTATGTGTCACTCTGATGGGTCTCGCATCTCAGCATGGCTGTGTAAGCAACACTCCCATCACCTTTGATGTGTAATGAGCATATGTCTCTAGCTATCGGAATCAAATGTGGTGGTAAGAGGAAAGGGGGAGGTTGGTCTGCCAGGCTGCATCGAACCAGTACCGAGAGATATGCTGGGTTTGATAGTCACTGCAATCTCCAAACCATTGTGGGGCGCACGTGCGTGCATATTAACACTTCATATGTTAATGCAAAAATGCCAAGGGTCTCTTTTCTCCTGGCCAGGTAACAGACCTCAAATGCAAAGCACCAAATTTCTCCAAACTGGGCAGCAGAATGTGGGTACGTGTTTGCCTGTTTCATACCACCTACCCAAGCTTTTTTCCAGCTCTCCATCTTTCTGTCATGCTCGCTGACGACGCTTTTCCAGTTAGCAAATTCCTTTGACCAGGTATCCTGGTAGCTGCTGCCTGCAAACAGTAAGCAATTAAATGACAAAGCTGGCACCTGTTGAGAATTCAAGCACTGGTTTCTTTAAAAACATCATATCAAAGAACCATAACTGGGACTTCCCTCCTAAACATTTGACCCTTTCCAATACTTAGCATACCCGAGTAGCAATTGTGAAAACCAAAACATTCGTTCAGCACGGCAACATTTCTGGGAACGCACACACAAGCAAACACCCCGCCCTTGCAAATGGCAGTCAACTCTTGTGCAGTTTGCGAAACCTAAGAAGATGAATATGAGTTTCACATATAGAATGGATTATGTGGGAGTAAGACCACATATATGGGACGCGGGTGGCACTGGGTTAAACCACAGAGCATAGGGCTTGCCGATCAGAAGGTCGGTGGTTTGAATCCCCGCGACAGGGTGAGCTCCCGTTGCTCGGTCCCTCTCCTACCAACCTAGCAGTTCAAAAGCACATCAAAGTGCAAGTAGATAAATAGGTACCGTTCAGGTGTGAAGGTAAATGGCGTTTCCATGTTCTGCTCTGGTTCGCCAGAAGCGGCTTAGTCATGCTGGCCACATGACCTGGAAGCTGTATGCCTGCTCCCTTGGCCAATAAAGTGAGATGAGCACCGCAACCCCAGAGTCATCTGCGACTGGACCTAATGGTCAGGGGTCCCTTTACCCCTAAGAGCGCATATGCGTGGACCAGTGTGTTCGCTTCTATTAAACTGCCCAGCATCAGGATTCCAGCTTTTCCCACAGTTCACAACCTCTGCGGCCTTCTGTTGTGACCACAACCAATGACTTGTGGCCAAATGAGTCTGTATTTTTAAGTGCCACTAACTTGTATCTCACAAAAGGGAGTGAATCAAAATAAAGAGGGATTTTTATGCCTCTCTGGGTTTACGCCGCCTTTGTAGGTGACACCAGATCTGAAGTTCTGCCTGCTTAAATTTCCCAAAACACGTCACTCCTTGACATGGCACCATTACCTTCAACAGTGATGTAGGATGTGGAGGTTTTGGTTCCAGCTTTGGAGATCACACGGCAGCAGTATTCCGAATCTTGCACTACAGCATCTTTCACCCAGCTTAGAAGATGCAGTCTTCCATCAGCCAGAGCCTGGGTCTGCTGGCTCACACACACTTCCATTTTCTGCCCATTTTTTTCCCAAACAAAGTATGCATCTCTGGGTCCTGTGGAAAATTGCAGTTGGCTAATTATTATGACAGATGGTATACGAAGTCCCTTTAAAGCAGGCATTGGGAACTGCAGGTGACAAGGCCTCACCTGGACTCCTCATTTGGCCCATGAGGCCATCTTCTCCCAGCCACACCCACCTATCATTCACCTGATGTCACATGATATACTACTACTACTAATTAAATTTATATACCTGGGGAGAGCGTTCCACAGACAGGGAGCCACTGCAAAGAAGGCCCTTTTTCGTGTTGCCACCCTCCGGACCTCTCATGGAGGAGGCACACGAAGGAGGGTCTCGGAAGATGATCTCAGGGTCTGGGTAGGTTCATATGGAAAGAGGCAGTTCTTGAGGTATTGTGGTCCTGACCCATTTAAGGCTTCATAGGTCAAAACCAGCACTTTGAACTGGGCCCGGAAACTAATTGGTAGCCAGTGCAGTCGGACCAGGATCGGTGTAATATGCTCAAACCGTCTTGCTCCGGTGAGCAACCTGGCCGCTGAATTCTGCGCTGGCTGAAGTTTCTGAACCGTCTTCAGAAGCAGCCCTTTGCAGTAATCTGACCATGAGGTCACCAGAGCATAGTCAACAGGCTATCCCTGTCCAGATAGGGGTGTAGCTGGGCCACCAGCCGAAGCTGATGGAAAGCACTCCGGGCCAATAATAATAATATAACAACTACTTTGTTATTTGTGCCCCACCCATCTGACTGGGTTGCTCCAGCCACTCTGGGCGGCTTGCAGCACATACAAAAACATAATAAAACATTGAACATTAAAAACTTCCCAATACAGGGCTGCCTCCAGATGTTTTCTAAAAGTTGTATAGTTCTTTATCTATACATCTGATGGCAGGGCATTCCACAGGGCGGGTGCCACCACTAAGAAGGCCCTCTGCCTGGTTCCCTGTAACCTCACTTCTTGCAGTGAGGGAACTGCCAGAAGGTCCTTAGAGCTGGACCTCGAGGTCCGGGCTAAACAATGGGGGTGGAGACGCTCATTCAGGTATATATAGGCGCAAAGGAACAATGCTGACCCTTGGAGCACACTTCTTTGCAAGCGTAGCTTGTGTTCACTGTCTTTTTCAAATGTGGATTTTTTTTCCAACTCTCCCTAGGAAATGGAAATGGAAGTGTTTTGCACTTTAGCAAAAACACCCTTTTTTGAACCTGGAAACTGATCTCTTTCTTCGTTTACAATGAGATGCAACACTTCTCCCTTCAAAGCACTGGTCTCTTTTCATGCACTTCTCTTTCATGTGACGCCTTTGGTCCAGCTTGTAAATTTTGCTGTGACTAGCTATCCTTTTATTTGAGCCTTTTAACTGAGACCGTGGCAAGGCCCAATCGGCAGGATGAGAGCTGAGAGCATGGCAGGGCCAGCTCACAGCTGTACCAGGTTATATTGGGTCGACAATATTTTAGGGGTGTCAATGAAGCACACTGCACATAGCAGAATGCCCTGACAACTTGGGAGTCATATGACTGTGTGTGATTCAAGTGTTGTCCGCCAGCACAATCTATGGCGTTTGCAAGAGATCATGGAGAGAACTTCTCAGATCACACGACATGGGGCAGCAAAGTATCCGGAAGTGCTTTGAACACATAGGCCAAAGTAGTCTACAAACTCCTGCCTAATTTCCCTTTTATAGCAGTAGGTGGAACAAGAGACTATTGGGGAGATGTGTGTCCACACAAGCAGAGGGTTAATACAATCTGCAGATTGGGGGTGGGGGCGGGAAGGGGGAAGAATATGAAGGAGCTTCTGGACCAAATCCACCGCTCTGCAATTCTAAAGACACAATTATCTCAATATTATTTCCAAAACGTCAGTCCTCTTGGAAGCCGGTCAAAACATATAATTCACACAACTCATTTTCCAAGCAGGCTACCCAAAAGAAACAATCTGTTCCGATATAGCCTGCAGATAACTTCAGCAACCTACAATCTTTTTGGTGGCTTCCCAGTCGTGGACAGGCAATCTGGGGGGGTGAGAGAATAAGTGCTAGCTGAGCTGCTTTGCTCTGTTTCCTGTGATCATCTCAGGAAGCAGGACTTGTCTCTCTCCTCCGTTTCCTCCAGCACAAACTATAGATGTGCATTCATTTATTTTACGCAAAATGAAAATCTCGGTAGCAAGTCCTTTGCCGAATCCTCTTGGTTGCACTTTGTGGAAGGAGATGCATCTTTCTTGGGGCTGTGCATGTACAAAGAATCCAATTCACAGCATCCCATAAAAACCTACCCTTTCTGTTTGTAGGAATGGAATGCTACAAAACATCATTATCTCCCTGACACCTTCATCTGTTTTCTTTCTTTCTGATGGGCGAGGGAGCGCTTCAGTGAACAGATATCATTTGCTCCCTCTCCCTGCAGCCATTCCCCATTCATTCCAAGGGAAGAGGCAATTCAGCATGGCTCCTTCACGGGCATGAATGGGGTGGCAGAGATCCAAAAGCACCGCTGAGTGCAAGCACCATCTCTCAACCTTTCTGAAGAAATCAAAGATCTCTGAAATATGCATAGTTTTTCCCGTATCAGTGGGCTAAAAAGCAACTTCAAGTGCATTGCCGTTTTAGGAAAGTGTTGTTCTACTTTAAAACATAAGAGCGGCGCTTGTGGATGTACGAAAGGTGCAACTAATTAAGCATCTTGTTCCACAAAGAGGCCAGTAATAATAATAAATGCCAAGCACGTGGCTCTAAGAAACTGACATGGAAGGCAGGAAGGAAATAGCCCTCTCTTGCTGCTACTCCCCAGCCCATTTCAGTTCCTTGTATGCTTGCCCTATACTTGCTCTATAGCGTATCACAAAATGCTATTTGTATTTATTTTTTAAGTGGCAGCAGCCCCAATTTGGATCGCAAGGGTCTCTACAGTCCGTCAAGGAAACAAAACATTTTGAATACTTACATTCCACTTTATCTCCTCCTCCTGGATGCTTGAAGGATCAAAGAAGTCAAAAGTTATAGGGTGCGTCAGTTAAAAGGCACACACAATAATTAGTACATTGGGATCGATAAGGTATTCAGAAGAACATATACTGTCAGCATTTTATTTTTTGAAAGTACAGGAATGCACAAAAGGATAGAAATAACCTATGTGGAACTCGTAGACTTTGTAAGTGTGTTTTCCAGAGTTTTGCAGGACACGCACCTTCTCTATGAAAAAAGGCCGGCCTATAGCTATTTCCACATGGAATCAGTATCTGACCCAGGAGACAGCTGCCTCAATGTAAAATTCTATGCAGCTCTAGTGAAAAACAAAGAATTCAAGTGAGTTCGGCCACTTGGTGAGCCACTACTAAGAGCCTTCTATCAGGGTTCTGAGTCCATCTTCCACAATATTGTCCACATTGACTGATGGTGGCTCTCTGGGACTTCAGACACGTTGCCTCTCTCTGCCCAAGGACTGAACTTGGGAGCTTTTGCATGCAAAGAAGATGCTCTACCGCAGAACGTCAACCCTTCCCCAGGCATAGCTCCCCTAAGGAACCCCCACACAGATGCAATTTGGATTTGCAAATCTATGCGCAAGAATAATACAAGATTAAATCCCACTGGTCACAATGGGCCGTACCGCTGAGTAGATTTGTATAGGATTATGTTACATTTCTTCTATTCGCTCAAGGCTCTTAATGCAATTATATTTTGCAAGTACACAGCTCCCTACTTATCAGATTTATCATCCCGTTTGCTTTCATTCACACAGTTCAATCAACGTAATTGGCATTTCACAAAGCCTCCTAAGCGGGGAAAAGGGGTAGCTGACATGGTTCACTCCCTGCCTCCCTTGGTTGAACACTACTTGAGGGTCTGTGCTGTTAAGGCACGTTGGGGAAAGGTTCCTGCTCCCTAGGGGTTAACCTAGGGATGCAGGTGGCCCTGTGGCCTAAACCACTGAGCCTCTTGGGCTTGCCGATTAGAAGGTTGGAATCTGCACAACAAGGTGAGCTATTGCTCTGTCCCAGATTCTGCCAACTTAGCAGTTCTAAAGCACACCAGTGCAAGTAGATAAATAGGCAGAAAGCTAAACGGCATTTCCATGCACTCTGGTTTCCGTCACGGTGTCCCATTGTGCCAGAAGCTACTGTTAGATCCATCATGAGAGGTCCGCCAGCTTCTAATCACAGATACCAGTAGCCTTCCAAAAAGCAAACTTGCCTTATTATCGCTCCCTAGCTCCCTAGGATTGCCTCCTTTCATTGTGGCAGAAACCTGGGCAGTGCTGAATGTCACATCCATTGCCAGGTGTGTCCTGATGGAAATAGAAAAGGGCTTTCCCCTTGGCCTGCCTGTATATCCACTCAGTTGCCAAGTCCTTTTGTGACATCACAAGAAACCCACAGCCAATGGCAACAGCTGGGGAGGCATCATCTTCATTGCTTTGAGCCTCACAATGGTGGGTGGACCTATTAGTGATTGTGTGCTTGTTTATTCAGGAAGCGGGTGGAGCTCTGGTCTAAACCACTGAGCCTCTTGGGCTTCCCAATCAGAAGGTTGGCGGTTCGAATCTGTGTGACGGGGTGAGCTCCCATTGCTCTGTCCCAGCTCCTGCCAACCTAGCAGTTTGAACGTACGCCAGTGCAAGTGGATAAATAGATACCACTATGGCAGGAAGGCATGGGACACAGGTGGCGCTGTGGGTTAAAGCCTCAGCGCCTAGGACTTGCTGATCGAAAGGTCGGCGGTTCGAATCCCTGCTGCGGGGTGCGCTCCCGCTGCTTGGTCCCAGCGCCTGCCAACCTAGCAGTTCGAAAGCACCTCCGGGTGCAAGTAGATAAATAGGGACCGCTTACCAGCGGGAAGGTAAACGGCATTTCCGTGTGCAGCTCTGGCTCGCCAAAGCAGCGATGTCACACTGGCCATGTGACCCGGAAGTGTCTCCGGACAGCGCTGGCCCCTGGCCTCTTAAGTGAGATGGGCGCACAACCCCAGAGTCTGTCAAGACTGGCCCGTACGGGCAGGGGTACCTTTACCTTTACCTTTATGGCAGGAAGGTAAATGGTGTTCCAATGCGCTCTGGTTTCTGTCAGTGTCCCATTGTGCCAAAAGCAGTTTAGTCATGCTGACCACATGACCTGGAAAGCTGTCTGCAGACAAACGCTGGCTCCCCCGGCCTGAAAGCGAGATGAGCGCCGCAACTTCATAGTCGCCTTGGACTTGGGAACACACCTTGCTGCCATTACAGGACAGACGTTCCTTTCTCTGCAAGAGTAACAACCCTGGGAAATCAGACTTCTAAAACACATGTGGAGCCTACAAAAGTGTTCACCCTCCAACTACTGGAGGGGTCAGGTAAGAGCACTCCTCTCCTCTCTCTCCTCTTCTTGATGCTAATTGTGTGGTGAAAGCAGAACAAAAAAACAGCCTCTCTGTGGCAGACGCTCTCTGTTGGGCCTGTGATGTTTGCAAGTATTTGCCAGGTAACTCACCCATCCCTGTACACAGTTCCAGGAATATTTGGTATTGCTATGTTTCATCTTGTAACATGTTGCAGGTGAGCAGTTTAGGATGCTCCAGGCCAGGTCAGAATACCAGTTCCAGGAAAAGATGTCTTTAGTGGCATCTCTGTTGTACCTATTTTCTCCCTCCACCCCACATCACCCCCTTTAAAGGAACGCTATTAAAACCAGCCCCATTGTTGCAGGGCATGACACTTTCTCTAGCTGAAGCTCTGGCAATATGGCTGGGGGAGGGGAAAGAGACTCAGGCTCAGGAGACTTGTGTACAGTCGTTCCAGATCTGTTCTGGAAGTCCGTTCAACTTCCAAAACGTTCGGAAACCAAAGCATGGCTTCTGATTGGCTGCAGGAAGCTCCGGAAGCCAACTGGAATCCGCAGAAGCCCCATTGGACGTTCGGCTTCCAAAAAAAGTTTGCAAACCGGAACAGTCACTTCTGGCTTCGAGGTTTTGGGAGCCAAAACGTTCTGGAACTAAGCTGTTCAGAAACCAAGGTACAATTGTACTTGTGGCTGCTGCCACAAGTCCTTTGTGTGCCACAGCTCACCAACTAGACAAGAGACCTGCCAAGTAGATTCTCTCCCCCACACCCATTCGCCACCTTCATGCGACTGCGAAACATTCCTTTGGAGATGCTGAGGAAAGCACACGCTAGCAAGCTAACCTACATGGTCAACCAGTGGACATTAATTTCTTGGGAGTCGCCACCAAACCCCGGTGGCCTCCGCCACTGCACAGCACAAAGCTGTCCTTAGAAGAAGAAACCAGTTCACACAACCAAGTTCCTTCTCAGGTGGTGAATTTCCTCCCACCTGCTGCTCCTAGGCTGACTTGGATTTTGGAAGCCTCAGAAATGGGTATCGTCAAGATTCATGGAGAACCTTGAATTCCATGTGGATCGAAGTCTAGGGAGACTGAAAAATAAATTAATAAATGACTGTGTGTTGGGGAAACTGGTTAAACCTGTGTATCGTTCCAGGAATCTGTGAAGACTTGCGGAATACTGAATGCTTGAAGATTATCTACTTCCTGCTACTATTGGGCAATAGTCAATATCAGTTGTACCCACAGCAGACCTGTTGAAAACAATGCCCTTAAATCCATTACCGTATTTTTCCCTCTATAAGACGCACTAGACGATAAGACGCACCTAGTTTTGGGAGGAGGAAAACAAGAAAAAAAATATTCTGAATCTCAGAAGCCAGAACAGCAAGAGGGATCGCTACGCAGTGAAAGCAGCAATCTCTCTTGCTGTTCTGGCTTCCAGGATAGCTGTGCAGCCTGCATTCGCTCCATAAGACGCACACACATTTCCCCTTACTTTTTAGGAGGGAAAAAGTGAGTCTTATAGAGCAAAAAATACGGTAATTTCAGAGGGTCTACTCTGAGTTTAACTAACAGGGTATTTATTATTATGATTCACATGAAAAGCTTCCTTGGGTTAGTAATAACACTGGACTGAGCAGATGTGCAGATGAATGAGCCTTCTGCTGTAAAACTCATGTTTCCAGAAAGTACCCCCCCTTGCCAAAACAAACCCAGTGCAGGTAATATCAAATCACCTAAGAAAAGCTTTGCAAGTCAGAATAAACTGAGAGGTGGCCAACGCCATCCTTCAAATTAATTTACTGCCTGTCCTATTTCTGGAGCTAATCTTAGATGAGGTCTCCCTGAAGGTCGCTGAAAATGAGATTATCAAGGATGGAAATTAAGTAGAGAGATGTGAGTAGCGGCGAAGTACGACTGCCAGGTAAGCTGCCAGGAAGAGCTTAGAGAATTGCTGTTGGGCTGCGGAAATCTTCAGTTGGGTACCAATTCAGTGACATTAGCTGTGATCACCATTCTGGTGGCACACAAAGGAACATAGGGGCCAGACCAATGGTCCACAGAGCTCAGCATTGTCTAAAATGACCGTCAGCGGCTATCCAAGGTTTCTCCTGGTCCTACCTGAAGACTGAATGTGGGGTCTTCTGTAAGTGCCACCCCTCAGAGCT
This sequence comes from Podarcis melisellensis, assembly GCF_964234715.1. Taxonomy (NCBI): domain Eukaryota; kingdom Metazoa; phylum Chordata; class Lepidosauria; order Squamata; family Lacertidae; genus Podarcis; species Podarcis melisellensis. The sequence goes on from NC_138543.1 coordinate 11,714,385, forward strand.
ATAGCTCCTCCACATGTCAAAACGGAAGACATTTGGACCAACCTAATAAAAATGTGTCAGGTTCCACTGGTGCTTATCACAGTCCATCAGGGGAAATAATTGAACCAAGACTACCTTATCACCAATTCCTAATAAAGTTGTAAACAGCAAGAGATTCTAATCACTACTATCTGTCCGTCTGTTGATGCATCATATATTTTGTTTTCTGTCACAAAGGAAATCTGCTAGACGGAGGCTCCTGAAGCATGAAAAGTGTGTATGTGACCACAGTACAATTTAATCTCGGAAACGAATGCAACATCTGGCGCAATTCCCCCATGTTGAGCTTTGCTGTGAGCTGAACGTGTAAGGATTTGAAACGCTATAACTTTGAAGATCCTTTCATGCAAAGCAAGCATTTGCTATGGCTTCTTGTCGCCCGGGTAGGAGGGAGAACTGGCAAGCCATGGCAGATCCCTTAAGTGGTGGGCAGGAAGTGTTTTCCCTGTGATCCTGCAAAGGCATGCCCATATCCAGCTGATGTTTGGGATAATTCATGCAATTGCAGGAAAGGCTACAAGCTGCTGTTCAGAAACCCAGGGAAAGAACTAGAAGAAATCAGGACCCAAGTTTTTTAAAAGAGAGACTGCAATCTCTCTTTAAATGTTTTAAAGGGAAACGTTTTAAAGGGAAACATTTTAAAGGGAAACATTTTAAAGGGAAATATTTTAAATTCTCGTTCAGCAAACCCTGTGACTCCGTGGGGAAGAGATGCACAAGGAAACATCATAATGAACTGGCACAGGAGGCTCTGTGCCTGGCCGTGGCTTGAGATAACTGAGGAACATTAAGGGGCTTCTGCCGTGTCAGCTCCTGCCAAATCCAGCATGAGGGGGAGATGGCCTGTGGTCCGCGCTGGATTTCTAATGCAGTGTTTCCCAACCTTTTTTGGGCAAAGGCACACTTGTTTCATGAAAAAAATCTCGAGGCACACCACCATTAGAAAATGTTTAAAAAATTAACTCTGTGCCTATATTGACTATATATAAAGTAACTCTCTTTAATAGGAATCAAATAAACACAAAGAAAGTATTTTATAATTACTTTATTATGAAATAGTAAGTAAACAGAAATATGAAAAATTATAAAATACTTTATTCAGTGCGCAACCTGGGCCTGTTTGGCTGAACACAAAGCTGATATTCTGGCTGGAATCATAGAAAGACACACACGTAGCTCTTCGTCAACAGCTCTCAGTCTCTCTGTGTATTTAGTTTTTATAGTAATCATGCTTGAAAAGCTCAACTCACAGAGATATGTAGTGGAAAATGGGAGCAATGTCAAAATAGCTTTGTTTGCCAGAAGGGGGAACTCCTTGGCAGTTTCCAACCAAAAACTGTCCAAAGGTAGATCAGCAAATCTTAGCTTGAAACCACGATTTTGTCTCAGTTCAGTTAGTTCCTCCTGCTCCTGTAAAGTCATGTCCTTTCCACCAACTGATGCTGAGCTATAAGGGTCCCTAACCCAGTCAAGGCATTCAGTGGAGACTGAAGAGAAATAAAATGGCAACTTCCCCTCGAGAGTTTTTAAATGTTTACCTATTATCTCACACAGTGCAGCAGTGTGAACACCTTGCCATTGCTTGGTGAGTGTGAACATTTCAAGATTGCCACTTTCCACGTGTTGATGCCAGAGTTGCACCTTTGAACGGAATCCATTTATTTTATCTGTACTTGTAAGCAGGTTTTCATTTTGGCCTTGCATTCATGTGTTCAGTTCATTCAGATGATGAAATATATCTGCCAGGTATGCCAGCCTTGCACACCACTCATCACTTGCAAGCAGCTTTGCGTAATCTGACCTCTCATTTGTCAGAAACACTTTAAGTTCCTCCCGCAGCTCATACACACGAACCAAGACCTTGCCACGCGACAACCACCGGACCTCCGTATGAAACAGCAAGGTTTTATGCTTCGCTCCCATCTCCTCACACAAAGCTGCAAATATGCGACTTTTCACGGGTCGTGACTTTACAAAGTTTACCATGCGCACAACATCGTCCAACACATGAACTAGGTCTGCTGGTAAAGTCTTGGCTACGAGGGCCTCACGGTGCAAAAAGCAATGCGTAACAATCACATCTGGATTTCTTTCCTTCACTCTGCTTACAGAGCCTTTGGTGTGCCCGACCATGGCTGCAGCTCCATCGGTGCAGACACTTGTGCAGTTTTCCCACTTAAGTCCTCCTTGTTCAAGGTATTCTGATGTGACCCGAAAAATTTCTTCTCCTGTTGCTTTTTCTGGCAATGCCTTGCAGAAAAAGAAGTTTTCTCTAATTGCATCACCATCAACATAACGCACATTGGCCAAGAGTTGAGCATGTCCACTGATATCAGTAGACTCGTCAAGTTGTAATGCAAATTTCTCACTGCTATGGATCTTTTCCAAAACCACACTTTCAATGTCTGCAGACATGTCATTAATACGTCTGGAAATTGTGTTGTTTGAGAGAGGGACTTTGGCTATTTCCTTAGCTGCTTCAGGTCCGAGCATCTCCTCTACAATAGCTTTGCAGGCGGGAAGTATTAATGTCTCTGCCACAGTGTGCGACTTTTTTGACTTGGCTATAAGTTCAGCAACGTGATAGCTAGCTTTAAGACCTCTTTCATTTACCTTTCAGTGGAGATGGAAGGAACCCCGAGGGTCGCCTCCTCCAACCCCCTGAAGCACCTGGCCGCCAAAAGGCTCCTTCCCGCCGGATCTAGTCCACCGCCCCGTCTCTTTCTGCACCCCCCCATCCTCCATTTATAAAAGCATGAATAAAATAGTTGCCTTTTTAGAAAAAAAAAGAAAAGAAGAAGGTTCAGTGCCTTTTGCTCCTTGCAAATTGGTGTATCTGATGGTGGGGGAGGGTTTTTTTTTAAAATAAAAACAAAAACAAAAAACCCCACTAGAACCCCTTTGTGACACCCACCCTGCTCACTTTCAGACAAACTTGGATGGGGGAAGGCGGCTTTTCTCGCCCAGGTTTTCCTCAAAGGAAAGTTTGCGGGACCACTGAGACAGCCGCCAAAAGCTGCCTGGGTGATGGAAGGAGCCGTCCATTCGGAAGAGCCTGAAAATTATGGCTAATTAATAATACCAGAGGAGCCCCCCCCCCCGCCTCCCTCTTCCCCTCGGGGAAGGGCACCATTCAGTCTCGACTGGGCGGGGGGACCATCTACTTCCCCATCCCCGCCCCCCGGAGCCGCGCCCGGCCGCCCCTTCGCAGGAGCTGAGATCCCAGCGCGGCGCCCGCTGCACCTGCCGGGGGCCAAGGAGGGTCCAGGGCCGGGGGGGGAGTTTGCTCTCCGGGAGCCCAAACGCGGCTGCTGTTGCGGCTGCTGCTTGTGGCAGGCTCCACATTGCGAGCGCAAAGCCGGCGAGCCCGTCGTCTCAAGAGCCAGGAAAGAGACGCCGACTCGCCCGCGCCGCTGCTGCTGCCAGACGGTCCGTCCTGCCCGGGCCACCCGCCTCCCGTCGCGGCTGCTTGGGAGGCTGCAGGGCGCTTTTATGAGCCGCAGCCGTCCGACGTTAAATGCACTGCAGAGAGTTCTTAAGGAGCCTGGGATCGATTTTGGTTAATCGCGGCTAACCGCGTCTGGGACCCTGTTTTACAAGCAGCTCGCAGCTCGGCTCGTTTTCTAAGCCACTGCCGCCCGACTCGCCCGCCTCCCGCCCACGGCACACCAGGCAACGTCTTGCGGCACACTAGTGTGCCGCGGAACACTGGTTGGGAAACACTGTTCTAATGAGAGATTCTTGGACGAGCTTCCCTGGCTGCCCACCTCCAGATGTGCGATGACAGTCTCGGATTGCCGATTGGGGAGGAAAACACTTTGCACAGCAGATGCTTGCTAGCCCTCTCATTTATTGCGCAGGAAATAATGAATGAGCCCAGGCATTAAAAATAGGCCCTGGCCTTGGTCTGTGTGGAATCAGGAACCGGACGAGATTGTATCTCTTTGAGGTAGAACATGGCCAGTATTTCCAGTACAGTAGTACCTCGGGTTATATATGCTTCAGGTTACATACACTTCAGGTTACAGACTATGCTAACCCAGAAATAGTACCTTGGGTTAAGAACTTTGCTTCAGGATGAGAACAGAAATCGTGCTCCGGCGGCGCGGCAGCAGCAGGAGGCCCCATTAGCTAAAGTGGTGCTTCAGGTTAAGAACGGTTTCAGGTTAAGAACGGAATTAAGCTCCAGAACGAATTAAGTTCTTAATCTGAGGTACCACTGTACTAACTGCTGTTGCAGTTCTTCTGCTGCTCCCCAGCCTCCTGATAAACAGCAAAAAGGTCCTCTCTCAGAGTGAGGAACTGTGGGTATCGTATCTCAGAGACTGCCTTGTGAATGCTATTGTGAGCTGCCATGGTGGAGAAACGCGCTCTCTTCCAGATCCTGCGCTCGGAATTCCTCACTCTGTGGAAGGACCACCTCGGTCCCTCGTCATTGAGGAGGTGGTTTGTGTGTGTGGCAGAGACCCTTGCCTTGCTGGATAGCTGAAGGCACCAGAAAAAGGTGGAACTGGGGGCGAACAATGAGGCAAGCAAAGGGGTCAAACTTGCTGCCCGCGGCCAAAGGCAACGATATAGTTCTGTGTACCCAGGCTACCTTGTGCCCTTGGCAAAGAGCTGTATTGGCACCTCCAAAGTCGGGAGAGACCGTGTTTCCTTCTGTGCTCCACCAGTGCAGCCATTGGGGTTGGGTCTGCTCAGTCCCTCCTCCCCATCCCCTTCGTCAGTCCATCTGTCTGTCTGCTAAACTCCCTCCCTCTGCTGGCTGCTTTCCCTTCTGCCTCCATCTTCCCTCCCTTTTTCCTCTTCCTGCTCCTCTTGCCTGCTCTTTCTTCCCTCCACTTACACTTCTAATAGTGACACTAGCCCACTGGGGAGGGGGCCCGAGGGCTGCTGAGATGGCCGACGCCAGTGACTGGATTCCTTGTGGACGGGCTCCTGGCCACTCTTAAGATTTTTTCACCCTTGGCAGGGGCCAACCTACCCGGCCCCTAGGTATGCCCTTGAATCTGCATTCCGATTGGGCCAGTCCTGGCCACCTTGTTCCAAATGGTTATTCTATGTCAGAAGGTTCCTTCTCTCCAGGAAGTCTATATTTAGAGAAAGAACCAGATAGCATGGAATTGGAGGTATGTAAGGCCCACACCAGACCTCCAGAGCCTTGATTTTTACAAGAAATGCCACAAGTCCACTATTTCGTCCATCTCACATTCCTAAGAGCAAGAGTTGCAAAATCAGATTCTTACGCCAGTTCAATGAATCCAGAATCCACAATCCTAGACAGAGACTGAAAAGACGACTCCACACAAAGAATCAAGAGAAAAAATGATCAGAGAAGTGGATTTAGGGGCTAAATTCTCTTTTGAGGCATCTGCCTTACGAGCTGAAACTGATAATTAAAACAGTACAGAAGAGCTTTCTTGAAAACCAGGCAAAGTCAAGAAGTGACTAGTGTGAAGTCTAGGTCCCTTGTAACTGCTGAAAAGTAGTTTTGTTTTCACAGGATGAGAAAAGCTTATGGCTACATTTCTGCAAGCAAGAAGACGGCCACATCAGCAAGTTTCGGACTATGCAGAAGTTCCATTTTAATCTCTGCCTCTTGCTATCCTTTTCAGAATTTTGGCTGAGAATCCTAGCTGATACAGTACTGTGTTTTCTGAGTAACACCCTATCTTAAAAGAAACAAAATGAAAAAGTAACCTGATTTTGCACAGTGAGCTACTTTGTTCAATTGCTTGTTATTCTGCAAAAAGTAAAGGAGGAATCAGATCTCTCTCGACGATAAGCTGCTTTGTGAATGTTATAAACCACAAGCAAGCCGGGAAGAGTTGCCACAGCCTCGTTCAGGAATGTGAAACTCCACAGATATATCAGGATAAGAAAACACAAGACTTGAGAAGCAAAGAACTCCGCTAAATCAGATGAAACGTCCACCCACAGCCAGCTGCTGCTTCTGGAAGTGTGGAGAGATGGAGGCTACAAGCTTCCTCCATTTCTTCCCTAGCAACTGATATTTAAGGGCGTGCTGTACCCTTAGAGGACGCCATTGCTTATTTCCTTCCACTGTGAAGACTCTTTAACTCTCCCCTTGTGTTTCCAGTTCTTTTGATCATTTACTGACTTACAACAGGCGTCTTACGTCTTCTCCAAGGTCTGCCAGACTTACTCAGGAGCCTCTAGTGAGGGACTTTATCAAAAGCTCCTTTGAAGTCTGTGGATATGGTATCTACTGAATTACCTGCATCTACACATGCTTGGAGGGACACGGGTGGCGCTGTGGGTTAAACTACAGAGCCTAGGACTTGCCAATCAGAAGGTCGGCAGTTCGAATCCCCGCGACGGGGTGAGCTCCCGTTGTTCGGTCCCTGCTCCTGCCAACCTAGCAGTTTGAAAGAGCATCAAAGTGCAAGTAGATAAATAGGTACCACTCCAGAGGGAAGGTAAACGGCGTTTCCGTGCGCTGCTCTGGTTCGCCAGAAGCGGCTTAGTCATGCTGGCCACATGACCCGGAAGCTGTACGCCGGCTCCCTCGGCCAATAAAGCGAGATGAGCGCCGCAACCCCAGAGTCGGCCACGACTGGACCTAATGGTCAGGGGTCCCTTTACCTTTACACATGCTTGATGCTCTCATAGAAATCCAATGGCTGAAGAGGCAGAACTTCCTCATGCAGAAGTTACTCCAGTTCTTTTTCAGAAGTCTGCTGTCCCAACTCTTCATCCTGACTTACCCCCAAGAACCTAAAAAAGTAGTCTTAAATTGCATACCTTCCAATTTTTGGCAGAGACTGATTTTACTGTCAAATGAATTATTATTAGAATCCAGTTCTCCAAGGACTCTTTACTATCTGGGTTCAGAGATTAGTTTTTTAGCCAGTCCACTGGACCAGGTTTTGGGGGTCCCTCAGACAAGTCTATGAAGCCTTTCTCCCTTCAGTTTGCCATTGCTAACGTCTGCTCACTCGCCCAGACAACTAGCTGGCAGACAAGGCGTAGTGAGGAAAATGAGTGTCTGTCACAGATGCTTCCCAATCAACACACTTTGATTTTATTTTTGCTTTCTTACACTTTTACCCATCTTCTTGTTGTTGTTTTTTACGCTGACGTCAATTCTCAATGCAAATCATTTTGGAAAGAAAGGCAGGATGCAAACACTTCCAATAAAATAAAATAAAAACCTTAGTTGTTTTTATGCATGGGTTTACAAATAAAATGCGTATCATGCTCTTGGACCCCAAGGTTCAAGAACAGTTGGACTTGCTGACATCTTGTTGTATGTTAAGAGCTGCAACAGCTGGTGGCAGAAAACGTGCCCGTTTAGATTTATCTAATCCTTCATTAAACAAATTCACTTAAAATGTAGTTTTGAACAGAATCTGAACAAGTTTATGGAGGAAATCAGAATTTAAGAGCAGGTTTAGATGTTGCATTTCTCAATTCACGTCGGCAATGCAGGATGTCAGCCTGTGCTTGTGTTTATGCCTGCATTGTGCCTACACCACGGAAGCCCTGCTCCTCTTCTCTGGCTTCTGTAGTCGCAGCAGCTGGAGAAAGCACTGAGAAAAGTCTGAAATTGCCGTAGTATCGTAACACGTCCTTGGCATACTTCTGAAATTGTGCTGCTTCAGAGCAAGACTGGATGTGTATCCTAAGCTACATTTTGCAATTCTTAAAGTTGTGAAATCCAGCTGATGAAGCAAGGGTTTTTGTTCTTCTAAACGAGACCTTGTAGAAATAATTAACTAGATCTCTGGGAAGACAGGGGAGGGGAGGAGAAATACTTTTATTATCAGAAGAGGGAAGAAGGGAAGTACCAACCAAGCAAAGTTGTATGTACCAAACTAAACATAGTACAAAAGCACATCTGATATTTGACGTCAATGGGCCAATTTCAGTACAGTGGTACCTTGGGTTACATACACTTCAGGTTACAGACGCTTCAGGTTACAGACTCCGCTAACCCAGAAATAGTACCTCGGGTTAAGAACTTTGCTTCAGGATGAGAACAGAAATCGTGCCCTGGCGGCGCGGCGGCAGCAGAAGGCCCCATTAGCTAAAGTGGTGCTTCAGGTTAAGAACAGTTTCAGGTTACGAACGGACCTCAGGAATGAATTCAGTATTTAACCCAAGGTACCACTGTACTGTACCTACAAACTGAATCACAAGAAGGAGAATAGCATAGATAAGATGTTTCTTGCCGTGCAGATGCAGAAAAGAGTGTGATTCACACAATATTCAACATTCCCATTGCCCAAGATAAGACTCACACAACCTACTTCCTTTGGTGTGATAGAATCTACAGGTGTTTTAAAAAAATATTTTTAGTAGAGTATATTATTTTAACTTCCCTTGTGCAACGTCTCAACCCTTGCACAATCAAGAGTTTGCTAGACCCTTAAAAATGTAGTATAAACACCAACAATTAGGAAACACTTGGCTGTGAGCGCTCCAGTTGGAGAGCAGCCTTTTCCAAAAGTGTCATGGGCTTTGAAAACACTCAAACTCAGGACGCAAGGGAGAAACGTGCTAAGAGGAAGGCACGCTTGGCAAATCCACACCGTGATCAACTCCCGCCCGGAAACCAATGTCCCCACTGTGGAAGGACGTGTGGATCCAGAATTGGCCTCCACAGTCACTTACAGACTCATTGTTAAAACCGTGTTTATGGAAGGCAATCTTACTCAGCTACGAGTGATCGCCAAAGAAGAGGAGACCCTGGAAAATCCAGGAAAAGGTGAACCAGGCCGTGGAGAGTCCTGACTTGGGGAAACATCTAACCATTCTGCAATACCAGTTCCACACACCATTACACATAGAAAGCATCAAGCAGAACTTCATCAATAGTGTCCATATGCTTATATTGTAGCAGGAAGTGGTAATATGATTGAATCACCATGAGCGAGGAAACAACTGCAAATAGAACCTGGGAGGAAGCAAGAAGCAGCATTACGTTTGTAATCTGATCAGCTGGATAACCAGCAGGACTAAGTCATGGCGGCACCTGATGATCTATAATAAATCACATTAAGCAGCCCAAGGGCAGTTCTTACCAATGTACTTATGGTGCTAAGCCCTTTGGCCTAATTAGAAGACACACAACAGCTACAGGGATGCATCATTTTATTTATTTCATCAGCTTGGTATATTAAGAGCAAGCCGAGTTATGGGATAAATCTTCAACACAGATTCCAAGGTTGAAGAAATGACAGAAAATTTCATTTAACTAGATTGGAGTTTGAAGGGACAAGAGGTCATGTTGTTCAGCAATGGAATGGTACATTCTATTCATTTAAAGAATTCGGTTTTATAGCTTTCTTTGGATTGCCATGTTCCAAAATTCTGATTTGTATTCCAAGCAAACAAAGGAAAATCACCTAAACCAGTGTTTCCCAAACTTGGATCTCTAGCTGTTTTCAGACTACAATTCTCATCATTCCTGATCACAGGTCTTGCTAGCTAGGGAGGACTGGAGTTGGTGGTGAAAGAATGGTGAGATGGTTTACTTGGAAATTGCATGCCTATCCTGAAAAGTGTAGATCTGAAGAACTGTAAATAAAGGGCTGGATTATTTAAAGAACCAAAACTAAAGATCACATCCCACCAACCCATGATTTTTTTAAACACAGATCGGGAGACATACATCAACACAGCATTGATTTCTAGATGGAAAACCAGTGCTTTAGCCTTAATATGGTTAACTCCAGCAGATATTTGACATAAGCCAGTTTATTAAAATTGTGAGTACGGTGGACCCTCCAGATATGAACTTAATTTGTTCCAGGGGTCAGTTCGCACCCCGAAAATTATGTAAATAGAGGCGTGCTTCTGCACATACACACACGGCAAAACCTGGACGTATACACTTCCGGGTTTGCCATGTCCGTAACCCGGAGATTCTGTATCCAGAGGGATACGTAAGTAGAGGTCAGACTGTACTTGTAAGTACAAAATTCCTGAAAAAGACGCTCTCAAATATACAGCACAAATAAACCAAAGTTTGGCAATATTTTTTGATCTGGAAAATGTTTCTGAAATGTCATTAAAGTTGTGGCAATGCTCCTATTTCCTGTAGCCACGTACGAAGGAAAAGACATTGGGGACTGATTCTAATGACTGACGTAAGAGAAGTTTTTAGAAGGGATGCTTTTAAAACCTGTGTGCACAACTTGCAGGGTGCGTAAGGCCCTTCCAAGCCGACATCACTGATTTCTGCTGCCTGGGGAGACCCTACGCCCCCATTTTTTGCCACCAAACAATGCTGACTGTGATGGGAGGAAGGATCGCAGTTTCCCATCCTCAACACAAACCTTTTTGGCGCCCTGACCTCTCTTGCCATTCGACTTCTTGGACTCGTGCACAAAAGAAGTTAAAGCAAATGCAATTTGGTGAATGCAACCCTCAGGGATGGGTAACAGCATCCTCCGACTTACCCGTAGCTTGGCAGAAGAGGAAGAAGGTGGTCTGGGCACCCACGCGCCGGATCTGGTCACTTAGGAATGGTGGCATCAAGGTGACTGTGGCAAAATCTGCGCTAGACCAAACATCGGGCTGGGGACTGATGGATGGAGGGCGCGAGTCACTTTCCATACAGGACAAAGAGGAGGAACCAGTAGGAGGGAAAGTTATGGGAGATGAAGCTGTGGCAGAGGAGGACAGAACAGGAAAAAGAAGAAGAAAAGGGCACTAAGGAAAAAAGTTCTAAGAACATGCCAAAGAAACAGTTTGCAAAGGAGGGAGAAATGAGCAGCAAACATTTAATCAAAAGAAAGTTCCTTCTTATTTCTGTTTTGAAATACAGGAAATCACACCTGTTCAAATCTTACAGCGAGAAAACCCTCTAAGGCTTCTGGTTTTTTAAAAGACAAGTTGTTATTGCTCAAGGACAAGGATGAAATACAATGAACTTCAATATTTATTTCCTTATTTTTTTCATATATACAGAATCAAAAATAGAAAAATAAAAGCAAAAATGAACCATACAAAATCTAGAACAGTTTACACTAAGACCATCTAAGGTGTGTGCTGGGGAAATATTTCAACAGGAACAAAGAAAAGAAAAGGACTTTGGGACATGTTGCCTACTCAGTCGTCTCTATTTCTAACCATATTTACATGAGACACAAAAGACAGCGAGAGACAAGGGTTTTTAAAAACTGTACAGCACAAAGGAGTTTTACAGACAAATAGTGCCGTTGTTGAGTCCCAGGAGAGATAAAGTGGTCGACCCTTTGGGCAGTTTTCTGCTCTTCTCTGGTTTCTTTTCTCCAGTTGCCTTTTTGGAAAACATTGGTGGAAGTTGTGAAGAAACAGTGAAAATATTTGGCAAAGTTGATTATGGGAGTGAGAGAGGCTGGAGCCCTATTGCTTCCCAACTGCGGGGAAAAGTTACAAAATGCATGCCATCCTCAACAGTCTCTTTTGAGAGGTCCATCGCATGTTTGCCAAGGTCCGCATTGTATCTCTGAAACAGAAGCCTCTCACACTGCTGCGGTTCAGTGACTACTGTTTGTCCACAATAATCCACTTTTTAAAACATTAAAACGATTCCATAAAATCAGTTAATGTGGCAGTGTCCAACTACATCTTTTTAACATCTTTTTTTCTAAAGCCAAACTCCCCACAACCCAAAAATGAACATTAAGCTCTCAAAATGATTACCATATCAACGCCTCTAAAAAAAAAGGGGGGGGAGAGAGACATTTAACCGAAGCTTATCCCTGAGAACCTTATGCAACTCTAGAATACATCATATTCTAAAAAGGTACACAAACAGTTTTGGAAAGATCCAACATTTCTTTCACCAGCTAAAACTACCAGACAAATGCATTAAAATCACTAGATGCAAAGAAATGTCCCAATCTGGACAAAAAGGCTATTATTTACCAATCTGATAAACTAAACATCATTTCCAATTTGGAATTAAACTGAAATTAGATTTTTAATGGCAGTTAAATACGTGCAGGCAGGAGCTACTGAAATCCTTTTTGGTATGGCTCTGCAACAAGAGTTAATTTTACCTTCTATGAAAAAGAGGGATTAATCAAAATAGTCAGTATGTGCAAGTGTTAAATTTCCCTTGGCTGGGGAACAGGGGAAGGGCAGCTTAGAAGCTCACCGTGTGAAACCGTAACTGGCCATTTAAAATAAAAAAGAAACACATAAGAAATAAGTGTGTAACAGAACCGTTTTCAGAAAATGCGAGATCTCTCTCTGCTCTATCCAGGTGTGAAATGACAATGTGTCACTTAAAAAAAAGCTTAGAACACGTAGCCCTTTCTGGCCCAGTTATCACATCTAAAATGTTTTGTCTTCGGAAACAAATGATTCAGAATGACAGTACTTTCATTAGGGAAGGTGGGGTTTTTCTCCTTTAATCCCCCTCAGCATCCGAGTCAGCAAATTTCAGTTCGCACTTGACATCAAAAGGTTTGTCCTTGACTTCCTTGTAAGACTGTGAATGGTCCTCATCGTGTTGAACGTGGCCGTTTCCATAGTCGGCTTCAGTCTCGTATCCCGTGTCATGTGCCGGTTTCGGGTGCTCCCCGCTTTGGGTCAGAAGACTGCCTGGCTCCACCAGGGTCTCCTTCACGCTTTGCTCACAGTCAGAGAAATCGGCCTTGGGCTTCTTCTTCCCCAGCAACATAGCGGATCGAAACTTCAGGCACTGGTCCGGCAGAAACCCTTTGTAACAGTTGTAGGCAAACAGGCACAGGAAGAGCACGAAAAAGAAGAGGAAGAGGAACATCAAGAGGGAGTTATCGTTGGACCTCAGAAACATGGTCTTTGCAGAGACCTCGGGAGGCGAGTTCAAGAGCTCGATGTCAGGTGCAGTGCTCATGAGGGTGGGGACAATGGGATTCGTCACTATCCTGGACGTTGTGACTGGTACCACCGGGGAGGTGGACGTGTGAGCAGCCGGGTCTTGGATCGCGACAGTCGGCATTTTGGCTGCTTCCGCGTTGCGTTCCGTCGGTGTGGTTGGCTGGGTGGGGCTCAGCGTAGTGTGCTGGACTTTCCTCAGTTCCAAAACATGTTTCGCCAACACTTGCGAGAACTTCTGGTTCTTCACTTTTTCTTCCGACAGGCACTGATAGACGCCGCTGTCGCCCTCCGACAAATTGAAGATCAGCAGCGCCTTCTCCAGCAGCCGGTACTTTGGACTTTCCACCTTGAGCACATCGTCCTTGAATTTCCAAACCACCTGGGCCAGGTTGGACTTCTGAGAGCATTTTAGCTCTGCAGTGCTGCCATGCTTGAAAGTGTGCTGCAGATAATGCTCTCTTACTTTATCTGGAACAGCAAAATAAATGCAAACGAGAACAGAAATGAGTTTTCTTTTCGGTGTGGGGAGCAGGCCTATTCAGCCATGCAGGCATATACTGGGGGGAAAACTACCAGCCCACAACAAGTGTCACGCTAGCCTGAAACAACAACACTTATATACTCAACACAGGGTACAACTTACAATAGATGTGTATTTGTCTAGGGTAAAGTGGTGGCATTCCTAAGTATCTCTGGAACTGCTTGCTAAACTGCTGTATTCCAAAGATGGAGAAATCTGTGCAATTAGCGTAAGATTTGTGTACGGGGATGAGGGGAGTAACACATGAATGCTGCTTTAAGCCTTAAGTGTTAAAAGGTGATGTTCTGTCATCACAGGAACAAAGACTGCGTACACAGGCTCATCCCAATAAAATGAGCACACGTGAAATTGCCAGGGGGAAAAACCCAAACCAACCCAGAAAGTGCAAAACCTCAAAAAAAAATGAATGATCCGAAGAGTCATAAACATTGCTGAAATATTTAAGTGCAACTACCTTTTATCTGAAATACTGCTTTGCGTTGAAATTCTTTTGCAAGAAAACACAACCACCTGGTTCACACAACACAGTAAGCCAAACTATGGCTTTCTGAGACCATAGTATCTTCCGAGTCTGGCAGCGTTCCATGTGTGCAATAGGCTTTCAGTAACTCACACGTGGTGGACAAAGCCAGAAAGTATTTGACCATAAGAAGCTGTGAGTCTATGAAGCTTTGGATCATGTGCCCATTGCAAAGAAAATACTTGGGAGTTCTACTACACCAGGCCTTTTTGGTGATGGCTCCCCACCTATGGAATGTTCTCCCCAGGGAAGTATGCCTGACACTATCGCGGGCTACTTTTAGGCACCAGGCAAAAAACCTTTACAGTCAGGCTTTTGGTCTTTAGATAGTGTGGTCTCTTTTAGTAGACGTCAATGCCTTTTTATGCATATCACTGCTTTTAGCTTTTATTTGTTTTAACTCTGTACTGGTTTCAATTTTGGTATTCTAAGTTGCTTTTCAGCTTTCGTTAAAAAACTGACTAAAAGCCCAATAAATAAATAAAAAAGACCAGAATCTCTATTCAATGTATTCACACCATATTTCTTTCATTAATATAGCAGCAATAGCAACAGCAACTCTTTGCAGAAAATGTGCTGTTATGGCAAGAAATCCCGCGTGTTGCAGCCAAACTGCTGACTGAGGTTGGTTACAGGGAACACAGTTACTCCCTCGTTTAAAACAACCAGATACTGGTCCATTTGCAGGAACAATTCAAATTGCTACTTATGATCCACAAAGCCATATGTGGCTTGGGCCCAGGCCACCTGAAAGATCGTGTCTCCCTGTGTGAACCTGCCTGGGTGCTAGGACCCTTGGGCCTTCTCTCGGTCCCATCAGCATCACACCTAGTGGTAACACACGAGATAGCCTTTTCTGTGTCTCAAGAGAGGCTGGACTGCCTCTTTCTGCCAGTTTTCTTTCTGTCCTATTCAGACAGGCCTTTGGAAAGCAAGGAGCAAGTGATACTGATCAGCGGCGTGCTGTCAGCACAAACTGTTTTAACTGCTGATTCTAGCTGCGCCCTGATGTGTTTAAATTAATGTTTCTATTCTATAATGTTTTTAAATGTAAGCCACCTTGAATCCCAACTTGGGAGAAAGGTGGCATATCAATATGTTGATGATGATGATGATATTCAAGGGTTTGAGGCGGCATCTCTGGGCATGCAAAACTTGTCCTTTTGGAAGGCACACCCAAAAGTATTTTCAGTCAGAAACATTACATTAGACATTAAAATGGTGGTACCTCGGTTTTCGAATGTAATCCGTTCTGGAAGACCATTCGAGTTCTGAAACGTTCGAAAACCGAAAACTCAATACAGAAGCAGTGTGGTATGTTCAACTTCCGAGGCATGTTTGAATACTGAAGCATTTACTTCTGGGTTTACGGCGTTCGAAAACCCAAATGCTCATCAACCGAGACGTTCGAAAACCAAGGTACCACTGTATTGATTTCATAAACCTCATGACAATTCAAGGGTATAAAAGGCAATTTCCTCAAGTAATTACAATAACAGCTAACAGAGGGGTCAACAACATGTGCCCTCAGAGACCTTCTCTTCTGCCCCCTGCCCCTCCGTTCCTCTGAGAGAAGCCTCCTTCAGCCAACAGAAGACTTTTTTGAAGCCTAATTGGGGCATGGAGGAAAGGTTACAGCTAGGGAACAGTTGTAGCACATGAGAGGTGGCCATAGACTGCGAATTGGCCCTATTTTTTTGGGGGGGGGGAAGGAAGGCAAAAACAAGCCAAAAATAAAAAGGTGGGGTGTTTTTTTTTATTGTAACAAAAACTACACATTAAATAGAAGCGTTAGATATCGCACCAAGCAATTCTGTGAAGGAGCTCGGCCCAAATGTTTATTACGCTTATTATTTCCCCACCTCTTTTGGAAAGAAAGATAAGCTTACCAGCGGTACAAGAAGAAGCATCGCCACTAATATTCTGAATCCAGTCCCTACAAAAGTAAACAGACAGTCAGAGAGTCAATACATTTACCATCGCCTACCCTCCCTACCCTCTGTGTGCAAATCTCTTCCCACCTGCAAATCTGTTATCTGCCTCCCTCCAAATGCCTGAAAAGGCGGCACTGACAGGATTTGATAATATCCAAACAAGTGACGCAGGAGAGGGGGAGAGGAAGGAGCGCAGAAGCCGTCGGATCACCTTTTTGCTGAAGGGCAGCATTCCACAAAGTGACAAACAGACCCTTTATTTAAATAAACAAGTTGTGTGTGTTTGCAATAGTTTGGAACACGGTTTGGGAAAGCCGCTGTTCAGGAACCCTTTTGGAAAAACACTTCTCAATCATGGCAGTGATTTTGAGTCTGCTGACTCCAAATTTGTGCCGAAGCCAGGTAGCTTTCTTTACAGACCTTTAAATGGGAAAAATCATTTAAAATATCTGCAGTCTTCTAATACCTTTCTCCTATAGTGTGTGTGCTTAGGATATCTGGTTTTACTTGTGCCCATGGAGGCAAAAGAAAGATCTAGATAAAGAATAGCCCACAATTTTTTTCAGGCTAACAGCTGGCTGCTGTGGATTTGGCGGTGAAATGTTTCATAGGGGAAGTTAGAACCACGTGTGTTATGTCTTGACATCCCGATACCACGTGTGTGAGCATCGTGCTTCCCTTTACTAAACCATGCAGAAGATTTCTAGACTTTGGGAAGGAGGAGCCAGACTTTAATACTTCAATACTCTGATTTACCAGGAACATTCAGGGGACTAGCCTAGTCCCGTAGTAGTAGTAGTAGTAATATATTTATACCCTGCCCATCTGGCTGGGTTTTCCCAGCCACTCTGGGCGGCTCTCAACAGAATACTAAAAACACAATAAAACATCAAACTTTAAAAACTTCCCTAAACAGGGCTGCCTTCAGAGGTCTTGTAAAAGTCAGATAGTTGTTTATTTCCCTGACATCTGATGGGAGAGTGTTCCACAGGGAGGGCGTACCCACGAGAAGGCCCTCTGCCTGGTTCCCTGTAACCTCACTTATTTCAGTGAGGGAACCGCTAGAAGGCCCTCGGAGCTGGACCTCAGTGTCCAGGCTGGACAATGGGGGTGGAGACGCTCCTTTAGGTATACTGGGCCGAGGCTGTTTAGGGCTTTCAAGGTCAGCACCAACACTTTGAACTGTGCTCGGAAACGTACTGGGAGCCAATGAAGGTCTTTCAGGGCCAGTGTTACATGGTCTCGGCGACCACTTCCAGTCCACTGACTGCACACCACAGGGTAGGGAGGGATAATGTAGTGCTGCTGACAGGCTGCCTGCTGTAATGGGAAACTGACCCATCCCACCTAATTGGTGAGCTAGAGAGGAGGAGTGGTGGAAAGTAGGTGGTGATCTGACTTGCGAATACTGTGTACTGCAGCTGTCAGCCTAGGGTGCTATTGGAAGGAAGCTCCTGTAGTGGCCTGATATTCGTGCCCAGCTTCCTGGATGCTTAAAGAGGTTCTCTCAAGGGGATTTGTAGGGAGCCCTGGAATTACATTATGAACAGTAGAACTGGGCCCTGAGGTCATCAGTTGGGGTGCTTCCCCAAATTCCTTCTCAAACAGAGATACTTTTGTTCTGTTTGAGACCTCCGGGTGGCATATACCGTATTTTTCACTCCATAAGACACACTTTTTTCCTCCTAAAAGGTAAGGGGAAATGTCTTTGTCTTATGAAGCGAATGCTGCATGGAGGAGGGAAGGACGGGAGCTCTTCCCTCCTCCGTGGCTCGCTTTAAAGCAGCAAAGCGGGACAGGAGCCACTTACACAGGTGTAAAGCAAGCACAGCAGGAGCCATATAATCCCTCCGCCCCAGCGCTTGGCTGCCCCATTGGGATGGGCTCAAGCACGCACGTACCACCCCCTTGGGATGATGCTCACGTGGGTGATGTCCCACGTACCCACAGGCGATGTGCTGCCACGCAAGACCCTCCCTCTGCCACTGGTTTTGCCGGTACAGTACTGCCTTCCTTTGCAGAAATGTGAAATTTGAAGGGCAGCTGTGGTTTTGTCCTTGTTTTGTGTACGAAGGTGTGAATTAGGTAGGCTTGACTTTAAATGGGAATTGAATCAGATTTCTCCCTCATTCCTCCCGTCAAAGAGAGACTAGGGGATCAAGTCTCTCTTTGACGGTGATGATGCTTCTTAATGCCACTTTTGACTGCTGTTCACTTTACATGGTTGAAATATTATTCTGATATACCGGTAGTTTATTAAATAGTTTAGTACAACATTTGATTCAGAATTTTTTCTTTCTTGTTTTCCTCCTCTAAAAACTAGGTGCATCCTACGGAGCAAAAGTACAGTAAATACAATAAAAATAATAAATAAAATACAGGCGGGGGTGGTGAGGAACAGGCCTTCCAGCAGTGGGCTATGCTCCTCAGAGAGGCTCACCTAGCGCCTACTTCAATGTCCTTTGGGTGCCAAATACCTTTTTCGTTTTCCCAGGCTTTGAAAAAGTGAAGTCATTGCTCTTAACAGCTAAGGGCTTCCCTTTTAAAACTCGGCTGCAGACTGGAGCAAAATGGCCGCCATGCTGGCCCACGCTCCCAGTAAACCCACGCTCAGCTGCCAGGCTAGAGAGTAGGGTGCCCCTATAGACAATGTGAATCATCAGCTTCTTCCCACCGTTTCCCCTGGGGCCAGACAAAATGGGCACTCCTATCTGGGAGAAGCTGTCATTATCTTTGTTTTGGCTTTATGTATGCCACCCGGAGTGTTTTTACCAAGTACAGCTTTAAAACTATGAAATAAATATATAAAAGCAATACGAAGATGCGGTAAACAATGATTACGAAGATAGTTATCAATTGCAATACCGGTATGCTCTGTAATGACAAAATATCTTTAACTATGGAGCTTCTGGTTGTTGTTTTAAGAACAGTAAGGCAGGTTTGCATGGTTGGAAGATGAACAGCTGGATATGCATCTAGCCAGGGGTGTTCTGACTTGGGCAATTTGTTCTTTCAGAGCCTATGTTTGTGAACTTGTTTTCTTACACTTATAGTCCACCAGTCTTCCAGGCCTGCTACATTTATATTCTAAGCCTGCTTAGCTTCAGCAAAGAGCCCTTCACAGGACCATGTGTTTTTCATATGTAATGTGAAAAAATGTGTAGGTTCTGTTGGTATACAGTAATTATTAGTTGATTTTGAAAGTCAACTGAAAGTTGCAGCATTTGCGCTGTACATTCTCTGTGCTGCCTTTTAAGTAAAAGCCTATGCCCCCAAAAGCCTGAACTCTGAACAAATCTATTTTGCATTATTTACTCTGCCGCTCTTGGTTATGCTAAGTGGCAAAGAGCTCTGCACTCCATGATTCAGTAGGAACTTTTTCGGAAATCACTTCTCCTTCTCCCTACAGATTTTTGAGATTTCACTAAAGATTGCCCACACACTAGAAGTGTCTTGCGGTACCTGTTTAGAACAAGAAAGATGACTTGTGAAAATCCTATACATGTTTACTTCAATGCAAGTTCCACTGAGTTCAAAGGATCTTATTCCCAAGTTAACATGTATAGGATTGCAAGAAGAACAAGGAAAGCTGCAGAGGATTCTTCTTAAGGTGTTGCATTTTGTACCAATTTCTGCTGACAGTGTGCTCTTGCAATTATAGAATACACAGAGAGCGAGAGAGAGAGGGAGAGTTTTGCATTCCTTAGTTGACCCACATAAATACCGTATTTTTTTGCTCTATAAGACACACCAGACCATAAGACGCGCCTAGTTTTTGAAGGAGGAAAACAAGGAAAAAAATATTTTGAATCTCAGAAGCCAGAACAGCAAAAGGGATCGCTGTGCAGCGAAAGCAGCAATCCCTCTTGCTGTTCTGGCTTCTGGGATAGCTGCGCAGCCTGCATTCGCTCCATAAGACGCACACACATTTCCCCTTACTTTTTAGGAGGAAAAAAGTGAGTCTTATAGAGCAAAAAATACGGTACATACATTTCCTCTACTTTGCAATACATCGGTGATACTGCGGTACCTCTGGTTGCGAACAGGATCCGTTCCAGAGGCTCGTTCACAACATGAAAAGGACGTAACCCGCAGTGGCGCATCTGCGCAGGTTGTGATTCGCCGCGTCTGCGCATGATGTCATTTTGTGCATTTGCGCATGCGGCAAAACCCAGAAGTAACCCTTTCTGGTACTTCTAGGTCGCCGCGGGACGTAACCCGAAAGAACGTAACATGAAGCGGACATAACATGAGGTATGACTGTAATTAGCAAACATTTAAGTGCTTTTACCTTTCGGTCTCCCTCTCTTTGAAGATATCGACACAGAGAGAGGCACGGGCATTCCAAGCACAGTACGGATCTCTTGCCAGGACGCAGTCCACACAGCTGGTGTATTTGTCACAAAACGCAACGGGAGACTGGACTACTCCAGTGTTGGACCCGGCATAGAGATATTGCTTGCCCTGCAGAAAGCACACGGGGGGAAATTACAACTTTCTTTAGCATCTCGCAGGAACAGTGCCTTTGGGACAGTCCAGGACAGGCTACAAAACCCCCAGCAGAAATGACTGAATTCAACAGCTGCTTTCCCTCCACTCCACCCCAATGGCAGGGTTGGGTATTCTTGCTGTTCTGGTACCTCTCTCTTGCCCCCAGCCCAAATTCTTACTCAGTCCTACCTTTTTCGAAGAAAGCAACAGAGTCTGAATGGGCTCAAAGTTTGGGAAGAGCTGCGTTTCTTCAATGATATGCATTCCGTTATCGTAGCCAATGGCTTTGTGAAGGGCTCCTCGGTCTGAAACAAAAGGGCCACACTTTGGTATACGTAAAAATCAAAATACAAAACCAGCACACACAGACTATAGTCTGGTGTTTTCACCCTAAGGCCCCTGCTTCCTTCCCCTCGTGCCTTTCGTTGTGTGTTTCACTACACAGCTATCCAACCTTGAGCATTTTCATTCTCTATCCAACTTTCATTTCATCCTTTAATTCCATTTCTTCTCCTAAACTGCAGTCGTTTCACCCCTTCTGAGCAGTCTGCTACCAGGACATGAGCTGGATTCTTATACTTTGGCTGTGAACTTTTTTTTTTTGGTTAAGCACCAACCTTGGAATCCAGCAACATTTAAGGTACAAGTTCCCTCAGACCCAGAGAGCTCAGCAAACCTAGGAGCTGTGTTCCATAAATATATGGGGACCCAAGGCTCGGGAACATTATGGACTACTCAAAGTGTCATACTCAGATGAGGAAATTATTCTTCAACCTGTTCTTAAATCAACATAATGTTAAATGATTTCCTTACAATGCTGGTCTGATAGAGCCATTTATTTATTTTTAAAAGTACAATCCACCTTTCCTTGGAAAGAATAATTAAGCCAACTAACAACTGGCAATTAAGCAATTGCTTTAAAAAAAGGGGGGGATCACAGAAACAATTACTATACAATTAAACAAAACCACATACAAACAAAACTAAGGTAGCAACACTAAGCAGCCATCACCAAAATCTTTACCACATAAAAAGTGAGCAATTCTGAGGGAATTTCACAACAACGGTGCCATGACTGAAAAGGCCTTTTC
This sequence comes from Podarcis melisellensis, assembly GCF_964234715.1. Lineage (NCBI taxonomy): Eukaryota > Metazoa > Chordata > Lepidosauria > Squamata > Lacertidae > Podarcis > Podarcis melisellensis. The sequence goes on from NC_138543.1 coordinate 11,735,820, forward strand.
TCTTGTATCCAAACTGCTGAAGCTCAGAGATCTGGGTGTAGAGGAAGGTTCATATGGGAAGAGGAAGTCATAAACGTATCGAAGTCCTGGGCCATTTCAGAGCCTCAAAGGTTTAAAATGCAGGACTCTGATTTACAAATATATGTGTTAGCAAACTAGTTGGCCGGAGTTCAGCCCCGATCTCACAGGCAATTTTTGCCAGTCTTAGAACCCAGGATGCTCTGAATTGCAACAAATATGTAGCTCACAAGACTAGCTCAATGAGCTGAAAAGCCACCTTATCATACTGCAATGTTGTCCAGTTCTCAGAGTGCGGAAAACTCACCTGTGCTGATGAACATGACATCATACAAAGTGCCATTCAGGGCCTGGACTCGGTCTACCACAATCTGTGTATACTTCACATCTCTCTTCACCAGTCGGGGCCGGTCTCCAATTGGAGTCACAGAGTCATCCATCAGAGGATGGTCTTTGACAAACTGCAGGGTTTTGTCGGGTAAGTTGAGCGTAGTCGTGATATTGTCTGCTCTAGCCTCCTTGTTTATACACTGTCCCAAGAAGAATGTATGTCACATGATTAATGAGAGCTTTAAAAAGGAAGAGCAACAGAATAAGCAAGACAGGGAAGCAGTTCTAAAACAGTTAAAGCATTGTTTAAAATAAAAACATTACAGCTGCTACCTTTTAAAATATGTATTTATTCACCGTGGGATAAGCCAGATTCATATCTTTCTTTTAAGCAGAGGTGTGCTCATTCCATTGACAATCAAGAAATAAGCAAAGCGTCTGCGAAGTTTGTGCAGTCTCCTTCCATGGAGGCCTCTGTTACTTGTCTCAAACATTATCTGATTGTATGAAGCAACAGCCATGTATGGCGAAAACATAACAAGGAGGTTCCAAGAAGTGGATAAAATTGTCCTAAACCGTGCAAGTACTCTTTTGTGCAAGCTTTCACTGTATCTTAAAGTGGAAGAACATCTCTGTTCTCAGTGGCTAAAATATATCTTGATGATGGGATGCAAATATCTTTATAGGTAAATTACATGTATTTTGGTCTTTTTGCATAGTGCAGTTGTTTTGTGTACAGTGGTTTTGTGTACAGTGGTACCTTGGTACTCAAATGGCTTGGCTCCCGAACAGATCGGCTCCTGAACACTGCAAACCTGGAAGTGTGTTCTGGTTTGAGAACCTTTTTCAGAAGCCAAACGTCTGATGCGGCTAAACGTCTCATGCAGCCAATCGGAAGCCGCGCCTTGGTTTACGAACGGTTTCAGGAGTCAAACAGACTCCCGGAACGGATTAAGTTCAAGAACCAAGGTACCACTGTAGACTGCATTCAGATTTTACTATTCAGCACATTTTCTTGCTGGATTCTGAATTGCGTAAGTAGCTTGCAGCCAAATGTTAAGTGTGAAGACCTCCTCACATGGTTCAGGTCACTTCTAACCATGCCTGGGACTCCCACCCCAAGGAACAATTTGCCTTGTGTGAATAGGATTGGTTCAAAACATACGGGCTATCATTTACACTGATAGCTTTGTGGGACTCATGCCATGCAAGTTGAGGTCCTGGAAGCATCCACACCGCACAGGAACATGTGAATGAGGCTGCTGGCAAGCACCCCAACACCTGCCGCTAGGAGATAGAAGAAGCTGCAAATCTAAAATAGCAACCGACTAAACTAGCCAACCCATATTCTCTATGGGTGTGTTTGCAAGGAGCTTCCTGTGGCAAACAGTAAGAGGAGTATGTCATGGGAGAAACCATAACTGGCATTGGGTTGTGTAGGCATCACACACCTGCTGTGCTGGTCCTCTGCATCTGCCAGGAAGGGATTAGCACAGTTGGGGGGCCCAGAGGCCCTGAATGAGTGCATGTGGCACATGAACATTTGCTTATTATGAACAGGATCATAACCACCCCTCAGTTTATTCAGACTTACCGCTCCAGGCCGGGGTTTAGGAATCTCTCCGTTGTATCGCAACCATTTTGTGTGGGACTGCTCGACGGTCGCGATTTGCATGTACTTCCCTTTGGCAAAAACATCCTCCACTGTCGAGATGTTGTAGGCACAAACAGCTGATAGCCCGACGTTGTTCCTTAAAACACACCCCAAGGAAACCAAAATCAGCAACTTGTTTCACGCTTCCTCAGAAAAAAATACTTCCAAATGTTCAAGCGTTACTTACAATTGTGGGGAGAAAACCCCATAGATCACTGGCTCCTTCGAACTTGGAGTCTTCAGGATGAAGACATCATTGACAACGTTGAAAAACAAATTTTTCTCTGGTACGGAGCAAAGCAACCTGGCCTTGAGATAGGATGTCCATTTTTTCTGTAAAGTTCTGTGACCACCTTGATCCCCCTTTAAAAGAAAAATGCATTCAAAAGTAAGCAGATTCCTTTTCCAAAGTATACAGAATTCTGCTACATTAAACTGAATAATTGCAACCAATATTTCAAGTATATGGACAAATTCGCCAAACAAGGTGGATTGAGATTAGCATTAAGAGGTTACTATTAGCACATATAACCTGTGAGAGATAGTAAATTCAGTTCTACATTGTATTGTGTGTTGGCCCATCTAGTCTAGCTTCCAGTTCTTGCATTGAACAGCCAGATGCCTTTGGGGAATCTGCAAGCAAATCCCGAGTATAGCAGCACTGTCCGCACTTACAATTCCTAGTAGCTAGAATTCAGAGAAATACTGTCTTCCACAGGTGAGGCAGAACATAGCCTTATCCTCCATGGATTTGTCTAGCCCTCTTTTGAAAACATCCAAGTTGGTGGCCATCACCACCTCTTGTAGGACCAAATCCCACCCTTTAACCATGCACTGTGTGGAGAAGTCTCCTCTCCTGGACATGAACTGCAGACACTTAGGGCCTCAGTACTCATGTGTCAGCTGCTTCAGCTGCAAATCAGCAGAGAGACTCCGAGGTGAACGGTAAAGTTGATTCTTTTTTCCAAGGAAACATAATACAAACAAGAGAAACCTACAGTGAGACTGTCCACAGGTAAAGCAGTTGCCAGAACTGATGATCTGGTCCTCCCACTTCCCCTTAAGTCTCTTCCCCATCCAGCTGTTTTCCCGGCAGTCTTAAACTCCATTAGGGGACGGGACCCGTTGCATTTTTTGTTCTGCTACATGCAGAAGTCTCTAAGCCCTTGGAGACAAGGAGCTGAATACAGTAGGACTGGCAGGCTCCCGTGAATCTGTTCCAGTCTCAACCCCACACCTCTTTCTCCGCTGCCTTGTCGTACGTCTGCAGTGCTTTCTGCCTCTCCTTCCTCCCTCTCACTCAAGCCTGTTGCTTGTTCACCATCCAACCATTCTGCCCCCCACTCCAGCCTCTGACCTGTCTTCCATGTCCCACCACCACTCCTCTAACTCTAAGCCTGGTTTATGGGTAAAGGTAAAAGGACCCCTGACTGTTAAGTCCAGTCGCAGACGACTTGGGGGTTGCTTTTACTGGCCAAGGGAGCCGGCGTTTGTCCGCAGACAGCTTCCGGGTCATGTGGCCAGCATGACTAAGCCGCTCTTGGTGAACCAGAGCAGCGCACGGAAATGCCGTTTACCTTCCCGCTGGAGTGGTACCTATTTATCTACTTGCACTTTGATGTGCTTTTGAACTGCTAGGTTGGCAGGAGCAGGGACCAAGCAACGGGAGCTCACCCCGTCGCGGGGATTCGAACCGCCGACCTTCTGATCGGCAAGTCCTAGGCTCTGTGGTTTAGACCACAGCACCACCCGCCTTATGAGAGGAACGCCCAAATCTACCCCATGTCAGCATTACACCTCCCAAAATAGAGCCAACGCCAGTTTGGAGAGCAGCTTATGAGTGGGCTCCCTTCCACCACAGTGGGAAGAGCCAGGCTTACCAATCTAAAAAATGTAACCTTCATCCAGCAAAGAAGGAATTTTAAATGCGAGCCTCTTATGGGTGAAATATACATTAAGCATTAAAATACCAACTGTGCTCTCCCAACTTTTGCCATGTCTGCACTTTTCGATAAAAGCATGTCTTAATATGAAATGCATTCGAGGTAAGCAAGGATTTTATTTTTCACCGAGGCGGTTTCAAAATAATGGTAGGCAATTTATTTTCCTATGTAGCAAAAAATGCACATATTTTCCTGCTCCAATCTATATATAGCTCCACACAAATCGTTAAGAATGAGAACCCAACTTGACTGCAATAGTGCCGGTTAAAAGCAATGACAGTCAGTCAGCAGACAAGAGGACACAACCACGCCAAAGCAGATTTACTTCAAGCTACTGAGATCTCATAAATTTTGCAGAGTGTATCAGGTTCTGTTGCTTAATTACATCCAATGAGTTTTTAAGCATCTGGTTTTAAAATGCAACCTCACTGCCCCTGGAGATATCTATCTATCTATCTATCTATCTATCTATCTATCTATCTATCTATCTATATCTATCTATCTATGGCAGACAGCATGCTCAGTAAATGTTTCTGGAAATTTTGCAAACGTTTTAAAAAATTTAACCTTGTTTCACATCAAGAGGTTTCCCCCAAAGCCAGGCAGCTACTATTATGTTTAAAAGGCATGAGAACGACAGAATTAGGGCTGGTTGCAATCGTTTTCTTCCAGGCTATGGCAGCTCGCCACCTGTCACATCACAGTCAAGCAAGAAATTTTCTTGGTGTGAGAAAAATGTTGGCTTTGTCTGGTACCCTTTAGAAATGCGTCTGGCATAGCTCAGGGATCCGGCTTCCCTTGAAATTACGATGGCTGGAATTCAATCGACAGCTTATGAGTGATGCGTGAAGGGAACGAAGCGGGAGAGTATAAAGAGTTCTTAGTCTCTCTTTTTTAAAAACTAAGAAAATTAATTTCCACCATCATCTAATAATGGGAGCAACTCGGTTTCCCTCACTGACACAGAATCAACCCGTTTTTGAATGCAGAATGCAATCTTGAATCCTTTTTCTTCTTCTGAAGTCTCGCTAAAGCTATGTCCACATGGAAGCATCCAACAGTCAGGGATTGGAGCTACGGTGGTCTGTTGGAAGCACTGCCAAAATCTTGAGGAAGGGAAAGACTCTCCTCCACGGAAAAAGCTCTGGATGCACAAAGGACACACAGAACCATGAAGACTGCACTGTTCATGCTAGCTGAGGGACATGCGCAGTGGACCCAGAACACCAGGGCAAGGGGCGGGGAAGCAATACAAACAACATGACAACATCTCGGGATCGAAAGGGCCACAACTTTATTCATTTGGTGTAGGCACTGGGAATGTGTTCTGAATCAGCCAACCCAATTGCTGGCTGATTACTTTCAGCAGGGGCGATTCGGGTTAAGGATCCCTCCCATGACACACATCAAATGTGGGTGATCTCTCCAGGATGCCATTTGAAGAGTTCTATGGCCCATTTGCCCCTGTCAGGGCATTCAGACAGAGTCCTTCTCCCTGGAGGCCTTTACAGTGGTACCTCGGGTTAAGTACATAATTCGTTCCAGAGGTATGTTCTTAACTTGAAACTGTTCTTAACCTGAAGCACCACTTTAGCTAATGGAGCCTCCTGCTGCTGCTGAGCCGCCGGAGCACGATTTCCGTTCTCATCCTGAAGCAAAGTTCTTAACCCAATGTACTATTTCTGGGTTAGCAGAGTCTGTAATCTGAAGCATCTGTAACCTGAAGCGTCTGTAACCTGAGGTATCATTGAACTTAAACTTCTTGATAAGGAAGGAGGGAGTTAGGCTCCTTGCTACCTGTTCGGCTTAGACCAAGGATACATGCCAATGACTTTATCTGCCAGTAAGTTGTGACAATTGCTGTGAAATAGGCAACACCTTCAAATGTGGCCCACTTTGTCCCCAGGCAAATTCCTTCCTGGTGCCAAATACATCGACAGAGGACAAAAGGTAAAAGCAGTGCTTCTTTCGGGGGGGGACGGGACGCAGGCGTACACACACCCCTAAACATTTTGTGAATCTAATTTTGGCCTCATTGAGGGGAGGTATTTCAATATGAGTAGGAAAATGAGAGTACCCCTAAACATTTTTTTAGAAAAAAAAACCACTGGGTAAAAGGTAAAGGACCCCTGGACAGGAAAGTCCAATCAAAGGTGACTGTGGGGTTGCGGCACTCATCTCGCTTTTCACACCAAGGGAGCCAACGTTTGTCCACAGACAGCTTTCCGGGTCATGTGGCTAGCAGGACTAAACTGCTTCTGGCACAACGGGACACTGTGACAGAAGCCAGAGCGCATGGAAACACCGTTTACATTCCCGCCTAAGCAGTGCCTATTTATCTACTTGCACTGGCATGCTTTTGTACTGCTAGGTTGGCAGGAGCTGGGACAGAGCAACGGGAGCTCACTCCATTGTGGGAATTCGAACCGCCAACCTTCCAATCCGCAAGCCCAAGAGGCTCAGTGGTTTAGACTACAGCACCACCCGTGTCCTGAATAAACAAGCACACAATCACCATTGTGAGGCTCAAAGCAATGAAGATGATGCCTCCCCCGCTCTTGCCATTGGCTGTGGGTTTCTTGTGATGTCACAAAATCACTTGGCAACTGAGTGGATGTGACATTCAGCACTGCCCAGGTTTCTTATACTTGGAGGAGGCAATCCTCTGGCAGTGGGATGCTAGGAAGCGATAAGGCAAGTTTGCTTGTTTGAAGAGTGCTGGTATCTGTGATTGGAAGCTGGCGGACGCCTCATGAAGGGCCTAACAGTAGCTTCTAGCACAACAGAACACCATGACGGAAACCAGAGCGCATGGAAACGCCGTTTACTTTCCTGCCACAGTGGTACCTATTTATCTACTTGCACTGGTGTGCTTTAGAACTGCTAAGTTTGGCAGAAGCTGGAACAGAGCAATAGGAGCTCACTCCGTTGTGCAGATTCCAACCACCAACCTTCTGATCGGCAAGCCCAAGAGGCTCAGTGGTTTAGACCACAGCGGCACCTGCATCCCCTGAGTGACAGAGTAACATGTAAGGTGAACAAGTGGGATGTCCACTGCCAATTGTGCTGCTGGAAACAGCCTATTAAAATACACTGGACAGACCTGAGTGATAGCTGTGGTTCAGCCAGGTACACCTCAAAAGTACCGCCTCTTAACTTGGCTGCGACTGGCCAGTTTGAATTTAATTGTTAGAGGATCCCACTGCCAGAGCAGCAAGTCGTCTCTCTGTAGGCCTGGACATCTGGAAATACAGACTGCACATCTGGACTACAGTGATTGGGGGAAAACTGCTAGCACACTAAACAGTGAGAGTGGTGTTTTCTCTCACCCCAAAATTATTTGGAAACAATGGGGAAATGGTTCAACTCATTCTCACCTTACAAACTCTGGCTATCCTTGGAATCATCAGCTTGCCAAGAAATTCATATTCCACAGAAACCTCAGTGAAAAAGAAATACACTTTGTCGTCATCCTCATCGGCACTGTTTGGATCAGCTCTTATCACATCAGCAAAAATGAAATTTGGTTCTAGAGAAGTGAAATACAAAATTGCTTAATTTTAATAATTTTCCCCACCTCTCAATATTTCCTGTTAATTACTCATTGTGGACACTTTATATATGCACACAGTAGCTGCTCCTTGGTCCTAATAGTATATGATAACCTAGATCTTTACTGTACCAAATATTACAATTTCTATATTTCACAAACCCTTCAAGAAAATCTGTATTCAAAAAGAGCTATTTTTGAGATCAAGATCCAAACACACTTAAACTGAGAAATCTGCTCTACAATTCCTTGAATTTTTGGTGGAAGTATTTATATAGCCACAAAAACAACAACACTGCTCTTATGGAATAATCCTTGAAGGAAACCTTGTTAAGTTATTACAATTCAGCACTGACTTACAGGAAGGGGTTGTTAGTCTATATTGCATTGTCATTTCCCCCCAACCCTCATCCCCTTTTAAGAGCATCTCAAAAGTCTCCTGATAATCGAAAATCAAATAAAGGATAAACCAAACCACAACACAGTTTCTTCAAGCTGCTTTAATGGATTTCATGAACTAAACCAAAGCTGTTTACAATTTTTGTTATTTCAAGAGGCATATAGTCTCCAACCCAGACAGAAGACTGAAATAATTGTGTATTTCTTGGGGAATGGCAGCAGAAAGAGATCTTTCTGGCTTTGGAAACATACAAAAGGGGTACTATTTCGGTAAAGAGATTACTAGACAGTACATTTTAGGCACATTCCAACAAATGTTTATTTCCCCCTCCAGATCTTACCGTTAAGCCAAGGAATTGCATATTCTGTCCGTAAAGGATTTTGCAACGAGTTCCTTGAAATAATTGGTTCACTTCCCAGGAAGTTGTAAGACGTTCCAGAGTAAAGATCCCCATCTTTGCAGCAACAAAGGATTACATGGATTAAAAATATATAATAGTATTTAGCAATATTTTTTCAAACTGAATGATGCCATAAGTAAAGGTAAAGGGACCCCTGACCGTTAGGTCCAGTCGTGACCGACTCTGGGGTTGTGGCGCTCATCTCGCTTTATTGGCCGAGGGAGCCAGCATACAGCTTCCGGGTCATGTGGCCAGCATGACTAAGCTGCTTCTGGCAAACCAGAGCAGCGCACGGAAAGGCTGTTTACCTTCCCACCGGAGTGGTACCTATTTATCTACTTGCACTTTGACATGCTTTCGAACCGCTAGGTTGGCAGGAGGAGGGACCGAGCAACAGGAGCTCACCCCGTTGCGGGGATACAAACCACCGACCTTCTGATCGGCAAGTCCTAGGCTCTGTGGATTAGACCACAGCGCCACCCGCGTCCGCTCCTCCTTTTACATCTTCCATCCCCTCCCAACCTCTCCCTCCTGCCTGACACCTGCTTGCAGAAGGCCTGCACTATATGGCTATATTCCCAGCTGCCAGGCTCCAAAATACCTCTCCTCCCTCTCAATGAGCTAAGTCAAATTACCTGTTGTGTACGGTCCCCAATGTACCATTATTAAGATTTAATTCAAAAATTACTCCACTGGGTGGGTATTTAGTGCTGACCCAAATGACATTGGTTCAAAAGGCTTTTAACCAAACTTGATAGTTTAAGAAGCGGAGGACACGATGGCTGACATCCAAAAGATTATGTGTCTGGTCATAATGGGAGGAGGAGCTTTTAACAAAACAATGGGGTAAATAGGAGCGGCTCAAAAAAAAGGAACTCAAGATATTAGTACTAAGCATAGGGTCTTCTTTGGATCCCAGTTCTTCCTATAACAAGATACAGAAACAGCAGGAGGTTTGTACTTACCAACCATAACTGATGTATAACTTTGTGCCGGATCAAATGGACACCTTCCTTTCCCATCATCGTTTCTACCCACAAGTTTAAACGATGTCAGGTTCTACAAAACAAATTAAAACCTCTTCTTTACTTTCCACATGGAATGCAAACAACCACAACTCAGCATACAGCCATCCCTCAGGTTGACGTAGCTTAGGGATGAATGTTTTCAGGTTGCGCTCTGTGGCGGCCCGGAAGTAAAGGTGTGCGTCATTTCCGGGTTTCACCGCTCGCGCATGCGCAGACGCTCAAAATTATGTCACGCGCATGCGCGGAAGTGGCAAAATGTGACCCGCGCATGCGCATTTTACATTTACTTCAGGATGCGAATGGGGCTCCGGAACGGATCCCATTCGTATCCAGAGGTACCACTGTATAGCTCTGAACGCTTCGAACCAACCCTTTCAGTAGAGATACAAACTCATGCAACCACTTTCAGCTCTTTTTTTTACATTATAAAGCCAACCTGGTGGAATAACCATGACGTTTCCAGATTTCAGCTTATTACATTCAGGCCCACGACTTAAGCAACAGATGGGTGAAATTCAACCTTTAGATATGCTGAGGCAATTTACAGGCCTGGTTCAGTACACAATGATTTCTACACATCAAAACGAAGCTGAAAATAGTTGTGAGAATCAGCCCTCTGTCTCTTTGTTAGTGTATAAGAAGTATACACTTATAAAAGAAATGTGCAAAATATAATGCTTGTGATCCGGGGGCAAGGAGAGAGAGACTTAAGTCTTTAAAGTCTGTGGCAGTTCCAGTGAGATGAAATTAAGGTTGTGCTTAATTAATGCTGGACTGTACATATTTTTAAACAAAATATTTATTTATCAGTGGCATGATATTGTTATATGAATGAATTAATAAAACCATAAAGCGCAAAGTGCCAAAGGTTATGATTTGGTGACATAGGAAAAGTTTGTGTCTCTGTAACACAAAGTGTTTGCCTTTAAAAAAAAATTATAACCTGGTGCTGTTAATTCTCCCATTGCACATACAGGCACATATGCATGGAAGTTGTCCCCTGAAACATATGTGAGGATACCATGGGATTGTGGGGAATGACAAATGAGGACAAATGAGGAATGGAACAAATGAGGACTTCGGTGTGTTATCCTGGTGTGCTAATACATACAGAGCAGCCAGCAGGAGGGAAGGAAAACATGGAGGTAGGAAGACAACACAGTTTAGATAGCCAGACAGACACTAGGAAAAGAACAGAGAGGTCAAGCAAGCTGCAGAAATAAAGTAGATTGTGTCATGAAGAGTGATTGCACTTGGACCATCTTCTCTTGGCTGATTAAGCAGTTTTATGCATGACCCTTTCACCTGCAAATGCCTTTGTGCCTTCTATTGAGGTGTGCACCACTGAAACCAGGAAGTCATTAATTGGCCTAATTGTTTTCTGAAACTGTGTATTTAAATGTCAAAAGCTGCCTCGAGTGGTACATTTGCACAAGATGGGGAGAAATAAAATAAAATAAATAAAATAACCATAGTAATTTGTACAAATTGGGAAACTATGGTTACCAGCTCTGATCTATTAAATCACAGTTTGACGTTAGTTTAATATTGTTCCAAAGGTGGTGCCACAGTGTCAGAATTTGGATAAATGGGAAAGTTCCTGGTTTAATCATGAACAGATACGTGAAAGCACTACTTGCTTGCGCCAAGATATGGGCCTGTTGAGTTGGGCTGAATATACCTATGAAGAATTCTTGAGTGCCAGAAATGTCTCCAGGAAAATGAAAATGAGAAAAAGCCAGTGTATAGGTTGCAGCTGAGAGTAGAATAACCTTTCTCATGCCAGAAAGCGCCAGTATACTACCCAAAACTATTCTGATGGAAGAGAAGCTTTTTAAAAGGATGAAATTGCATTAATGGAACTGGAAAGTGATTAATATGTAAATAAGGAAGCCGGCTGTGGCGAGGCCAAGAAAGGACAAATTCTGGCAACGTTGCGGAAAAGATGAGAGACAGACTTACAGATAAGGGAGACAAGAAAGGTCACAGTCTAACGTCAAAAATCCTGTTCTTGGGAAGAAAGTAAGGTCCGAGTGAAAGGAGAACGATGGTAGAGTCAAGAGACATGGAAGGTAGACAGAGGTGGATTTTTAAACACAAGGAGGACTTCATTCTGAAGTATTCAAGACTATGAGGCTATGGCATAGCCAGGAGCTGACAGAGACAAGACAGGCAGAGAAGGGAATCAGAGTATTTAGGGAGAGACACAAAAGGGATGTCAGTCACACAGGAAAGTTTGAAAACTTATGTACATGTCCATGTACTTTCATCACCAAGCTAAGGAAAACTGCTTCCGCAGTTACCCCTAAAATGTGTTCTTCCCGCTTACCAGATGATCACAGATGGGCTGAAACGCGTTAGTTCCACATACATAGAGTGAAGAATCATCCAGCTGTTGTAAGACACGGACGTAGTTAAGGCACTCTGTCTGTAAAAGAGAAAAGGAGGAGGAAAATACAGAGATTTTCAGAAAGTGCAATGAGAATAAGAAACCCTATAAGTGACTTGCACGGCTTCAGACCTATACACACAAACAAGATCAAGTCTTGGTTTTATTAGAAGAGGCATGAACGATCCTCACGGCTGTGCATGCAACTCCTTTGCTCTTCTCTTGCACAAGTGAGCAAACCCAGGAAATATCCTATTAACTACAGTTTCCTGTTTCGTCTTGAATAGGAAACCGTGGTTGACGGCTTCAGAACAAGCCATTATAGTAAACCATGGTTTTAAGTTTCCTTAACATCCTGGCTTGTTCAGAAGCTGTTAACCATAGTTTCAGAGCTTTGGCAAAACTGAAAACCATGGTTAATGGAACACTTCTTGTTGTGTTTGCTAAAGGGGCTGTATGCAACAGGTTGCTCATATTTTGGCTATGGACGTCTGAGCATGGCTGAAAGTTCACTCAAAACCCTGCTTGTTTTTCCTCTAAAGCAGGGGTTCCCAAACTGGTCCACGGACCACCAGTGGGCCATGAACATACAGGTGTTTAGCAGAGTGTTTGTAAAAATACAATTTAAGATCATATAGCGTCTAGCACAGGACATTAAAATTCCAACGAGAAGCAGAAAAATAAATGGTCCATCAAGACCCTCAGCCTTCCTCAAGTGGTCGGGGGTGGGGCAGAGTTCGGGAACCAATGCTCTAAAGCAGGGATGTCCAACAGGTTGATCACGATCTACTGGTAGATCCCTGTGAGGTTTTGGTAGATCGAAGTCAATCTCCTTAGCATCGATAAAACTGACTCCTGCCCTGCCCTCCATTGTTATTTGATCTCTGGAAGGGAAGAAAGATCTTTCTCTGTGCTGCTGTTTTCATCCATAGCAATCTTTTTGTGAGTGACTTTACCCCTTTGTCCCTTGCCTTTAAACCCCCCCCCCAAAGCTTTTATTTTAACCCCCTTTCTCCATAAAAAGCTTAACAACTTTGAGCTGCCCCCCCAAATGGTGCTTTTCTCCTCCCCCCAAAAAGCTGAACCTTTGAGCTGAAACCCCCCCCCAAAATGTGGGTAGATCACTGCCAGTTTTTAATTCTGAAAATAGATGGCAGTCTCTTGAGAGTTGGTCACCCCTGCTCTAAAACATACATGTTCAGCTGATGGACCGTGATTGACAGGTAGATTGCCAGGGTGCTCCAGGTTGACCTTGGGATTTTAAAAAGGGATTGCCTTTGTTCTCCTGTTTGAGCGTGCATTGCCCTGGCCCCAGCTCTCTGACCCATCGCTGTGGAAGCTTGCCTTCCATTATGCAGCTGCTTTGTGCATGAAGGAGTGATAACTGTGGGTTGTTGTGATCAACTCTTGCCAATCCTTCTGAAAAGAATCTCAACAACTCTTGCCAATCCTCCCTCCAAAAAAGCTCGACAACTCTGGTCTATGCTCCCAAGAAAGCTCGACAACTCTTGGCAACGACAATGGGTAGATCACTGCTAGTTTTATTTTACTGGGAGTAGATTGCAGTCTCTAGAGAGTTGGACGTGCCTGATCTAAAGCAACAGCACCAAGGAGAAAAGCTAAGTAAGTTAATCCATCAATGAACTGCTACTTCCCATCATCCGTAACTTCAAATATGTTGCAGCACAAAGCCAAGGCTGCTTACAGTTATGGGAGAGGTTGGCTCTTTTTCATACTTGGTACTGCTGCATTTGAAGAAGGGAAGAAAGCAGCACTATCGTTCGGCAAACTATCAGCTCTACATTTTTTATCATACACGCACACACAACCGTTCAGCATCATGACTTACAGGAACTAACACAGCAAAAGAGACACATTAACTCTGCTGAAGGTTTAATTAAAGGGGCATGGAAAATTAATTACTTCTGCAATACTACTTAAAAAAAAAAACTTTCTTGAAAGTCAAGCTGATAAAGAGACAAGCAAAAAACTCTTCTCACCTGTTTGGATTTGCCCTTTTCGGCACATTTCGTCTTCTTGTCTTCCGTGACCTTCCAAAACACCTGGAGGAAAACAGAACCAGGGTAAGAACAAATCAAAGGACCTTTTCAGTGCTCCCACAGATAGCAATTAATATTACGGCGTCCAAAGCCATCCTGGGGCAACTGCAAGCAGCTATACACCTCTTTAAAAAAAACAATTCTGCTGTCTTGGAAATGGGACTTTTCCAAACACACCTGCAGTACTAGAGAACCTTAAGCACATGTGTAAGATTACAGTAAATTACTTCAAATGATTCATTATGCTTCCCATGAATTTGATTTGCGTAGGAACTGTTAACAAACTATAAAAAGGTAAAGGTACCCCTGCCCGTACGGGCCAGTCGTGTCCGACTCTAGGGTTGCGTGCTCATCTCGCTTAAAAGGCCGGGAGCCAGCGCTGTCCACAGACACTTCCGGGTCACGTGGCCAGCGTGACGAAGCTGCTCTGGCGAGCCAGCACCAGCGCCGCACATGGAAACGCTGTTACCTTCCCACTATAAAGCGGTACCTATTTATCTACTAGCACTTAAGAGTGCTTTCAAACTGCTAGGCGGGCAGGAGCTGGGACCGAACGACGGAAGCTCACCCCGCCACAGGGATTCGAACCGCCGACCTTACGATCAGCAAGTCCTAGGCACTGAGGTTTTACCCACAGCGCCACCCGCATCCCTTAACAATCTATAGTGGTGCCTTAGTTCTCAAACGCGTTGGTTCTCAAACGCCTTTGTTTCCAAATGCCAAAAACCCAGAAGTAAGTGTTCTGGTTTTTGAACGTTTTTCAAAAGCCGAACATCCAGTGAGGCTGTAAGCTATTGTTTCCGGGGCCCCTACACCAATCTGAAGCCGTGCCTTGGTTTTCAAACATTTCAAAAGTCAAACAAACTTCCGGAATGGATTAAGTTTGGCGCTTTTGTTTTTGCTATTTATTTTGTGTTTTTGTTTTTGAGGCTTTTTTGGTTAAATTGTTTTTGTGACTGTTTGGAACCCAGTTCAGCTACTGATTGATTGTGTGCCTGCAGAAATGGATAAAAGCCCTCATCCATACAATGACTATCATCAGTGCAGGTATGAAAAATATTTAATTTTTATAATCCACAATACTGTCTTATTTATTTTATAGTACAGTACATTGATTATTGCTATCATTTTATGGATCAATGGTCTCATTAGATAGTAAAATTCATGTTAAATTACTGTTTTAGGGGCTGTTTTTAAAAGTCTGGAGTGGATTAATCCATTTTGCATTACTTTCTATGGAAAAGCGCCCATTTGGAACAACAGACTTCCAGAACGGATTAAGTTTGAGAGCCAAGGTACCACTGTATAGGGCAAATGACAACCACTCCCCTTCCATCCATCCATTTCCCAAACTGAGAAAACAATATAAGCAACAGGAAAGCAATAATATAAAATGATCTTGCATATTAAAGACTACGCAGCTAGAAAATGGCTGACAGGTTTCACCTGGTAAAAGCAGCTCTCTAGCTTTAAGCATGAATGTAGCAAGGGGATTGCATTTTGAAGCCCTACAACAATGCATATTCAGATGCACTCCTATAGTTACAGAGGAATGAATCATATTACTTTGAGCATGCATGTTTAAATATTAATTAATTAATCATTTTATTATTTATACCCCACTCACCTGGCTTCCAGCACATATAAAAACACAGTATGTTTGAGCTTGGGCTGCTGATCATGAATATTTAGTATACAAAACTTCAAACTTACCTCTTGCTTTTTTTCAGTAATGTTCAATGCATTTAGCGCAAATATGACTTCTCTAGCTCCTACGTACAAAACATCCTTATCTTCCCTTAGCAACAAAGTTGAGTAGTTAAATATTTCGGGCTCTTGAAAATATACTAGATGAACTTCTGTTAAAATACAATTAAGGCAAACATTAATTCAAAATGCATTCATTTCAAGGCAAACTTTATTTACAGTTGACTAAATAGTTCCTTGATTTCAAATCCTGGCCTAGATCCATTGATTTTGAGATCGTTAACTAAAGTGGCACAACCTAATGACTGGACATTAGTGGAATTGAAGGGAGAGAAAGCAATCCAAAAGCTTAAGCAAATGCAAATTTGCTGCCCTGGAGGCCAGGATTATACAGAGGGTCCTTGGAAAGTTTGAAATGGGGTTCTTCCTGAGTGAGAAACAATGAAAAAATTGAGGGGGCCCTACAAGTGATATGCAGAAGCCACAGAATAATAATGGCTTTTATTAGGACCAACCTAAATGTGAAAATCTATGTAAGATTTCCGTATCTGTTCATCAGGCTGGAAGTTGATCAAAACTTGGGAGGAAGATGGAAGAAACACTGACCGTGTTGTCACCCAAATTCTACAATGTGAAGATGGAGGAAGGGAGATATGCAGGCGTAATTTATTACAGTGGTACCTTGGGTTAAGTACTTAATTCGTTCCAGAGGTCTGTTCTTAACCTGAAACTGTTCTTAACCTGAAGCACCACTTTAGCTAATGGGGCCTCCCGCTGCTGCCGCGCCGCAGAAACAATTTTTGTTCTCATCCTGAAGCAAAGTTCTTAACCCAAGGTACTATTTCTGGGTTAGCAGAGTCTGTAACCTGGAGCATATGTAACCTGAGGTACCACTGTATCTACATTAGGTGCCTAAGGGATTTCAGGATGTCTTGTGAGATGCTGGGGAGCTCAAAATGGCGGCCTTTTCCTTTTTTTGAAAATGTAACGTTGAGCAGACAGAAACAATTGGCACGATGGGGTGGTGCTGTGGCCCCACTCTCCCAACAGCAATTTTGGGGCCGCTAACCAGGGTGGGAAAACAGCAAGGGCAGGGCTGTGTGGGTGCACAGCTGGCCGGCGATTGATGTATTGGCTCAGGACCAGTATGAGGGGCAGACCATGATGGCGGTGTATCGCAGGTGAAGCTGCCATCGTTCAACTTCCTCCAGCATGTGCTGGTAGCAGAGGGACTCAGACACAGCGGCCGTTTCACCAGCGATATACCGTTGAGCGAGGCCGCCATCCCACTCTGCCCTCACACCGAAGCAGAGGGAGAAACAAGTTGCAAGGCACCAATACAGCTTATTCCTCAATTTGCTTCTTTAAACTGTTCGGCTGAGGAGCGCATGGTTGCCCTTGCCCCAGCCAAGCTGTCCCAACTCACCGCCAGCTCGTGTGAGCCAGCAGCGGGGTGGGAGCTCAGAGTGTAGCCATTCAGCAGCTGAGGGAGCCCCGATACTTCTCCAGCTCACTTCCAAGCCAGAGAAGCACGGGGCTCCCTCACTTGGGGGGCAGGAGGCTTCGTGCTCCCCAGCTGAGTGGCCCTAATCCTTCTCCTGCTCAGCTGGGGAGCGGGAGGGTGCTCCCTCACTGGCGCAGAGAAGCTGCTGCCTTAGAGATTTCCCCGATGCCTTGCAGCACTGTGGTAGGAAGCAGGGTTTTGAACACTGTGATGTAGTAGTAGTAGTAGTAGCAGCACTACTACTGCTACTACTACTACTACTAATAATAATAATAATTTATTATTTATACCCCGCCCATCTGGCTGGGTTTCCCCAGCCACTCTGGATGGTTCCCAACAGAATATTAGGTAAAGGTAAAGGGACCCTTGACCATTAGGTCCAGTTGTGGCCGACTCTAGGGTTCTGGCGCTCATCTCGCTTTATTGGCTGAGGCCAGAGCAATGCACAGAAACACCATTTACCTTCCCGCCGGAGCAGTACCTATTTATCTGCTTGCACTTTGACGTGCTTTCGAACTGCTAGGTTGGCAGGAGCAGGGACCGAGCAACGGGAGCTCACCCCATCGCGGGGATTCAAACTGCTGGCCTTCTGATCGGCAAGTCCTAGGCTCTGTGGTTTAACCCACAGCGCCACCCGCGTCCAACAGAATATTAAGAACACGATAAAACATCAAACATTAAAAACTTCCCTAAACAGGGCTGCCTTCAGATGTCTTCTAAAAATCAGATAATTGTTTATTTCCTTGACATCTGATGGGAGGGTGTTCCACTGGGCGGGTGCCACTATTGAGAAGGCCCTCTGCCTGGTTCCCTGTAACCTCACTTCTCTCAGTGAGGGAACCGCCAGAAGGCCCTTGGCGCTGGACCTCAGTGTCCGGGCTGAATGATGGGGGTGGAGACACTCTTTCAGGTATACTAGTATCGACAGATTGCGAAGTTTGCCAGGCAATACATCGCAATGTTGAAAACTTGACATTGACCAGCCCTACTACACAGGTGGGAGCTCAGGATTTGACTTGGCCTGTGTGGTTGACCAATTGACCTCCCCCCACAACCAACCATTCTATATGTGGCAGTGACGCTGTTGCTGAGGGGCAGGGAAGCAGCAGTCCACTGTGCCAACTGAAAGGAATTACTTGAGTCAATCCAAAAAATAATGGTTCCTTGTGAGGCACAGAGAAACGTAGGAAAACAACGATTGGCAACTAACAATGAGGTAGTTGTTCTTCAAGGTCTCCTCATTAAATGCCAAGGAGCAACCAAAAAATTGTTGTTTACTGTACGATGCCAGACTTCCAACTCTTGCTAGAAAGTTCTGAGTATGTCTTCCACCTCCATTATTTCACTGAGTTGCTGTGCCAATTCTGTAGATATCAACACTATTTTGCATTGGCTATACCAGGGTTTTCCGAACATGGGTCTCCAGTTGTTGTTTTTGGCCTACAATTCCCATCATCCCTGACCATTGATCCTACTAGCTAGGGATGATGGGAGTTGTAGTCCCAAAACAGCGAGAGACCCAAGTTTGGGAAACCCTGGGCTATACTGTATGATGACATTAAACAAGCCTTTAATCTACTGCTATGGAGGATTTTGTATCAGCAAAGTACAGAACTACTACTCATTTATTTTGTGAATCACTATCCTTACCGTAAGCTATGCTCTTACCTTTGTGTTCCCAGGTAATCCGGGGCACTGGGCCAAACGTTGCTGCCATTCCAAGAAATAAACTCACAGCCCCGTATAGAACAAGAGCCATGTTAAATGTCCTTAGTCTATGACTGCAGATGGGCAACCACAGCAGCAAAAGTTCATTTGGCAGAAGAAATGCCTTTGGAGTTCAGAGGGTCTGCGAAGATATGGGCATCTTCATACTAAACGCACGAGCCGTCGGTTCCTTGCGAGGGTGTTTCCGAATGCCTGCTATCTGACAGATCACTTCCCCCAAGAGGCATGCATTTGCCACAGCAGAGAACGGAAAAGATTTCTAGAAGGAGCCTCAGCAAAACCTCTACTTCTTAAGCACATGCTTCTGATCCGTTGGGTTGGTGTATAAAGCTGCAGAAATAAAAGGCAGAAGGAAGGAAGTTGTCAGATTTTCACAGTAGCTAATGATTTCCAAGCTACACTCTTTCCTTTGTTAAGAAACATCCCCACAGCAAAGACTCTGGTTTTATAAAAGGAAACAGTGGCTCATTTTCAGAAATAGCCACGGGAAGCTATTAACAACCATAATTTTCCATGAGCTCTCATGATTTATATCTGTCATATCAATACTTGTAGACAAGCGTTTTGGGGATATGGAAGGGAGATGTTGCATCTTAAATATTTTAACAAAAGATGAAAATGAAACTATATATTGCCATGCAGAGGTTTCAGATGCAGGCAGCTCGGGACATTTCTGTGCAACCCATGGGCTTTCTGTAGGAGTTGTATGAATCCCAGGCTTTTGCTTCAAAACTGTGAAGCGTTCAGAGTCTTAGATTCCCAATTCCAGATACCATCTGGGGGGGAATCTTGAAGATCATGAAGTGAGCTTTGTGGCTAAGTGAGAATTTGAACTGTGCGGAAATGACTGGCAGAATCCGAGACCAGGGAGAAGAGTTGGTAGAAGAAGATTGGAAGAAATTTAAAAATTATTTACAGAAACATTGTAAAACTAAAAAATGTTAGAAGGATGCTGGAATGAAGTTATGTGGTTTTAGCAGTAATGTTATAGAATTAAGTGAAATTGGATTAAGAATAGGCGAGAATGTAAAGATTTAATATATTAAGATAAATTATTAAGATAAAAGCAAAAATGGAAAGGGTTTGCTGAAACAATTATTGAATTAGAATACAAAAAGGGAGGTGTGAGGAGGTCAGTGAAATAAGCAAATGAAAGAAAGGATATGGAATGACTGATTTGTTTTTAATTATTTTTATTTTTCTGTATTTTGTATTTTTGTTCCTTTTTTCTCTCTTTTTTTCTTTTTCTTTTTACATTTTTGTAACTTCTTTGAAATCTTAATAAATATTATTATTAAAAAAAAGAGAATTTGAACTGTGGCTCCCATCTCTTCTAAAAAGAAAGGCAACTCTGAAAATTAATTGCCAAATGCACTATAATCTACTGAATTCAATTTTTTTGGTATATTTCACCGAATTAGCAAATTCAGTATATGACTCTAGACAGCGCTATGCATTTAGCTGAATGTTTTGCCCACCCGTTCTCTGCAGATAATGGTACAGAACAGGCTTGTGTTTGAATGCATGCAAAACTGTCCCTATTTTCTAATTATTTCAACCAAATGCCTTTCAGTGGAACTCTAGGCATGAGACCAACAGGAGGTCAGCACAGGTGCATAAATATATAAGATGGCAGTTTTAATGACTCAGCTAGATTTATTGTGTCTGGGCAAATTATGTAACTTCTTTGTTCGAGCTATTCCAGTTCAATTTCTCATTTTCAGTCTACATAAAAGGTGAGCCAACGGAAGAATGTAACCATGGCAACTAATAAGCACCGAGGGATCCTGACATCAAGACAGATGCTTACCAATACCTTTCCTGGGCCTTGCATCTAATATATATAGGAGATTTACAGATTTACTATGGAGATCCCTCCACTGTGGTTCACTGGAGGTGAATACAGACCAGATGAACATGGGACAGTTTTGGATTCCCCCCCCCTTAAAAACCCTACCATTTTCTCTTCTGTGTTCTCTTCTTTTGTCATGACCTGTGGCAGTCTTCTATGCATGGACGTATACCTATTTTGGACTGCGCTTAGCTCTGTATTTGCAATTCTGAGCTTGTGAATCAAGGTTGACAAGTCATCACAGCTATCGAAAGCCACCCCTGGCTCTATCTAATATTCCACCAGGATAATCCTACTGAGTCCATCTGGGTGACCCATTTTAATAATACTTGATAACTACTTAAGCTTCGCTATTTGCTTAGTTCTCAATTTATGAATATTTAGAACTGTAATTCCCAGTCGTAACCACCGTACTTCCCATTATTTAGGGGACATTCTTCTGCTTAGTAACTGCCAACCCTCATTTCTTTAAAATTCTGGTCACTTGGAATTCTAGTAAACGGTTATTATCTTTTACACTCAAGTGTTTCTGAGCAAATATTAAGTTATTCAATGCACTATTTTCTAAAATAAGAGAATTGTTTGTGTGTGTGTGTGTTCCTTAAATAGTATATTGGAATAGCCATTTGCTGTGATTTGAAGCAAAAGACAAGTATTGCTTATTTTACACAGTGTATATTTTCATAGACTACAGTCCTACTTCTTTAGATGCCAGAGGTGGTGCGGGAACTGTGCCTGTATACTTCTAAGAAGTATAAAGTCAATTTATTTTAATGACTATTTCAACTAATTAGTTTGCACCTTTGTTCAGGAAATAAGTGGCGTACTGATGGGATAAGGCACTGCACAGAGGCCAATTTATCATACAGCAGCAACTCAGGAAACTTCATATACAGTCGTACCTTGGAAGTCAAACGGAATCCGTTCCGCAAGTCCGTTCAACTTCCAAAACGTCTGGAAACCAAAGTGCGGCTTCTGATTGGCTGCAGGAAGGTCCTGCAGCCAATCGGAAGCCCCATCAGATTTCCGGCTTCCAAAAATAGTTCGCAAATCAAAACAGTCACTTCCGAGTTTGCGGCGTTCGGGAGCCAAAACGTTTGAGAACTAAGCTGTTCAAAAACCAAGGTACGAATGTAATTTCCTCTTTCCAAATCATGACTAAAGGAGAGAAGTTGCTCCTACCTTCGCCTGCAGAGACATGAAACAGTTGAATCTAGCTAAATGAAGGGCAAACAAACAAGCAAACCCAATGGCTAACCCTTCAACAATAATCTTTTTGTTTAGCTCAGTATGTTTTCCTGTGAAGGCATTTCCCCAACTTACTTTGATTTCTGTTTTCTCTCTAGAGTCTATACTTGGGATTGATATCCGAGGATGGGAGGGTGACGAGGGACACCTAGAGTTAATACTACCTTCCAACCCACCCTGGAAGCAACCCCCCTGGAATTATTTTGTTGTCTCTGTTGACTTCATAAGTATGAGTTTGGGTGGTATTTAGGGGTTGACTGTATGAGGTGGGCTGGATAACTTTTTCAGCCAAAGGGCTGCAACTCCACTTCTGGTGGCAGAGTGGCAGTTTCCCAGAGAGAACAATTGACCCAGCTCTGGTTTAGGCTGCAAAGCAGCACCAGCAAATGAGAAGGAAAAGTGCTGAGAAACGAGAGGCCTTCGTTGGCTCTCAGCACATTTCCGAGCACAATTCAAAGTGTTGGTGCTTAAAGCCCTAAACAGCCTCAGCCCAGTATACCTGAAGGAGTATCTCCACCCTCATCTTTCAGCCTGGACACTGAGGTCCAGCTCTGAGGGCCTTCTGGCAGTTCCCTCCCTGCGAGAAGTGAGGTTACAGGGAACCAGGCAGAGGGCCTTCTTGGTGGTGGCGCCCTCCCTGTGGAACGCCCTCCCACTAGATGTCAAGGAAAGGCAGTCCAGTTTAGGGAAGTTTTTAATGTTTGATGTTTTATCATGTTTTTAATATTCTGTTGGAAACCACCCAGAGTGGCTGGGGAAACCCAGCCAGATGGGTGGGGTATAAATAATAAAATTGTTGTTGTTGTTGCTGCTGCTGCTGTTAAGATGCATGTTGTGTATTGGGAGGACAAAATACATGCACAGGTAGACTGAAAGTGCTCATCCTTGATGCTGTTTCCATTTCTGCCCCAGACCAAGGGAGATAAACTTATTTCTTTTCCTCGCCCAAACTCTTTCTGAGGAAAGGACTGGTGGCCTCGAACCCTCAAGTTGTGGTTTTATAGGTGGCATCAGCATCAATGAGGAAGATCTTTGCAATGGGTATAATGAGCACTTCATGCAGACAGGAATGGCTGTTGCCATCAACAAGGAGATAGGAGGAGATTGTGGACAGATGTCTAGTCTAGTGCCCTAATCTGTGAAATCACTCCATTCTGGTGGGAACTGATAGAACTACACAATTAAACAAAAGATTACATGTGTGAAGTTGGACACACAGACTTGCAGTGAACATGAGCAAAGAAACCAAAAAGAATGAGCATTACTCAAAGTTCTATTTGCAACAAGCAGAGACATTTAGACGATCACTTAGAAAGACACCCAACAGAAGGATAATTTTATGACAGGAATTCTGTTACACTATATAATCACCTGCCTCACATAATTAGAAATCAGACAGATGGATGGGGACTGTGTATATTTCTCTCTCAAAAATATGCTTATATTTATTCTTTCACACTGGTTCAATGGCAGCACTAATAATCTTTGTGCCGAGAGAAATTAGTATGTGTCACCAGAACATACAGCTGGTGCAGCCAGCAGAACTATGCTAAAAAATGATATAACAGCTTCCAAAGTTGGGGGGGGGGGAGAGACACAATCACACAAGCCAGGCCTTCTTATTTTTAAAGGCACTTGCTAAAGTCAATTTATGACATAATGTTATGTTTAAAAATACCTTCCTGTGGCTTGAACAAAATACTAATGGATGGCAGATATGCAATGGCCACCATTAGGGAAACTTACATTGGTTTAATGCAGGAGTAGCTCAAGAGCTCAACTGAAAGAATGCAAGAGAAGCCCATCTGTTTCAGGAATGGGGGTCCCTGTTATTGCACTCCAACTCCCACCAGCCCCGGCTACCATGGCCAGGGGTCAGAATGATGGGAGTTGTAGTTCAACAACATCTGGAGGGCTAAAGGTTCTCCATTCTTGGTCTGCCTATTCAAGGTTCCTGTTTTCTACAGAAGTCAAGAGGTCCACAAGCCAAGGTAGGGCTCTCCTCAGCAGCTGGAATTTCCAACTTCTGAACTGGAGTTCCAGTTAGCCATCGTAGCTACTTAGTCACTGGTAGACTTATCCTCCGTGAGTTGGTCTAATATTCCTTTACAGCCATCTAAGTCAATGGCTGTCACCACTGTGGTGGTGAACTCCCTAAGCCAGGCATGTCCAACCAGTAGATCGCGATCTACTGGTAGATCCCCGGCTGATCCTGGTTGATCGTGGGACTCTTATCGATCAAGGGATTAAATAAAGTTTACTGAAAGTTAGCAAATAAAAGCTGAAGAACTCTGGGCAATCCTACCCCCAAAAAGCTCAATAACTCGGGGCAATCCACCCACCCTACGCACACTCCTCCTCCTTCCAATGAGGAGATCACTGCCAGTTTTTTAATACTGTGAGTAGATCGCAGTCTCTTGGGAGTTGGATGTGCCTGCCCTAAGAAGAAGAAGAGTTTGGATTTGATATCCCGCTTTATCACTACCCGAAGAAGTCTCAAAGCGGCTGCCATTCTCCTTTCCCTTCCTCCCCCACAACAAACACTCTGTGAGGTGAGTGGGGCTGAGAGACTTCAGAGAAGTGTGACTAGCCCAAGGTCACCCAGCAGCTGCATGGGGAGGAGCGGAGACGCAAACCCAGTTCACCAGATTACGAGACTACCGTTCTTAACCACTGCACCACACTGGCTCTCCATTAATGCTTTGGGTGGAAGTAGTTGTTTTGTTCTGTGCATACTGAATCTATCACCAATCAATCTCATTGGATGAACTCTGCCTCAGCTATTATGGGAAAGCAATGAAAAAATGCCCACTTTCTCAATGCCAAACCCCTTTCATCCTTAGCTCTATCACACATGCTATACAGCTTACAACTGAGATCTTTACACCACCAAAAGAGTACGCAAGCCTCGCCATTCTGCACTGGTAGTCGATTCTACCCAATCCCTGGGAGAAGCAGCAGCAGATATTGGCTTTTCTACATGTTAGCATTCTGCGTGCAAGGAATTTTCAAAACAGCGATGGGGTGGGAGTATTAAAAAACGCAACACTCCTCCTGCCTGCATTCTCAACTGGCTTTAGTCCTAGGAACCATGCAGGACCTATGCTTGGCCTGCAGGTGTGCTCTGGCTTCGAGAAACATGGCCGTGCACGATTTGTGGCTAGCCAATCAACAAACAGAACCCGATTCCAACAGATTTTCCCTTTTGCCTGTAAAGAATACTGCATATCTGCAGCATAAGTAAACAATACGATTTAAGCATTCAATCCGACAGTTGGCTGCTGCTTAATAAAATCCACCGACAAACCATTTCTCTGCCAAGAGCTCATTTAATGTGCCCCTTGGGGATGCGGAAGTACCATTTTTCAGGTATGTGCACCAAGCCCTACTGATGCGATCTGGGGCAGAGAGCCAAGAATATGCGCTTCACATCCAGTTCCACTTGGCTGCTAAGGAAAGGGTCTTTTGCCTGCTACAAGTTATGCGAATACAGATAATAAGAGAACCTGGAATGCTTCCATCATGCCTTAAATGCACGGTTATTTTACTGAAAGGGTCTTTTGTGAAAATGGGTGTGTCTCAATATGCATCCCATTTCCAGCGTTTGTTTCCAATAAAGTAGCAAAATTCACTTGCAAACAAAGCATGCTGAATTGGATGAGTATGAAACAAATGTAAATGAAGATTAAGGCTGTTAATTTAAAGCTGCTGTTTAGACACAAGCCCCATATAAAAATCTATCCACATAAGCATCATTCGAAATGCAGCAAATAGTTAAAAACTTCTTCTTTTTATTATTATTCATTTCATTTCTATATTTTTAAGGGGGGAAATCTCAAGGCCGTTTACAACCTACATTAAAACATGCATGTGTTTGTAAAAATGTTGCTGATTCATAACTGGTACAGCTACGCATCTCCATGTATTTTCAAGCACTTTCGGCCAAAATATTTTATATACCACCTTTCAAGTCCAGTTCTCAGGGAAACTTACAGATATAAAACAGTATCACATGTACAAACAAGCTATAACAGAATTTGCCAATAGCAGTCGGAGCTGTAACAGAACCTAATTTATCAACCACTTAGAGCCTGTGTGAACTGTTAGAATTCCTGCTCCATAACTGCAGTCATGGGATTGTTGTCTATCACATGACGATATATGTTTTGACTCCACAAAGAGGGAAGTGACAGAGACAGGATGTTTGTGTTACTGTGTTCCGTGAAGCGGGACTATTGTCCTTTGTTCTTTCTTTCTTTGCTGTCAGATGCTAGAGAGAGAGGGAGCCATGTTGCAGTGCTCCATGTGTGTTTATATGTAAATAAAGTAGATTAGCCAAAATGCTGAGTTGCTGAGGTCTGTTACACAGCTACGCAAACTCTGCGGATCCCTAAGTGTGCCGGTGTCGGTTGGCATTGGTCACTGTGATGTTTGAGCAGAAGAAAGCTTTTGAAGCTCCCAAACAATCAACCAGGAGGGCATGTGTCTCTACCAGGGTCCTACTCGAGTATAAATTGAGCTCCTGACATGAACATCATTTTAATCTGGTGGTTTAGAAGTTATCAGATTATGTGCCAGTTCATATGGATTTATATGGAATGGACTTCAAACAGCGCACCAGTACAGAGAAGCCACCACTACTGGTAACCAACTATCTTACTTTTGAAGGCTTCTAAAGAAGACTCTTGAGGGCTCACTCGAAGGACAGATCCTGAAGCTGAGGCTCCAATACTTTGGCCACCTCATGAGAAGAGAAGACTCCCTGGAAAAGACCCTGATGTTGGGAAAGATGGAGGGCACAAGGAGAAGGGGAACAACAGAGGATGAGATGGTTGGACAGTGTTCTCAAAGCTACCAGCATGAGTTTGCCCAAACTGCGGGAGGCAGTGGAAGACAGGAGTGCCTGGTGTGCTCTGGTCCATGGGGTCACGAAGAGTCGGACACAACTAAACAACAACAACAAAGAAGACTCTAACAGCCAGATAGAAGAGTTTGGATGAAGAAGAGTTTGGATTTGATATCCCGCCTTTCACTCCCTTTAAGGAGTCTCAAACGGCTAACATTCTCCTTTCCCTTCCTCCCCCACAACAAACACTCTGTGAGGTGAGTGGGGCTGAGAGACTTCAGAGAAGTGTGACTAGCCCAAGGTCACCCAGCAACTGCATGTGGAGGAGCGGAGACGCAAATCCAGTTCCCCAGATTACGAGACTACCGCTCTTAACCACTACACCACACTGGCTCTCCAGATAGAACCTATCCTCCAGATAGGTTTTCATATGAGAGCATTTGGTCTTTCTGATACACTTTTTAGGGATTTATAGATCAAAATCAGTGAGTTTCAACATTAGCCATACCGGGGTAAAGGCGTCTTCTTCTATTTGTCCCTGTGTCAGTTTCAGTTTATTGGTTAATTTTTCTAGTAAGGCTGTTTCCCATACTATTTGGTACCATTGGTCCATGCTTACTCCTGACAGATCTCTCCAGTGTCTGGTTATGGTTGAAGACCACCCTTTTATAAAAAAAGATCTTGTTTGATGTTGTGGGCCACCATCCGTTCTTGAGTTGATGCTCCATTGCTACACAGACATGCTACACAGACATTGTTATGCAGACATGACTGATTGAACACGTAACCAAAAAGGTGTGGGCAAGTGAGGAGGTGGCAGAAAAGTGAAGAAGTAGCCACAGGTAATGAGAAAGAATGTGTATGCATGGAGGTGATGTGCCTAGCATCCAAAAGAACCTGGAGGTGGTTCTAGGCCAGCCTTCACCACCCTGGTACCCTCTAAATATTTTGGACTGCAACTCCCATCAGCCCAGCCAGCATGGTCAATGGTTAGAGATGTTAGGAGTGGCCTGGAGGGCAAGTGACTGGTGAAGGCTGCCCAATATATGAACAATGCAAAAGTATTGTTTAGCTGCAAGGAGATGCAGATGTAGACTCTGAAAATGGCACTACAACCATTTCATGCTACTTCAAAACCATCCAACTATCTTTTTCTATCAATCCAAGGGAAATAGCAGTGGACAACTGTTGCAATTAGCCGGTAGTAATTTAGAGGCAGTGGCAGACAACTGCCACTGTGGATTCGATATTTGCTAAACAAGACCACTGGCCTTTAGCCATTCACAAAAACAAAGCCTTAGCCTTCCTAAGAGTTAACGGAGTGTTTCAACAATCATTCCTTAAGCAGCAGGGTTCAACATGCTGTGAGGGCAATGGGAAGCAGCTAGATAAAAGACAGAGAAAACAACATGCTCTCATACCTATTTACAGAGTGCAAAGTCCTGCAACAAGGGCCTCAGAGTTCTTGGGGAGATGCCTGTCAAGATGGGTTAAGAGGTCTCAAGTTAAGCATCTCAGCCTGACAGACATTAGTTGCCGAGAAATATTCTTTAAGTCATTCATTACTGTGCAAGTACTACAGCCTTTCCAGACAAGTGACTATGCAGGCTATTTTATCGAATGAAACTCCAGCTCTATAATTGTTTAATTATATGGTTGTCAAAGCCACAAATAGCTTGTTTGAGGAGTACAAAGTTCAATACACACAGACAGAGAAGTTTTCATGATGTTTAGCTGAACGGCTTCCGTTGGCAGAAAGAGAAGCAGTATTTTTCATCTGTCACATGAAATTACTGTTCATTTTCTGAGGAAACTTCACCTACCCCTCCTTTATCTGGTTCATTCCAGACATTCACATTGTACTAGTTCGCTTTCCTGCAACTTTAAAGACACTGATTCCCAGAAGTAAAAAACAAAACAAGAATGTGTTGTTGTTTTTAAAAAACACCACTTTTGCCATGCCACCACAGGTGAATTGAGGTACCTAAGAATATTTTGGTTTGTCAGACAACTGGCTGGTCAGGATTCACAAGTGGAACATGCCCTGATCTTGGAGTTGGGGGTCCTTAAGTGACCTACCTAAACAATTTATTTTTATTGCTGGGTTTAAAAAAAAACACAACTAAAAGTTGTAATAGAAAACGTCAAGGAAGGTAGGCTCTATTAGTTATAATATGCAATTGTATTAGAAGTAATATAAATTCTATTTGTATTAGAAATAATGTGCGACTTTAACATGAAAAGAAACAAGTTTTTCATTGCTAGAGAAAAAAGGTCAGAAATTAGCATCCATATAATGCCAATGACACTAGTTTACTGATCATTCTGAAAGAGAAAGGGGTTCCCCAATCCCATCCCCATTTTCCTCCCTTCCAAATCAGACTTTGTACTGTGGCAATAGATCGTCTTGTGCCCAATTTTTTCAACCCAACTGCACAAAAAGCCATTCCATGATAAACCGAAAATACAAGAACATAAAAAGATTTCTGCAGTGAAGAAAGATACCCAGTTTATCAGAAAATTCAACTAACCAGGCCATTCTACTTTGAAAATATGGTAGAGTCTACTGCTGTTTGTCTATTTATTTCATAAAAGCTATATATCAGTACCACTTCATTATAGAAGAAACCTCCAAGAGGTTCAGAAAAAAATGTCATCTTCTCTAACCAGTATTATATTATTGTTCGGTTGTTTTAATGTAAACTGATAAGCATTAGTTATGTAAAATGCAGGCAACCTTTATGATCTATGCAAATAATTTGTTATCTGTAGTTAAATTGTGAAAGTCATGTAAGAAGATTTCAGAAAAGAAAAGACAAGTCAGTTGACAATGTCAATGGCAGATCCTTTTCTGCACTATGGACTACTTGGATGGGGGAGGTATATAAAGCAGAATAATCCATAAAGTGCTTGTCCCATAAAATTAACATCTAAGAGCCCATTATTGTATCGCTACCACAGCAACATAAACATTTCTAACACAAAGATTTGCTTATTTTTAAAGAGAGAAGTAAAGGACTATTATGATTCTTGAAATAATAAAAAGGGTGTTTTGAGTCATACATTTCACAGCGCTATCTATGAGCCAATGAACACTTTTAAAGATATGCAAAGAAAAAACGGGGGGAAAGGGGAAATGTAGAACAGTAGAGCCACCAGGGGAAAAAATGAACAGAATAAGAAGCTGGCTAGAATCCACTCTGTAAATCAGTAAACTTAACAGCAAATTAAGCTGCAAGATTCACTGTGCTAAGGGTCAAGCTGTTGGAAGAATTTGGATCTAAGTTTCTTTCTACCGGGCAAAGATCACTAGCAGCTGAATTTGGGGTGGGGTAAAAGTGATGTAAGGGATGTGGGTGGCGCTGTGGGTTAAACCACAGAGCCTAGGGCTTGCCGATCAGAAGGTCAGCGGTTCGAATCCCCACAACGGGGTGAGCTCCCCTTGCTCAGTCCCCGCTCCTGCCAACCTAGCAGTTCAAAAGCACGTCAAAGTGCAAGTAGATAAATAGGTACCGCTCTGGCGGGAAGGTAAAAAGAATCCCCACTGAAAGCTCCTAAATATCAATTAAACATCAATTAACTTACTTTGACAGATCTGTGTGTAGTATTAACACACACAAAGGGGGGGAGGATGGAAGTGAAATTGAAAAAATGATATAATACAGTACCTGTCACCATTTGGATTTTTTTTTTCTGTTTTCCTTCCCAGGAATTAACTCTTTAAAGTATCTGATTTCTTTATGGCATAGTAAATGAGGTCCAGCAAGGTAGCCCAGAAATCTTCAGTTCTGTTAAAGAAAACAAAAAAATATTATTATTTAATAACTTTTATTAGTCACTTTTGTGCCACAGCAACTCAAAGCAAGTTACAATATTAAAAACAAACACGGACGTCCATTAAAACCAGCACTATAGAAACAACCTAAAATATAATTCTTTTTTGTTGTTGTTGAAAAACTAGGTTAAAACACCAACACACAAAAATTGTAGGTTATGAAAAGGGAAACAATCCCCCTGTCTCTCTCCCAAAAGAGGTAGTAACAGTAACAACAACAACAACAACATATTTATACCCTGTCCATCTGGTAATCATTGTAGAGCAACCTAAGAAGTTTCTGTGCCAATACTAGGCCTAAAAACCAATTGAATTTGATCTAGAAAATTCATGCAAGACAGCCTAGTATGACAACATCTGGAGGGCCTCAGGTTCCCCACCTAGCTATGCAGAACCTGGAAATATGAGTGATACACAAATATAATGCAGCCTGTATTGGCTCTGGCAGGGTCCCAGTCTACATGCAGATCATCAGGAGGCACGATGGGTTCAATTCACAATGTGCAGGGATGTGAACCGCCCTGAGACTTATGGGTATAGGGCAGTGATGGCCAAACTTGGCCCTCCAGCTGTTTTGGTACTACAATGCCCATCATCCCTGACCACTGGGTCCTGTTAGCTAAGCATGATGGGAGTTGTAGTCCCAAAACAGCTGGAGGGCCAAGTTTGGCCATCACTGATATAGGGTTATATACAAATTTAATGAATAAATAATAAATATTCTGCACAGGTGAACAACCCCCTACCTTCAATGAAGCCCCACACTGGTGCAACTGGACAATCTTGTTTAATACAGGGTTTTTGATATTCAAGTTTTGAGATTAGAAAAGTCTTCTGAAATAATTTTTAGGGCTCCAAAATGGCAGCATTTGTATTCAGCCGACCACTAAGTTGTCATTGGTACCACACACAAACCATTCCTGGTATAAAAGCTGAAGCATGACACGGCCGAGCGGGTAGGCCGTACCGTACATTCAAAGTTAGTAGCCTCATAAATCTGACAAGTCTACCATTGTGACAAGATATAGCTGCCAAATGTTTAGTACTTATATGAAATGAGAGGCGGGCAAGAAAGCAGTATGATGAAATCTTGCGCCCAATAAAAGCAATAGCAATTCCTCTACCAACTCAGATTAATTCCAGTTGGAAGTTTATTTCAAGTGGAAGAAATTCCAGGCAAAGTGGAATCGTCAGCCGCCACTGTGGTGATCTAATGTAGCAAAAGCCATATTAAGTGCAGGATGCTTTTTTCTGCCAGGCTGCTTTTAGGGAAAGCAAATGCTTAATTCACACTTTAACATCCCCTCCCCCAGCCTTGGTGGCTTTTAAACAGATTTAAAAGGGGTGAGTGGAATCAAAGCACTTTTGCAGCTATTACACAGGTATCTCAGCTTTTGAAATAATCACACCGTTAAGTATTTCAAGGCTTTCTGGATAGTCAACAATAGTATCGGGTTGCATTAATTCATGACAGGGCTGGTTATAAATGGCATGAAACAGCTGTTGCCCAGAGGATTTAACTCTGTAGTGTTATAGAGACCTCAAAGAACAAAGAAGACGAAAAAGAAGCAGGAGAAGGAATGCAGGAAAGCTTTTCAGAAGGGAAATGTCTTGCTAAGAAACTTTGCCCTGGTTACTCTTTTGGGTCCCATCAAATGCAACCAGTAATTTAGAAACCAAGAGAAGGTGCTTCCCTCTCTAAGACTGCAATCTTATACCCGGCTGCAATCTTATACCCGCTTTCCTGTGGACACGATAAAACTTACTCCAAGTAGACATGCATATCGCACTCTAAATTATGAACAAATTTTGAAGTGTCTATGTGCACACGAGCACACACACACCACACAGGTGCTAGCATTATCTGGAAATGTTAAATGTTATGCTGCCTCTGTTGCTGTTTGACGATATAATCAGCAGTTTATACCTCCAACATCTGATTTGCAAGACAAAGCTCTACTTACAATGGAAGTTTACAGTCTGTAGATTACTGAATGATTACTCTTGCTTCTGAGACTCTTGCTGAGTAATGCCACTGAAAAGTTATAGCTCAAAAGACAATTCTAAAGAAAGTATGACAAGCAAAGAACTCAAATTGGTTTCACCAAAATGCAAGATCTTTTTGCATTCTGCAATACATTTGGTGTTCAGTTGAACTTTTACAAACACTCGTTCACTCTTGCCACAAAACTACACTCTCTCTCTCTCTATATATATATATATACTGTATATATAGGTGCAGGTGTTTAAACACGGTTAGCCACATCAAATGTACTTTCGCAAGAAATTTCAGTCACATCTTCCTCCAAGCCTACAACCCCACAAAGTCTTGTATCAAGGTGTTCCTGACCAGCAGTTGAGCTGCCTTAAAAAAAAAATAGTTTGGCAACCTTGAAAACTGCACACAATTCAAATTCCACGTTTCAAGCAATCTACAACTAAGTGAAAAACATTTGCGGAAGAACTAAATGAGAGACTCCCACAGCCCTAGATAGGCTTTGTATTTTCATCTCAAATCCTCCCACCTGACGCAGTATTGCATGTTTATTGCAGCTGATTTTACAAGACCTTTTCTTAAAACAAAAAACAGCCTACATAGATTATTTGAGTCTACGCACCCTGGGCTAAGCTAACCACAGTAATAGTTTATGACATGATAAATGGCAAGCAGCAGCACCCACCAACATCTACGCCATTTTTGTATATTCTGTAGTTCTTATAGGGCTGGGTACTCTTGCAAGAAACAAGTTGTACACTAGACCAGTAAAGAGTGCTTCATTGATATGCAGAAGCCCAGCAAGGCTATTTCCATCTAGACTATCTCAGATGGTTACTAAAAAGTCATTTGTGGGATTACTATATGTTAACTTTAATGTGCCTGTGGCAGCAATCGTTCCCCCAATGCCAAGCCTGTGAATTGAGAACGCTGCCCTCAGTTCAAATGAGTGCAAGGGAGGATAGAACTCTATTATTACACGCAGAGCTGGCCTTCCAGCACTTAATACCAGCCATTGGCTTCCTGCCTGCTCAGAAATCAAAACTGTAGAAATAAATTGCTATTCACAGCGTGCCAGTAACTCTGACACAGTTACACATATAAGCACACTGGGAAATGAATCTCAGGCCGTCCAAGACGACATGTTGCAAATAAACTCCAAATAAAACCCTTCATTTATCCCTTTTTAAGCCACGTCCGCCTGGAGGGAGAGGTGTGTGCTTGGGAATAGTCAACCGCTCTGAGGTAGTGATGGATGAACCACTCGTTCTTTGTGATTTGCATGAATGATTGTTCAGAAGTCCGCATGCCTCGTTTCTACATTTCTCTACAGGCTCTTTTCGCAGACGTCCATACTAAAGTAGTGGCGTCCAGCAGATTGCCAGATGAAAGTGCCAATAGTTACTGGCTAAAGCTGTGTCAGGGCATTCAACTCGCTGCTGACAACAGCAACATTTGAAAAATGCACCAAGGCATGAAGACATGCCAACTGTCAGGAAAACAGCATTGGTGAAAACATTGCTGGAGAGCTCATCTCAGACTTCAGCAAGCAGATGAAGGGTAGGTAAAGGTAAAGGACCCCTGGGTGGTTATGTCCAGTCAAAGGTGACTGTGGGGTTGAGGCACTCAACTCGCTTTCAGGCCAAGGGAGTTGGCATTTGTTCACAGAAAGGCCAAGGGAGCCAGTGTGGTGTAGTGGTTAAGAGCGGTGGACTTGTAATCTGGGGAACCGGGTTCGCGTCTCCGCTCCTCCACATGCAGCTGCTGGGTGACCTTGGGCCAGTCACACTTCTCTGAAGTCTCTCAGCCCCACTCACCTCACAAAGTGTTGTGGGGGAGGAAGGGAAAGGAGATTGTTAGCCGCTTTGAGACTCCTTCGGGTAGTGATAAAGCGGGATATCAAATCCAAACTCTTCTTCTTCTTCTGGCTGATGTGGCTGGCATGATTAAACCGCTTCTGGAGCAACAGAACACCATGATGGAAGCCAGGGCGCACGGAAACGCCGTTTACCTTTCCGCCAGAGCGGTACCTATTTATCTACTTGCACTTTGACGTGCTTTCGAACTGCTAGGTTGGCAGAATCAGGGACCGAACAACGGGAGCTCACCCCGTTGTGGGGATTCGAACCGTCACCCTTCCAACCAGCAAGCCCAAGAGCAGGGGTCAGCAAACCTACTGTACCTCGGGACGGTGTCTCCAGCGCCGATTCTGCGGAGGGCCGGAGGAGCGCGTCCCCATGTGTGCACATGCTATTTCCGGAAATAGCTTGTGAGCATGTGCACGGGCCTCCCCTGACCCAGAGGTGCGCATGCACAAGCGTTATTTCCGGTGCTCCTCCGACCCAGAAGTGGGCAACCACGCAGCGCAGCGCAGTACAGCACAGCGCACCACAGGTAAGAGCGGGCAGCACGGGTTGCAGCGGGCCAGATAAACGAGTCCCTCGGCCCTTATCCGGCCTGCAGGTCTTAAGTTTGGGGACCCCTGCCCAAGCGGCTCAGTGGTTTAGACAAAGCGCCACCCGCGTCCCCATCTGCAGCAAGCAGATGACGCAATGAGCAGAGCACCAACAAGAACTATACTTGCATAAAGAAACCATGGTCTCAGAGACTGCAGTAGACATCATCCAGACTCTGCCTGTCTTGTAAGAGTTAGATATCCCTCCTCCCCTTGAAGAACTGAAGGATGCCATCAACTTCTAGGCAGGTGGAAAAGCCTCAGGACAGGATGGGATCCCAACAGAAGTGCTGAAACCAACCTCATTTCCTCCCTTAGGACACACCTCCATGGCTTTGTCTTTCAGTGATGGGGGAAATCATCTGTGCCACAAGACATGCACGACTCCGGCACTGTGACCCTCTGTATTAGAAGAAAGGTGATTGCCATGATTGTAACAACTACCGTGGAATCTCCCTACTCAGTACTGTGGGGGAAAGCCATTGCCTGGTGTTGTTCTCAACAGAACACAGTTACTCGCGGACAATGCGACTGTACCGACATCCAGTCTGCTGTCAACAACACAGATCTGGATACTGAACATTTTTTACTGGATTTAGAGGCAGGAGAGAAAGAGCTGGGAGTCAACAGCGCATTGGTCTTATATACAGGCGCACAAACCAGGTGTATGGGAAATTCTCGTGCATACTTACCCCAAACTTTAAATCTCTTCATAACTTATAAAGATTTAATTTGCTTTAAAAATTATAAACAAAAACGCTGATATTTTTCACCACATATGGGTTGTTGTTCTTTGTCCTTTTAGATGCACCTAGCAGTTCTCCGTTACTCTGCTGTAGATCAACTTTCAGATATTTTGGACGGCAATTCCCATCAGCCTTAATCCATTTATATGTAAAGCATATTTTAAAAATACAGCTGTGACTGAAAGTTGCATGTGTGTGCAAAATTATAGGCGTTTCATGTATAAAACCAACTCGCAATAGCACATACAACCAGCTGTCAGAGCATTCACAGAAACTAATTTAAACGGACCTTTTAGATACTAGCAAAATCCTGGGTAAGCACCATTTTAATCAGGTGGCAGTTTGTGTGGATATTCATTCTACTAGCAGGGGCTGATGGGAGTTGTAGTCAAAAAAAACCTGGAGGATACACCAGGTTGGCAAAAACTACTGTAGATATTGAGGTCATGTGATCAATCACACAGCTTATTATCACTGAAGAAAAACAAACCACTAATTATTTTGGCAACCACATCACACCAACAGGGAGTGGGGAAAATCCATTTGAATATGAATGACTGGAAGCCTGGAACAACTTAAATAGAATAGCATAATAGTGATCTTCAAAGGAAACGTAAGTTTTCTTGAGGCTCTGTTATACGAATTACAACAACGCTCTAGATTCATTATAAAAGCTGGAATTATTACAACTTTGCAGTGCAATGTTCAAAGCGTCCAAATATATAAAAGGAAAAGATACTCCAAGATGCAATTAAAGCATTTATAAACCTCTCTCTTTCTGCTTCCTGTTTATGCCTCCTTACTAGGAGACCCAGGCAAATATCCAACCGCTAAATCTAAGTGCTTGTTAATTTCAAAACCCTGCCAAAATAAAAGCTCTGGGGGAAATTAGGCAGTGGGGAAAGAACATCCCCTAACCCCCAACACTGGAAGGCTAATAGTGAACACATACTGTAGAATATGCAAATTTTGGGGGGAAATCGGCAAACTTTATTTATTGTTTTGCAATAATTTTGTGGTGGTTTCTTAGGGGAACCAGTATCTGTGTCACATTCATTCACTTTTAGTGAAGGCAGATCAAAAAGTTACATAGCCGCCTTTTCCACATTCCCAGTGTAGCTCTCCTAACTTGACGAAGGACAGGGAGTGCAAGTTTGCAACGTACTTAATTGTCGAAGGTGGAAAAAAATCTTCCAATATCAGGCATTTTGCTGTGCTCCGGAGATTCCATAGCTCATGAGCCATGGGATGGTTCCAGAAACTTAATTCCCAAATGGGGCAACGGCAGAGAAAGTTGGACAGGAATCCACACTTCCAACAGTTATAGTTAGACAACCACATCCTTACAACAGAGGCCACTGCAGGGTCTATTAGGTCAGAAACGACAGGGTTTTGTTGAGGCAAATTTATTTTAAGGTTCACAGAGGATGCAACAATAAAACCGGCATACACTTAAAACGACCTCGTAAGGCTTGCAGCCCCAAACCTCACTAACTATAAATATGTACGTATGTGTTGG
The DNA here is from genome assembly GCF_964234715.1 of Podarcis melisellensis. Taxonomy (NCBI): domain Eukaryota; kingdom Metazoa; phylum Chordata; class Lepidosauria; order Squamata; family Lacertidae; genus Podarcis; species Podarcis melisellensis. Next base: position 11,773,028 of record NC_138543.1, read on the forward strand.
CTACTACTGCAAGTACCGTTCTAAAAATGGTAGCCACAGAACTGTCCTGCGCACGCTGTGCTTCACCATGAAAGTAAAGTGAGAACATCTGCGAAAAGAAACTTCTGCCAGAGGATGAAATGCTAAACCACAAAGCCTGCATTTCGGTCTACTGTGAGTAATATGCTCCTTGACACTTAAACCTATTAACTTAACACTCCCGTTTCCATTTTTTATTTTTTTGTATTTTTACAATAGGTTTAACTGTGAAAATAACCACAGGGTTTTACTGTGTGGTGAGGCTACTATTTCTCTTTTTATCACACCGGACCCTGGGACCTAAAACGGCCGTCAAGTGGTTCTCCACCTCCTGCCTGAGAGGTTTTCATAGCGACTTGCTCAACTGCTGTTCTGTCATGGCATGTCAATGCAGTCCAACCATATGGGCAAACCACAGCAAGAGAATACTAATGAACACCACAACTTTTCCGAGGTAAGTGAAAGGCAATTCTGTTAAAAACCTTGCAGCAGGCCTGGCCTGACTATGAGGCAGACTGAGGCATCCACCAAGAGGCGGTGTCATGCCTGCCCCGCTGCCTCCAATGGAGAAGGGGCAGCAGCTTCTTGCGAGATCTTGTGCGCCCCGTGAGATCTTGCTGATGTCATGGGAGTTCTAACTCAATATTGATCCACTTTTCAAAATAAACCAACAAGGAAAATATGGAATAAAAGCCCCCCCCCGCATGCTAATTAGATCTAAAGATCTGTTAAAACAAGATTTTGAGTCACATAACGGAGAGTGACAGACTGATAAGATGAAGATGGACAATTAGAATTAGGAAATTGGAACCAAGAGGCAAGAAAGCAGAATATAAACAAAAGATATTGCCTCTAGAAACCAGGACATGGGGAGTCCCCTGAAATTATTTGAATCTGGAATATATAATTGGTGATATTGTATTGTATTGTATTTGATTTGTTAATAATCGGAAGATTTTTATTGGAAACTGATATATATATGTCTCCAGAGCAGATTCCAGCATATAGTTAGCAGAGTAAAAACTTAAACATGTTGCAGGATTCCCAAACAATAGACCAGAGGCAATGGTATTTCATCCAGCAGAGCTGTACTGCTACTGAAGGCAAATGAGCATAATGGTCGCAAATCCAATACATTCAGGATTGGCCCTGTCCATAAGAAATCCAGTTGCGGCAGACTTAATTTAAACTTACAATAACTTATAAGAAGTCTAAACCTCAACACTAAGCATACTATGTACAGAACACCACTCCAGAAGGAAAAGAGATAGAAAGAGAAAGTGAAACCAGGCTCCTTATGGCCTTACTATTATAGTCAGCATGACCTTGAAGAGGAGATAACAGGACCAGTTTAAGCCAACTGTACTCAGCTTCTCTGAAGGAATAACCCAAACATCATAAACCTTCTTGCTAGTTTCTTTCACACGGGGAAGCCTCCCAAACCCTCTTGAAATAATTAGAATAGGAAAGATCTCTACACATCAGATCAATACTTTCTGTACTAAGAAATGCAAACCAACAGCTGGAACCTGCCTCACAACCCAGGTGTGGAAGGCTTTGGTGTGACACATGCTGCGCCTGGTCTGGGGACAAATGGAGGTGTGTTTTTTCCGTTGGCAGAAAAGTAGGGCAGATTCAGACAGAGTCTCTGGGCAGGCAGGATTTCGCCCCCATATGTCTTCTCTTTTCGTCGTCGCCCGCCACATTTCATAAAAATGTACCGTATTTTTCGCTCTATAACACGCACCCAACCATAACACGCACGTAGTTTTTAGAGGAGGAAAATCCGTAGGCATGCCACCCGTAGGCATTTCGTCCATAACACGCACAGACATTTCCCCTTACTTTCTAGGAGGAAAAAAGTGAGTGTTCTGGTGCAAAAAATACGGTACTCAATGGTATGTGACAGTCATTAAAATCAATGTGCTCAAATGAACCTTATTCTTTCCATACATGCCTTCCTTGACGGGCCTAACCCATAATCAGCACAAGTCGAACTCACCGGTATGCGGCCCAAGAACATCATCAGATGGAGAGATTGCCCTCGTGTCTACCTTACATAAAGGCAATAGACAGACAGACAAGGATGTTTTGCATTCTTTTCTCGTGCCAACCTTCCATGATGGAATAGGACTACTTAGCAAGAACATTCTTCTCTATATTAAAAAGTGTGCGTGGCATCGTGGCAATCACGAAAAGAAAACAAAGGTAGTTTTGAAGATCTGCCTCCTTGTTTGTTTTTCATCCTCCCTTCCACACAAAAAAGCTCTGTCTCTTTTTCTGAAGGCAAAAGCAAAGAACAGGAAGAAAACTAAAAGGAAAAGCACCCCGAGGAGTCTTCGCCCTCCTTATAAAAACAAACAACAGCGGGGGAAAGAATACTACTAAACAGAATACAGGGGAACGTTCTGGGAAGGCTGCAAACCTGTTGTCTTTCTAATAACTCCAAAGAATGAATCCACATTATATAACAATCAAATTTAATGTTACCAAGGAAGTAAGAATGAACAATTCCCTTGAGGCCAAATCCTTCTGGAAACATTAATTCAGCCACATTCAGCCAACTCAACATATCAGCGCTCAGAAGCAAAAAACTTTGATTTTGGGGGCTTCACTTAACAGCCTGTGCTTTGAAAGAGAAGCCCAGATCAGAAACAGGAATGAGTTATGTCTGAGTGACCAAACCATTTTAATGCATTTTACCTGTCTTCCAAATCAGTCCAATGGCCGGCACGCCGGCACAAATTCTCCATCTGTGGTACCGCAAACAGATCTGAGACATCGTGAAAGGCAAACATTGTGGGTTGGTTATGGGAAGTGTCAGATTCAGAGTCATGCAAAATTGTTATGTGGTGCAGAAATCCTTACTGCCATAGCCAGTGTGGTGTAGTGGTTAAGAGCGGTAGTCTCGTAATCTGGTGAACCGGGTTCGATTCCCCGCTCCTCCACATGCAGCTGCTGGGTGACCTTGGGCCAGTCACACTTCTTTGAGGTCTCTCAGCCCCACTCACCTCACAGAGTGTTTGTTGTGGGGGAGGAAGGGAAAGGAGAATGTTAGCCGCTTTGAGACTCCTTTGGATAGTGATAAAGCGGGATATCAAATCCAAACAACTCCTCTTCTTCTTCTTTGACTACATGTCCAATGTTCGTCCTTTTTCTTAGTAAGGTCCTAGGACAGGATGGCAACTAGCAGGCAACACAACAGTTAAGAACTTCCCTTCTTCCGCATACATAAATGAGTGTGCCTTCTTTTGTCAAACGGTGCTGTCATGGCCACAACCAGGGTGAAGTAGTGATCCTGAGTGTGCTAACTTTGTTTCATTTTTTAGATTATTGTTATGGGCCCCAGTCTAGCCAAAAATGGTGGTGAATAAGTCCTACTGAAAGTAAAAGCATGTACCGTATATTCAACCACAGCTTAACTTGTTCCATTGGTTTCCAATGGGACTCTCGGTGTAACTACATTAAGGTTGCCTAAAGAATCTTTAAGGGACGCGGGTGGCGCTGTGGTCTAAACCACTGAGCACCTTGGGCTTGCCAATCAGAATTGCACCTAGATTGGGGCATTCAGCCATACATTTGCCCTGCAGCGTTTTAAACACCACAGAGTAACACAAGAGTTAAACAGTGATGTGAGTTTGCTGGAAATTTTTGAATTGCAAAATTTGCCAAAAAGCCTTCCTGTGCAAATTGAAGGTAATTCACGTTTGTTTGTTTGTTTTTGTTTGTTTGTTTGTTTCAGTCTGCATCAGAAAAGTGATATGATTTAGCATGTTTACTGCATTTGTGTTCAGTGAACAAAGCTTAAAAAAACAACAGTGAAATGGTCAAACTTGTCTAATATTTATTTACAATTGGCATCCATTGGTTGTTACAAATGAACTTATAGAAGCAGAAGATTTCCCTGAAGAAATAAAGTTCTGGGAAATTTTAGGCCCTGTGTCACTAGAGCAAGGTCCCTGCCTCCAAGCAGCTTACAGTCCAAAGGAGCCTAGGACTGGAGCTACCGTATTTTTCGCTCTATAAGACGCACCAGACCACAAGACGCACCTAGTTTTTGGAGGAGAAAAACAAGAAAAAAAAAATCTGAATCTCAGAAGCCAGAACAGCAAGAGAGATTGCTGTGCAGTGAAAGCAGCGATCCCTCTTGCTGTTCTGGCTTCTGGGATAGCTGCGCAGCCTGCATTCGGTCCATAAGATGCACACACATTTCCCCTTACTTTTTAGGAGAGAAAAAGTGAGTCTTATAGAGCAAAAAATACGGTAATTTGACTTAGCTAATTTGATCTGCAAAAAGAAAGGAATGATTTACAACAGCAATTGGCTGTGTGTGTGTGTGTGTGTGTGTGTGTGTATGGAGTGGAAAGGAAATCTGTATAAACTGTGGGGATTCGTTACGCAATTCAACACCACTATTTTTTAGCAGCAGGCCCAGATCAGAACAGAATCGCAGAGAGCAAATTGTGAAACAAACCTGTACTGCCATGTCTTATACATACTTTTTGGGTCATGTTTTAAATGCATCAGTTCAATTAAGGAGTAACGTTAAAAAATAACAACACTTTTTAGACAGCACTGTTTGTTCCTTCACACAAAGCTTTGGGTTGGCATGAAGTATAGGTCACTTTGACCTTTATGCTAATAACTGGGTATCAGAAATCTACTGCATTTTTGTATCATATAATTTGCCTCTCTCCTCTGTTCACAAACCCAGGTGCAGATCTTTCAATACATGCACTTCAAATTTCATATCAAGTTGTGCAAGAGCATGACTGCGTGGGGATTAATGGAAGCTCTACTTGCACAACAGCCTCATTGGTGTTACATGAGTTTTAACTCCTGCAAAGCTTAATACGAGCTTTTCCCCCACCCAATCAAAATGAAATACAGTGTGGAGAGCCATTTATGACAAGCTGATGATAAAAAAGAGGCACATATGAAAAGTAGATAAAAAGAATTTTCATATCCCAAGACTCCACTGCCATAACTATTAAGAGTCATGCTTACAAGTGTGCGTTTCATGCGTAAAGTGATATGGCAAGACAGGGAGGGGACAAGAAAACTGAGAACTGATCACAGATGCATCATAGAAGGGTGTTGATAGCCTTGATCCCAGGTTCTGCTAGAAGGGACAGGTACTGAGTCTATTCTTTCACACTCACAAACACAAACTCAGAAGGTCCTGCAGATCTGGTTACTAGAGCTTCAAGTTTCAAGGTGCACAGTCCAGTTTTGCTTGAGAAATTGAGAAACAAAACGGCACAGCAAAAACACTCAGGTCACACGTAAACTGCAAGTATGTGGCCTACCAGAAAGGAGGCCATGGCTGCTTCGCTCGTGCTTTAGCTCTTCTGCTGCTGTGCTGACCTAACCCATGGTTTGGCTTGGGCTGCTGTCCAAACCTAGGCTAGCTCTCCCAGTCAAATCATGAGCTGTAAAAACCCTTTGGTTGCAGCTTGTGGTTTGTGATGGCTGAGCCCAGCTCAGCAGCAGAATGACTTGAGGAAGGGCAAAGTGATCATTATCTCTTCTCCAAGAGAGCCTGCATGTTTCCTCATTTGCGCTATGCCATGAACTGGCATGAGGGATGCAGGTGGCGCTGCGAGTTAAACCAGAGCCTAGGACTTGCCGATCAGAAGGTCGGTGGTTCGAATCCCCGCAACAGGGTGAGCTCCCATTGCTCAATCCCTGCTCCTGCCAACCTAGCAGCTCGAAAGCACATCAAAGTGCAAGTAGATAAATAGGTACCGCTCCGGTGGGAAGGTAAACGGCGTTTCCGTGCGCTGCTCTGGTTCGCCAGAAGCAGCTTAGTCATGCTGGCCACATGACCCGGAAGCTGTACGCCGGCTCCCTCGGCCAATAAAGCGAGATGAGTGCCGCAACAGCAGAGTCGGCCATGACTGGACCTAAGGGTCAGGGGTCCCTTTACCTTTATGAACTGGTTTAGCTTTATGTGCAAACGAAGTCATTCTCACTCACCTATATAATTCACATTACCATTCTACTATATACAGTGGTACCTTGGTACTCAAACGCCTTGGTTCTCAAACGCTGAAAACCCGGAAGTGTTCCAGTTTTCGAAAGCCAAACGTCCAATGCGGCTGTCGGCTATTATTTCTGGGGCGCCTGCACTAATCAGAAGCTGCGTCTTGGTTTTCGAACATTTTGGAAGTCAGACGGACTTCCAGAATGGCTCTTTTGTTTCTGCTATTTATTTTGCGTTTTTGTTTTGAGGCTTTTTCGGTGAATTTGTTTTTGTGACTGTGTGGAACCCAGTTCAGCTACTGACTGATTGTGCGCCTGCAGAAATGGATAAAAGCCCCCCATCCAAACAAGGACTATCATCAGTGCAGGTAAGGAAAAAAAGTAATTTTAATTTTTATCACCTACAATACTGTCTTATTTATTTTATAGTACAGTACATTGATTATTGCTTTCATTTTATGGATCAATGGTCTCGTTAGATAGTAAAATTCATGTTAAATTGCTGTTTTAGGGGTTGCTTTTAAAAGTCTGGAACGGATTAATCCATTTTGCATTACTTTACATGGGAAAGCACACCTTGGTTTTGGAATGCTTTGGTTTTGGAACGGACTTCTGGAACGGATTAGGTTTGAGAACCAAGGTACCACTGTACATATGACAGAAACTTGAGTTCCACCTGGCCCATAATCAAACACATGCAACCAGAGCTTGCCTTGGTGCAAGTTGGGCTGTTTACCTTGTAGGGTTTTCTTTGCAAACAGCAGGACTTTGATGGAAGACAAAACAGCTGCATTATGCATGGCCATTCAGTGCACTGTGGTTGGCAAAGTGCTTATCAATTACCTGGGTTTTGCAGCCACAAATAAGGAGGTTATCAAATAAGGAGCGCCCCACAGCTATGATGTCACAAATGACAGTCTGACAGTCCTGGGAGTCAGAAAGTACAGACCGCAGTTCATGGAGCTCCCTGTGCTTCTGCTCATTATTATTTATCAAAGCTTTCAAACAGAGAGGCTGGATTCAGCATTCAAGAAGAAACAAATAAGAAAAGATTCACCAAAAGGGCATGAGCAACGGCAGTGCCACAGGGAACAATTACACCCACCCACACCCACACTGAATGTAAATATTCTCAGGGTGCCTTACACAATATATGTATCACAAGATAGTTACAAAATTAAAAAGCATAAAAGAGTGAATAAAAACCTTGTGGTAATAAAATCGTTTGTGGTGTAACAATTAAGCTGAGAAAAAAGAAATGTTTTCACCTGCTGCCAAAACAAAGGAGCATAGCAGGCACAAGGTGAGCTTCCCCGGGGATAGAATTTCATGAACAGGGTGTCACCATTGACAACGCTTTCTCCCACTGCCACCCACCTCCCTTCTAATGGTAGTGGCGCCTGGAGGACAACGTCAGATGATGATCTGGTGCAATCTTCCCCAACCCTGGATGCCCAGATGTTGTCTGAGCACAATTCCCATCATCCCTGACCATACTGGTTTGGGCTGATAGGAGTTACAGTCCAACAACAGCTGGGACTCAAGGTTGGGAAACGATGATCTGAGGTGTGGACAGGCTGATGTGGAGGGGCATGTTCCTTCAGGAGGCAGGTGTTTCTTCAGGTACCCAAGCCACATAGGGCTTTAAAGGGTAAGCAATGGCGCTCATATTGTGCTCAAAACGAACCAGTAACCAACATGCTTTTGGCCGGGTTGGCCTTCAGTACAACCTTGATGGCAGAAATTGAGGAGGAATTAAAGAACCTTTTATTGAGGGTGAAAGAGGAGAGCGCAAAATATGGTCTGAAGCTCAACATCAAAAAAACGAAGATTGTGGCCACTGGTCCCATCACCTCCTGGCAAATAGAAGGAGAAGAAATGGAGGCAGTGAGAGATTTTACTTTCTTGGGCTCCATGATCACTGCAGATGGTGACAGCAGCCATGAAATTAAGAGACACCTGCTTCTTGGGAGGAAAGCAATGACAAACCTAGACAGCATCTTAAAAAGTAGAGACATCACCTTGCCAACAAAGGTCCGTATAGTAAAAGCTATGGTTTTCCCAGTAGTGCTGTATGGAAGTGAGAGCTGGACCATAAAGAAGGCAGATCACCGAAGAATTGATGCTTTTGAATTATGGTGCTGGAGGAGATTCTTGAGAGTCCCATGGACTGCAAGAAGAACAAACCGATCCATTCTTAAGGAAATCAGCCCTGACTGCTCACTGGAAGGACAGATCGTGAAGCTGAGGCTCCAATACTTTGGCCACCTCATGAGAAGAGAAGACTCCCTGGAAAAGACCCTGATGTTGGGAAAGATGGAGGGCACAAGGAGAAGGGGACGACAGAGGACGAGATGGTTGGATAGTGTCTTCGAAGCTACAAACATGAGTCTGACCAAACTGCGGGAGGCAGTGGAAGACAGAAGTGCCTGGCGTGCTCTGGTCCATGGGGTCACGAAGAGTCGGACACGACTAAACGACTAAACAACAACAACACCAACTAACAATAAATAAAATATATAGCGTCTTCTCCTACATGGAGAGCACGTGTTGCGGTGGGGTCTTACAAGACACCCCACTGTTGCTGGGCGGGTAAAGGTAGTTGGCCACAATTGCGATTGGGCTCCTCTTGTCATTGGGGAGAATTTTATGTTGCCGTTTTTCGACTGACAGCCAAGAAGTTTTATATTCCCTGTGCACAGCGTTGAGCTTCCTCTTTTCGCTGCGTGCATCAGATTACCCGCCCACCCTCCCTATATTTAGGGTTGTTCGCTTTGACCTTGCTATGCCTCTCATGGGGTCGTCTTCTTTGGGGCAGGGGCCTGATAGGAATTTTGTCCATTTGGCTGATTGGCTGCTGCCATTTGGTTTTTGCCTACTGCGTAGCAAATCGTCACAACTTGTAAGGTTGCGGTTAGGCATTGGTTTTATGAATTGGTTGGTGGAGGGGCATGGATTGGCTGTGCCTGCCCCTCCAATGCTGCTGCTGCAAGGCAATTCCGGTAAAGGAATCCAGGGGCTCACCATGCTTTTGTCCGAACCCCTGTCAAGGGGCTAGGGCCACACAAGAGCCCCTGGGATCATTTGAGGAGAGGTGAGGGCATGGTCCCCAGCTCCATCTTTCTCCCCAAAATGTTTTCCCTTTCTGACTTTTGCAGCGGTGCGAATGTCAGTCTGTCCCCAGGCAGGGTCAGATAGTCGCAACCAATGCCTAAGCAACCACTCACATTATTTGTATTTTAATAAAGTTGTGGCCAAAATTATGCCAAAAACCTTAAACAGAAATTCTGTGTGAATTGTGTTTTATTGGGGTGGCTTGGGGACCTCGACACGCAAACAGTCAATAGCTCAGCAGAACGGCATGGCTGGGGCTTCATTGCTCTCCTGCCTTCCCAACAACACACATCACTGCCGCTAAGCAAAAGGTCAAGGAAGGTTGTGGGAGCTCGGTGCATGAGCATTGGAGGACTGGTTCTGTTGCTGAGTGAGTCTGCACCATGAATAGCTCCTGCTACCTTGACCTTCTCCTTCTCAGTAAGAGGCAGGGACATGTGGAGAGCCGCCTTGGCTGCTACTGTGCACAGTCTCATCCTTTCCCAGTCCAATTTGCGTAGTGTAGGAGAGAAATAGAAGACTCCTTGTTTCGTATCCTGCCAACACTTCCCCTCAAATCCCTCTTCTCAGAATTATGAATCCAGATGATGTCATATAGAAGCTGCTTTCTGTGAACACCTGTTTCTACAGCAAGGTCAAGACATATCTAAAGAGCCAGGAAATGAAGGATTTGTGTTTTGAATTGCACCACACTTAAATTTCGGCATACAGTGGTACCTCAGGTTAAGTACTTAATTCGTTCCGGAGGTCCGTTCTTAACTTGAAACTGTTCTTAACCTGAAGCACCACTTTAGCTAATGGGGCCCCCTGCTGCTGCTGCCGCTGCGCCACCAGAGCACAATTTCTGTTCTCATCCTGAAGCAAAGTTCTTAACCTGAAGCACTATTTCTGGGTTAGCAGAGTCTGTAACCTGAAGCGTATGTAACCTGAGGCACCACTGTAATGTTTTTTGCTTGAGAAACCAGACTGAGCACTTCATCTTTTGAATAAGTGTAACAGGTTTTTTTTACAAATGCAAGTAGCGAAATTAACAATGAACTAGCTTCAAACCACCTCATAAATTTATGACAAGTTTTTAAATGTGTGCCTTCCAACTTCTGAAGTCTTCTCCACCCCCAAGACTTTTCCTAGTATCAGAAAGCAGATGCAGGGAGCCTCTGGAATAAAAAAGCACCACACCAGCACTTCTTAGCATATTAGAAAGATGTATATTTCCCTTTTACATGAATTAGCTGGCCTAATTATAGTAATCACACGAAATGTCACATAAACCCCCCCCCCAAAACCATTGGCATGCCTTATTACCACATGCAACAAGCCGTGTTTTTCTTCGCACTTGTTGCAAACAAACCAGCTTCCCACATGAACTGGGCTATGACACCAACTCAGCCTAGAAAACAAAGACCAGCCAAATCCAGACTGCCATTTCTCCCAGCACTTGTTGCTAGGAAACCTTTCATCCGCTGGCTCATTTGTCGATTATCATTTATTAGGCAGAAGTTTAAATCATTTTAAAACACAGGCTTCATTTTAGCTTTGTTCACGCAGAGAGAGAGAGAGAGCGCGCACACAAACTTTTAACAGTTTATTACCCATCAGTTGTAGGTTCACCCTGAGGGCAGATTTTGAAATAAATGTATTGTAGCTCCTGTAGGAACCAAAAGAACCTTTTTGGTGAGCTGCTTGTTCTGAACACCTCACAGCATGTGTAAGGTATTTGTCATAATAAACCATTTCTTCCATGACTGAACTAAGCTAATGTTCTAAATATTGCTCAAGAAAGGAAAAAGGGGGGGGGACTTTAAGTATTTATGGTATTCTGCTATTAAGCTTTTTAGCTTGAACTCATTTTTAAAAATTAAAATAAAACACGTTATTTTTAGCTCCGATATTGCTTAAAAGATTAGAAGCCTGCCCTCAGCATCACGGCAAATTGACTGCTAGCCATTACGCTGCTGCACTTACAATGACCCCCATTTTCAAGATTTCCAGCATGCCCTTGACAGGATTGGAGGCCATTTGTTAATGTGGCTTGACACCGCGTTTTTAAAAGCAAAAGGTGACGGTGCCAAGCTAAGCTTAGCGATGGCGATCCAGCTACTCGCACTTTAAAAGCTATGTGCTCAAACTAAATGCAAGCTATCAATCCAGTGCCCTAATATTTTGTCCCATTCATTCAAGTTCCTGTGCAGAGATCATCCTCTCGATGAGCTATCACATTCACAAAAAGGATGCTGCGCACACGGTCCCCGTAACCGGATTGGGTGTGGTGTATTACATTGGGCCCTGGCCTTCGATCAGGGAGGGTGAAATATAAATCCCAGCTTAGGTATTAAGTCCTGAGCAAGTCATTGGGAGGTCACTGATTGACTGCAGCGCTCCGTGGCTTAGAAAGAAGCTTCCTGAGGCTTTCTACCCCTCAAGATCCTATACCTTGGTTCTCAAACTCAATCCGTCCTGGAAGTCCGTTCCAAAACCAAAGCGTTCCAAAACCAAGGTGCGCTTTCCCATAGAAAGTAATGCAAAATGGATTGATCCATTCCGAACTTTTAAAAACAACCCCTAAAACAGGAATTCAACGTGAATTTTACTATCTAATGAGACCATCAATACCTAAATTGAAAGCAATAAACCAGGGGTCAGCAAGTTTTAGCTTGCCTGGGCTGGATCGGTCCCACGGAGATCTGTCCGTGGGCCGGATCACGCGCCCGCCCGCAATTTTCAGCATCTGTGTCTGTGCATATGCGATTTTTGGTGCCACGGAAGCAAGTCCCCGCGCCACGATGGGGGGGAGGTCAGCGGTTCCCCCAGTTGACATGCTGGGCGTCCCTGGTTCCCCCTTGGCAATGGCAGCGGCAGTATCGGCAGCCCGGAGCCAGCCTGGTAGTGCAGTTGGCTCTGGCTGGCTTCAGTGGCTGCTTGCTGCCGTGGCGCCCGCCATTTTGCCTCGCCGGAAGTCCCCAATGATGTGTCTTGTGCCGCTGAACCAGTCATGCAACAGTCATTCCCTACTAATAAATCTACAACACTTAAAATATAAATCCGGGGACATCCCAGGGACAGATTTTGTCCGGGGACAGATTTGTAAATCCGGGGACTGTCCCCCGGGAAACAGGGATGTCTGGTAACCATACCCCATACCCCTCGGGGGTGAGCCCCACATGCCTGCCCCGGGCAGCGCAGGCGTACGCTCCGCCGCTGTTGCCAGGGTCCAAAATAGCATCTTCCACATAAAAGGCACCTTCTAGCACTGAACGGCAGCCCTTCAAGTATACCCAGGCAATTATAGCCACTTAGCCAGCAAAGAAACTCCCATTATATCAATAAGAGTATTTTCATTTTTTTAAAAAAAGAACTCTTCAGGGGACTCGAGGGAAAAAGTATCTCACAACAAGAAGACGGAATGGTTCCTGCTGCTAAGCTCCTGGCTTCATTCACACTTCCTTCGAGCTGTGAACAGAAGCTTGTCTCCCTTTTACACAGGAGAAATTGACTCATTTCTGAGTGGGGAGTTCACCTTAAGGAATAAATCCATCACCACTGCTACTATTGTTATCAGTGATGTGTGAGAAGTTTTACAGTGAAAACTAGGGTGATTTGCATCAGTAAAAAATCTGATGTCCCAGAAAGTAATCTAATTTAGCCTTCTTTTGGGGGGAGGGGTGGGCGGGTTACGTGCACTGAAAAGCTAGAAACATCGAAACTGCCAAGCATTGACTAACACTGTATTTGCAATTGGCAACAAATCATTGTTACTAAAAGGATATTTTAATGTGGATAAATAAGGCAGCTGAAATGTTTCAATTGTACATCACCGTTTGTTAAATATTATTTGTATACCACTTGCAATAGAGGCTAATTGCTGGCAAATGAAGTAATGACGAGACAAAAAGAGGGAAGTTTGGACAGAGAAGAAAGGCAGGAAGATTGGACTCTGCAAAGGTAATCTGTAATTAATAAAACACAGCACCTCTATTAAAACAAACAATTGCCATTCCAAATGGGCGAGAATATCATTTTTTGTTGCTTTTCTTAAAACACACACACGGGTTCCCTATAAAGAAGAATCAGAAGTAAAAACATCAAGTCACAGGAAGTTTTTAAGTGAGAGAAATAAAGAACTGTTATGTAGCCTACAGCAGAAAAGAAAGAAACTATGACACAAGGCAAAGTGAAATAACAGCAAAAGATGACCAAGGAAGCGTCAAAAGGAAAGCCAAGTAGCAGAAGAACTATAGGAACAAAAGTGCAAGAGATTGCTTTACTTGCAACATGGACATTTGAATTTAATAATTTTACTATAAAAATACCAGATTGTTGCATCAAGCACTTAATATTTTCCCTAGTGAGAAACTAGTTTTGCTCTACAGCAACTTTTTCTTTTTTTTATTTTTTTTGGGGGGGAAAGGGCTTGCTGCCATGGCAAAAGAACTAAGCCGCAAGTACCAACTCTAGCCAACTTTGGCATCTGGACTGGCAGAACTCCTTTGAAGACCACATTTGACCCAGAGGCTGCCAGTCGCTAACGCCCAACTTAAATGCACAATTAATAATGTGCATTCTATGTGCAATTTATCCAACTGTATGGGATAACCATATTAGCCTGATCTCCTTTATTTACTTCCACTGAGAGCCAAATTTACACAAGCACAAAAGAATCTTTGCTAAATAATTCTTAGGAAGTTTAGTAAACCTCTGGATTCATTCAGTCTGTCTGCCACACCTCTTCGTTTCAATTTGTTCTGCTAGCTACTTCCTTCTTGATCCAAAATATCATGTATCCAACACTTCTAGAGAGTGACAAATTGTGTTTTTCCTGAAATAGCCGCTACTGTCCAGTCATTCGTACTAGTTTCTAACCCTGATATCTTTGCACAAAGGTACCTAAAATTCGGGACGCGGGTGGCGCTGTGGGTAAAAGCCTCAGCACCTAGGGCTTGCCGATCGAAAGGTCAGCGGTTCGAATCCCCGTGGCGGGGTGCGCTCCCGTTGCTTGGTCCCAGCGCCTGCCAACCTAGCAGTTCGAAAGCACCCTCAGGTGCAAGTAGATAAATAGGGACCGCTTTCTAGCGGGAAGGTAAACGGCGTTTCCGTGTGCAGCTCTGGCTCGCCAGAGCAGCGATGTCACGCTGGCCACGTGACCCGGAAGTGTCTTCGGACAGCGCTGGCCCCTGGCCTCTTGAGTGAGATGGGCGCACAACCCCAGAGTCTGGCAAGACTAGCCCGTACGGGCAGGGGTACCTTTACCTTTACTTTTACTACCTAAAATTCAGATGAGAAAAGGTCAACCTGCGGGCTAGATACTGCATCAACTGACGTGGTTGTGTGAGCGCTTGTGTATATTCAGAAGTTGAAATCAATTCCAGAAGCATGGGGTCAGGGCCAGCAACATAAAATCCCCATTGTCTTCCAATTATTGTCACACAGAGCCAGAAACAGAGCCAAATAAATTGATTATAATTACATACTTTAGCAGGGAATAAACAGCAAAACCAAACAAAGGCATCTTGAATCACCAAGTGTGGTATCCCTGAAAAAGTATCCTATGTCAACGTTTTATCAAATTAGGTGTTTGTTCATGGATTTGAAATAGGTTGTATGATCAAGAAAGCTCTTCTGCTAATGCTCATCAGGAATGTAAGAACAAGTTTATTTATAAAATATTTAACAGCTTACAATGCAACAATTATTTTCAGGGAAACAACATATTCAGTGCAGCCTGAAAATTTTAAGAGATTCCTAGGTATCTGGTATGCAAGGACTTAAGGCAAAACACCTAATATTTTGAAAGGTTTCCGTGACTTTTTAGGTTACCTGTGCCACTGAACTCTTCAGAAGTTAGAATATAATACTAAACTATAATGAAATTTTATTAGCATGCATATCAAAAAGAACTGCTCAGTGGTTGATACTTATGCATATAAAATACAGCCTGCATTTCCAGTTGAAACAAAAAAATGCTTTCTTTCACCACTGCGCAAACAGACTCGAATGCAGAACACAAATTGCTTCCAGAATTATAAACAACCGAACACGAGCCTACATAATGGCAATTCTCTCTGCATTTGTGGGCAGATGCCAAAAGTTAGAATAAGCAGAGTGAATTTGTTTAATCATAACCACTGTAAGCTGCTCATCTTTGTAGGAGAATGCCATTGATTTGTAGCTAGAATTCCACTGCGTGAACTGATGGAAACATTTGCTCAGATAAGCTGGTTAGATGTAATTCAGCCCAGATGTCTAACGAGGCTACCAGTCTTTATTAGATGAGATTTCCAAAACACGAAAAGCGAGAAGGACAAGGACGATCATGCTATGTACATATTAAATTCAGATTATATATGAGCATTTGCCTCCAAACTGCAAACAACTCGCAAAGAGAAAAGCCTATATGAGTTCTAGTACCAAAAACAAATTCCTAGCCTGAGCATATGCTCAGAGACACCCTGTTCCCCAATTCTAAGTGTTTATCTATCATCCTAAGTCACTATTTTGCAACCATCTTCAGTCGGTGCATCTTCGGATTCTAGTAAAGATAAATGAATTCCACAAGTTCTGCCTACCCCTGGTTTATGAAACAAATCAACTTCAAGCTGTGGTTTATGAAGCTGGCTTGTTTCAATATTCAGTCGTGCCTTGGAAGTCGAACAGCCTAGTTCTCAAACGTTCTGGATCCCGAATGATCGAAACCCAGAAGTGACTGTTCTGGTTTTTGAACATTCTTTTGGAAGCTGAACATCCGACAGGTCTTCTGCAGCTTCCGATTGCCTGCAGAATCTTCCTGCAGCCAATCGGAAGCCACGCTTTGGTTTCCAAACATTTTGGAAGTCGAATGGACTTCGGGAACAGATTTCGTTTCACTTCCAAGGTACGGCTGTACCACAGTTAAAATTTGACTATAGGAATTGGACATGATGCTATCTGCAGTTAATTGAAATCAGACGTAAAAGCTTTCAATACCGTCCTCACAGCTGCACCGGAGGATTGTACAGAAGTCTGAGGCTTAGTCATTTAATTATAAATCGTTTGTGGCTGCATCTGTAACCCAATTTGCAGGCAGCAATGTGGGTGGACGCTTGAAAAGCCACTAGCAGCAGCTCTGCACAACAAACTGTGTGTGTGTGTGTGTGTGTGTGTGTGAAGTACCTCTCCCCAAACAGCACAAACAGATCCAACTGTTGAAACTAGTGGTGACTTTGGCAGGTTTAAAAAGCATATAACCCACTTGGAAAATGGCTTTACAGAAACAGCTGTCCACAAGGTTCTGTCCCAATGCAGTCCATCTGAAATATAAATTGGACCTGAGCCATGTTCATTGAAATTAATGGAGCAACGTTTTGCTGACACCCCAGCATTGTTCTCATCTCAAGGGAATAAATCTGTGCATCGCAGGCCACTGATTACATATTAGCGCTGATTATATTTATTCAGTGCCTTGGAAAAGGAATACACCAAAATAGATATCAAAGCGAACACAGACACGTTAAAACATTTTATCTTTTTTAAAATTGCAGTTTTAAAAGACCTAACACTAGAAAAAATGACAGACGCCAGCAGTCTAGGCATCCAAAGATATCTGTGTGATGATGGGGTCATTTTGTAATAATGGGGTCAGTGGTATAGCCATCCAACACAAGGTCATTTTCCTTTCTCCGAACGTAGAGTTTATTGATTGTAATTAAGCACAGCCTCCTGCAGCAAGAGTAGCTCATGTGGCATCTGGGTCAAAAGAGTTTATGGAATTCTTTTTTAAAAATAATAATATTTTACTAAGTTTTAAGAATAGCAACAAACAGAAAAAGGAAAAAACACATACACAAAAACATAAAGTTATAAAATACAAAAAATACATAAGTTTAACTTAGAAAAAAAGAAAGAAAAGCAGAATAAAAAAACACATTAAGAAAAAAAGAAACACAAAAATCCCTCTTTTTAATTCCTCATCTTTGATTCACATATTTTCCTGACTTCCTCACATCTCCCTTTTTTGTATCCCTTTTGAAAATTAATTCAGCAAATTCATATCCAATTAATTTATCTATTATCAATCCAATCTTATTTTTTACCTTGTTGCTAGAACCCCTTCAGTTCATAAAAAGAGTTTATGGAATTCGTTGCATATGCACAGTACAATTCTACCCTTTCAATAGCAGGCACCAAAATATTGCTTTGTATACTGCTCCCACCACAAACCTCCCCCCTCCCCCCCCCCCCGGTTGCAGGAGCATATAAATTGTGGGTTTCTCAACTGGGGTTAAAATAAATATTCTTATTACAGAAAGGTTACACACCAATGTAGGCACTGCACTTAACTAATTTTAGGGCTGAACAAGACATAGCATAAGCAGTGGTGGCGGGTGCAACAGTTTGGTGCGCCACAATTAGACCATCTATTGCACACAGTTGCTGAGTGGACACTTAACCCTGCGCAGGCTGCTGATTTCAGCAGGGCAACTATCCATTCAGCAACCAGGAACTGCTATGTTGTCGGCTGCTGCGCTTCTGCGCGGCCACCTCCTGATGCCAAAAGCTAAGAGCGGGAATACACTCTCCCTACTCGAGTGCCACACATCAGCTACTGGCGAGCCACTGAACTGGCTATTTCTGTGAGGAATCGGGTAGCTTGCTTTGCTGTTGTTTTTACTAGCTATTATCCCCAGGCAGCTACTTTGAAGAATGAGGAGGTGCCACTCTGGCAAACCCTTTCCCCAGTCGAAATTGCCCCAAGCTTTTTACGAGCTCCTCAAGGGGGGAAAGACAGGTTTCTCCCTCTGTAACGAACCACCTCTGCAAGGGGAAACGGTAAAAGCCACTGTAACTAACTTTGGGGAGGGATTTTGGAATGGGAAAAGGACAAAAGACTAATTATGCTCTTCCCAGGCACAAACTTTCTCTATCTCCATGGGCTCACTAATTAGTTTAATCCACACAGAAAATCCTGAATGTACATCTCCTGTATCCCATATGGGTGGGTTCTTAAAGCTTAATCCTGTCATATTTACTTGGAAAAAACTCCCATATGCAACATTTGCACCTAAGCCATAGTTAGTTACCCAGGGCAGGTTTGGACATTCAAACTATGGCTTGCTTTTCTGCAACAAACCACAATTTTAAAACAGTGATTGGTTGTTAGCTTACAAATTTGCTTTAGCTATGGTTTGTCATTTGAGCATCCTGGCTTAATTCTGGTTTGTTCGGTGTCCCTTCTCAAACCACAAAGGCATGAGGTAAATGTGACTAGAAATCTTCTCCTCAGGCTTTCTTCCCCAACTTTTGCTGGTCCTTTTCCAGAAGCAGTCTTCTTTCTGCCTAGCAATAAACTACTTTCTCCACTTCTTCCTGACCAGGTCACATCACACCAACCCACCTAGCTTTGTGAAAGAAAATTTTAAAGGGACATCTTTTTAATTAACTTACATCTATTCAGTACTGCATGTTGAAAGCGCAGAATGTATAGGTTACCACTCCAGAGTTGTGTGCTGCATAGCAAAACAATGGGAATTTTATGTGGGGTGTTATATAGGTCATGACCTGTTCTTGCTTACTAGGCGGTCTCTGAGGAATAATTTGGTAAAACTAGTTTTTCTGGAGGCTTGGAGCTAATTGGTGATTGATACCCCTCAAGATTGGTGAGGGATGTTTTGAGACTCCATGGGGGGAAATATGATTATTAGGCCTGGGTGATATATCAATATATCACACAGGACTGGTATGAGAAGCAGACTGCAATGTCATTTTCATTCAGCAGTAAGGTAAAGGTAAAAAAAAACCCTGGTTAGTTAAGTAAAGTCAAAGGCAACCATGGGGCTGTGGCGCTCATCTCGCTTTTCAGGAAAAGCACACAGCTTTCCAAGTCATGTGGCCAGCAGCACCAAACCGCTTCTGGTGCAACAGGACACCGTGACAGAAGCCAGAGTGCACAGAAATGCTGTTTACCTTTCCACCGTGGAGGTACCTATATATCTAGTTGCCCTGGTGTGCTTTTGAACTGCTAGGTTGGCAGGAGCTGGGACAGAGCAACGGGAGCTCACGCCATCGCGGAGATTCGAACTGCCAATCTTCTGATTGGGAAGCCCAAGAGGTTTGGTGGTTTAGACCAATCTCCACCTGTGTCCTCAATAAACAAGCACACAATCACTGACAGGTCCACCTGCCATTGTGAGGCTCAAAGCAATGAAGATTATGCCTCCCCAGCTGCTGCCATTGGCTGTGGGTTTCTTGTGATGTCACAAAAGCACTTGGCAACTGAGCGGATATACAGACAGGCCAAGGGGAAAGCCCTTTTCTCTTTCCAGCAGGACACACCTGGCAATGGATGTGACATTCAGCACTGCCCAGGTTTCTTCCACTTGGAGGAGACAAAGTGGTGAATGGAAGGAGGCAATCCTCTGGCACTGGGGTGCTAGGGAGCAATAATAAGGCAAGTTTGCTTGCTTGAAGGCTGCTGGTACCTGTGGTTGGAAGCTGGTGGACGTCTCATGATGGACCTAAGAGAAGCTGGAGGATGTTGGTGAAAACATTATCTGGAGAGCTCATCTCAGACTGCAGCAAGCAGATGAAGGGTAAAGGTAAAGGTAAAGGACCCCTGGGCAGTTAAGTCCAGTCAAAGGCGACTATGGGGTTGCGGTGCTCATCTTGCTTCAGGTTGAGGGAGTGTTTGTCCACAGACAGCTTTCCTGGTCATGTGGCCAGCATGACTGAACCACTTCTGGCACAACAGGACACCGTGACAGAAACCAGAGCACACAGAAATGTTGTTTATATTCCCACCGCAGTGGTACCTATTTACATGCACTGGCATGCTTTCGAACTGCTAGGTTGGCAGGAGATGGGACCGAGCAACAGGAGCTCACCCCGTCACAGGGATTCGAACCGCCAACCTTCTGATCAGCAAGCCCAAGAGGCTCAGTGGTTTAGACCACAGCACCACCTGTATCCTCTTAGGAGTGCATTTAAATGGTCCCTGCTCTTCCTTGTGAATTTGGTGTTATGGCTTAACCTAGCTTGAGGTTGTCATCTGAACTACCCAGATGTTTAGCTGAGAATCAATCACACTCAGTCCATCATTTGAAAAATAAGACTTTAGAGCCATCTTACCCAAAAATGGCAACTAGACATTCCATTTTGGTGACTACAACCTTGATTTAAGGAACCATTTGGCTCCTTATATACCTGCATTTCTTATATAACTGCATTTCTAAAACTGAGAAGGACAGGACATGGTTTGGACTTTTCCATGCAAAGAGCGAAACTGGAAGGTCTGGGAGGTGTAAGTAGCCCCCCACCGGCCCAAGGTTCCCCATCAACAATAAACTCAGTAGCCATCAAGCTTTTCAGAACTGGGATCCTATCTTTAACTCGAACATGCACTTTAGGACCTACTCCTGAATGATTTGTTACTATACATTTGTATGGTGGTAGCACTGCTAAGGGGACGCAGGTGGCGCTGTGGGTTAAAGCCTCAGCGCCTAGGACTTGCCGATCGAAAGGTCGGCGGTTCGAATCCCTGCGGCGGGGTGCGCTCCCGCTGCTCGGTCCCAGCGCCTGCCAACCTAGCAGTTCGAAAGCACCTCCGGGTGCAAGTAGACAAATAGGGACCGCTTACCAGCGGGAAGGTAAACGGCGTTTCCGTGTGCGGCTCTGGCTCGCCAGAGCAGCAATGTCACACTGGCCATGTGACCCGGAAGTGTCTCCGGACAGCGCTGGCCCCTGGCCTCTTAAGTGAGATGGGCGCACAACCCCAGAGTCTGTCAAGACTGGCCCGTACAGGCAGGGGTACCTTTACCTTTACCTTTACCTTTAGCACTGCTAAACAGTGAGGCCAGCAGCACAGCTGAAAACCACTGATCTGATTTGCCATCAACTCCTGCTTCTTTGGAGGTGGAGAAGACAATAAAAGTCACTTCCTCCCAATAATTTCATCCTCTCCATGGAAGGAATGTTCCTGAGTGAATCGTCTGCAGCACAGTAAACACCACCAGATCAGTAATTGAAGTTTAACGGCAATGCACATAATAGAAGTAAGGGGAAGGAGTAAGTATATTCACGGTGCTCTTGTTGGCACTTGCAATCAGCAAATGCACAAAACTGCAAGCAGTTCGTTCCAACACACAACTCCCAGGCTTTTCAGCAGAAATTCAAAACAATTGGGAAAACAGAGAAGCTGTTCCCTGGCAAATTATCCAGGGATAAGGAGCCAAAAATAAATCTGTCAGAATGCATTATCTCCTTTCACAAGGCACAACCTATGTGCATCAGTGCAATGGAAGAAAGAGGCTCCACTCTTCCCAATTTTGCATTCTAAGCCACAAGTCACTCACGGTCATCACTCTTCTTCTCTGAATGCTGCCCTCGTTCTCTTCCTCCGAATACACCAACTTTTTTTTTAAAAAAAAACTACTGTTGTATGGGCAGACACACATGCACAAGTATGCTTGGCAATGGTCAGTTTTCACCACAGAGCCAAGGCAAAACTGGAGTGACGCACAGCCCTGAGCTTGTGGGTTTATTTATTTGTCACATTACACAAAGGTTTCAGAGCAACCGACAGTGTAATTAAAAGCATAAGCAGGTAAAAAATACATTACAATATCAGTATACTCACATAATCACACATGCAATTTATAAATAACAGTCACAGGAAAAGCCAGCTGTTTGTAAAGCGTGGAACGGGATGCTCTGCTATATCTGGCTGGAGTTGTTCACCCTTCGCACAGTGGCGCTCAATCTATGACCAGCCTACAACACTGGAATCCCACTAAAGTTGTGCATCTTTCGCATTTGTCTGTTCAAGTTTCAGAAAGTCCTGAAATGTTTCTGCTGGGCATGCCCTGCTTTCTATTCCTGTTTTCCAGCAGCCTTCCAGAGAAACAAGAGAATGAAGAGCAAGACATAGCGTTGCTTGGCTAAAGGAGCTACAAAGATAGCTTTCGGTTTTTCTTCTCCGGACACATGAACTAAAGCTATAAATAAATAAATACGGAGGAGGAAGATGGCAGAGGTTCTTAAGGTCAGGTTGTCCGAAGAGCCTGCTTCCTGTATGCAGCAAAACATTAAGGATATTGATTTTGTTTAATTAAAGCAAATTAACAGTTAAGTGATAGCGAAAGTTAATTGCTCCTTAAAAGCCATTCATGTTTCTCTTGATTTAAATGAAAGCAGCCTTTGTATGAGCAAGGAAGATTAATTTTCCACCCTTGACAAAAGCATTACCAGAATAAGAGAAAGGCAGAACAGAAATTCAATTCATTCCGTCTTTTTTGGGTACATTAATAATTTCCTTTGACATTTCCTGTTGCCGCTTTTCCACATGTACTTGCATTTTCAGAAGTATATAGATGTATCCCCCCCATTAAAAAAAGCTCTATTATCCAAACAAAATGCAACAGCACTTTCAAGAAGATAAACCTGCCCTACACACACCTTGAAAGGTAAGGGGAATCTGCTTCAGAAAAGGAACCTTAAATTCTTCCTATTTTTCTTGAGGGGAAGCATGCAAGTTGATTCCTAAAGGGAGTCAGCCATCTTACTCCACCACAACACTGCTCTTCCTAAGCCTACTTGAAGCCCAGTGGTACACTATTTGAAGGGGCACAAAAAAATTCAGGAGGAACTGTAGTGCTGTGCAGTTTGAATTCCAGTTCTATACACTGTATAGAAGAGGAGGAACACCAGCAAAACATGCCCTATTTAGATGTTTGAATGCTAAATAATTCAATCCTATACCCACTTAATCTGGGAATAAACAATACAAAATATGATTGCTTTTATACAAGGGTATGGTTAATAAATGGGGTCTATAATGATCCCTGAAGTTCTTTTTTTCTGTAAATTCAAAACCTCCTGGAAGTACAGAAGTGAAAGTTGGGGGGGGGGCAACATTTTACTCCCCCCATGCCACTATTTTTAAGTGGGAAAGAGACTGGAATTTTTTAATTTAAAGAAACGTATGCCATATTTTTCTTCTTCGGAATGGTGAGTACAGTTGTAAAATATACTGCCGCAGACAAATTACACTGCTGCAGAACTCCTAGGTTAAAACATTAGAGGCACTAATGTCAATATTGATAATACTGAGGCCGCAGTTATCTGGATTACTGAACAGGCAACACCAGTGGGATCCAATTAGGAGCCTGCTAAGCACATCGCTCCTGCAGAATAGTGGCAAGGACCTTGTACAATACAAGCTCAGGGCCTCTGCTTCTCATCCATACATTTGCTCAAACTGAATGCTTTAAAATACACACAGCTACAGAACACAATTTAAGAGCTGAGCATCCTCTTTTTATTCATGGAAACCTTCCATTTCCATTTATGACCAAACCATTTTGTTGTTTGGTCATTTAGTCGTGTCCGACTCTTCGTGACCCCATGGACCAGAGCACGCCAGGCACTCCTGTCTTCCACTGCCTCCCACAGTTTGGTCAAACTCATGCTGGTAGCTTCAAGAACATTGTCCAACCATTTTGTCCTCTGTCGTCCTCTTCTCCTTGTGCCCTCCATCTTTCCCAACATCAGGGTCTTTTCCAGGGAGTCTTCTCTTCTCATGAGGTGGCCAAAGTATTGTAACCTGGGTTTAATCCCTATCTGCAAAGCAGGGTTGTCTGCCAGTTCCATATCCTGGCTTCTACTTCAGAAATCAAACCAGTTTCTGTCCAGATGTCAAGAGGAAACTGTGCTTGAAGAAAGCCTGGAAATTTCCTAAGAAGCTCCAGAGCATGTCTGTTCCTATTTTGCAATACAGTGATACCTCGGTTTACAAACTTAATCTGTTCCGGAAGTCCGTTCTTAAACCGAAACCGTTCTTAAACCGAGGTGCGCTTTCCCTAATGAGGCCTCCCGCAGCCGGTGCCCTTCCACCATTCAGATTCCATTCTTAGACTGAGGTACAGTTCACAAACCAGGATGCTACTTCTGGTTTTGCGGAGTTCGTAAACCGAATAGCTCGTAAACAGGGCTGTTCTTAAACTGAGGTACCACTGTATGTCCAAATATAAAATTGGGTGTTAGTGTGTATATTTGAGAAAATGAATATAAGGTGGGTAAATGAAGGTAGGAACCACAACATCCTTTGCTTGTTGCTGTTGTATAGTTGTATGCCTGGGGTGGGAGAGGTAAGATGTTTTGCACATTGGAGAGAGACTCAAACCTGCAATTGCCCAGTTGCATTGCATTAATAGAGCGTATCACAGGGCTCCTCTGGCTGTCTCTACGTTAGGGATACTTCCTTACAAGTCATTATCATTGGTCCATCTAGTTCAGTATTGTCTACTCTGACTGGCAACAGCTCTCCAGGGTTTCCGGCAACATGCTCTCTTGAGTGTTGAGGGCATGGCAATGTAACCAACACACAAATCCCTCAGCCTGTGCAGGCTGACTCCCTTTGTGGTAGCAGGGCATGAAGATGTCCTTTTCTACACAAAATAAGTAAACTATATCATACTTATACAGTTCATCATACTGATTTATGATACATTTATTTCTGTGGGTCTGCTCCGAGCATGAGTTGAGCTGGATGCAAATAATAATAATAATAATAATAATAATAATAATAATAATAATAGATTATTTATACCCTGCCCATCTGGCTGAGTTTCCCCAACCACGATGGTCGGCTTCCCATCAAGTGTTAAAACAATACAATCAAGTGTTAAAAACAATACAGCATTAAATATTAAAAACTTCCCTAAACAGGGCTGCCTTACCTTTTTGTAAGAATACTTGAGCAAAATCAAGAATGAACATGAAAGTCTACACTGCCTTGATGGTGGTTACAGTTATTTTTTTAGGACAGGGGTGGGAAACCTTTCTGGTCTGGGTGGGGCATAATGTTAGCTCCCCCGCCTCTCGCAGGAGAAATGTGACAGACAGGTGGGCCTTTTTTGCCTTCAGGTATTTTCAGAAACCTCTTTCAAAGCACTAACTTGCCCAGCGCTTTGAAAGGGGCTTGTGAAGACCCAACCATCAGCTGGTCGTCATTGTATGGTCTAAGCATTGGGTATGTGGGGCGTGGTTTGGAGGCCTGGTAGCCCATGGGCCAGAGGTTCCCCACCCTGGTTTAGAGTACAGTGGTACCTCAGGTTACATACGCTTCAGGTTACATATGCTTCAGGTTACAGACTCCGCTAACCCAGAAATAGTGCTTCAGGTTAAGAACTTTGCTTCAGGATGAGAACAGAAATCGTGCTCTGGCGGCGCGGCGGCAGCGGGAGGCCCCATTAGCTAAAGTGGTGCTTCAGGTTAAGAACAGTTTCAGGTTAAGTACAGACCTCTGGAACAATTTAAGTACTTAACCTGAGGTACCACTGTATTATTCCTGAGACTCAAAACTACCACAAATTTCCTTTTTGTCTCTGTCCAAATGCTAGCTCTGAGAAGTTCATAGTGGTTCTGTATGGGGTAGATTTCATTCCAAAGGGGGGGGGGGGAATCTGCTTGGCACAGAATCAAATACAAATTATCGGCCTCTGATGAGCCGCCACAAAACTGCAAGTTTGAACACTTTGAGCTTGCAATCTGATTTCTGCAAGTCTCAACATTACTCGTCTTCCAGACCTGGTTTTATCACACAGGTCACACACAACACTTCAAAGTTCAAAATGTTGCACCGTCACATATTTAGCCTTAAGAGCGTTAATTTTTTCCCCCTCCAGGCATTTCTCACTGCATATAGTCAAGCCTCATCATGTCCAAAAACAGCCTCTCCCCACAAAATAGGATGAAAACGATGTTCTAGCAATGCCCTTTGCACTACACTGCAATTCAGAGTGTTTAACCCACTGGTGCTTGTCTGGTCTTATGTACGTCAGAAATCCAAACCAAAACTTTGAGGGTTATCCCACTTATTTGCCAAGTGACCACAACATGATAGCTAGGCACATTCAAAAGATTCTTTGAATCTACTATCACGCCTCTTAAAGCAAAAATATAGCCAAGGAGTTAGACTACTCAGAGAGTAAGAAAAGAATGAGCATGTAACACAACCAAAGATTCCTGTGGCATGTTAAAGGCTAACACATTTATTATGCCACAACCCTTGCAAGGAACAGTCTGGGAGTTGCTTTCAATTTGACATAGATGTTTGTACGTGACAAGAGTTCATACCACAACGGACACATGATTGCCACCTTAAATACATTTTTCTACTGCGACACAACCACAGGAATCTGGTATGTAAAATGAGAGGTTGTGTCATCAGAGGTCATGGGAGGGATTCGCTAACGCAGGGGTCAGCAAACTTTTTCAGCAGGGGGCCAGTCCACTGTCCCTCAGACCTTGTGGGGGGCCAGACTATGTGTTGAAGAAAAAAAATGAATGCATTCCTATGCCTCACAAATAACCCAGAGATGCATTTTAAATAAAAGCACACACTCTACTCATGTAAAAACACCAGGCAGGCCCCACAAATAACCCAGAGATGCATTTTAAATAAAAGGACA
Organism: Podarcis melisellensis; assembly: GCF_964234715.1. NCBI lineage: Eukaryota > Metazoa > Chordata > Lepidosauria > Squamata > Lacertidae > Podarcis > Podarcis melisellensis. Next base: position 11,799,583 of record NC_138543.1, read on the forward strand.
CATTCTACTCATGTAAAAACACGCTGATTCCTGGACCTTCTGCGGGTCGGATTTAGAAGGCGATTGGGCAGGATCCAGTCCCTGGGCCTTAGTTTGCCTACCCATGGCCTAATGAGTCCCATTGGCAAAAGCCTTCAACAAGGTCTTCTGTGTGCACAATGATGCCCCTGAAATGGGGGACAGGGGTTCTGCGAGAACCCTCAGAACAGGAGAGAGGGGCCGTTCCATCTGGCAAACCAAAATGCTTGTGCCGATTTAACCATCAACATAGCAGGGCAATGCATTCCTCCCCGTATCTTTTCAGGTGTGTCCCAGGCAGGCAATGAGTGGACACGGGAAATGGCATTTCACTGAGACCATGGTCTATTTAGCTCAGCACTGACAATACTGAATGGCAGTGACTCTCTGAAATTTCGGGCAGGATTCTCTCCCAGCCCTACTAGGGATGCCAGGAATTGAACCTTGTGATTCAACGCTCAATGAAACAGTTCTTAAGCACGACCATGCCATTCTGATCATATGCCTGTTTGACCCTTTACCAGTGTAAATTTGCAAAGTGGGGCAATGCAGTTGATTCATCATCTCAGTCAGGAAACTTGACAGGCAGAAACAGCACATAGCTTCTTACTGGCATGTCGGGTGGACTGACTAACTCCAGGTGTTTTAAGTTCAGACTAGCTGTCAGAATACCAAAATGTGACTCATTCAGAAATAGTGTTTACTAATCACCTAAATCACTGCAGACGTCTGCATGGATATCTGAAAATGGCTATCCTCCTAGATAAAATAGGCATGTACAGTGGTACCTTGGAAGTCGAACATAATCCGTTCCAGAAGTCCGTTCGACTTCCAAAATGTTTGGAAACCAAGGTGCGGCTTCCGATTGGCTGCAGGAATCTCCTGCAGCCAATCAGAAGCCATGGAAGTTGCGTCGGACATTCAGGTTCCAAAGAACGTTCGAAAACCGGAACAATCACTTCCAGTTTTCGATCGCTTGGGAGCCAAAACGTTCGACTCCCAAGGCGTTTGAAGACCAATGTACAACTGTACTGCTAATAGAAGACTGAGGAATGCCAAAAGGTTGTGAAATATTAAAGGCATCCACTTTGAACTACTGCATTTGGAAGCTCACAATGGAGATGAAATGATGATTTTTCAAAATGCCTCAAGACCTGCTTGCATTAACGTATTGTATATTTCCCAGCACCATCTGTGCAAAGATTACAGACTTTTAAAGAAACTGGGTCGTAATCCTTTGGGGTTATAGCTGAGGAATTTATTTTCTATCTATTCTTAGGGGAGAAAGGTGAGGGAATCCCCCCCCTCCTACCTTTCATTTCAACATTATTTCCCACAAGACAAGGCTAATGCATAACAAAATCTATCAGGACTCACCCCCCCCCCCAACTCTGACAACACTTGCATGTTCCTCTGACAGAAAGGGGGGGCGGGAACCCGAATAAGCAATTTGACCTGAGCAATTAAGCTCATTTCTTTTGTGAAACTTATAATGAAATGGATGGAATTTCCTTTTCAATACAGCTGCCTGTTCTAGTAATTGTCAAGGTAAATTGCACAGAAATACCTAATTTATTCACAAAAAGCCGCTGTGAAAGGGGATACTTTAGAGTATAAATGTCTCCTGGGGTTCACCACTTAAGATTTAAAGTGCCGAAGTATTTCTTGTTCATGAGATGTAACACCACAGGGCATTTTTATGATAACTGGGAAAGGAAACATCCCAACTCTGTAATTTATCAGCAATAGTTTTGCTGTACATAGGAATTTGTGGCCATCTCACTTATGAAATGAGGTTTGTAGCATCTAATTTTTAGTTATAAATATTAATAAGGTTTTTTAAAAAGGAATTTCCATTTCTGAAAGCCAAGTCTTTATAAAATATCCTTTGGTCTATTTGTGTGGCTCAAAATTTGACTAAAAATTATGCTAAACTGCTCCAATCTCAATGTTTTAACTGTTTAAAGATTGGTTATGCAAAAGGAGAGAAAAAAGGAATTTTAAAAATGGGTCAAGTGAGGGCTTTCTGAATCCAAAGGAAACAGTGGCTTATTTTCCAGCAATTTTAGATTTGTGAATCAAATCCGTTTTACACATACCTTGCAAATATTGTACCACAATGTCCAAAGAGGCAATGACAAGCTTTGCACATAGTCAGGATGTTGTGTGCAAAAGATTCCACGGGACTAATTTATTTCTCAAGGCAGAAAGGAGCCCTGCAATGGTTTGTGTGTCACGAGCAAGTATTAGAATACAGGAGAGCTCTCGGGGTCTCAGAAGAGAAAGCAGCGGATAGGAAAAAGCAAGCTAAATAATGCAAAAACCTTCAGCGAGAGAGAGAACGTGTTGGGCCTTGGCCAAGCTCCAAGATGATGCACAACTGGAAGTCCAGTTCTAGTGCCAAGTTGCAAACAGACATGAGACAGGTGACGTTCTTTGAAGGCAGGCAGGTGAGGTGGTCAAGGGCTGGAGAAAATAAAAGGAACACTGGAAGCTGCCTTGTCAGACCGATGGACCATCTTGCATTACTGTCCACAATGCCTGGAAGCAGCTCTCTGGCATTCAGACAGGGGTCCTTCCAATTCTTTATTTCCCTCCAAAAAAAAAAGAAGGTGCGCCCTATGGTCCAGTGCGCCCTATAGAGCTAAAAATACGATATACAGTCCAACCTATTGCGAATTATAAGATATTAAGGGACACAAAAGACATTTCTTGGTGTAAAGAGGACTCTTCTTTAACCGGTATTTTCCCACCTTCTGACGTAAATGACAAGCTTAAATTCATTCTGGCATAGTTTTCCTATTTGATTAGCCATGCTAATTATGTCTCTGACTTTCTCTCTTTTTTGCCAGAATCATGAAACAATGGCAGACGTTTTAGAGAGTAAGAAGAAGCATTGTCTCAGCCTTGCAGGCGCCAACAGAAAAAGTTGCGTGGCCCTGTAATTACTTTCAGAGTTTTCCTATGCAATCCTACTACGCACATCCAACGATACTCACATGAAGTGAGTGGGAAAGGATCAGCTCACACAAATATCAGCCAAGTACGTTTCAAAAGGGCTGGTCAGGTGTTTCCATTCTGAAGATAAATTTAATGTGCTGATACCTGCAGTAAGTGTCAGCAAGACACTTAACCACACCTATTGTTTAACTTCGGAGCAACGTATGAGTGTGAATGGATTCCCCTGACCTTTGCAATATGTTCCCAAACTGAAAGGAAAGGCAGGTCGTTGTGTAAGGGAATTGTGGTGCCGGTTGCCATCTTACAGTGTAAATGTGGCAAATGCGATGAGGCCAAGACTTGCCACCAACCAGCCCCTTGCTCCCTTCAAACAATGGGTATACAAACCTGCACCGTTCTTTGAGGGAAACAACCAAGAAGTTCTTACCTCTAAGAACCCTGTGGAAACCAAGAGCTGTTATATAACTGAAAGCTTACTCAAATCCAATTCCTGTGGCCCGCAGGGCACAGCAAGACGTTCAACGCTACTGGATGTTACCAGCGGTGACAAGTAGCTTAATTCTGCCCCATTTATAACCTGCACCACACATGGGGTGCAATGTGAGAATGCGCTCAACGATGAATGTGGAAAGCCTCTAGGCCAGACGGCACGTAGGCAGCACATGAAAAAGCCATGCCACACTATCTCAACCACAGTGGGAAACTGCTGCAAACCCCACACTGAACTGGCAACCCCTGAAAATCAAGCAAGGGAGGAAGAACAAGAAATCAGTACAGTGGTACTCAAATTTAATCCGTTCCGGAAGTCCGTTCCCAAACCAAAGCGTTCCAAAACCAAGGCGCGCTTTCCCATAGAAAGTAATGCAAAATGGATTAACCCGTTCCAGACTTTTAAAAACAACCCCTAAAACAGCAATTTAACATGAATTTTACTATCTAACAAGACCACTGATCCATAAAATGCAAGCAATAAACAATGTACTGCAGTCACACAATTAATCTATCAGTAGATTTTGTGCAGTCACAAAAACAAAAAAGGAACAGCCACAAAAACACAAAGTAAATAGCAAAAACAGACCTCAGCGTAACACTCAAATCAGAAGTGCGGCACTCAAATCGGAAGCATAACATTCAAAACGGAGCGTGTGCGGCTTCTGAAAAAAGTTCGCAAACTGGAGCACTTGCTTCCGGGTCTTAAATGCTTGGGCTCCAAGTTGTTTGAATACCAAGGTGTTTGAGAACCAAGGTACCACTGTACAAGGTACCACTCGGGTTACATACGCTTCAGGTTACATACGCTTCAGGTTACAAACTCTGCTAACCCATAAATATTATCTCAGGTTAAGAACCGTGCTTCAGGATGAGAACAGAAATTGTGCTCCGGCGGCCCGGCAACAGCAGGAGGCCCCATTAGCTAAAGTGGTGCTTCAGGTTAAGAACAGTTTCAGGTTAAGAACAGACCTCCGGAACGAATTAAGTACTTAACCCGAGGTACCACTGTATAGGTAAGGTAAAGGTAAAGGTACCCCTGCCCGTACGGGCCAGTCTTGCCAGACTCTGGGGTTGTGCGCCCATCTCACTCAAGAGGCCAGGGGCCAGCGCTGTCCGAAGACACTTCCGGGTCACGTGGCCAGCGTGACATCGCTGCTCTGGCGAGCCAGAGCTGCACACGGAAACGCCGTTTACCTTCCCGCTAGAAAGCGGTCCCTATTTATCTACTTGCACCCGAGGTTGCTTTCGAACTGCTAGGTTGGCAGGCGCTGGGACCGAGCAACGGGAGCGCACCCCGCCGCGGGGATTCGAACCGCGACCTTTAGATCGGCAAGCCCTAGGCGCTGAGGCTTTTACCCACAGCGCCACCCGCGTCCCATACCACTGTATAGGATCACACAAAATGCCTGCTAGTTTAAGAGAAGCCATCTACACGGGTCTGAACTTCTCATGTACAATCCTAAACAGAGTCACACCTATCTGCTAGACCAGGGATGGAAAACCTGAGGCATTCTGTATGCTATTGAGAGGGAAAGTCCAATGGTTAGGAATGATGAGAGTCTATGGTAGCATCTGGAGAGCCATCTGTTCCCCATTCCAGCACTAAACCCTTTTCCTTGGAAATAATCACAATTAACATGCACAGGACTGTAGTGCCAATCAGTGTTATTTAAGAATGCACAAAGGGGACTTTCAGGATCACATTTTAACTGCAGCGCAATACATTTCTACATCTACTAACTTAATTTAAGGTTTTCTGGAGAGTGCCAGCTTTACATGAGATTAATCCCAAAGCTTTACCATAAAGAATAATCATTTCGCAAGGAAGATGAATAATATAAGCTTTTCAGCAACAAAACTGCTGAGTATTAATTCCTATTGTTCAACAACAGCAGTAAATGGGAATATGACTAAACAAAGAAATGCCACTAGGATCTCAGAAATCCACTCCATATGAAATTAAGAACGCTGATCATGACCTTTTAAAATCCGTACGGGGAGAGGACAGCTGATGCCAGCAGGCTGACAGATAATTAGATTAAAAGGTTGCAAATTAAAAACAGACAAGTTCAACCTAGAGGGAAATTACACATTTTTAAAAACTGTTGAAAACCACCCTCCATTAGAACAGCAGGTCAGAGCTGCACGAGTTGAAGCTTTAAAGTGCTAGCTTCAGAAATTACTGACTGGAAAATTATAAAGGCTCTGTTACAACAGAATGTCAGTTTAAAGGGGATGTCAGCCTCAGATAAATATTAGAGCACCCTTTTCTTTGTCTTCCATCTTGCACAAGTTATTGTACAGTTTAACGCCCTCCGCTTCCGCCATTAAAAATCCACATTTCCTTCAGATACTGGAAGGGAACTGGGCAACGGTTTTGCTCCCCCCCCCTTTTATGGTATTGGTGTTAAATGACCAATCGCCTCTGGCCCCCACACGCCCTCTGTCCCCACCCATCACACAGATTCGCTCACCAAATTCCCCTTTGCATGTTGAGGTCCCCAGGGCCACCCCAATAACTCTCACATCACACAGAATTTTTTGTTTAAGATTTTTGGCATCATTTTGGCCACAACTTTATTAAAATACAAATTTGTGAGTGGTTGCTTAGGCGTTGATTCCGACTATCTGCCCCCACCATGGGGGACAGACTGACATTCCTCACGATGCGAAAGTCAGAATGGGGGAATACACTTGGGGGTTACGCGGAGCAGGGAACCTGCCCTCACCCCAAATGCAACCAAGAGCTCATTGCTATGGCCCGAGCCCCCTTGACAGAGTGGACAAGCAATAGTTAGCCCCCAATTCCTTTAACGGAATCCCTTGCAGCAGCAGCATTAGAGGGGCAGGCACAGCCAGTCCATGCCCCTCAACCAACCAAACCATAAACCAATGCCTAACCGCAACCTTACAAGTTGTGACGATTTGCTACGCAGTAGGCAAAAACCAAATGGCCCCAGCCAATCAGCCAGATGGACATAATTCCTACCAGGCCCCCGCGCCAAAGCAGACGACCCCATGACAGGCATAGCAAGGTGATGCACTGTGAAGGAGAACACGCTTTATCACAAACCAACATTTGTCCTTACATCCAAATGAGCAAATGAGTTTGCGGTCAACCCTCCAAGGCAGAATTACAAGAACCATAAAAAAACCACCATGGTTTGGGATTCTGGTACGGATGGAGCACAGTTTAATAATAATTCAGCTCTAAGGGCAAAGGCACTAAACTTTCAGGGAGGAAAAGGGGTTGAAGGAACGTGTGAGCCCAGGGCTTTCTAACATAACTTCAAATTATAGTCTGGTTTTAGATGCATCACAAACTTACACGGAATATGATCCAGCATTAGGGCACTGCCAGATATCTTTAGAAAGGGAAATGAAAAATAAATTTTTGTTCAGCACTGGTAAAGCATCGCAAAGGAATCCCGCCCACACTAAAATTGTGAGAAGCAAAGGCAACGCTGATAAGAATAGGAATGTGACGGTAATATTTGTCAAGCGTGAACATTACAAAGAAGCCTGAAGATGGCATGTGTATATATAGATTCCATTCTGAAGGTACACTGTAAACTCCGCAGAGCTTAAGAAAGGTGACTTGGTCTCAGTTATCCACCCTCTGGTAACCTCCAGGTTAGACTACTACAATATGCTACGTGCAGTACTGCCTTAGAGATGTTGGTAATCTAGAAACTGCATTCAGTACTAATGGGGACTGCATGCTGTGACCTGTAAAATGTAAAGTGCATTGCTTTCAAAGTGCTGGTTTTGATGTTTAAAGCCCTTCACAGCCTAGGACCAGGACAACTGAAGAACCAATTTTCTCCACACAGTCGTACCTTGGAAGTCAAACGGAATCCGTTCCGGAAGTCCGTTCGACTTTCAAACTGTTCGGAAACCAAAGCACAGCTTCTGATTGGCTGCAGGAAGCTTCTGCGCCCAATCGGAAGCCGCGGAAGCCCCGTCGGACATTCGGCTTCCAAAAGAACCTTCGAAAACATAAACACTTCCGGGTTTCGATCGTTCGGGAGCTGATTTAGGTATGACTGTATATACTTCCCTTCCATTAATATATTCTCTTCCTGCAGCTTTTCCTGCTCAAAGGTAAAGTTAGTGGCTACTCTGAGAAGTGAGGGACTTCTCAGTGGTAGCACCCCTGTGAGGCTCATCTAGCACCTGCTTTATTGCCCCCAGTACCAGGCAAATACATTATTTTAGATGCAATGTTAATACTGCTATTTATGCTGCTGTGTTTAATTAGCGCATTGCAACTTTGTTTCTCCCCATTCACATTTCTGCTTTTTTGATCCTTCCTAGACATACACTATCACAAATAAGATTTTTAAGGGGAATTCAACCATGCAATGTGATCAATAGCACATGGAACAATATCCCCATATTCCTCCTGCTGTTCCATGGATTTCCCCAGCCCCTCAAGCCAAATTCAGGGTGGGGTGTGCAGGGGCTGGTTGCACAAGCAGAAACTGACAGGACTCACTAGCTGAATCCCAGCCTTTCTTACATATTTCTGAACATGGCTTTTCCTCCATTTGTCTCATTTTGATCCCAAACTTTCAGCCAAAGAGCTCAAGGAAAAATACAAAGTTCCCATTCAGATAAGTGTTGCAGCGAGGGGCAGTAATTGAAGAACTCAAAGGCAGGTTTACATTTTTAGAATGAAATTAGTAATAGGACACCTATGTGTTTTCCCTGAACAAGTAAAATTACTAAAGAGACATACTACTACTTTTCATGTGAGTTGAAAACTCAAGAGGTGGCACACAGATTATCCCTGCTCCAAAGGCCACTCAATGAACTTCAAGGTCCAGGTGGTGTCTGAACCCGGGTTTCCCTGGCAGAAGCCTGAGAGTCTTGGTGTGAAATCAGCCAGAGACTATTTGCAGCATATAGTTTGTACTTGTTTTGCAATTTAAAAAAAAACTGGAGGGAGAAGGCAGAGACATTATTTTACTCTCTATAAAAACCTCTTAGTGGCAAAGCAATAGCTGAATACTTTAGAAGCAAATCAATTTGGCTCACACCATATACTCTTTCTCTTTCAGTGCCAATGTTCTAACAGGAAGGCTGAAAGTCTAACAGGAAAAGCATGCAAGCAATAGGAAGAAAAATGTTTGTATGTTTCACACCAATTTACATCCTGCCTTTCCACAAAAACAGCACTCATGGCAGAGTTTCTCCCGATAAATGGCCTAACTCAGAGAGCGTTCCCGTCCTATTTGCATTGATGGCACTTAAAAGCAACTTCCTTTTAAGTGAGCTATGCTGTTCAGACCTTCTTTATTTCCAAGGAAAGCAGGCAACGGCAGCCCCACACCGACATTTATTGTCCCAACAACAGGTCTTCTCATATTTTAATTCCAAGAACTCCTCAAGAACTGTTATGTACTGAGTTGAATAGGATCCAAAATGCAGCAGTCTGATTGGTCCTGGAACAATAGGATCCAAAATGCAGCAGTCTGATTGGTCCTAGAACAATGCAGCAGTATGATTGGTCAGCAGGAGCCACCCAATCCAGCTCCAGATGGAAGTGAATCCACAACCTGATTGGCCTACAGGAGAATTCCGGAATTAGCCCAGGAGAATTCCGGAATCACGTGCATCCCATTGTGTAAATAATGTATATAACGAAGATACTTTGGGGAAACATTCATTCTTCCTCACCACTATGAGCTGAATAAAGAGCATGAAATCCACTCTCGACTCGGAGTATATTTCACTGGCGACGAGGATGGGATTCGAACCCACGCGTCGACTCTGAGTATATTTCAAGAACCACTCATGCAAGCTTCCTCAAAACAGCCCCCCAAGAAAAGACGGGGAACTGTATTTCTCTCTAAGGTCACCTACTTCAAGGGTAACCTGTCATTATGGTAGTGCATGGGCCAGAATCACAAACAAGTTTTTTCCACCCTCTCCTTGCCCTGCTCTTCCCAAGGCCTCCCCTTTTTGCCCTTGCAGAAAGCTTCCCTCCGCCTCCTACAGGCCTTCTGTTTCAGCTTTCCTTGAAGCCACTTCCCTTCCTCAGTTTCCCACAGACACATGAGATTCGGCTGAGGGCCACGTGCAACTCTTGGTCCACAGGTTGCCCAACTCTGCTCTGAATGCAAGCTTCTCAAGTTTCCTAGGCCTAAGAGAAAAGCCTTGATTGCCAGTCAAAAGTACTTGCAGAGAGACATCAGCAGGAGAAGTGATGAAGGCATCACAGAGCCATACCAGTCTTGTTGTTGTTGTTTAGTCATTTAGTCGTGTCCGACTCTTCGTGACCTTATGGACCAGAGCACACCAGGCACTCCTGTCTTCCACGGCCTCATGCTGGTAGCTTCGAGAACACTATCCAACCATCTTGTCCTCTGTCATCCCCTTCTCCTTGTGCCCTCCATCTTTCCCAACATCAGGGTCTTTTCCAGGGAGTCTTCCCTTCTCATGAGGTGGCCAAAATATTGGAGCCTCAGCTTCACGATCAGTTCTTCCAGTGAGCACTCAGGGCTAATTTCCTTCAGAATGGATAGGTTTGTTCTTCTTGCAGTCCATGGGACTCTCAAGAGTCTCCTCCAGCACCATAATTCAAAAGCATCAATTCTTTGGCGATCAGCCTTCTTTATGGCCCAGCTCTCACTTCCATACATCACTACTGGGAAACACCAGTCTTAGGCAACATTAAATATGGTACTTTGATCCATGTGCCCTGCACAAATTCATTGCACTGATGCTAGATTTCAGGACACAGTGCAAGGAGCTATGACCTCAACCTGGAAGACAGACCGTGGCACCAGATACTGTACATAACACCTGTGAAGACTTCCAGTGGTGCCCTCCATTGCCAGGTGTGTCCTGCTGGAAACAGAAAAGGGCTTTCCCCTTGGCCTGCCTTTATATCCACTCAGTTGCCAAGTGCTTTTGTGACATCACAAGAAACCCACAGCCAATGGCAACAGCTGGGGAGGCATCATCTTCATTGCTTTGAGCCTCACAATGGCGGGTGGACCTATCAGTGATTGTGTGCTTGTTTATTCAGGAAGTGGGTGGTGCTGTGGTCTAAAGCACTGAGCGTCTTGGGATTGCCGATCAGAAAGTCAGTGGTTCGAATCCCCGCGACGGAGTGAGCTCCTGACAACCTAGCAGTTCGAAAGCACACCAGGGCAACTAGATAAATAGGTACCGCTGCGGCAGGAAGGTAAATGGCGTTTCCGTGCACTCTGACTTCCATTGCAGTGTCCTGTTGCGCCAAAAGCGGTTTAGTCATGCTGACCACATGACCCAGAAAGCTGTCTGTGGACAAACACTGACTCCCTCGGCCTGAACGCGAGATGAGCACCGCAACCCCAGTCACCTTTGACTGGACTTAATCGTCCAGGGGTTGTTTATCATTTTTACCTAGCACCAGCAGGACAGAGCTGACTCCCCACGGTAAGCACAAAGTTGTTGGGGTGCTTGTCTGTTGAATGGTGCCTCCAGAACTCTTATTGAAATTCAAAATGTGCCCACTAATCCAAAAAGGAAGGCAGCCCCTGATGTCCGGCCTCAGCCAATGCCTGCTAGAATAAAGTTATTAAAACCGATGTTTAACATCCTGATTCCCAGCAAGTCAATGGTGGGGCTTTTTTCTGGGGGGGGGGGTCACAGCTACGTTACTGGAAAGCAGAAACACTAAGATCAAATGGGATTTTGCTTCCAAATAAACCCATTGGGTTGAGTTCCTTGATCCTGGCTTGGAAAAATATCTCAGGAGGCCAGTATTAATTTAGACAGTACTGATTTTAACAAAATTCTCTTGGCTTTCTAAGGAGAAGCTAAAGAAAATGCAATCCAGATCTTAGCTGCTTCCTCGCCTGCAGTGATGGAAGCTAACGTGATCGGACGACAATGTGAGCAGTATTTTACAAGCCATTTTCATAACTAAAGCCAGAATGTACTATTGGATCTCGCTCTGGCATGCTGTGCTTTACAAGCCCATCTGGTCCTGTTTAAACCAAATGATAGAATAATCCCCCCCAAGTTTGGGGATTCTTTCAAAGGGGGATCATTACTTTCACAACGCTTCTTGGGAGCATTATTTGATATAGACTGAAGCAACACAGGCGTCGTGGGAAGAACAATGGCTACTCTGTCTACATAATAAAATGCCCAGTGCGCAAGCTGTCTGGCCCATTTAGACTGCTGAAAATATTATTATTTTTCCCCCTGGGTGGAAGAATTAAATTTACATTTTTCTCCCTGACTTACAGGACGCTTAGAAAATCCAACAAGCGAAAAATATTTAAGGACCACCACGGCTAGTAACTGTCACAGTTTATTGCTGTTTCTACCATCATGGTCATAGCAACCACAGAAAATATATATACAGTATACACTAATCCAATATTAAAGAACAGAATCAACCCAAGTACATCTTTACATTAAAATGTACCTCAGCCTTTGGGCAGCCAGTGCAAATCTTGCAGCTCGCAGCTGATAGTTAGCAGAAACTTCAACGGGTATCTATTAACAGAAAAGGGTTTTGCCGCTGTCCCAGGGTTTTCTTTCTTACTTGTTGCAGGTTGAGTACCTTACTATGTGTGTATGTTTAGGGGTTTTTTACCTCCTGGCTGATAGGATACATAGCTTCTGTTCAACCCCCCCCCCCCCATATTTGTATATTTTTGTTGTTTTCATGAACTATATAAGCCAAAAATAAGTCAGAGAGACTTAAGGGGCTGTCCCTTTGCTCATGCTGGAATCCCCTATGACTCACTCAGCCAGCTCACAGGTAAAGACAGCTTGTCCCATTTTTAGCATAAGGTTAAAAATTGCAGCTCACTTTCAGAGCTGGATCTGAACCTAGGACACTCATCTCATCATCCAGCTCTACAGCAGACTCATTGTATGAATTTGGGTGTTTGCTTCTAACATGGAATTAATCCCCATATTGGGGGGAAATATCCACACTATTCTCTGTGCAGGTGAACTTTACACAGAAGTGTCTATATTGCTGTTGATGAACATGTCAGGAAGCTACCAGCACCCTAGCTTCCCTACAAAGCCACATGTAGCAACTGAAACATTCTTCTAAAATGATGTACATCATGGGTAGGCTAACTAAGGCCCAGGGGACAGATCCGGCCCAACTGCCTTCTCAATCCGGCCCGCCGACAGTCCGGGAATCAGCATGTTTTTACATGAGTAGAATGTGTCCTTTTATTTAAAATGCATCTCTGGGTTATTTGTGGGGCATAGGAATTCGTTCTTCTTTTTTCAAAATATAGTCTGGCCCCACACAAGGTCTGAGAGACAGTGGACCGGCCCCCTGCTGAAAAAGTTTGCTGGCCCCTGATGTACATGGCTCAACATTTTCCTGAAGAGATTAATCCTGTCTTTGAACCCCAATTGTTGAAGACAAAAGTACTGCAGTGGGAAAGGTAACAAGGTGTTATGTTCATTTTCTCTAACAAGGTGCTCCCATATCTATAAATCATCACCCTAGCACAAATGCTATAACTCAAATTCTAAGGACTTTCAAACGGATTATAAAATGTCTGTGACTCCAAAGGATTTGGTCACATGCTGAAGCCTGCAGTTTTCAACTATATTCATGGCTTTCAGGCAGAAAGATGGAACAGCTGCATGACGCATTCATCACGAGAGACAGGGATTCATTTAAAATTGCTTGGGGGCAGGAAGTTGGGGTGAAAATCAACTTCTCTCCATTCACAAAAGCTATGAGCTATCAAGCAGACTGCATGCCCACAGGCATTACAAACCCTCAGGATACCAGCCTCTTAAATCAAAACAATTCATCCCTTTGGACAGGTAATATTGTGTGACTAAGCAATACAATAAAGGACAGAGACATTTGCTTTCACCGTGAAGCAGACAGGAAAATGACTTATTTCCTGTTAGTCCCCCTTACTCATATCTCCCTTGTAATGCTACTCTTGCAAGGCACCTGAGCAAAAAACAAAACACAAATTCTGAACTAAGGGGTGTACCTTGCTCACCTTCTGCACAGATGGTTCATAATTCGCAAATGCATCGCCTCCATGTTTTGCCCTGTTTTGCCCCTCCACCCAAGATTCCTTTCGTAGCCCCGGTTAGAGTATGTGCATATTAAACAAGGGGACACGGGTGGCGCTGTGCTCTAAACCACTGAGCCTCTTGAGTTTGCCGATCAGAAGTTCGGCGGTTCGAATCCCCGTGAGGGGGATGAGCTCCCATTGCTCTGTCCCAGCTCCTGCCAACCTAGCAGTTCAAAAGCACACCAGGGCAAGTAGATAAATAGATACCTCCGCGGCGGAAAGGTAAACGGCATTTCTGTGCACTCTGGTTTCCGTCACAGTGTTCCGTTGCAACAGAAGCAGTTTAGTCCTGCTGGCCTCATGATCTGGAAAACTGTCTGTGGCCAAACGCTGGCTCCCTCGGCCTGAAAAGCGAGATGAGTGACGCAACCCCATAGTCGCCTTTGACTGGACTTAACCATCCAGGGGTCCTTAAAAGGTAAAGGGACCCCTGACCACTAGGTCCAGTCATGACAGACTCTGGGGTTGCGGTGCTCATCTCGCTTTATTGGGCGAGGGAGCCGGCATACAGCTTCCGAGTCATGTGGCCAGCATGGTGGACCAGAGCAGTGCACAGAAACACTGTTTACCTTCCCACCGGAGCGGTACCTATTTATCTACTTGCACTTTGACGCGCTTTCGAACTGCTAGGTTGGCAGGAGCCAGGGGTCCTTATTATTATTATTATTAAACAAGTTAATACGTAGATGCAGAAGTAGGATCACAACCACTGGACCCCAACCTTTCCACATTTTCAGCAGAAGGCATAAAATGAATTATAGGAGTGTGTGCTCTCAGTACGCCTGAGCATGCAGATTCCAAACCATGCGGAAGAACCTCTGCACACATAGCTGTATGTCCCCAGAGCCCTCTCACACCTTCTACTGATCAAGTGGTTGTCAGGACCAGCAGGCAAGAACTCACTCCCCTGCCCGCAAGCTTTCAACACATGTGCAAAGTGAACAGGGCTTGCATTGCCTACCGCCTAATGATCACACAAATATTAGTGAGCCACAGTTGAGCCCGAATACCTTGACCTAATCAAATACAGTCCATCGAAGAGCTAAGTATTCCAGTTTTTAACTGGCGTACAGTTGAATCTAGATTCTCCACAAGGGCTGGGGAGTGCATGTGTCACAAATGGTGGCTCTTATTCTTTTTTGTCATTTGCACTAATAGCAAATGTCACATACCCAAAGAAGAGCCCAAATGTCTTAACTGAATTATAGTCAGGTTGGATTGATTTAAAATCAAGTTGAGGGCTGCTAGGGCTTCCTAAGGAAATCTGCAAGAGAAGGGGAAGTCACACACATACAAATGCCATCGATCAAGACAGAATTTAAGTTAATGAAGGTTTCTTCATCACGGCATCTCCGAATAAAGTTCTGCCTGCCACGCAGCTGTTAAAACGTACAGAGCTTTATTTTTTTAAAAGGACACCAAACTTAGATCATAGGAAGTCACAGTGTTTCAAGAAACAAAATTATGCAGAACGGTGGATTTTATTTCTGAAAACGGTTTTCGTTAGAATACTCTATTCGCCTCATCCCCAAAGGATGATGTTTTATTTTTCTAAGTAGTTCTACCTGTGCGGTTAGTATCACTGCTGTGCAGGCTTAGCCCCACTGCTAGAGATACATTTCAACAAGCCACATATAAACGAAGGTGTACTAAAATTAACATGCTTAAATATAGAAAGGCTCACACTGGTTACTCAGTGTGCGTCTGCAAGCTCTGCATGAGCTGCCACATAAACCAGTAGAAACACTTCCCACAGACCCACATGATAGAAGACCTGCTACTCAAAGCTTGCTACACAGGCTGGGGACGGAGGGGACGGATTGACAGTCATTAACAGCAATAATTGCCTAATATAGGGATAGAACCTAAAAAGCTTTCACATGTTCCTATAAACCTTTCTCTATTAAAAAAACAACAACCCATTTATGCCCTGATACATGGAAAAAAGTGATTTATGATTAAGATTTTATTTATTATGATTTTCACATCTTTTTTCAGTTTTGGATTAGAGCAGGGCTCAGGAAACTTTTACAGCCATGTCCCTCAGATCATGTGGGGGGCCAGATTATATATTTTTTTGGGGGGGGAGATGAACGAATTCCTATGTCCCATAAATAAACAAGATCTGCATTTTAAATAAAAGCACACATTCTACTCATGTAAAAGCACCAGGCAGGCGCCACAAATAACCCAGAGCTGAATTTTCAATAAAAGGACACATTCAACTCATATAAAAAACATGCTGATTCCTTTCTGCCAGTGTAGCAATGGCATATCTATGGTAAGGTAAGGGACCCCTGGATGGTTACGTCCAGTCAAAGGCAACTGTGGGGTTGCGGCAATCATTTTGCTTTTCAGGGCAAGGGAGCCAGTGTTTCTCCACAGACAGCTTTCCGGGTCATGTGCCCAGCATGACTAAACCGCTTCTGGCACAACGGAACACCATGATGGAAACCACAGCGCAAAGGAACACCATTTACCTTCCCGCCACAGCGGTGCCTATTTATCTACCTGCACTGGCGCACTTTTGAACTGCTAGGTTGGCAGGAGCTGGGACAGAGCAATGGGAGATCACCCCGTCGTGGGGATTCGAACCGCCACCCTTCTGATCGGCAAGCCCAAGAGGCTCAGTGGTTTAGACCACAGCGCCACCCGTGTCCCTACGCTTATCTATGGACCCAGCATAATGCAAGTACAGGATTGCTCAGTTCAAACCCTCCCTCTAGTCACAGCTTGTGGCTCCTCAACACAGACCAGTTTACACTGACACAGATTCTTCAACGCTTTACTGAATAAAAAGGAAGATAAGATCACTGATGAATGAAGGATAAAAACACTAGGAAGGAAACACCTTCTTTTTAAAGAGGTATGCAGACCAAGTAACAAACACATCTTAACCTGTTTCTGAAGAATCTTTGTAATTGAAAATGCAGCTGTTTTGTAAGTCTTTTGGTTTTTTTGGCCATATCCATTTAGTAGGCACGTTTTTCATGCTTGAGCAAACCGTGAAAACCTATGCATGTTTACTTATAAGTAAGCCCCACTGTGTTCAATGAGGCTCCTCTCAGGTAAGTGTGTATGGGATTACAAGTTTGTTAAAACGAATGCTTTTTGGTTTTGTTTACTGTAGTTCAAGAGCGCAAAGCAAGTCACACTGGGACTCTTAAATGTGCTGGAATGCACTGAACCTTGTATCCTTGATTTGCATATGGCTGCCTGCTTCCAAAGCCTCATTTGGTTCTTCAGAAAAAAGGAACAGATTCTTGCAATCGCTCTGCTCAAGCAGAATTACGCAAATAACCAATGCCTTCAGTTTCTCGTACAGTAAGAAACTGCAGGGTCTCACACTATTGTTTACACAGTCTGAAGCAAAAAAACGCCTTCCGTGGTTCTAGGCAACGGCGAGAGATTTGCTGTCAAGTGGAAAGTCCTTTGAGAGAAGAATGACAGCATTCTAAAGCCAGCCACATTTTTAAATCCCATGCAGCCTAAACTGGATTTGAGATCAATATTACTTTCTTTAAAACAAAACAAAGCCAACACTGGGAAAGGGAAGGGGAAAACACACAGTGAATCCATAAGGGCAACAGCACTCTGCTTCCGCTTTTCATATTATTACGCAAGATCTGGCAAACCATCAATAATTTTAAAAGTAAATACAATAAGTGTATGCTCACTGGGTCTTGCCAATCCAAAGTACATTTTTACCTGGTGGCAGGCCTCGTGGGGTTCAAGGGGCTTTCTTACAAGTGACCGTATCTAGGATCACAGGCCGATAGCATAATCCTATGCTCTCTCTTTTTCTAACTCAGAAGTAAGTCTCATTGAGTTCAGCGCAGAAGTAAGTGTACCTAAGATTGCAGGAAGTAACCATAAAACTACTCACCGTGAAGATCAGAGGGTGGTTTATTATGGGACTCACTGTATTCCTGCAGGGAAGGGAATAAAGAGTTTAATTGGTCTTCATTCTGTCAGTTTCTCGTCGTCCCCCCTCCCAGGATCTGTATCACAATTACACTCTTTCTGGCTGAAAATGACTCCTTGGGACTCCCACTGGAAGTAGTCAATGTCAGTCCCTAATCACTGGCAGGGAAGGTGAGTGATGGGAAGCACTTTCACCTTTTCCCTTGGGGAAGGATCCTGGCTCCGTGACATGGAACTACCGTGTCTAGAATTCAAATGAATCATTAACATTGTATTCACCTCCAGGAAGGGAAATCAACAATGCAACAAGCAATGAAAGAAAAACCTACTGAGCATTCGTAAGACTGCTCACCATTTTAAGCTGGTTATCAAGGATTGCCAGAAGTCCATGCTAATATATGCAAGTTCATACTCGATTACAGAGCGAGAAAGAATTGTGATGCAACAAAATGTGATGTGCCCCACCTGGTAAACATATTGCCATGTATGCAGGATTTGTATAAGAGTCTAAACCATGGATGATATGTAAACAATATTAAAATACAGGGAAATGTTTAATGTACACAGAATTTAATACATACACAGAACAAAAAATAGTTTCTAAGTACTTGGAAAGCAGCACATAAAATACATTTCAAATTGTTAAGTCCCAGTACCAATTTTTAGGTGTGACCTATATGCAGAACTGAATATTTCAGATGAGTAGGAGCCGGGTTGGATTTCTGGGCAATCAGTTAATTAGAGCAAATTATATTCTAAACAACAAATACCCTTCAATTAATACAGTATTTGTGAACTGGTGTCCAGTTAGGCCAAACTACTGCAAACTGAATATACTTTAAGAAGAAGAGAAATGATGGGGGAACTCCAGCAGGAATTGTTAACATCAGTGTTACGTAACAGCATCAGTGTTCCAGCTACAATGAATCAAATTTCTCCCAAAATCTTCCTCTGCTGATTTTTATTTCAGATACAGTGGTACAGTACCTTGTTTTGCGACCAGGATCCGTTCCGGAGCCCCGGCCGCTAGCCGAAAAGGACACAGGGCAAAGTGCCATGCCTGAGTGTGCATGTGGAGCGGTTTGCGCTTCCATGCATGCGCAGATCACAATTTAGCACTTCTGGGCATGCGCAAGTGGCAAACCCGGAAGTAACCCGTTCCAGTACTTTGCCGCGGACGTTTGCCAGAATGGATGCTAGACGAGGCAGACGTTTGCGGAGGTATTACTGTATATCTGTTCAATTACTTGTGAAGCTGATCTGATGTGCCGAAAATAATTTACTTAATTCTTATAAATACTTAAGAGCACCCACAAGTATTAGATTGGAACTGCTTATTAAAATACCGTATTTTTCGCCCTATAGGACGCACTTTTCCCCCTACAAAAATGAAGGGGAAATGTGTGTGCGTCCTATGGGGCGAATGCAGGCTTTCGCTGAAGCCTGGAGAACGAGAAGGGTCGGTGCGAACCGACCCCTCTCACTCTCCAGGCTTCAGGAGAGCCCCAGCGCCAGCCCCACAAGGTCGGGGGACAGAGGGAGGTGGAACGCCACCATCCCGCTGTCTCCCGAAGTGGTTTGGAGGCTGACGGTGGGGAGACCCCGCCGCCAGCCCCACAAGCTCCGGGGACAGTGGGGAGGCACAGCGCGTCTTCCCGCTGTCCCCGTACCTGATCTGAAGGCGGGCGGCGGGGAGAAGAGCGCTTCTCCCCGCTGCCGGCCCCACAAGCGCCTGGGGGGGAAATAATTTTTTTCTCCTTTATTTCCCCCCCAAAAAACCTGGTGCGTCCTATGGGCCGGTGCGTCCTATGGGGCGAAAGATACGGGACATGAAAATTATTTTTTCCACAACTAAATGATGAGGAAATTGAAAAACAACCTGATTTTACTCAATCGTTACAGGTTTATGAATTGCAAAGAACCACCATGATCAGAAAAAACAGGGATTGAGTAGAAAAAGATGCCTTGCTCCTCCAGCACAACAGCATTGTTCTTAAGCTGTCCCATGAGAAACCATATCTAAACATTTCCTCCTATTATCCTGTTAAAGGAGGAAAAATAAATGCAAAATCTGGATGATGCAGACACTTGTTTCACTGGCAAACATCCACTGATAGTAAAATGTGCAGAACAAGGAAACACCTCATAAAAAACGATCAATGACCACAAATGAGAACTGGAAGACACAAACTAAGATGATCAAATATACTTCCAGTATGGCATGGCTGGGATTGAGACGAGACATATGACTGGGCCAAATCTGTGCAAGCGACTAGAAACAATTTCTCCTAAATTTGACAACAGACTAGAAAGGGCTGTCACTGTACAGTGGTACCTTGGTTCTCAAACTTAATCTGTTCCAAAACCAAAGCATTCCAAAACCAAGGCACACACCATAGACAGTAATGCAAAATGGATTAATCCATTCCAGGCTTTAAAAAGCAACCCCTAAAACAGCAATTTAACATGAATTTTACTATCTAACGAGACCACTGATCCATAAAATGAAGGCAATAATCAATGTGCTGTACTATAAAATAACTAAGACAGTATTGTAGATGATAAAAATTAAAATTATTTTTTCTCTTACTTGCACTGATGATAGTCATTGTTTGGATGGGGGGCTTTTATCCATTTCTGCAGGCGCACAATCAGTCAGTAGCTGAACTGGGTTCCACACAGTCACAAAAACAAATTAACCGAAAAAGCCTCAAAACAAAAACGCAAAATAAATAGCAAAAAACAAAGCGCCAAATACAGTGGTACCTTGGTTCTCAAACTTAATCCGTTCCAGAAGTCTGTTTGACTTCCAAAGTGTTCAAAAACCAAGGCACGACTTCTGATTGGTGCAGGTGCCCCAGAAACAATAGCCGACAGTCGCATCGGATGTTTGGCTTCTGAAAAACCTTCGAAAACCCGAACACTTAATTCCAGGTTTTCGGTGTTTGGGAACCAAGGCGTTTGAGAACCAAGGTACCACTGTACTATAAAAATGAGTCTGCTTTCATCTTGAAATAAACTGAGTACACTGTGGTCTTATGCAGCCCTAAGCAGAGGTGCTGGGGACTAAACACATGGCCTTCTAGTTGCTTTCACGGCGCCGGAAATCGCATTTCTTTGTTCTGCATTTCTTAATTTCTCTATTACTTTTAATTGTCATTAACTGATCATTCTTTTCAAAGTCCTCTCTCTTCCACGCTATAGCCAACTGCTTACCCTCCTCCTCTCGTCTAGCTCTCTGGAGCTACAACACCCACCACCCGAAGTAGGATTTCGAACACTCAAATTTCAGGCTTTCAGTTTAGTTGTTTTGTCTGGCTGCCAGGGGGCTAAGCGGAGCATTAAGGTCAAAGTCCAGCAGCTCTATAACGAAGATTTAAGTAGAATTAATGACATTTGATATGTACATACTGTGGGTTCGCTCCTGGAAACATGAAAATGAGTAATTTAATTTCAAGAAGGACTGCTGTTACTTACATTAAGGAAAGCAAATGTACACATCCCTGCCTTTCTCTTCCCATCCTACATTTAATGTATGCACTGAAAAACCTGTTACATTTTCACGGCATGTTTCATGACTGGAACAAGGACAGTAGAGCACAGGATCAAAGCACTTAAGATACATAGTACAAGGGTGGGGTCACATTCTGAGTCTGAGGGCCACTTTCTCTGTGGGCAAGCTTCTAAGGGCCATATGGGCTGGGAGCGAGACAGTGGATGGAGCAACAAACGTAAACTTCACCTCTGTAGCGTAGTTTCTACCGGGGTGGATAAAAATCAATCAATCAAAAAATCAGATTTTTAAAATTTAAATCGGATATTTAAAATAAAATACTTTTGGAGGAAACATCTTTCTAAAGATTGTTTTCTATTTAAGTTACTTTATAGTCCAAAGACAGCATCTTAAAACCTAGACAGCGTCTTAAAAAGCAGACACATCACCTTGCCAAAAAAGGTCCGTATAGTTAAAGCCATGGTTTTCCCAGCAGTGATGTATGGAAGTGAGAGCTGGACCATAAAGAAAGCTGATCGCCGAAGAATTGATGCTTTTGAATTATGGTGCTGGAGGAGACTCTTGAGAGTCCCATGGACTGCAAGAAGATCAAACCTATCCATTCTGGAGGAAATCAGCCCTGAGTGCTCACTGGAAGGACAGATCGTGAAGCTGAGGCTCCAATACTTTGGTCACCTCATGAGAAGACTCCCTGGAAAAGACCCTGATGTTGGGAAAGATGGAGGGCACAAGGAGAAGGGGATGACAGAGGCCGAGATGGTTGGACAGTGTTCTCGAAGCTACCAACGTGAGTTTGACTGAAGTGCGGGAGGCAGTGGAAGACAGGAGTGCCTGGCGTGCTCTGGTCCATGGGGTCACGAAGAGTCGGACACGACTGAATGACTAAACAATGACAAAGAGGGATTTCACAATAATTCGATGTATAAAATGGATAAGGAAGCGTCCACAGTCGGTGAGAAAGGACAGGTGAAAGGACCACCAGGGAGGCAGGAGGGCATAATCTATTGTTGTCTTCAAAGTCCAGTCCTCCCTTGGTTTTCGAACAGCTTAGTTATTGAACATTTTGGCTCCCAAACACCGCAAACTCGGAAGTCATTGTTTCAATTTGCGAACTATTTTTGGAAGCCGAACGCCCAATGGGGCTTCCGACTGGAGCTTCTTGCAGCCAATCAAAAACTGAGCTTTGGTTTCTGAACGTTTTGGAAGTTGAACGGACTTGCGGAATGGATTCCATTCGACTTCCAACGTATGACTGTATTAAAAAGGCCAGACAAATGCTCCGGATGAGTATCTGACAACCTAGTCCCACTATTGATCCACAGCAGCAGTTAAAAAAACAGGCACCCAGCATTAAGAAGCAACAATGCAGAGTTGAAGACTTGTGTTACCAAATGTAGGAAGAATAATTTATCACTCTAGCAAGCCAAAAATGGTTCTGGCACCACCGAGACTTAGAAGGATTCATGCTATGTTGATAAGAATATGAAGAGAGGTCATTTGCATGTTCAGACCCAGAAACCTGCCCCCTTAATAAATTCACACTTGACTCAAATTTTTGGTTTGGTTTTTGGCAGAATTTAGGCCACAACTTTATTGATTACAGAAAGTGACTGGTTGCATAGGCTCTGGTTCGACTAGCTTCCTGCTATGCAGGTAGCGCTAACCCAGGACACCAGCATAGGTCAGCCAAGGGTGAACACCTGGATAAGTGGAAAGGCGGGAACGGGCTATCTCTGCCACCCAAATATCCCCCTGGACTCAGGCACGGGCACAACCCCCTCACAGTGGTTGACCAAACCATTGAGTCCCTGGATTCCTTTAACGGAATGCCCTTCACATAGGGATGGCGAGAGCTTTCTCTCATCCCTATCACCTGAACCAGAGCCTATCCGCAACCTTACAAGTTGTGATGATTTGCTACACGGCAGGCAAAACCCAATGGCAACAGCCAACTAGCCAAGTGGGGGAAATTCCTGCTGTGCCCCTGTCCCAATGACAGACGACGGCATAGCAAGGTCAAGTGCAACAAGCCCTAAAGGTAGGGAGAGGTGGGTGGGTGTTGCGAATGCACACGCCGAAAGAGGAAGCTCTGGGTCACGTGCATGGGCATAAATAGGTCCCTCAAACTATTTGGACTGCGTCCCATTGGCCAGATTGTACCCGGCTTTGAGGGACATACCAATTGGGTGTTGTGTATGACCAATTGTACCCACCCACAACACAGGGTGCCGGTTGTCCAGGTCTCACCACAATATGTGCCCTCTTTAAGGGAGGACCCGATTTGCACACCTGGAGGGAACTGAATGGGCATCTTAAAGCAACGTGTCTGAACAGCTTCGTGACTCATGGCAGCAAAGCCTTGGACAGCCAAGGTTCCTCAAGAGATTAAGAGCTGCTCTTTACAAGGGTCTTCTTCATTCACCACCAAGCCAGGCTTCTGCAATGAGCTTGACTTACAGTAGGTTACATGGTGCAGCGGAGAGCAAATGGTGCTGAAATCTCTGTGCAAAAATACGACAGAAGAGGCAAAAAGTAGTCTTGAAGGCCCGAGCATCCCTAACTTTGACCCTATGTTTGTTTTGATATACACACCTGTGAACCAGCTCCTAAGTCCCAAACAAAATACTTTGCATTTCTTTGTGGATTGCTCCGGACTGCCTCGAGCTTATGTTTTTAAAAATAATAAATAAATACAAACCAAATTGCTTTGTGCAAAACAACGTGCCCATGGCAATAACTTGTTTCATAGTTTTCTGAAAAGCATTTTTTGAAATACAGTGATACCTCGGGTTAAGTACTTAATTCGTTCTGGAGGTCTGTTCTTAACCTGAAACTGTTCTTAACCTGAAGCACCACTTTAGCTAATGGGGCCTCCTGCTCCACCGCCGGAGCACGATTTCTGTTCTCATCCTGAAGCAAAGTTCTTAACCAGAGGTACTATTTCTGGGTTAGCAGAGTCTGTAACCTAAAGCGTATGTAACCCGATGTACCATTGTAAATAAAACAATTAAAATAACTGGGGTTCTATTGCACGGGAGGCAGCGAAGAAACTGGACAGAGGCCCTTTGCCAGAGGGATGTGAAGCTCATAAAGAGAGCAATTAAACAACAGAAGGCAGAACTCACTGCCTTTTGAAGGTTGTTTGCACCCCACACCCACTTCCTGTAGAAAGTTTGATAGCGGAGGAAGTGTTAGAAAAAGTCTCAGAGGAGCGGCTTAAAACGCCTATTTACTGAAGTGTTAAGAAAGAAGCTTGGTTTTTTTAAGGGAAAAAAAAGCAAGGGGATGTGTTAGGCAAACCAATCTTTTCCTTGACAAACCACACACAAGAAAAAAAGTAAGGTAGAGGTTAGAGGTACCAACTAAAAAAACCCCCAGACAATACAGCTCTGCTCTTTTGTCTTTAATAGGTTATCTAAACTATAGCATGATTTGCATGATTCTAATCTGTATGATTCATTATATGCAAGTCTATCAGATTGAGGCCATCAGGATGCTTGTAGCTATAAGACGTGTGTGTGTGTTTCTGTAGTTATAAATTTGAAATTACAACCTGCCTTTCAGCCTTAAGACAAACCGCAAGTCAGGTTACAACAACTGTCTATTCACTTTGGCCTATTTGAGGCACTGATAAGATTTTAACGATGAAATAAATTATTATTATTATTATTATTATTATTATTATTATTATTATTTATACCCCACCCACTCTGGGCGGCTCCCAACAAAAGATTAAAAATACATTAAAACATCAGTCATTAAAAACTTCTCTACACAGGGCTGCTTTCAGATTTCTTCTAAAAGTCAGGTAGTTAGTTATTTCCTTGACATCTGGTGGGAGGGCGTTCCACAGGGTGGGCACCACTACTGAGAAGGCCCTCTGCCTGCTTCCCTGTAACTTCACTTCTCGCAGTGAGGGAAGTGACAGAAGGCCCTTGGTGCTGGACCTCAGTGTTTGCGCTGAACAATGGGACTGGAGATGCTCCTTCATGTTTACTACTGAAAGGACAAACAGGGAATGGAGGCAGTGAGAGATTTTACTTTCTTACGCTCCATGATCACTGCAGATGGTGACAGGAGTCACAAAATTAAAAAACACCTGCTTCTTGGGAGAAAAGCACTGACAAACCTAGACAGCATCTTAAAAAGCAGAGACATCACCTTGCCAAAAAAGGTCCATATAGTTAAAGCTATGGTTTTCCCAGTAGTGATGTATGGAAGTGAGAGCTGGACCATAAAGAAGGCTGATCGCCGAAGAATTGGTGCTTTTGAATTATGATGCTGGAGGAGACTCTTGAGAGTCCCATGGACTGCAAGAAGATCAAACCTATCCATTCTGGAGGAAATCAGCCCTGAGTGCTCACTGGAAGGACAGATCCTGAAGCTGAGGCTCCAATCCTTTGGCCACCTCATGAGAAGAGAAGACTCCCTGGAAAAGACCCTGATGTTGGGAAACATGAAGGGCACAAGGAGAAGGGGATGGCAGAGGACAAGATGGTTGGTCAGTGTTCTCGAAGCTACCAACATGAGTTTGACCAAACTGCGGGAGGCAGTGGAAGACAGGAGTGCCTGGCATGCTCTGGTCCAGGGGGTCACGAAGAGTCAGACACGACTAAACAACAACATCAACTCTTAGAGTGTCTCTGCAGTAAGGATGAGGAACCTGTTCCCGCTTGCTGCTGGTGCTGCTAGACTACAGCTCTCATCATCATCCCCAACTATTGACCATGCCAACTGAGCTGATGGCAGTTGTAGTCTAACAACATCACGGCTGCAGGTTTCCCATCCCTGACCTGTGGGAAATCTAGGAGCTGTAAGTAGCATACTATAGGTAGTATACCTACAGCCAAGCAGTGTTAGAAACTTGGATATATACGCTAGGGGCCAAATGGCTCCTTAAACTAGGGTTGCAGTCGTCAAAATGGAATGTCTAGATGCCATTTTGAGGCCAGACGGCTTGAAAGTCGTTTATTTCCAACACAACTTTTGGCTTCCTGAAATTCGTTCTGATTGTGCAGATGAATTAATGTGGGTAGAATTCTACTGGACATGTTGTTAGTGTGTGAAAACGGGCACGATCCAAGGATCTCCAGCTCCAGATGGTGGCAACGTTATGGCGCCCGGGCATCTTCATTTGGTTGCAAGTGGGCGACAGCTGGGTGCAAAATGTGCCCGACAAGTTTTGAACGCTGCAGTCAAGCATCTTACATATGCCAATCTATACCAGGCGCAAGTTTGATATTTGTCAACTATTGTATTGGGAGTATGTTAGCTGTAGGCAAAGGCCAATTTTTCAATACAGCAAAACAAAGCAACAAGTATGGGTAGAAATTCCAGCAGGGTGTGACATTCCTGACATCAGCTACTCTTTGTGTGTGTTTAAAAAGAAAGGAGGGCAGGAGCGGGAATGAATTCAATTCTGAAATTTTTTAGGTACTGATTGCTACCCATAATGCTCAATACAATATGGCCACAGCAACAACAAAAATGGGAAATACATAAAATGTTCGGTTTTCCAACAGCGTGCATCATTTTACTATGCTGCCTATTTTGTGCCAGAGAATGTCACAGTATGGAGATGTCTATACACTGGTATAGATCATGGGTAGGCAAACTAAGGCCCAGGGACCGGATCCGGGCCAATCGCCGTCTAAATCCAGTCCGCGGACAGTCCGGGAATCGGCGTGTTTTTACATGAGTAGAATGTGTTCTTTTATTTAAAATGCATTTCGGGGTTATTTGTGGGGCCTGCCTGGTGTTTTTACATGAGTAGAATGTGTCCTTTTATTTAAAATGCATCTCTGGATTATTTGTGGGGCATAGGAATTTGTTCATTTTCTCACCCCAAAATATAGTCCGGCCCCCCACAAGGTCTGAGAGACAGTGGACCGGCCCCCTGCTGAAAAAGGTTGCTGACCCCTGGTATAGATGCATCTATACCTGGTACAGATGTCAGCCAGAAAAGGCCTTCCTGGGCCACACATTTATTAGAACCGCCAGCATGTCACCTGCAAGCTTAATACGTGATAATGCTTAACAAGTGATAATGAGCAATTTTTCATGCAAAAAGAGACGAAGAAAAAACAAATTGCGACAAGACATTACAACACTAAAGGCTACTAACATTAAATGGTCAGTATTTCCCTAACCCAGAGCTTTCCAAACATTTCATGTTGGTGACACACTTTTTAGACATGCGTCATTTCGCGACACAGTAATTCAGTTTTACTAGCAAACCGGAGGTTAAACTAACGCACAGGGAGCATTTGTGTGACACACCCACACACTGCAGCTGATACACGAACGTGTCGCGACACACAATTTGGAAAGCTCTGCCTTAACTCAAAGAGTGTTTGCAAAATACTTTGAACAGGAGTAGTGTGGGATTTTCGTATGTGATTCCTCTAAGGTCATAAATCAGTTTTACTTAGACAAGAAGTTAGTTATGGAAAAACCTGAAAATCTAGGAACAGCTGTCGAAATTATGCATTTCTAGCCAATACAGGAACAAATAAGCAAAGATGAGGGGAATTTCTATGGCTCAGTTAGTCCAGGTAGCAGAACAATATTTAGCCACCTAAGGGTGAAGGCAGGCAGATATTCTGATATTTGTTGAAAGGGGTTCAAAACACATGTTGCCTAAGCAGAAATCAAATGCCTCTGACTTCAGGAAACTTATTCTAACACGCTTTTAAAAGTGTATGTCTACTTAAGGATTAACAGCAACCAGTAGTCTCTAATAATAATAGACTCCATCTTTCCAAGAATGTACACAGAAGAAACCATAACATCCCCTGGCACTTGTAGCCCCGGCAGGATGTGGCAGAACTGTGCCTTGCCAACAGAACCTGCTCAAAATAGCTATGTTGCCAACCCTAGGAGAAACTAGATCAACGTATGCACAATTCATGGTATGCATACGCTTAAAGCTACTTTAAAATACTTCGGTTCTTAAAAATTAAACATGCTAGCCTATATGCTAACAACTATCTCTTTCCGTTTTCAAAACAAAAACGCAATTCTGTAGTTAGATATTTATCTGCTTGCAAGGGTGCTGCCAATGGCTCTAAGGTCAGCAGGCCCAGAAGTTTGGACTCACTTCCATGTATCTCATTTCCTTTCATTCTGCGAGGCAGGAACACTTGAGAAAGCCTTTAACACACAAGTTGTTGTTTCGGCACTTTAGCCGCTACAAACATTAGGGACTTTCCACATGGAAAGAACTTCCATATGGCTGGCGTGGGCGGTATAAAATCTGAGTGCCCCATTATCACCGTGTGCAAGAACCGCCACGCGCACCCATCTATTGGGATATTCCAGAATTTCCTGCACTGAAAATGTTGTGCTGGATCATAGGTAGGCAAACTAAGGCCCGGGGACCGGATCCGGGTCAATCACCGTCTAAATCCAGTCCATGGACAGTCCGGGAATCAGCGTGTTTTTACATGAGTAGAATGTGTTCTTTTATTTAAAATGCATCTCTGGGTTATTTGTGAGGCATAGGAATTCATTCATACTTTTTCTTCAAAATATAGTCCGGCCCTCCACAAGGTCTGAGGGACAATGGACCTGCTGAAAAAGTTTGCTGACCCCTGGACTAGACGACCCACCCCTTCCAACTCTGTAATTCTATATGTATTTTAGGTTGCAGAAACATCTCTAAAAGGATTTTGTGAGCATGTTTTTAAAAAAATACTTGCAAAACTTCAGTCCGCCTATTTGCCTCTACAGAATCAGAATAATCTTTATTTGAATCAGCCACTAGCCATAGCAATAAAATAAAATACAATGCACTGAAGACAGGGGTAAAAGCTTAACTATACAAAATACATTCTGGAGGTTTACGTCAATAATCAAATAATAGAACTTATTCTAATTGCCCCTGCTAAACATTTTTTTGCAAGGACACAGTACAAATGGTTGAGGCAGTGTTAGAAACTGAGATATGAAAGCTATGAGCCAGGGGTAGGCAACCTAAGGCCCATGGGCCACAAGCGGTCCATGGGGGTCGTTTAACTGGCCCCTCAGCCGCCCCCGAACCGAACCACCCGCTTGGCGAGTCCCCGCGTGCTGCGCTGAACCGGCACAATGTGGCACGGGGACTCACTTCCATGGCGCTGGAAATCACGTCTGAACAGACGCCAGAAATCGCAGGCATGAGCATGTGTGATTCGGCCCACAGAGGGGTTTCCCTGGGGTGAACTTGCCCAGGCAAGGTAAACCTTGCTGACCCCTGCTATGAGCTAAATGGCACCTTAAACCTACAAATGTCTGGGCGCATTTTTTTAAAAAACAAGAATACAAAGTTGAAAATGAATGAACTGTAGCTGAAATATGACAGTGGACCCTCCAGATACGAACTTAATTCGTTCCAGGGGTCTGTATGTACCCCGAAAAGTCCGCACATCTAGAGGCGCCGCTTCTGCGCACCCATGCGGCACAACAGAGCGCTTCTGCACATGCGGTAAAACCCAGAAGTATACATCTCCGGGTTTGCAGCGTTCGCAACCCAAAAGTTACATTACCCAAAGGTAATGTAACCCGAGGGTCCACTGTATCCTCATTTTTCACATGGTCTAGCCCACCCCGCCCCCCAATAATCTGAAATCTTAGGTGCCGTACTGCGTCCAGAGCTCAGAAACTGGTGGCGCTAATAAAAATCCCTGTCGCAAAACACACATAGAACAATGGAAGTTTTGAACGCTGGGTCCGGCAGAAGAAAGCATGTGACGCCTGTGCTAGATCTATAGTGAAGTTAAGAGCAATGCAGACCAAGTGTATTAGACTTCACATAACTGTGGATCAGGCTGCAAAGGCTTAAATAATTCAGGTTTGTAAAGGAGTTGCATAAACATGTGGGATACTATTGAGCTCCAACAGTTCCCTTTACACCACCACAAATGGGTATTTTGGGTTATGAAATGTTCTTTTCTCACCCTCTAGACTCTTTTCTCATGCAAAGCAGGATAAATAGGTTCTCGGCTAAACATGAGGCGTTATGAATTTTAGAAGTATTTGGTTTAGCCACTTTGATAGAAGGAAAATTGATCCTAAAAGCTGTATGACTAAAAAGAGCATTTTTTCTGAGAACTAAGGAGGACAGCCACCCAAACACCTCATGGCAACTCACATCTCATCACGGTTGAGGATTATCCAATTCCTAGAACATGAAGTTGTGGAGGACTCGCCAGTGGCAGCGTTCAAAATTAGCCTGCGCATTTTCACCTGGCTTTCAACTACAGTGGTACCTCAGGTTAAGTACTGAATTCGTTCTGGAGGTCTGTTCTTAACCTGAAACTGTTCTTAACCTGAAGCACCACTTTAGCTAATGGGGCCTCCTGCTGCTGCTTGTGCCGCCAGAGCACGATTTCTGTTCTCATCCTGAAGCAAAGTTCTTAACCCAAGGTACTATTTCTGGGTTAGCGGAGTCTGTAACCTGAAGCGTATGTAACCTGAAGCGTATGTAACCCGAGGTACCACTGTACTTGTGACCAAGTATGGTGCCTGACATCTCCACCATCTGGAGCAGTGTTCGAAACTCCCATTGTTCTAGGCCGGGGGTCGGCAAAGTTTTTGTGGCTTGGGCTAGTTCATGGTCCCGCAGACGCCTTGGTGGGCTGGAGTGTGTGTGTGTGTACATGCATGCATGCGCAAACGCTATTTGCGGTGCTCCTTCTGGCGTGGAGGAGGCGTGCGCAGCTTTCCATTGGCTTCAGGAGCTTCTTGCAGCCAATGGGAAGCCGGCCAGCGTCGCAGAAGGCAGTCCCCGCTCTGCTCTACGCCTGTTTAGCGCGGCGCATGGGAGCCAACCGAGCGTGGGCGGGGGTCCCCGAGTGGACAGTGGGGACCATGGGCGGCTTGTGGCCTATGGGCCTTAGGTTGCCGACCCCTGTTCTAGGCACATTTTGCGACAGGGAATTTCATTAGCGAGAGCAGTTTCTGAGCTCTGGACGCAGTACTGTGCCTAAGATTTCAGGTTAAAACTGCAGAGTGGAAGGAAAAGAGGGTCTTTTTCTGCCTCCCCTCTTCCAGCTACTCTCTGAAGACTGGAGAAGAGACCTTCTGAAGAATATTAGAGGGGTGGGCAGGAGAAGGGACTAGACCATGTGAAAAATGAAGATAATATTTTAGCCGCAGTTCATTCATTTTCAGCTTTGTATTCTTGTTCTAAAAAAGCGTGCCTAGACATTCCATTGTTGTGCCCATAACTTGGGTTTAAGGTGCCATATACCATAGTTTTCACTTTATAAGACGCACCAGACCATAAGGCGCATCTAGTTTTCGGAGGAGGAAAACAAGAAAAGAAAAAATCTGAATCCCAGAAGCCAGAACTGCAAGAGGGATCTGGCGTCTGGGATAGTCTCTGGCTGTTCTAGCTCCTAGGATAGCATCACCAAGCCTCTTCAGAGCAGCGGGATGAAGGTTCCCCTGTCCGGAAGAGGCTGCGCGTCGCTAAGGCAGAAGCCAGGAGAGGCAGCATCCCTTCAGCAAAGCAGGAGGAGGAACAGAAGGAGCTCCTTCTGTTCTTATTCCCGCTTCGTGGGACAGGCACGTCGCTGAAAGGGCGCTGCTGCGCAGTCCTCCCTCTCTGCGCAGCGCATCTCCTTCGCAGGAAAGGCTCTGCACTGAGAGGGAGAGCTGTGTGGCGCCCCTTCAGCGAAGCGGGAAGAGGAACAGAAGGGTCTCCGTTCCTCCTCCCGCTTCACAGCTCTCCCTCTCTGCGCAGCGCCATTCGCTCCGTAAGACGCACTCACATTTCCCCTTTAGGAGGAAAAAAGTGCATCTTATGGAGCTAAAAATACGGTAGCTTTCATGTCTCACTTTCTAACACTGATCTGGAGCTACATGCCTGTGGATCCTTGAATCTGGACTGTTTTCACACACTAATATCACATCCTGTAGAATTCTATCCCTTATATTTTATCTGCACATTGGAGTGAATTTCTGGAACCAAAATGCTTTTTCTGTGCAGCCTGAGAAGTAGCAGTCACCATTAAGAAAAAGAGGAATAGGCCAATATATATGGGAACTGTCCCTGAATCGAGTGGCCTTTCTTCTTTAAGGTTCTTAAAACCCTTAACCTAGCTCGTGGTTGTCATCTGAACTAGTCAGATGTTTAACTGAGAATCAATCACACTCAGTCCATCATATGAAAAATAAGACTGTAGAGCAGCCTTGCACCAAAATGGCAACCAGACATTCTGTTTTGGCAACTGTTACCTTGATTAAAAGAGCCATTTGGCACCTAGCTTATATATCTGAGTCAGTGCTGGTGGGGTCCAATTGACTTCTACCAATGCTGGTAAGATGTATTTACACCAGAACAGTCCTTACAAGTGCACTTCACTTTTGTTTGGGTAGTCAATCCAAACCGTAAATCAGCCTGGAATATACTTGGAGGTAAATTCCACTGAGGTCCGTGCGGCTCTCTTCCTAATAAGCATACTTAAGATTTCAGTTATGCAGTACAATCTGAAACATGTGACACAAAATAAAGGCCTTCTGATTCTAACTAGTCTGACTCCCACCTAAGTGCGCATTAGGACGGTAACCGCAGCCATCATAATAAAGTAGCTGGAACATCTATGAAATCTTGAAGTCATATACTGCTTTCATTTTATGGATCAATGATCTCGTTAGATAGAAAAACTCATGTTAAATTCCTGTTTCACGGATTGTTTTCAAAAGTCTGGTACGGATTAATCCATTTTGCACTACTTTCTATGGGAAAATGCGCCTTGGTTTTGGAATGGATTTCCGGAACGGATTAAGTTTGAGAACCAAGGTACCGCTGTAAATAGGTTCCATTCCCAGAATGCTACCTTCCAAGTCAGCTCCCGTATCTCGATCACAACCGCTTTTCTTTCTCACAAGGGTGGCGCAATTCAAACTGTGACATGTGCCTTTCCCTCTGCTGCTTGCCTAAGGCCTGAGGCTCACAGGATGCGCCATAGTGCGTTAAACAACTAGAAACACAGCATGGGATCTGAAAAACAACAACTGATGCAGAACCTTCTTGCACCAACATCGGAAAGGTTGTAAAATAAGCAGCCTCTGTACAATCACCCTATGGGAACCAGAGCTTCATGCGAAGCCACCAGTGTTTATTAACTGCCATGCACAAGCAGCATATCCTATCCCCAAACCATGCAATCAGTCTCTAGCTCACAATCCATGTACGTTAGGTGCCTATTCATAAAAACATGAAACTTTCATAAATTGCACCATTGCTGCGCTGCAAAGCTGCAGACTCAGTCAACAGGTAAATCAACAGGTGGGTGGTTTGTTGCCCAACTTTCAGAAGCCCCTGGATTTGGCTCTGATGAAACTCATGCTAATGATTTAAGACGTCCGCTCTGTTGGATGCCTACTGAATAACAATTAAGTTCGCTACCATACATACACAAGGGGAAAGGAGGACAGAGAGAGAATAAGATATTGCATCTTGAAAATGGATCTGCAAACAAAGGAAGGGTATTTTGTTCTTCATCTATGAGCATTTGTAACAGGAGATTTATTTAATCTCCTGTTCAGAAAATCACACAGCTCACTTTAACCCTCTCTTCGCTACCCATGGGCCTGGTGCTATTTGAAGCATGATGGGGGAGGGTAATTTTTCTATTGAGTGCTACTCTCAAACACATATTGCTGGAAACAGCGCAGAAAAATCTGATTAAGGAATGGAATGCAATGTTGTAGGACAACAAGTTAAAGAAGCTTCAATATTGCAATACCTTTTGTGTTCCAGAGAATATTATCAGGGAATAAGGCATGGTCTGTGACTAAATAGCAGAAGAATAGCATCTTTCTTTCAGTGTCCAGGGCAAGCTTTGTTTCTCAATCAAAAAATGTCTCATTGTCTTACATTTTTGGAACGCAGCACAACTTGTGCCTTTCTGGGTTCCCCCTCATAGTGGAAAACTATCCTTCTTATCAAATCAGTCAGGAAATCAGCTCTGCAACAACAGAACCGCTTGCATGCTGGCCCTTCTCACATGACCAAGCTGACAGTGACAGCAAATATTAGTTTCAATCCAAAAACGTTCTTCATTCATAAGGGCACTATTGCTATTACCTAGAATCAAAGCCTTCTAATATGAAAAATCACAGCCTTTCAGATCAAGCAGAAAGCTTAGTACTGACAAGGCTATGAGACTTCTTAATTAAAAAATGCACCCCATTAAAATTCAGCAGAAGTGCAGTTTTGACTTGTTCCTTCACTGCACAGAAGAACTTTATATGCACAAGATAAATGCAAAATCAGTCCAAATAGAAATCAGAGGAAAATGTAAGCAGGGATAAGATAATGAAAAAAAAAGCAGCAATGGATAACTGCATGGGGTAATCTACAATTTCTTAAGTAGTTTGCAATTGGATTACATGGACAAGAGAGATATTTACAATGGTACCTCGGGTCAAGAACTTAATTCGTTCTGGATGTCTGTTCTTAACCTGAAACTGTTCTTAACCTGAGGTACCACTTTAGCTAATGGGTCCTCCCACTGCCGCCGCGCGATTTCTGTTCTCATCCTGAAGCAAAGTTCTTAACCCAAGGTAACATTTCTGGGTTAGCGGAGTCTGTTACCTGAAGCGTCTGTAACCCGAGGTACCACTGTACTGTTCCACTATCAGGCCCACCTAAACAGACAGACCATCAGGTGATAAGACTGCAGGGATTTGAGGTGCTGGGTGAACTAGTCTAATCCTTGGGGAAATAATGTGTACATACATCTCTAGAAGCGTAGGAGAAAGACAGCCTTTAGATTTTTACTGAAAAGGGTGGAGGCTCTCCCATGCAAGGAGAGTCTTTGGTTCCTCTACCTATTCAACTTTTAAATACCATTTTTTTGTTGCATTTGCAGCCCATTTCACAGTTCTGGTGCACAGTTTTCCTGGGTGATTTATTCCCATTAATATAATTTTGCATGCATGAATCTGACATCATGTGAATGCACAGTGACCTTGCAAAATTTGCACACATAAAAACCAAGCTAGTCAGGTCCGTGTCGCCAGGTCTGCCAGTGAATGGTTTGCACCATGGGTCTTTGCTGTCAAGAAAAATGGTGAGAACACAGCCCCACGCCTCTCCCCACAAACAAAGCACCCTAGCTCAGATCTCCTATACCTAAACCTGGCTAAGATGGCAGATGTACAATCCCAAAAACTCATGTTAATAGGATAAAGGGCTCCAAGGAGGAACTCTCCGCCCAATGTTATTCTTGTCACTCAATAGTATCATTGCGGAGTCAGTGAATTTTGGTCTCCTCTGAAGCTGCTGTCAAGAAGGTTCTCTCACCATCTGCCCATCCCATGGCACAACAGCATATAATAGTGCCAACCACTTGTTAAAACCCTTTTATCAGGCATCCTTTTTATTGTGGTATTTTTTTTAAAAAAAAATAATATTGTGTAATATTACTCTGCTGTGGGCACACCCATTCGTGAAGCACAAAACCCCAAACATGAAAGCTATACATGAAAGCTGCATGGTATCTTCAGACCACAGTCCCAAATAACATGAAAGCATGAGAGAAGCATCCCACTTCGAACCAGTTTGGAGAGAATGAGGGATTGCCAAAGGGTACCTGATGTCATCTCAGCCCATGCCTTAAAAACAACAACAACACAGCGTCACTGAAAAGGGTTTGCCTTAAAACCCATTAAGGTCAAAAGATAATGTTTTGAAAAACGTATGTATACACAGAATTAGGTTTTGAATGACTTAATGCTAAGAAAATACACATGCAGGTTTAAGCTCAGAAATAGCCCCCAGGGAGCTCTTTGCAGTGTTAGATTTGTCAAAAAGCAGGGGGGAGCCAGATCCTGTATCTTTTCCATGTTTACACTGGCAATCATCAGAGCCCAACTGAGGACAGGCGCATGGGGACAACAGGTGCACTGCGGTCCCACTCAACATCCTCTTCTCCAAAATGCTCTGTCCATGACCTGAAGACACACAGACTCCGATTCCTTGCCCTAACCCACCCCAGTTTCAGGGGGATATTTCTACTACCCCTATTCCATTGAACAAGATGTACAGCACTCTATACTGCTGCAGGCAAGTAGCTTTCTGAGGGAGGACTTGTCAACAGATCCAGAGAGGAAATTTATCAACCTGTCAAACCGCACTGGGTTCGTGTTTTGTTTTTTAAAACTATCCAGAGCATCACTGGTTATTTTCCACTGGGTCAGTCCGGGCCCATAAGCACCGGCTATTTTTTAATTCCCTTAGCTAGTGGCACTATATTTCCCCATAAATATAAACATTAATGATAGGGGCAAGACATCAGCCACTCAACCCGGATTAAAATGGAAAGCTAATGATATTGCATCCGTTTCCAGGGAAAAGTTTAGCAGATTAATTCTTCTCTCCCCCACGCCCTCCTTCCTTCAGTTCTTTCCACAGCAACTCCATTATTGCAAAAGGTCCCTTCCCTTCAGCCTTATGTAAAATCTCACCGGGGAGGCAGGGGAAAAAAGACCTTTTAAACGCCCTCACCAACCACCAGGCGGAAGAAACACAGACGCAGCCCCCTAAATCATGACAGGGCAATAGTGGAAGCCCACCTCTTCCCTTGAAGCCTGCACACAAAGAGAGGCTGCGTTGCCCCCATTGATAAAAAATAAATTAAAAGGGCGTCGGGGAGACGAGGCGGATTCACCGGAGCGTCTGCGCAGGCAGGTGAACATGTTAGACACCGGTTGCAGAGGATGCAAGCATGCATGCACTCCGGCTGCAAAGCGCCCAAGCGGGGAGCCGTGGGTGGAAGCGCTGCAGCGAAATAACGCTGAAATAATGCAAAACGTCCAAACCCACGCCGCGGTCTCTTTCTCGCCGCGTCCAAACCCAAGTTACCTTTGGACGGCGAAAGGGGTTGGGGTCGTGTTTTGTTTTTTTTAGCGTATGGGGGGTGTGTGTCTGGAGATAGGCAGCCGTCGCCACGCCAGTTTCTCCTGTATCCCTCCCCCAGCCCGCGATGGCAAGGCGCCCCCCACTCCCTGCGCGCCCACCGGGGCGGCAAGCGGCGTCGATCGAGACCCCGCGCAACCCCCGCCAAGTCCTCCCGGGGCCCGCAGCCCCGGTCCTTTCCACCACCCCGCCTCCCGATCGGAAGAATTATGACTGCAGCGATTACGATGGTGATGGGCTTGCCGCTCGCCCTATCCCCAAACACACGCATGCACACAAACACAGCGAGGAGAGAGTGCCTTTCCTCCAGCAACCACCGGCGTCCATAGCTCGCCCTTGCGCTCCCACCAGCAAAGCCCCGCAAATCGCATTCCGGCGCCGCCCTCTCCCCGCGCAAAAACCGCTCCAAAAAAGCCCCGTCTTTGCAAACCTGCGAAGGGAGAAGAAGCGCTTCTTTCCTCCCAGCCCGAGATCGTCCAGCGGATCCGAAGGGGGTTGCAGAAGACGGAGGCGGCGGCTCCTCCCGCACGCCGCCTTCTCCTTCCCCTTCTCCTCCTCCTCCCTCCCCGCCTCCCGCGATCCGCTGCAGCATGCAGAAAAAAGAAGCAAGCGCCCTTTACCTGCTGCTGCTCTCCAACTTCTTGATCCTCTCTGCTGTTTTGTTGCATTGATCCCCGGGAACAGGTTCGCTGCGCGCTCAGCAGCAACTGATGGGAATAGCAACGGGGGCGGCCAGGGAAGGAGGAGGAGTTGGTGCCAGTGTGTAACAAGTTTGGGTTGCCCCGCAGTATGGCGGCGGAGGGAAGAGGAGAGGCAGCAGCAGCGCAGCGGCGAGGCGCGCTCCTGCTCTGCAGCCAGCCAAGCCAGCCAGCCAGCCAGCTAGGGGAAGGGGCCGGGGGTGCCCCGGCCGGCGTCGAGGGGCGGGGAGATTCAAAAGCTTGGAGCTCGTCGGGGAAAAGGAAGAAAGGAAAGCGCACGGCGGCGCTGCCTGCGTTTTGTTGCTCTGCCCGCCGCGGCAGGGAGGCGCTTCGTTTCCCACAACCTCTCTCCACGTGCGCCTTCCCCAACCTCGCCCCATGCGCCCTCCTCTCGGAAGCCAGAGGCAAACCTGGGCGTCCGAGGCGTAAAACACACAAACACACGTAGCCCTCCGAGATTGGGACACCACACACCGATTTGCACATTTTGTGTCCGCGTGCTACTGGCCTTTTCTGGGAACAGGTTGCATCAACGCTGTTGGTCAACATCAGGGTGTAAACCCGTGGTTCCCAACATGCACAGGGAGGAAATTTGATTTTTAAAGGGGGGCAATTCGAGAATGAGTTATTTAACAGTGAATGGCCTTATAGGCTTCCTCCACGTGAATAGGACTTCACTTTTTGAATAATAAGAATGATTATTGTCACAGGGCCAGATTTAGGTATAAGCTGAACAAGCTATAGTTTAGGGCCCCACTCTCTTGGGGGCCCTCAAAAAAGTAAAGGGGAAAAACTGGATGTACGTTTCCAAAATATAAGATAAATAAACAAATAAATAAAATAAAACCAACATACAGCAACAGTGTTTTGCCTTGTGTAGGCTCCTATGGTGTAAGTAAAGGGCCCCGCCTGCTAATAATATATCACTGGTTTGCTATTATTATTATTTCATGTTATAGCAAGTTTCTAGACACTGGATTATGAGTCTTTGTAACTTGTGTTACTAAAGGAACTTGTTATTGCCAAATGCCAATGTGTTTGCATTATTTTGTTATGAATAAAAAAATCATTTTAAGTTAGAGCTTAATAATTATTTCACTATTAATATACTTCTTAATTGTATTTCAGTTCAACAATTAATTTGATAAAATACATATTTTTGTTATGTGCGAATGGCTTTAGATACCTATTAGGTCCATAAATTACCATATAGCATATATTCAACACAAAAAAAAGCAACAATGTTGTTGAGAAAGGACAGCTGGACATATAAAGGGCCCCATTACCTTCAGTAGCTTAGGGCCTCATCAAACCTAAATCCGACCCTGGGCAGGCATCAGGATTTTAGAGATGCTTAGGCGGGGCATGGCCAAAAAAAGGTTGGGAACCAAGATGGTTTTCTTTTCTTTTTTGTAATATTTTCTATTAAATTTTCAAAGGTTTTTAACCAGTTTACTTCACGTACAATATACCTGTGGTTCCCAGTTAGCTAAGGACTGCAGACCCCCTGCTGTTCAAAAGCCAAGCCATGGACCCCCTACTTTTTGAAATTTATGATACCTCTATGGTAGTTTTTGTTATGTGAAGGGTGTCACAGACCCCCCTGGACCACCAATGGTGAACCATAGCAATATAGGATTCACTTTTGTTTTTGACTTCCCACCTCCCTCTCACCCTGATGTTTTTATTCTTATCCTTAGTTGCTGATTTATTTATACTTGTTGCTAAACCCCGTCCGGTCATCTTTTTTTCTGCCTCTCTTATCTTGAATCCTGCTCACGATATCGCTAAAATACTGTGGCAAATAGTAAAAAAGGCCTCCATAAACAGTTCATCATTTTGTTGATGGCTTGTTTTTCATAAGGGGGAAGTGTGAGTATCCCACTTTTTTGTTGTTATATTGAGCAACACTCTGCATTTTAATGTGTGTCCCTTTCCTGCTTCAGAAGTAAAATAGCCATGCAAATTATTTACCCCACATAAAAGGTCTCAAAAAACTTTTGCTCTTTCTGTCTAACTTCTTGTATAAACTGAAGGAAACGAAATGCAGGAGAGCTGATCGTGATGAAAGGAACAATGATGGAGGCATGAAGCAAAACTAATTTAACGATGTATCATCACACCCATTGGTTGTTCTAGGTAGGATTTGATTGCAAGTATGGGTGGCGGTTGTTTTGTGTTTTGCAAAATATTGGTTTATCCATTAATTTTCAATTCATTATATATCATTTCCCAGTAAGCTTTAACCTTACTATAAGACCAGCACATATAATAAAAAGAACCTTCTTTCTCTTTACATTTCCAACACTGATTTGATTTGGATTTATACATTTTTGCCAATTTACTCGGTGTTAGGTACCATCAATATATCATTTCCATATAATTTTCTCTTAGAGAGTAACATGCTGTAAATTTTTATATCCACATTCCGCAATCGTTCCCATGCTTCCATATCTATATTGTGACCAATATCTATTTCCCAATGTATCATTGAGGATTCTACTTGCTCATCCTTTGTCTCCCATTCCAGTAATATCTTATACATTTTAGACAACACTTTTACATTACATTCCAACAAGTCTCTCTCCAGTTGTGATATATCCCCAAACCCTTGTATCCTATCTTTCTTAAATACTTCATTCAAATGATGATATCGTATCCATGTTCTTAATTTTCCTGATAATTCCTCAAATTCTTTTAATTTAAAAACTCCTCCCTCTTGTTTTACTTAAATTTTTATAAGTTGTCCACCCTTCTATCATATTCTTTTTCTTTACCACTATAGCTTCCAAAGAGCCAAAGTGGTGTTTTTACCTGTAATAGATTTTTGCATTTATACATTTTTTTCCTAATTATATGATTTGTAAATCCTTTATGTACTTTCACCTTTTCATACCATAGATAAATGTGCCAACCAAAATTTTTATCATAACCTTCTAGGTCTAGAATATGTGAATTCTCCAATGTCATCCATTCCTTCAACCAACAAAGACAAGATGCTTCATAGTATAATCTCATATCCGGGAGGAAGAAACCTCCTCTCTCTTTTGCATCTACAGTGGTGCTCCGCAAGACGAATGCCTCGCAAGATGGAAAACCCACTAGACGAAAGGGTTTTCCGTTTTGGAGGCGCTTCGCAAAACGAATTTCCCTCTGGGGTTGCTTCGCAAGACGAAAAAATCTTGCGAGTTCCCGCGGTTTCCCCCCGCTTTTTTCGCCCTTTTCCTAAACCGCTAAGCCGCTTAACAGCTGATCCGCTGATAAGCTGCTTAACAGCTGATCGCTAGAAGCCGCTAGACCGCTGTAGCACTAATCCGCTAAGCTGTCAATGGGCTTGCTTCGCAAGACGAAAAAACCGCTAGACGAAGAGAATCGCGGAACGGATTATTTTCGTCTTGTGAGGCACCACTGTATCAATATTTTATATTTTATTCTCGGTTTTTTCCCTTGCCAAATATATTTAGAAATATATTTTTGCCATACATTGAAACAATCTGTCTTGTCAATCACCGGAATTGTTTGAAACAAAAATACCATTCTAGGTAATACGTTCATTTTTATAGTCGTTTAATGGTTTATCCATTCATTTTGGTGGGTCAATTCCAATGTATTCAGCAACTTTATCCCCTTATATTCAAATAATACCTTTTAGTGTGGAAAGCTCATGAAATGGGCAAAACGATTTGAAATACCACTGGTCTCTGCCCTTGGCAATAGTTTCATATTACAGTATTGGAAACCAGCAGACCGAAAAATCTGGACACTGTAGTTTTGCCGGCTCTCAAGTAATTTCTTAGAATTTTACCTAAAAACCACTTTGAGGTTGTTGCTTTTTATAATCAAGCAGTGTATACATTTTATGAAATAAACATAGGCGCCGACTCCATGGGGCTTGAGGGGGCCCGAGCCCCCTCAAAAATTCGTTTGGGGGGGCTCCGCCCCCCCAATAATCTCCGGCGCCCCTCCAGCAGAGCGCCATCGCCGCCCCTCCCCCAGCCCAAAATGCACAGGGAGGGGCGGGCTGCATGCCTCCTGCCCTCCCTCCCGAGCAAAACTCCACCCAATTTCCTTTGGAGCTGATTAATAGGCGCAGCACGCTCTCCCCTATTCGCTCACGAGGAGGCGGCGCCACTTTATTTGCATATTCATGAGCTTATTTATTATTCATGAGCTTTCCCGGGCCCCCCCAATATTTTTTATAAGTCCGCGTCCCTGGAAATAAAGTAAATAAATTATTATTTGCCTTTCTTCCAAGGAGCTAAGTTGGGTACCGTTGTCCCTTCCTTTTATCTTCACAACCCCCCTGTGAGGTGTATTAAGCTGAAAAGAAATGACAGAGGCAAGGTGAGCATTGTGACTGAGTGGGAATTTGACCCAAGACTCCCCAGCCGATCATAACCACTGTACCACACTGCCTTGCTTTCTGCTCATGCACTTTCCCCTCAGTCCCTCATGCACAATAAAGGAATACATCGCTTTGTCACACCTAACTCTCTTCCAGCTTTCAGAAAGGAAACAGTTAAAGGATGATACAGCCAGCCTCTCTTGTATGCAGCTGCTGTTAATTGTGTTTATCAGTCAATGAATGATTATATGACTGTGTCATCTCAGGATAGTTGAGTATTTATTAGTATAAAGAAGAACAGGGGCTGGTAGTATCTTCAGGAATCATTGCACTGTGCTGACGATTGCTATCATAAATAAAGCTCATCTTTTGTGGGGGTTTGCTGTTAATCGCATTCTTAATTTTGCATGTCATTGTTGGTGTTTTGTCTTGCTCTAAACTATTGGACCACTTGTGCAGAATCCTGTAAATAAATGGCCTGTAAATGAGTGTTTAGCACAGAAATTAGAAGAGAGAAAAATAATCAGTGTCATTTCACAGCATGTGTCCATGTGGAAAAAAATGGGGGAACCAGTTTATCACCTCTTCCTTCCCCAGAGTGCAGATACGTCAGAGCAAACCAGCTACAATCTATGTCATTTTGTAATGGAAGCCCTATTCACAGAACCTGAATTACATCCTTCAGACGGGCAGACAGTGCGTGGGTAGGAAACAGCAGAGTGAGATGCTACGTTTATGACCAAAGATGCTTTTGCTGATGAGCTATCGATCGCCATCATGCTCATTTTGCAGGACTGCAATGGCCACTTGGTTTGCATTATAGATTACTTAACTGCTGATATATGTGTCTATTTTTTTCCCCTCCTCCACAATATGAGAAAATACAAGAATCAGTGATGCCTAGTTTGGCTGTAAGGCTTGAAGTTGGCATGTTTGAAAAACAGTGGACATTTGCATTTTTGATTAAAAAGCATTACAGTGGTACCTCGGGTTACATACACCTCAGGTTACATACGCTTCAGGTTACAGACTCCGCTAACCCAGAAATAGTACCTCGGGTTAAGAACTTTGCTTCAGAATGAGAACAGAAATCGTGCTCCGGCTGCACAGCGGCAGCAGGAGGCCCCATTAGCTAAAGTGGTGCTTCACGTTAAGAACAGTTTCAGGTTAAGAACGGACCTCCGGAACGAATTAAGTACTTAACCCGAGGTACCACTATATAGTAATTAAAAGCACCTGAATTTTAAAAGTGGATCACAAACTAGGAGGCAATAATAAATGTCTTTCGCCCTGTTGGTCTCTTGCTCCCTTCCGGAATGCCAGAAATTTACTTCAAGACAACATTAGAAACTGAGATATGAAAGCTAGGAGCTGAATGGCACCTTAAACCAAGGTTATGGGCACAACAATGGAATGTCTAGGCACACTTTTTTATAACAAGAATACAAAGCTGAAAATGAATAAACTGCAGCTAAAATATTATCTTCATTTTTCACATGGTCTAGTCCTTCTCCTGCCCACCCCTCTAATATTCTTCAGAAGGTCTCTTCTCCAGTCTTCAGAGAGTAGCTGGAAGTGGGGAAGTAGAAGAAAGGTCCTCTTTTCCTTCCAATGTGCAGTTTTAATCTGAAATCTTAGGCACAGTTCTGTGCCCAGAGCTCAGAAACTGCTCACACTAATGAAATTACCTGTTGCAAAATGCACCTAGAACAATGGGCGTTTCAAACACTCCTTCAAGTAGAAAAGAAATATCCCGAATGATAACACCTATCCTGTCACTCTCGTAAAAAGTTTATTTGCAGCGTCAGCCTAACCATGTCTATTAGTAGGTAAGTCCTATGGAATTCAGTAGAGCTTACTCGCAGGTAAGTGGGGTTAGAATCGCAGCGTTACACAACATTATTTTGGAAGCAATATGTTAAATGAGTTAAAG
Source organism: Podarcis melisellensis (assembly GCF_964234715.1). Lineage (NCBI taxonomy): Eukaryota > Metazoa > Chordata > Lepidosauria > Squamata > Lacertidae > Podarcis > Podarcis melisellensis. Next base: position 11,843,451 of record NC_138543.1, read on the forward strand.
GAAGGCAATATGCTATATAACTATTCACCACTTAGATTTCTTACTAAGAACCACTAAGATGTATTATTTTATGTGTGCATTCATTCACTTGAAAGACTTCTGTACTGCTTTTCAGGCAAGACTGCCTCTCAAAAAGGATTGCAATCAACCAAACACCAGCCATTTAAAACACTTGCAATGCCCAGTTATATCTGCTCAACAACTTTTGTGTCCGGATTTTCATTTTTTGAAATACAGCGACCCTACTTAAACCAAAGTTACAAATCCAAATCCAAACTCTCTTGCAGTCGCCGAAACAGAATCTCTCGTTGCCATTTGGGGGCAAGATGGCTCTAAAGTCTTATTTGTCAAATGATGGTCTGACTGTGATTGATTCTCTGTTAAACACCTGGCTAGTTCTGATAGAATACAACAGATAGAATTCTACAGAACGGGGTGTTAGTGTGTGAAAAGAGTCCGACACCCAACGATCCTCAGGCATGCACCTCCAGATGGTGGAGACATCAGGAGCCATCCTGGTTCCTAGGCATCTTCACTTGGCTGCAAGCGGTCCAAAGCAGGGTGCAAAATGCGCCTGGCTAATTGCAAACCTTGCAAATGCCTAATGATCGTGCATGAGAGGCGGATGCAAAACAGGCCTGGACAGCATGTGACTTGCCTGCCAAGCTGAAGGTACAAACCAGCCACATTTTTGTGGTAACCTCTATCTTTTCCAGCCCTGGGCAGGGATCAAACCCACGTTTCAGCAGATGTAGCTGATGGCCTGTGCTCATCTTCATAGGTCACATGCCGTACGGCCCTTCCTATGATAGAAAAACAAATTAACATCACCTGTGTCATGAGGATTACTGTTAGTGTTTTCATAGCAAGAATGAGACTTTGCAGAAGATGTCAGGGTGCACTTAGTGAAGTGTGCTGCTGTTGCAACATCTGCAAACTGTGTCTGTCGATGTGTGCCCTGAGGCTGTGTTGCTGTAATTCCTTCCTTGCAAGGGTCTCTGCTGGCACAGCCTAACCAATTCAGAATCTTGTACAATAGGGAGTTTGCACCTTAAAAGAAAACTGAGAGCTGCGATCCTGCACATCAAATCCAAACATGCCTCTCTGGCCCTTCTGTTCTGTGACTCAGCCAGCCTCTGTCCTGTGAGGAGTGACAAGATCGCTCATAATGTGTGACGTGGAACTGAGTACCAAATATTTATGTGCAAACCACAAAACTTGTGGGAAGATTAATCATGGCTAGAATCTAGAGCAGACCAGTCAGGCTGAAGACCAGTCATTCACTTTTTTCCCCCTTTTTCTTTTTTGCAGAGTCATCCAGACGCATGGTCTTGAAGTTAGCTTGGTTAATTTAGGTTCCAGTAGGAGCTGTTGCAGAGTGGTTTTGAGACCAAAACATACAAGACGTAATTAAACACCATTAGAAGCCAAGCACACCCTTTTAAGTAGACATGAATAAGTACCTCAAACAAATATTCAACTCTGGTTCAGTTTGAACATATCTGCTGTTGCGTTCAGAGGAGTCCTTTGCCCCAAGGCATGACCCCCCCATACATATTTTTTAATTAAATACTGTGTTTCTACAACATCAGAAGGAAAATAAATTAAGAACAGAAAATCGAATTAAAGTGAAACGTAAAGACCGTTCCTACTCGCACACAAAAATCATTTCACTCTCACACAGTAAGAGCTATGAATTAAAAAAAATTAAACATAGAGCAGCACAAGGAAAGACGCAAGTTAACTTTAGTCAGCACTGAAGGTAGAAAGCTTTTTGCAGGAGGGACTGCATATACTGTTTACAGTTGTACCTCGGAAGTCGAACGGAATCCGTTCCGGAAGTCCTTCAGCCAATCAGAAGCCATGGAAGCAGCGAGGGTGTTCGGGTTCCAAAGAACTTTCGTAAACCGGAACAATCACTTCCGTGTTTGCGGCGTTTGGGAGCCAAAACGTTCGTCTCACAAGGCATTTGACTCCCGAGGTACGACTGTATTTGCAAAAGGGAAGAGCAATGCAGGTCCCAACAAGGTGTCCTGCCTTGGGTTAAAGTAGCTTCGGGTTGAGCATTTTCGGGTTGCGCTCCGCGGCGACCCGGAAGTAACGGAACGCGTTACTTCCGGGTTTCACCCCTCGCGCATGCACATACGTTCAAAATGATGTCACGCGCACGCGCAGATGTGGCAAATTGCGACAAGCGCAGGGGCGAGTTACGTTCGCTTCAGCATGCGAACGGGGCTCTGGAACGGATCCCATTCGCATCCAGAGGTACCACTGCTTTATATTGTGCATATATTCTGACTTGTTTATTTCTTGCATTTACATTGTACCTATGACTTCAAGGAGTTCCAGGTAGTGGACATTATTCTCCCCTTGCTCCTTTAATCCCCAAAGGAACCTGTGAGGTAGGTTAGGCTAAAAGGCAATGACTGGCCCAAGCTCACCCAGTGACCTTCCTGGCCAAGTGGGGATTTGAACCCTCGGTCTCCCAGGTTCCAGTCTGACACCCTAACCACTACACCACACTTGCTCTCTCATTTCTGCTCAGATGGTATTGGGACAGTCATACACTTTCCCACTTTCAATACTGTTGGCTCCTGCAAGTGTTTCGGGGTGGACATATTGCTTCATTTCCTGTCAGTTCATGGCTTGTAGCTTCCTTCTGAAATCCAGTGACATTTTCTGCTGCAAATGTTGTGGTGGTCTTTTTTTTGTTCTCCTTTTGGTTGCGTTAGATCTCAGGGGTGCCCCTCCAGGTGGCAAAAACGTGTTGACATCGCAACATCACCACAAAACAACAGATAAACTGGAATAATCTGTGGACACTCCAATATCAATCCAAAACTATTATTGCATCAATGGCATGTTGCCAAATACACCTGTAAATAGGGGGGAGGTGCCCCTAAATGTGTGATGGCATTGCTGACAAATAATACAGTGGTACCTCGGGTTAAGTACTTACGGTAATTTGTTCCGGAGGTCCGTTCTTAACCTGAAGCACCACTTTAGCTAATGGGGCCTCCTGCTGCCGCCACGCTGCCGGAGCACGAGTTCTCTTCTCATCCTGAAGCAAAGTTCTTAACCCAAAGTACTATTTCTGGGTTAGCGGAGTCTGTAACATGAAGCGTATGTAACCTGAAGTGTATATAACCCGAGGTACCACTGTATAAAAAGCGTATAGATCAAGGATGATGATGTGAAAGAACCAGGTATTTTGCATAACCAGAAAAAAGAAAAAAAACTTAGCATATAAGTTCCTGACAAGCGTAAAATTTCAAATTTGTAATTCCTTGACAAATACCATGCTGGTAAATGAGGTCGTAAGTGATACATTCACTCAGTTTCCTAAGTGAATGAAGAAGCTACGTTGCCACTTTTAGCAGAGGGCATAATTAATTGCACAAACCGAAAGTTCAGTTATGCGCTCGAATCCCTCTTACAGAACACTGACAGTCTGGAGCATGGGTGGGCAAACTAAGGCCTGGGGGCCAGATCCGACCCAATCGCCTTCTAAATCCAACCCGTGGACAGTCCAGGAATCAGCGTGTTTTTACATGAGTAGAATGTGTCCTTTTATTTAAAATGCATCTCTGGGTTATTTGTGGGGCACAGGAATTTGTTCATTTTTTCTTTCTTTCAAAATATAGTCCGGCCTACCACGCGGTCTGAGGGATGGTAGACTGGCCCCCTGCTGAAAAAGTTTGCTGACCCCTGGTCTGGAGGCACTGCGATTTCGCTCTTATTCTCATGTTAACACTGTACCGTTTATGGTCCTCCCCTTCCCTTCTCTAATCAGTGGCTCATTCACAGGAGCAGCAAGTACAAAATGTAAGCTGTCAATTGACAGAATGGAGCCACAGTCACTTTATCCTTGAAGCACACCTGGATCTGCCTTGATCGCAAGGTAGTTCTTACTGTATTGTGAGAATGGGCAGAGGCGGAGCTAGCTGCCCCGGCACCCGGCATATGCTGTGCACATGGGGGCACGGCCATGGGGATGGAGCAAGCCACCCATGGCGGACTGCTTCCTGGGCAGGGGAAGAAGGAACCGCTCCACTTTGCCAGCAGCCTTCCTCCCTTCCCTCTTCCTTTTGACAACTCAGGGGAGGCTCTCCCCCCCCCCGGAAGCAGCCTGGGAGTGGGGGGCAATGGCGCACCACCCGCCTGCGACTCCCAAGTCTCCCCCGAGCTGTCAAAATGAAGGGGGAAGGGGGGAAGGCACATAGCTGTCAACTTTCAGATTTGAAAATAAGGGATCAGCAGCCTCACCTGTCCCGGGGACAGTCTATGGGATATCTAACAATCCGGGATAGCAGCGGGAAACGGCACTGGAATAAGGGAATTTCCCGCAAAAAAGGGAAGGTTGACAGCTATGGCAAGGCAGTGCAGCTCCACCCCTTCCCCTGACGGCTCAGGGAAGGCTTGGGAGTCGCTGGCGGGTGGCACGCCGAATGTCACCCCCCCCAGTGATGACACCCAGGGCGGACCGTCCCGCCGCTCCCTTCCTCCACCCCCTGAATGGGCAGCTCATCCCACACTGCTTGCATGAGTAGATCACTGCACTCCTAACCGTGAGGGCTGCCCCAGTTACTGCAACAGAAGTCTGACCACCTGCACACGGATTGGTGTGCAAGCATACAGACCGGCTGCCTTCACTGCAATGAATGGGACAACCTGGAAAAGCAAGGATGGAGAAAGGGGGGGGGGACAGAAGGGCCATTTGGCCTGGGGCCTCAAGCTCAAAGTGGGCCTCAGATTCAGCCACATTAATTTTTTGCCAGTTGAAACGTTTCACTACTTGTTTTTATGAGCATCGGACCACATTGTGACACGCTCTCTCAGCTCAGAGCTGCAAATTGAAGTAAGAGGTGCGTTTTGGTAAGAGATTTTTATGACTGTTGTTGCTGACACACATTTCTTGTCATATGCTTTATTATCAACTGCAACATTGCATAAAACTGAGGTTTCCCCCTCAATAATTAATGCATTTGCACAAAAAAGGCCAGAGGAGTATTTTCTAAAACGAAAATTCAATTTTTCTCACTCTATTTCATTTTTGTATTTTATCATTTCTTGTTTTTATTGTGGTGGGGGCCCTCTGACAAGGCCTGGCACCAACACTCGTGATGGCCGAAGCCCAAGATCAGGACAATCGCGGAAGATAAGAAATGCCAGAACTGATGGGGTGAGGTGCGCCATGGGAGATGGTACAAAAAGGGAAATTTAACGGAAAGTCCCTCTGTGGTTTCTGCTTCCCCTAAAATGTGTGTGATCAAGACATCCTGAGGCTGTCATTTAGCAGGAGCAACATTAATTAGGAATCTTGCTGCTGTCATGGCAACATTAAGCACTGTTGTTACGTAAGAGTCCATTGCCACAATATATATGCCTATTCCTTTCTGTACTACTACTTACAGACCCTCCATGTTCCCTATTTTCCAGGAACGTCCCTGATTTAGAGAAGCCATCCCGCTTTTTGATTTGATCTCGAAATGTCCCACTTTTCCTTAAAGGTAAAAGTAAAGGGACCCCTGACCATTAGGTCCAGTCACGGAAGACTCTGGGGTTGCGGTTCTCATCTCGCTTTATTGGCCGAGGGAGCCGGCGTACAGCTTCCGGGTCATGTGGCCAGCATGACTAAGCCTCTTCTGGTGAACCAGAGCAGCGCACGGAAACGCCGTTTACCTTCCCTCCAGAGCAATGCCTATTTATCTACTTGCACTTTGACGTGCTTTTGAACTGCTAGGTTGGCAGGAGCAGGGACCGAGCAACGGGAGCTCACCCCGTCGCGGGAATTCGAACCGCCGACCTTCTGATCGGCAAGTCCTAGGCTCTGTGGTTTAACCTACAGCGCCTCCCTATTTTCATTGTAGAAATGTTAGAGGGTATGGCGTTACCCGACCTCTGAAAGCAATCCTGTAAAGGGAAGATTTTTGTTAATGTTTAATGTTTTCTTACGTTTTTATAGATGTTGGAAGCTGCCCAAAGTGGTTGGAGCGACGCAGTAAGATGTGTGAGGTGTAAATAGTAAAATTATCATTATGGAATAGGACATCCCTATTTTCATGTCGGAGGGTATGTACTTATGTTCTGGTACTTCATAATCACCGGTAATGAATTCTATTGCTTTCAGACTGTTAAGCCCTTCCTGCATTGCAAGGCATTGAAACGATGCTTTGCATCAAGATGGATTGATTCCGAAGGCATTGGTAACTAACACTCAGAATGTTTGTGAGTGCCCTGACATAGCAGTCAAGCCCCATTTCTTTACTGGTGCTGCAGTCCTTAGGAATGGAACGGGGAGAGAAATTAAAGTGTGATGAGTAATACCGTTCTTGCAGCTGCTTCTCTAATTTCCCTAGAGTCAATTGCGGGTGAACAAGGCACTGCTCCACCAACCTCAGGCTGCTCTCAGCCAGTCCCAACCTCCCGGCCTCTATACTTGCGACCAGCTGTGAGGCTGTGGCTGTTAGCATCTTTCCTCCTTAATCTCACTTTTGCTCTTGTAGGGAGGAGGATGGGGACAAAACCAGAATGAGTTGGCCTTGCCCGCCATTTTCTCTGCCTCTGCTTGTCATTCGCTCTTGCGCTACCTTAGTGTTGCTGTAAAGTAAAAACCAGGACTTTTTAAAGACCCCAAGATTGTTGAACCACCAAAATTGCTGAGTTTTTTAGAGGAAAACCCGAAAGTTGTTGAGCTTACTTTGAACAAACTGTGATTTTCCGTTACGTGATCTTCCGTACGCGAAGATCCAGGACAACCCGCTGCCTTCCAGAAATACACCCCCATGTCACTTCCGACTTTGAAATCCCAGTAATGTCCAGGAAAATCTGGACGTACGACAGCCCTACTTCCATGCTTTCTCTCCCCGTTCCATGGGGCACCAGCCACCGCTGACTAGGGCTTGAACTGTTGCAAAAGCTGAGTTCCTGTAATGAATCTGTCCAGCCAACCGCTGAACCACAGAAGAAGAAGTTATCGTCTAAAATAATCCCATGAATGAAATGAGAAACGAGACACTTCCTTTTCATCTGTTCCCTTCTCTTAACTTGCCTTTGTTTTACTGGTAGGTTTTCACTTGCCTAAGATCTTTGTCCTTCTCAGTTTATAAAGGCATGCAAAGACCTGATGTAACTTGCTGCCCCGTTAACTGAATCCCTTTTACCTAAGCAAAACCAGGTCATCCTTCCCCGAAGGATAGAGTTTCGCAGGCTTTTTGGTTGTTTCTTAAATTATTATTATTACCCGCTTTGCAGGGAGACTTTAACGTTCCCTCCACTTGCTCCTATTGGATTTCTGTTATTTCAAAAGGGCAAACAATCGTGGATGATCTGATTACCTCTCAAGCATCAATTGAACAAAAGGCTACCAGGTAGTTTGGCGAAGGGTGCATTTTCTTTTGAATAAACATTTCCAATAAACACCTCTGCTGGGAACTCTGCTCTGTCTTCCGAAGAATGAGACACAGACTCATAAAGAATAGACTGGAAGGATAAAGATCAGGGATGTCCTTTGATAACGGGCTATTTAAAAGTATAAAAGAGCATTTTATTGTGGCATAAAATGCAGAGTGGTTTTCAGTCATGCATAGGAAATGAAGAGAAAAGGGCCTTGGAAATTCATACAGAATTTATGGGTCAGCCATTAAAAATGTGACTTGCTCAACAAGTTCAGTTGCACAAGCAGCGATTACCTTCCTCTGTGCGCTTGTCAGACTTACAAGTTGTCACATGCTAGACCCAAATACTGATCACAGCCCTTCTAATCATGGAGAGGAAGATCGCCCAGATCCAAATTCCCTGACCGTAAAAAGGCAGCAGCACTGAATGCTTATTCAAGAGTTAATTTCTTTATTTGTTGTGCTTCACTGTTTGCCCGTGTTTCCATCTGTAAAAATGTTGCAAGGCTTGTACTAGAGTTTCTAAGAAAAGCTCCAACCTTCACATAATTTAAATCACCAGGCCATTTAACTAAAGCTTTAGGTGATTCATTGTTCATGGTCAGCTGTAACTGGTGTGACTGTGAGTCAAAATCCCTCACCAAAGACTCCTGATTAAGCTTAGCAGTCATGGAATAAGAGGTGAGGTCCTCTTGTGAATTCGGAATTGGTTAAGTAACAAACAGGAAGCAGACAGTAGGAATTAATGGACAGTTCTCATGACAGAAAGCGGACCCGTACTTATTAACCAGCTCCATCTGGTACGCCGGCTTGAGACTCTACCTGCCCGCAGACTGTCTCGCCAGAGTGGTGCATGCTCTAGTTATCTCCTGCTTGGATTACTGCACTGCACTCTACATGGGGCTACCTTTGAAGGTGACCTGGAAACTACAACTAATCCAGACTGCTGCCGTCAGACTGGTGATTGGGAGCAGCCACCAAGACCATATAACACAGGTCCTGAAAGACCTACATTGGCTCCCAGTATGTTTCCAAGCACAATTCAAAGTGTTGGTGCTGACCTTTAAAGCCCTAAATGGCCTTGGCCCAGTATACCTGAAGGAGCGTCTCAAATCCCATCATTCAGGCTGAGGTCCAGCTCCGAGGGCCTTCTGGCGGTTCCTTCACCGCGAGAAGTGAGGTTACAGGTAGAGGGCCTTCTCAGTAGTGGCGCCCGCCCTGTGGAACGCCCTCCCATCAGATGTCAAGGAAATAAACAACTATCTGACTTTTAGAAGACATCTGAAGGCAGCCATGTTTAGGGAAGCTTTTAATGTTTGATGTTTTATTGTGTTTTTAATATTCTGTTAGGAGCCACCCAGAGTGGCTGGGAAAACCCAGCCAGATGGGCGGGGTATAAATAATATATTCTTATTATTCTTATTATGATTCTTATTATGATATTCTTCTTCTTCTTATTATTATTATTATTATGATACAGACATAGGGGTAAGCAAGGTGGTAGCCAAGTTGGCTTACAATACTCAATTGTTTAGGATGGCTAAAATGAAAATGGAATGTGTAGTTCTCCAAAAGGATCTCTCCAAACTGAGTGAATGTGAATGGGCAGTAAAATGGCAAATGCAGTTCCATGCCGGACTAGATAGGTGACTGGCCTGATCCAGCAGGGCTCGTGTTGTGTCCTTATGAGTAATTCTGTTTTCATACTGTTATGATTCTCGTAAGTAAATGAATGTTCCCTGGAGAACGTATCCTGAACAAACTGCTCTAGCTGCTTAACTAGATGAAGACACATCATTACAACATACCAAGGTACTTCCTGCTGAAGATTCTTCATAAAAATGTGTTGGGAAAATTCACATATTTTCCAGGTCCAGTTCTCCCCTATCCCCTTCTCTATTTAGTTATCCAGTGCTGCCTCACCTTTCCATATGCTAGAAATGCAATTGATGAAACCATCGTCAACGTGGAGAAGGGAGCAATGCCGAATTTCTTACTACATTGAACCATGAAACCAAATTCCTGTGACGGTTGTCTCATAGGGCAGGATTATTACAAACCTAGCTTGAAAACAATGTTTGAATGGAAGGCCCCTGTCTTCTAGCTTGCCTTCCTGTAGTTCTTCCCATAGCCGAATCTTTACCTGGCATGGTAAGCAACCGCAATGTTCAGGGTTGTGGATGGCCAAGAATGCTTAGGAACAGTAGGTGCCTTGGAAGGTAAAGGTAAAGGTAAAGGTAAAAGGGACACGGGTGGTGCTGTGGTCTAAACCGCTAAGCCTCTTAGGCTTACCAATCAGAAGGTCAGTGGTTTGAATCCCCACAACACTGTGAGCTCCTGTTGCTATCCTAGCTCCTACCAACCCAGCAGTTTGAAAGCATGCCAGTAGAAGTAGATAAATAGGTACCACTGTGGCAGGAAGGTAAATGGCATTTCCGTGTGCTCTGGATTCCATCACAGTGTCCCATTGTGCCAGAATCAACTTTTAGGTCCATCATGAGACATCCGCCAGCTTCCAATCAGATACCAGCAGCCTTCAAGCAAGCAAACTTGCTCCCTAGCATCCCACTGCCAGAGGATTGCCTCCTTCCATTCACCAGATTGCCTCCTCTAAGTGGAAGAAACCTGGCAATGCTGAATGTCACATCCATTGCCAGGTGTGTCCTGCTGGAAACAGAAAAGGGCTTTCCTCGTGGCCTGCCTGTATATCCACTCAGTTGCCAAGTGCTTTTGTGACATCACAAGAAACCCACAGCCAATGGCAACAGCTGGGGAGGCATCATCTTCATTGCTTTGAGCCTCACAATTGTGGGTGGACCTATCAGTGGGCTTGCCGATCGGAAGGTCAGCAGTTTGAATCCCCATGACAAGGTGAGCTCCTGTTGCTCTGTCCCAGCTCCTGCCAACCTAGCAGTTCAAAAGCACACAACCGCAAGTAGATAAATAGGTGCCGCTGTGATGGGAAAGTAAATGGCGTTTCCGTGCGCTCTGCTTTCCATCATGGTGTCCTGTTGTGCCAGAAACAGTTTAGTCATGCTGGCCACATGACCTGGAAAGCTGTCTGTGGACAAATGCCAGCTCCCCCCACCTGAAAACAAGATGAGCGGCGCAACCCCATAGTCACCTTTGACTGGACTTAACTGTCCCGAGGTCCTTATCTTTAAGTGCCTTGGAGCAGGAAAAGCAACTCTTAGAGCCACAGATGAGATACGTGGAAGGAAATCACATTATCCCAATTGCAAGGAACTCCCATCAATTCCCAGCCCTTATGCTTCAGAGCTGTTGTTTGAGGCAACCCTTACTTTTTCAAGACTCCCTCCAGAACAGACAATTGTCTAAATTCCCACCTTTCTCCCTTCAGAGAACTCAAAAGTGTCACACGTAGTTTGTGCATGGATGCAGCAGAGACCCAGGTTCCATTTCTTGCAGAGACTATGTGTATTTTGCAGCCTTTAAAAAACAAAAAGAAAAAGTGAGGCTATATATTGTAATACATAAACAAAGATAAAGAAGAAATAGGTTAATAAAAATAAACAGGTTTGAAAATCACCCATTTAATTTTACAAAATAAAATAATATGCCACAACTTTCATAAGGATTTTTTTTTTTAAATTGCCAATGCCCCAACTCTGGATTGTCATCTGTAATAAGGGTGTTTTGTATAACCCAGCTGCACTGTAACAAGCAAGCAATGTTTGCCAATGATATAATAGCTGCCAGCAACCATTTTTTTCTTTATATAAGTGAACAATCGCTGGGCTTTGTTTTTCCAGCTATTTGCACTGTTTGTTTTTTCCTCCCCGTTTCCAAATTTCATTGATTTTCAAATTGCCAATACAATAAAACAGCGATTCGAAGTCCTTATTTGTGGCCTTCCCTGTCTCCCGCTGCTTCTGAATATTCTGAATATTCTTCCATTGCTTCCATTCTCCCACCCTTTCCCTCTCATGTCAGAATTATATTATAGCCTCTGTAAATACGCTGACTAGACACCCAAGCCCAGCGGATATTTTACATGCCGCGTCCTGATTTTTGGTATGCTACTGAAATTTTGCCCCCAAAGAATGATTATTTTGTCTAAAGCAAGGGCGATTGTTAAATGCTGCACATTGCATCATACTCCGTATAAAAGTGTGTGAATCAGCTGACCGACATGTTGCTTCCTTGTCAGACAGGCGCTACATTTCATGGGGCCAGTTACGTGCGCTATCAAAAGTCCCGTTTACCATTTCGTGGGGCATCAAAGGACCATGCAGTCATTAAACTGATCACTCCATGCCCCGCGGTGGTCTATGGTATAATGTCACGATAGCATATCATCTACAATTATGGCCTGAGTCATGTCTAACGTTGCTGAATGCTCTGTTTATCTCTTCCTCACTACAGCAGAAGCTAAGCAGATTGCTGTGGGCAGGGGGAGTTTGCATCAAAATGCCTAATTCACCAAGAATTCTGCCTCCTGAACAAAGGAGGGTGGCAGTAAACAGAAGATGTAGTTGCGTGCTGAGGACCCCCAAGACACCCCCAAATAAAAACACAGTTCACACATCATTTTTTTGTTTTGGTTTTGGCATAATTTTGGCCACAACTTTATTGAATTACAGTATGTGAATGATTGCTTAGGCATTGGTCAGCAACTATCTGTTCCCACTTAGAGGTAGGAACAGAACTGACAACCACAGTAAGGGAAGTCAGTAAGGGTAAACAATTTTGGGGAGAGAATAAAGCTGTGTGCCAGGCTCTCACCTCTCCCCAAATGCTCCCAGGGGCTCTTGCGTGGCCCTAGCCTTTTGCCAGGGATTCGGACAAGAGCATGGCGAGCAACTGGATTCCTTTACCGGAATTCCCTTGCAGCAGCAGCATTGGAGGGGTAGCCACAGCCAACCACATCCCCTCCACCAACCAAAAATTAACCAATGTCTAACTGCAACCTTACAAGCTGTGACGATTTGCTATGCAGTAGGCAAAACCCAAATGGCACCAGCCAATCAGCCAAATGGTAAAAATTCCTACCAGGCCCCTGCCCCAACTGCCGACAACCCCATGACAGGCATAGCAAGGTCAGCATGAACGGCCCTAAATAAAGGAAGGGTGGGCGGGTAATCCGATGTGCGCAGTGAAAAGAGGAAGCTCAACTCTGTGCACAGGGACCTATATAGCACCCCCATCAATCAAATAAAATTGCAACAATAAATTTTCCCCAGCAGCAATGGAGGTGCCCAATCAAATTCGTGGCCATCCAAACTAACCCACCCAGTAACAGGGGATGTCATGGTTGCTCCCACCGCAACACGTGCTCTCCATGAAGGAGAACCCGCTCTGTTCCACCTGAGAAGCGTTTTGCATCTCAGAGCTTAATCCCAATATCCCCCCCCCCATTTGCTTTGGGTTTAGACTAACACATACGGAAAGAGAAGCTTTTTAACTGTTGCCGTCAGCTTGAGGATTGCCCGCTCCCTTAAAAGTGTTCTGGATTTTGTTCTCAAAATTAAGTGCATTAATTCACAGCAGATCCAGAAGAGCGGCTGTTTCTGTGGGTTGGCATCTTTGTCTTCAGCCAATCCCTGAGTTCATCTGCAGTTCCTTAATGTCTTCTCCCTCTGGAGAAAAGAACCTGGACTCTGTCATCCCAGGATAGAAAAGACTGACTCCCTGCTTATACACACATACAGCAACATATCCCTAATTATATTGTACCTTTGTGCAGGTACACTGTAGGTGATTTTGGGAGCAAATGTGGCTGGAAAAAAAATGGGTATACCTGTATATAATAACTTTTGTTCAACAAAACAAAATAAGGCACGAGGGGGGGGTACAACTTTTCTGTGCATGTGTACTAATTGTTGAGGGGGAAAACATCACTTTCGTGCAGGGCCACAGCTCATGTGACAAATCTGTAATTGGTTAACGAAAGAGAAATGTCTTTTGCCATAGCATAAGTCTTCTTTGTTTGAATTTGCAGCACTAAGCCGACAGTGTGTGCCACAATTGGGTCTGATGTTCACGAAAGCAAGTTGTGAAACGTTTCAAATGTCAAAACATTAGCAAGTCTCCAAAACGGAGGCCCTCTTTGGGCTTCATGCCTTGGACCAAATGACTTTCCTGGTTGCCCCTTTGTCTCAGACCCACCACTAACCACTAGTTAATAATGAGCGGGACTCACCCCACTATCTGCTCCCAATTAAATAGTGTACCACATCTCACGGCATCCTCTTCCCAGGCTCCTGTGGGGCAGTGTGAGGATGCACCTCTCTTTGGGGCAGAGGGTGGTGGCTCAGAGACCAGCCTGGTGGACTCCCAAGGAAAAGGGAGAGGAGAAGAGGCTGAGGGAACTGACCACAAGGGAGGGTGTTCAAAAAAGGGTGAGAAACTGCCAGCTCTGCAGGCAAGGAGTGACATAACTGGGCTACTGAACCCCACAGGGGTGCCACAGAAAGAATGTAGTTGGTCATTGGAGCTGTGGACTCAAGAAAGGTTGAAGACCTCTAATATAGGGTGTTCTTCTCCCCTGTGCAACCCCAATCTCACTTCAACCCATCGGCTGCCATAACTGTCAAGCTGGTTGCGTATCTCAAGTTCTGCTGATGTAGAGCAGTTCCATCAGATCCTATGGCCCTTGGGATTGCACCTCAAGAGCTCCCCCCGCCCAATCTCTTTATGATCATCCTTGTCCTTGGAATTCATTTCTTTAACACAACTTGTCTTTCCTGCTTCACAGCAGGTATTTCACAAGTGTGTACGTGTGTGGCATCCAATTTGCCCAAAGTACAGGTGATATTGCCAATAAACCATATTTGGCCTGTGGGTGTGGCGACATCTGAAACAGCTTCTCCTCCGAACAAGAACTGTTTAATCTTTTTTGAAGGCTGACTTGATGCTTATGTAAAAATATCAGCCTACATTTGGTCTCCCTCTAAGGCCTAGATCTTTCCTCACAGCAAAACAACATACAAAATAGTTATGCTCAACATGGCTGAAATCTGTGCCAGCCAGCAGTTTGCCTTCACATGGGCACACAAGATACATGCATATGTGCGCAGGGGGTATTTTGTCTGAACTGTAAATCTGCAATGATGTTACTGAGTGTTTGTGATCCAAATATCAAATGTTGAAAGAACAAAGAGGGAGGGTGAGGCTGGTGATGAAATAAAAACCATTTCAACACCCTGAAACAGACAGTTGTTGTTCTAATGGGAAGATGATAATAATCTTATATAGGACCATTGTATGAAATTTGCATTAATTAGTGAAATTGTTCTACATTTAGCAGAGAATTAGCCGCTTTCTCATCCTGCCCAGAGCAGTCTATGTCACTTGAACATTTGAGTAATCATATATAAGATATATATAATCATATATATTGTGTAATCATATGTAAGATATATAATACAAAAACAGATGGCTACAGTTTGAACAGGGAGAACATTATTACCATTTATTCTATTGAATAAAAGTGTTTTGGCTTAAGCCTGTCAGAATGTCATTGCTGTCTTATCCTTCATTCAGAAGCCATTAAAAACCACAACACACAAATGTCTGGGAACTACGGATGTTGGAGAATTCTGACAGAAACAGAAGTGGAAATTCCCCATGTTAACTTATTTGTCCCGTGTCTGGAGCAGAAATCAGTGCAACAAATATGATCCATATTCACTCTTGTTGTTGCTTTTATTTCACAGTAGATATGCACCATACTTTTCCGTATAGAAGACAAGGTTTTTTGACGCCAAATTAATGTTTAAAAACTGGCCTCATCTTATACATGGGTAGTACCAAGGGCAATCTCCACCCATTTTCTACATTTTTAGTCCCCTTATACAAGGGGGTGTGTTATACACGGAAAAATACGGTAATTGATTACTCCCACCCATTTGAATGACGTTTATTTTGCATTGAAATGAACGGGGTAGTATAACATAATGGCAATGTGACAGCTGTAATTCACACAATTAATGACTGTACATATGCTATGTAAGTTACATAATTTCGCCACAGCAAACAGTATGACAAACTGTTGGCAGAAGACGAACTGCAGCGAAATGGAAACAATGCAAATGGAGGGCAGAATGGAAACAGATGACTGGGGATGCATTTCATGCATTAGGAAATGCACTTATTTTACAATGGTGGAATTGCTTCCGAGTTTCCAGTTCCTCATTTGCATGAAAGTTCCAACATACATAAAAACATAATAAAAGGTAAAGGTAAAGGTACCCCTGCCCGTACGGGCCAGTCTTGACAGACTCTGGGGTTGTGCGCCCATCTCACTTAAGAGGCCAGGGGCCAGCGCTGTCCGGAGACACTTCCGGGTCACGTGGCCAGCGTGACATCGCTGCTCTGGCGAGCCAGAGCCGCACACGGAAACGCCGTTTACCTTCCCGCTGGTAAGCGGTCCCTATTTATCTACTTGCACCCGGAGGTGCTTTCGAACTGCTAGGTTGGCAGGCGCTGGGACCGAGCAGCGGGAGCGCACCCCGCCGCAGGGATTCGAACCGCCGACCTTTCGATCGGCAAGTCCTAGGCGCTGAGGCTTTAACCCACAGCGCCACCTGCGTCCCACAAAAAACATAATAAAACATTTAAAAAGAACTTCCCTATACAGTGGTACCTTGGTTTACAACCATAATCCATTCCAGAGGTCCAGTTGTAAACCAAAACAGGTTGTAACCCAAGGTGCGCTTTCGCCAATGGGGTCTCCAAAAAAATTGGGTTGTTATCCAAAAAAAGGAACACGTTTTTCCGGGTTTGACCTGGTTGTAATCCAAAACAGTTGTAATCCAAAACGGTTCCAAACCAAGGTACCACTGTACAGGATTGCCTTCAGACAACTCGAGGGATGCATAACTCCATGCCCTCAAAAGTTTCCCCAATGAAAATAGGGACGTCCTAAGGAAAAGCAGGAACACAGTGGGTTAAACCACAGAGCCTAGGACTTGCCGATCAGAAGGTCGGCGGTTCGAATTCCCGCGATGGGGTGAGCTCCCGTTGCTCGGTCCCTGCTCCTGCCCACCTAGCAGTTCAAAAGCACGTCAAAGTGCAAGTAGATAAATAGGTACCACTCCGGCGTGAAGGTTAACAGCGTTTCCGTGCGCTGCTCTGGTTTGCCAGAAGTGGCTTAGTCATGCTGGCCACATGATCTGGAAGCTGTACGCCAGCTCCCTCGGCCAATAAAGCGAGATGAGTGCCACAACCCCAGAGTCGGTCACAGCTGGACCTAATGGTCAGGGGTCCCTTTACCTTTACCTAAGGAAAAGCAGGATATTCTGGGATCAAATCAGAAACTGGGATGGCTTCTCTAAATCAGGGATGTCCTTGGAAAATAGGGACACTTGGAGTGTCTGGAATATGCACATAATGGGTGGGAGCCATGAATCTCCTCCTTCTGTAACACAAATGCATTTTTATCCCTTAATTTTGATCTAACAGGCACCCTCACTCGAATTAAGCCCTTTTTATTTGAAAGAAAGTAAAAACAACAAGACCTTTTTATTCTAGTTTCCTAGCCCTGCTATGGCTCCTCACCCATCACTCTTTGTTAGACAGCATCCTAAATCTTCAGTGTTGCAGGATTTCTTCATATCCGTAGCAGTTTCACCCACATTCTGATTTGAACATAATCCTCAGCGGACCACACACAATCTACATACAGAAAGCGCAGCACTCTCAGACCCACTCTGTGCCAGAAAAGAAAAACGTAGAATTGAAAATACATGCGGCAGTGTGAGACGGCCGCAATGCCAGAACAGCAGCAAAACAACACAGAACAATTAAATATCATTTATGGGGAAACTCCCATAAATTCCATTATGGAAACAGATTTCTTGTTTTGAGAGCTGTGCGCTCTCTTGTTTTCTTAATCGCTGGGAGATATTATCACAGTTGCCGGTGCAAATTGGGAATTTCCATAAGCAGGTGGCTGGCTGTGAATCAAAGTGACATGTGAAACTGTTCTGTTTGTGTGTGTATCTATAGTAAATGATCTCTGCAAACTCCTCATGCCTTTTTCACTAGGATGGTTCTGTTGCACAGAGAGGCAGGTTACTTAACAGAGAGATCTGCTGCTACCTGCCTGATTTGAGAACCACGGCTGCTTAAAAGGCCTCAAATCACTCAAGTGGTTATCCAGAAAATCAGGGAGTCTGCGCCCAAGCTGCACAATAGTCCCCAACGCCCTATTTGCTTTTGAAAACTGCATCTGCCTAGACTGTGGGCAGGCATTGCCGCCCAACCCATTTTAATCATTGGAATAAAATAAATTTAAAAGCAAGCAAACACAAAGCAAAAATTTCATGGAAGAATGAGATGTTGCAGAGGTTATGAAATGCTTATTCTAAACATTTATGTGCACTGCTTCAGCTTAGCAAACCCCTGGCTGATAGTGCATTAAAAAAAAGAAAGTATTGGCAGTCATTATTACAACCAGGCAGGAGTAGTCCAGCACAATCTGGTACCCTCTAGATAATACTGGACAATAGTTCCCACTCTAGATAATAGTTCCTCTCTAGATAATACTGAACAATAGTTCAAAACATTTATGTGCACTGCTTCAGCTTAGCAAACCCCTGACTAAGCCGCTTCTTTCGAACCAGCCCCGTCGTGGGGATTCGAACCGCCGACCTTCCGATCGGGCAAGTCCTAGGCTCCTCGGTTTAACCCACAGCGCCACCAGTGTCCCTTTTGCTTGTTTAGCTTATATGTAAATCCGGCCCTGCCCTCCCACCCCCCCCCCAAAGGCAGCAGAAGGCTTTCATCCCCCATCACCTTAATGAAACATCCCAAACTGCAAGGAGCTTCTGTTTCTGGGTGTATTCTAATTCCTGTTTTTGCTCAACCTATTTGGAGCAGGCTGCTTTTCCAGAACGCAGGCATAAACAAGGAAAGGGTGTGGGAAAGGGGCAATGATGTGGGAGAGAAAGATACAGAAGAAGCCAGTTGTTTGAAAGGAACAGGTTTGGCACATCACATGTTTTTGTGTTATGTCCCTGAGGAAAGGCCAAGCCTGCCGCTCGTACAGTTTTCCCTCATCCAAGTGCCTCTTTGAAGCATCTGTATCTTGCAGATTATGCTGCATGTCTGGAAACTGATGCAGAGTTAGATCACATTCTTATGTTGACAAATACTCACACAATCATATTTTGAGGAATGTCTTTCTCTGCTCTGTCTTCCTCTGTCAAACTTGTGGGGCAACGAAAAACCCATAGTGGATATTTGTGAGTGAAATCGAGTGAGCACTGTCTTCATTGCACCTTGACCCTGCTCTAAAGGTGTCTTACATTTTCTTCTTCACTTTGTGCTATTGGATTAACCCCGATAGTCTCCGTAATGAGAGATCGCGCAGAAAGCACAGCGATGGTCAATGAGTTCCTTGTGGATTCAGGCAATCTAATGTGTATATACCAAAGTCCTCTGCTCAGAAAGGCTTCCTCATTCAATGATCAAGAATCGTTCCAAATACAGAACGTGTCAGAAGCTGACTTTCCATTGTCCTTCCATTGAGGTGAAGGGAGAGGCACAAGAATTGTAGTACTTTTCAGAATATACTATCATAACTTGGGGCTCCCTAGTCGCATTGATTGGCAGTAGGCTTAGTGCAGGCATGCCCAAAGTCCGTTTTGGGGGCCTAATCCGGCCCGCCGGCTGGTTTAATCTGGCCCCTGTGGCAGTTTATTTCCTGGGGTAAAATCCTAAAAAAAACCTTAACAAATTCAATCCTCTAAAAAAACTCAACAACTTCAATCCTAAAAAAAGTCAACAACTTTGGTTGGCCAGTATGGTGTAGTGGTTAGGAGCAGTAGACTCGTAATCTGGGGAACCGGGTTCGCGTCTCCGCTCCTCCACATGCAGCTGCTGGGTGACCTTGGGCCAGTCACACTTCTTTGAAGTCTCTCAGCCCCACTCACCTCACAGAGTGTTTGTTGTGGGGGAGAAAGGGAAAGGAGAATGTTAGTCGCTTTGGGTAGTGATAAAGCGGGGTATCAAATCCAAACTCTTCTTTGGTCGGCCTGCATGGCCCTTCGCTTCATCAAATCTGTCCCTCTTTGAAAAAAGTTTGGACACCACTGGCTTAGTGCATGCATAAGAAATCAAGAGCTGTTCCCAACAAAGTTTCCCATTTGCACAAGGACCTCCAGTTTTGCAATGGAACTTCCCCTTCTTCTCCTCTTGCACACTCTCGGATGTTGTTGTGAAGGTTTCCCCAACCATCTGGAGCAGATTGGGGGAAGGTAGGGAGAGGAAGTCCCATTGCACAAGGAGAAGTCCTTGGCGCAAAGAGAATGTCTTCATTGGATACAGTCCTACGTGATCAGGCAACATACAATTAGCTCATGGAATTCATAGCAGTAAGATGTGGATATGGACCCTAGCTTAGATGGCTTTTAAAATGGATTAGATGGATTCATGGGTTATGTCTCTTGAAAGGCATTCGCATTGACAGCTAAGATGGAATCTCCATATCTAGAGAGAGTGCACCTCTGAACATCTAGTTCAGGGGAGGACTTGGCTATTATCTTCGCCATCTAGCTGTTCGCTGAATTCTGATCTAGTTAAAATTTCGGTGGTTACTATGGCTTTGGCATGGAGGACATGCTTTGACTTTGAATCCTACATCAACTTCAAAATTGGTTTCATACAAAACAAGTGTCCCATTGCGTATACCAGCAAAAAGAAGGACGGCAGAGATAAGAATGCTTGAGGAATTTGATCTTTGCACATTTAAATATGAAGTAACCTGACTAATACAGGATGCGGGTGGCGCTGTGGGTTAAACCACAGAGCCTAGGACTTGCTGATCAGAAGGTCGGCGGTTCAAATCCCCGTGATGGGGTGAGCTCCCGTTGCTCGGTCCCTGCTCCTGCCAACCTAGCAGTTCGAAAGCATGTCAAAGTGCAAGTAGATAAATAGGTGCCGCTCTGGCGGGAAGGTAAACGGCATTTCCGTGCGCTGCTCTGGTTCGCCAGAAGCAGCTTAGTTATGCTGGCCACATGACCTGGAAGCTGTACGCCCGCTCCCTCGGCCAATAAAGCGAGATGAGCGCCACAACCCTAGAGTCGGCGACGACTGGACCTAATGGTCAGGGGTTCCTTTACCTTTACCTAACCTGAATAATGCACAAATTGGTTGGTTGGTAGCCTTCAGATTTCATACTTCTCTGAATACAGTTCCTAGTTTAAACAAAAAACGTACCAAAACACATATACAAATGCATATTTCAGCATTGAATACATTAGGAAATGAACATTTTGAGATAAAATACTTTTTAAAAAAATGCACAGTTAAATATAAATGTTCATCTAGATTAAAAGTATATATCACAGGCTGATGCTGAAGTGGGAAGTAATGGACTGGTGAAGGAAAATGTGCAAAGATAATGTGGAGATAACCTAATCCATCCAGTCCTAGGCTGAAAGCACAATTACCAACCCATTTCAGGTAATATCATTATATGTCAAAACAGACTAATTGGTTATCATTATTCCTAGGAAATAATGAATTTAAGCAGGAAATTGCCACATAAATTCTTCCAATTAACGCTTCAATGTAAAAAAAATCAAAAAAACAAACCCGAGAATTTGCAGCCTTCCAAACTGTTCCCTCCCAACACTCTTAATTATAGGCCCTGTTAATTTGGGAGGGTTTAAAAAACTGAGAAGGTCTGAGCAAATTGGTAAGATGGCTGTCTTAAAAGTCATTACCAAAACGAAGGTTTTTACTATGCCTCAAGGTCAAATCCCAACAGTGAAATCTGAAATGGCTTTAAAAGTAAATTTTAAGTTTTAAAAACCAAACCTTCCTCCAGCCTGCTCCTCGCCTGGAGCCCTTCCCCAGTCGAGACACACAATATAAGTCTCAAATATTGGAAGTGAGCCTGGAGAGTATTAAAACTCCAACTGGAGGGGCTGTGTGAGAGGGAAATTAAGGGTGTTGGATGTTGGGTGATGTTATGTACTGAGTTGAATAGGATCCAAAATGCAGCTGTCTGATTGGTCCTAGAACAATAGGATTGAGAATGCCGCAGTCTACTTGGTCCTAGAACAATGCAGGAGCCACCCAATCCAACTCCAGGTGGAAGTGAATCCACAACCTGATTGGCCTACAGGAGAATCCCGGAATTAGCCAATCACATGCAGCCCATTCTGTAAATAATGTATATAAAGCAGATATTGTGGGGGAACTTCCATTCCTCCTCACCACTATGAGCTGAATAAAGAGCATGAAATCCACTCTCGACTCTGAGTATATTTCAGGTGAACTCAGGAGAACAACAATTCAGACCCCCAACCACAAAAAGAGCTGAGGAAATTTTTGTAAAAGCACCCCATTTACCATGACTAGAATCACAGAATCATAGAGTTGGAAGACACCACAAGGGCCATCGAGTCCAACCCCCTGCCAAGCAGGAAACACCATCAGAGCACTCCTGACATTAGATTGTCAAGCCTCTGCTTAAAGACCTCCAAAGAAGGAGACTCCACCACACTCCTTGGCAGCAAATTCCACTGTCGAACAGCTCTTACTGTCAGGAAGTTCTTCCTAATGTTTAGGTGGAATCTTCTTTCTTGTAGTTTGGATCCATTGCTCCGTGTTTGCTTCTCTGGAGCAGCAGAAAACAACCTTTCTCCCTCCTCTATGTGACATCCTTTTATATATTTGAACATGGCTATCATATCACCCCTTAACCTCCCCTTAACTAACATGTTCTGAGTATGATAAATCACTACCCAAGGTAGCAGTCGCTGCTACCCTACTAAATTTCCTTTGTCAGTTGCTCTCGTGAAAGAAAATCCTCATTCTGGAGACATGAAGTGATTACTGCCTGTGATGATGACAAGTAGTTATATTCCAAATGTGTTGGGTGTTACAATAAAGAAAACACAGGTGCTTAAAAATAAATAAATTACATCTTCATCTAAGTGAGCTTCCCCTCTTTCCTTCCTCCTCCCCCTTCGAGGCTCCCTTCACATTTAAAGACACAAATCTGCAGCCCTCACAAGTTGCTCACATCTCTTGTCTAAAACGTCTTGAAATTCTCAGCAGTAAATTAAGCTTAGCTTCACATTAAATTAAACCAAATATCCCCAGGCTAGGGAAGAAACCGTAGAAGGGTGAAGTATACAAGCAAATGCTGGCTTGGCTTTTATAATGAATAAAACAGAGGTGAAAAATATTGCCTCTGAGAAAGAGACAAATATAGAATGTACAAAAACACCGCCTTTGGGGGGCTATTAATGATCAGCTGTGGAACATGTTCAGAGGAGTCTCAAAGAGACATTTTTTTTAAAAAAACCCTCACCATCAGAGGAATGCTGCACATTTCTGCAACTTCTCCCCAAATCCATAGGCACTGAAGGAGTTGCGGGTAATTTGCTTGTCATTACCTTCCAAGTGCTCTGGATTTTATGGAGTTCTCAATTTCCCCCCTCTGCCATCTGGAGCCTGCTAGAGAAATGAATGCAGCTGTGACATCAAGGCATGGAGAGAGTAACGGTATCGCTTTCAGGATGTTTTGCAAGTATACGCTATACATTTAAACTCTTGTGCGCACACATGCACACACACACACACTTGCCCAAGGCAAGCTGAAACCACATCCCATTTTTTTTAACTCTAATATTGACAAGCCTTGGAAAATTATACCAAAGCAGAACAACTTGGATCCCTCAATTCCTCCGTGCAAATTGAAAGTTGATAATGATAATAATACAGTTATACCTTGGGTTACAGACACCTCAGGTTGCGTTTTTTCTGGTTACAGACCGGCAAAACCCGGAAGTACCGGAACTGGTTACTTCAGGGTTTTGGCAGTTGTGCATGTGCAGAAGCACTAAATCGCGCTTTGCGCATGCGCATAAGTGCCAAATCACAACCCGCGCATGCGCAGACGTGCTGCGGGTTGCAAATGTGCATCCCGCACGGATCACGTTCGCAACCCGAGCGTCCGCTGTAGTAGTAGTAGTAGTAATAATAATAATAATAATACCAGTAATTTATTTATAACCCGCCCATCTGGCTGGGTTTCCCCAGTCACTCAGGGCAGCTTCCAACAAAAAATTAAAATTACATTAAAACATCAGTCATTAAAAACTTCCCTAAACAGGGCTGCCTTCAGATGTCTTCTAAAAGTCAGATACAGTGGTACATCTGGTTAAGAACTTAATTTGTTCCGGAGGTCCAATCTTAACCTGAAACCATTCTTAACCTGAGGTACCACTTTAGCGAATGGGGCCTCCCACTGCGCCACCGCTGCGCAGTTTATGTTCTCATCCTGAAGTAAAGTTCTTAACCCGAGGTACTACTTAGCAGGGTCTGTAACCTGAAGCGTTTGTAACCCAAAGTGTTTGAAACCCAAGGTACCACTGTAGTTGTTTATTTCCTTGACATCTGATGGGAGGGAGTTCCACAGGGCAGGCGCCACCACCAAGAAGGCCCTCTGCCTGGTTCTTGCTCATGCAAAGAGGAAGAGGTAGTTTATTTCTCTCTGGCTGCAGCCCCCCGAAAGAAAGACTCCACATGAATGGAAAGATCCTTTGGAGTAGCTTATGAATGCAGTGGTAGGGGCTGCAGCTGGGAGACAGAAATCAGCAGTGCTTCTCCTCATCCTTGCCAGATCAAATGGAAGTGCCTATTTCTTCCACAGGCAGAGCTTTGGATTCTAGCCAATTGAAAATGTGCAAAAAGAAACCTAATTGAAATGAATGATGAAACAAACCCATTTTTATTAAAATGTACAGGGAGAAAAGACAGGGACAATGGACAGGTAGCTTTCACTGGCTGAAAGAAAATATTCTCCTTCCTTCTGATGAGGGTCATTTGGAACAAATTAGGACAGGATTCTTCCACCAACCCCAACCCCCCTTAGTTTGAAATGGAATCTCTCACACAAGAGGGAAGGTTAAGAAGAACTTCAAAAGCAATTGACAAATAGTTACTGAAGAACTCACTTCCTTGTCAGGCCTAGGGAGTTATAAAACTGTTTTCTTCAAAGCAAATGGAAAGGCATCTTTCTTAAAAGTCCATAGCAATATAGGGAAAGTGGGTGCTTACACACAGATGCCAGACTAAAGGGTGGGCGTGTTTGTGTGTGTAATTGTCCTTTTAACTTGAATAAATCTGAATTTCCTCAAATGCTCCTCATGGCTTTGTTATTTGTTTTGCCTTTCAGTAACCTGAGTGTAGTGCTCCACTGTTAGTTTGTAAAACAAAACAGGCTAAGCCTATGCGTATTTACTTGGTAATAAGTCCCATTGAGTCCCGTGGGCTTTAGTCTCCAGCAATTATGCATAGTATTTTGCCTGAAGCTGAGGCTCCAATATTTAGGCCACCTCTTGAGAATAGAAGGCTCCCTGGAAAAGACCCTGATGTTGGAAAAGATTGAGGGCACAAGGAGAAGGGGACAACAGAGGACGAGGTGGTTGGACTGTGTTCTAGAAGCTCCCAGCATGAGTTTGACCAAACTGCGGGAGGCAGTAGAAGACAGGAGTGCTTGGCGTGCTCTGGTCCAGGGGGTCATGAAGAGTCGGACACAACTAAACAACTAAACAACAACAAGCTTAGGTAAAACAACAACAGTCACCACTACACACCTCAAGCACTAAACCCATCGTTTTGAAAATGTTTTTGTACCTATTCCTTCATCTGTAAAAAATGTTGTTGTTTAGTCGTTTAGTCATGTCCGACTCTTCGTGACCCCATGGACCAGAGCATGCCAGGCACTCCTGTCTTCCACTGCCTCCCGCAGCTTGGTCAAACTCATGCTGGTCCTTCCAGTGAGCACTCAGGGCTGATTTCCTTAAGAAAGCATGGGTTTGATCTTATTGCAGTCCATGGGACACTCAAGAGTCTCCTCCAGCACCATAATTAAATTCTGTAAGAAATAAGTTCTGGCAATTCTCAGAGAGTTTTATTAATAACCTCCAGACACATTCTATGCATATTATGGCTGCTGGTTTCTTCTCCAACCTGTTCTTAAAAGCTTTCTGGATCAGACCAATGGCCCATCTAGACTAGCATCCTGTTCTCACAGCAGCCGGTCAGATACCTGTGAGTAGGACCTGAGCACACTATCCCTGAATGTCATAATTAACAGAATACAACATATGTATTATATTGTTGCATAATAGTTTCTAGTCTGCAGTCCTATATATGATTATCTCATTGAACTCAGTGGCAATTACCTCTAAGTATGCATGTACAGGTTTGCACAGCCAGCTTCACAGTCTGTTAAATCCTGTGATGCACTCTTTAACTTACTTTAAAAAATCACATGGCACAAGGGAAATAGAGAATATACCCCGCCTTTATCATTGTAGCGCCTTGTGTCAATGGTGCCTAGGGCTGCCAACTATTTTTTCACAATAAATGAAAAAAGTATGCAGTAGTACCTTAGAGACCAACTAAGTTTGTTCTGGGTATAAGCTTTCGTGTGCATGCACACTTCTTCAGATACATTGATGGACTTCCATTTCAGGGGCTCAATGTGGTGCCTTCCATGAAAGCTTATACCCAGAACAAACTTAGTTGGTTTCTAAGGTGCTATTGGACAATTTAAAAATAAATAAATTGACTACGTCAGACCAACACGGCTACCTACCTGAATCTATTTTTTCCACAGTCAGTTCTTCTGCCTCTAACAGCAGCTTCCAGTTCGATTTGCATATCAATTTGCGTTCTGTGCCACCCTTCCTCCAACCTGGAGCCCAGGGCGGTGAGCAGCATCAGTAATAAAACAAGCGTATGTCAGTAAGACATCATTAAAACCACAGAATCAAATGAAATACAATACGGCCCGCAGTGATAGCATCTGTAGGAGCGCACCCTGCATGAGTAAGAGCAAATTTGGAGATATTAACCAGTGATAATGCTCATCTCCTCTGTGTACAGTCATAGGTAAAGGTAAAGCTAAAGTTACCCCTGGCCGTACAGGCCAGTCTTGACAGACTCTGGGGTTGTGCGCTCATCTCAGCTGTCCACAGACACTTCCGGGTCACGTGGCCAGCGTGACAAAGCTACTCTGGCGAGCCAGAGCCGCACACGGAAACGCTGTTTACCTTCCCGCTAGTAAGCGGTCCCTATTTATCTACTTGCACCCGGAGGTGCTTTTGAACTGCTAGGTTGGCAGGTGCTGGGACCAAGCAACGGGAGTGCACCCCGCTGCGGGGATTCGAACCGCCGACCATGCGATCGGCAAGTCCTAAGCGCTGAGGTTTTACCCACAGTGCCACCCGCGTTCCCGTGTACAGTCATACCTTGGGATAAATGTGCTTCAGGTTGAGCGTTTTCAGGTTACGCTCCGCAGCAACCTGGAAGTAACGGAGCGCGTTACTTCCGGGTTTCGCCGCTCGTGCATGTGCAGACGCTCAAAATGCCGTCATGCGCATGCGCGGAAGTGGCAAATTGCGGTCCACGCACGCACAGGTGCGGGTTGCGTTCGCTTCAGGATGCGAACGGGGCTCTGGAACGGATCCCGTTAGCATCCAGAGGTACCACTGTATTGAAAAGCTTCACTTGATGATTTGGGTGTGCTAAGTTGAATTCCACCCCCACCCCCTTTTGTGGATAGCTGGTAATCTGAACCATATCCATCAAATCTGCTCACATATCTAAAATGGTTGATTTTATTTTTTGAAATCATTTTTAGTTGAGTTTACAAAAATAGGTTTGTAACAAACTCAAGTACATATCCATATGGAGAGATTTTTTTCTGAATCTCGAGACTCCACCCCCCACTCCCTCTATGGGTCCTCTCCATTGTCAATGTTTTCAACCGCATATTATTTCATAATCTCTATTTCAAACCTAACCATAGCGTCCATAGTATTTGTTACATTACAAGTGAGATTAAAATCCTTCTAGTGTTTTCATCTGCTTACAATGGTCTCCTAAATCAATTATAACATTTTCCCATTCTTTCTTGAAGTTTTTATCTTCTGGATCCCTGAGCTTTCCGGTCAGTTTTGCCATTTTGGCGCAGTCTAACAGCTTGATTTGCCATTCCTCTCTGGTAGGGACCCTTTCATCTTTCAATCTCTGGGCTAATAGCATCTGTGCAGCTGTTGTCGCGTACGTGAAGGTGAAGAGTCTTTTCTGTTCCATTGGGGATGGTTTATTTTCTTCCACCCACCATCACCTCCCCGGGTCCAGAGCATGGCTCTTAACCATTAAAATGCTTTTTATTGGTTTTTCCTTTAATACAAGCAAACAAAATACAGTGAAATTTAACAGTCATTTGTCCACATTCTTTCCCCACACTCAGCCGAGCATTGACTTCCTTCCCTCCCTTCAACAGCCTTTCTTACTTCAGTTACTTTTACACCGTTTCTTATTGTATCCAATCCTATCTACATTGTAAGATTTATTTTATTCCTGCCAGAGTCTTCAAATTTCTACAGTTATCACTTATATATTCTATAAATTTACTCCAATCTCTTTGGAATTTTATTTCCTCCTGATTTCGGATCCTACAGATCAGTTTTGCTAGTTCCACATAGTCAACCATCTTTGTCTGCCACTCCTCTAATATTGGTAATTCTGATACTTTCCATTTTTTGGTTACAAAGTTCTAGCAGCAGTCATAGCATACAAGAATAACCTTTGATCTACTTTTTCTATTTCCTCTCCCATCAAGCCTAGCAGAAAAGCTTCTGGCTTTTTTTGGGAAAGTATGTTTAAATATCTTTTTCAGTTTGTTATAAATCAGTTCCCAAAACTGTTTCATTTTCTCACATGTCCACCACATGTGGTAAAAGTCTCCGTCTTTATCTTTACATTTCCAACATGTCTTACTACTCATTCTATACATTTGTTGTTGTTGTTTAGTCGTTTAGTCGTGTCCGACTCTTCGTGACCCCATGGACCAGAGCACACCAGGCACTTCTGTCTTCCACTGCCTCCCGCAGTTTGGTCAAACTCATGCTGGTAGCTTCGAGAACACGATCCAACCATCTCATCCTCTGTCGTCCCCTTCTCCTTGTGCCCTCCATCTTTCCCAACATCAGGATCTTTTCCAGGGAGTCTTCTCTTCTCATGAGGTGGCCAAAGTATTGGAGCCTCAGCTTCACGATCTGTCCTTCCAGGGCTGATTTCCTTAAGAATGGATAGGTTTGATCTTCTTGCAGTCCATGGGACTCTCAAGAGTCTCCTCCAGCACCATAATTCAAAAGCATCAATTCTTCGGGGATCAGCCTTCTTTATGGTCCATCTCTCACTTCCATACATCACTACTGGGAAAACCATAGCTTTAACTATATGGACCTTTGTTGGCTAGGTGATGTCTCTACTTTTGAAGATGCTGTCTAGGTTTGTCATTGCTTTCTATGTGCATCCTATACATACTCGCTAGTTTAACAGGTGTCAAGTACCGGCGATACATCATTTTCATTGTATTCTCTCTTAAGGTGGTACATGCTGTAAATTTTATACTCTCATTCCACAGTTTTACCCAGGCATCATACTCGATGTTATACACAAAGGCTCTTAACCATTAAAATAGCAATTCTGCACCTCTGAGGGAATGTGTGTGTAACTATCCCCCGTTCTTGCTGTGGCATGCAAGGCAATGCAATTGCCCTTGTTAACTTGGCCTCTCTGCAGATGGTACCAGATGGCATCAGACACAGATCAGAGGCAGGGATGGGAGTGCCTCAGCAACAAGCAAGTTGTCTTTGCTAACATGATTATAACCTGCGCGCGGGACCAAAATATATGCTAGGAGAGAGCTAGAACCCTGCAATGTTAAACAACTACATTGCAAAAGCAGTCAGTGCAAGGCTGTCATCTGGTGGGTAATAACCACTTTCCTCTCCCCTGGGAGAGGAGAGGAGGTTTCTGATACAAAGATTGCTCAGTCTGCAAATTCAGTGAATGGGGGGGTTTAGCCTCTGCCTCCTTTAAATATAGCAAGCATAAATTATTCACTCAAAATCAAAGGCTAGGAGGAAAAGCAGATCAGAACAAGGATGCCTGCAATTGCTTGAAATCAGGCTGGGGGCTGGCTGCACAAAGCAAGTCAGGCTTCGGTCCCTCGGGGATGGGCATGATGACCTAAGTGTCTATTAGCGTTTCTCTGATTCTATTAGGCTAATTGCAAGAAGGCAGATAGATCTTTTGCTAATGGAAATCCATGTGACTCCAGGCCGGCAAATCTCCATTTATACCAGCCGTGGGTCTGACCTTTCAATCGCACCTATTTTAAAAAGGGGGGGAAGGAAGATAAGCCGTTTCCAAGAGAACATGGAAATTGTAGCCAATCCACCCTCCTTTCCTGCAACATGCAAGGACAGATGGAAGCAGCAAATGTTGGAAGAACAAAAAAGGAAAACGGCCAACCACAAGATTTTGCTAAAATAACCAAGGGATCCAGAACTCTATAATATAAAAGTTGTTGTTGGCTACAAAGGAAAACCTCTCTAGGCATTATGTTGCCCAAAACATGGTCTTTAACTTTGCAGAAAGAGGAAATGGAGCAAAAAAAAAAAGCCTGAATATGGGTAGTCAGTCAGGGGGATTAAGAAACCAGAGAGGAATGTGTGTTGTCTGGTGGAATGTATCAGTACGCCTCTCCTAGCTTTATGGATAGACCTTCAGTCTGAATATATACAAAAAGGAACATCAACAAAGATGAGAAATTGACTGCAGTGGTACTTTGGTTCTCAAACTTAATCTGTTCCGGAGGTCTTGTTAGATAGTAAAATTCATGTTAAATTGCTGTTTAAGTGGCCGTTTTTAAAAGTCTGGAACGGATTAATCCGTTTTACATTACTTTCTATGGGAAAGTGCGCCTTGGTTTTGGAACACTTTGGTTTTGGAACGGACTTCCGGAATGGATTCCGTGTGAGAACCTAGGTACCACTGTATTTGAAGGTGTCTCCTATTTGAAGGGCTGCCTTTTCCAAGTCCATTTCTGAAGACTGTTCAAGTTTCGAAACGTTCGAAAACCGAAAACTCAATATGGAAGCCTCAATATGGAAAACTCAATACCAAAAACTCAATATGGAAAACTCAATATGGCATGTTCGACTTCCAAGGTGTGTTTGAAAACTGAAGCATTTACTTCTGGGTTTACAGTGTTCGAACACCAAAATGTTCGTCTACGGAGACGTTTAAACTCGAGGTATCACTGTATGCTTCCTTTCACTTATTTATAAACCATTTTGGTTTTCGAAATTATTTTAAGTAACATCACAAATAAAACATTACAGTTAAGCAAATGCTTGATTTAGGGGTTCCATAACGGGAAGCAGAACATCTACAAAATAGTATGTAAACAAAATTTTTGCACTTTATATAATCACAATGTAAAATCCACTTCTGGAGACGTCCCTTCATTGCTGAAGCCTTGTTCTTCTTCTCCTTAAACAAAACAGCAAAACATATATCAAATTCAAATATTGGCCTAAAATAAATTTTAAGTATTTTTTAAAGCATTCATATGTGCTGACACACATACATTTTACATGCATTGTTTTCCAAGGTTCTCCCCACCCCTCCTAATGGACTGTAACAATAAAACACAGAGTCACCAAAAAGGAGAGATGGAAAATGCCCATTAAAGAATTTTCTTGATCCTGTGCCATTATGGGATTATTTTTACAGCATAATGTTGAGAGCTTTGTCTAGACTAGATTTACAGAACCCTGTTAAAACAGCAAGGGCTTGCTTTTTCGCCCATGATAAATTCTGACATCCTTTGTCCCAGTTCTTCACTCTAACTGCACTCACCTTTCCCTCTCTGCTTAATTCTCATCCTCCTCTGCCCCCTCTTCGTTTTCTTTTGTTTTAACTGGCCTTTGTTATCCTTGCTAATGTTAAAACTGCCTTTGCTGGTTCTAATTGCTTTATGGGTTTGTGAGTTGCCTTGGATGAGCTGTGCTCCAAAAGGTGGCACTGAAGTAGTTTTATAAATACAGACAGCTGTCACTTAAGTTATTTGTGAGCAGTCATTATAACACCTTTCATTGCCATCAAACTGCACCTGCGATGACAGATGAGAAACCTCCTTTTATTTCTCTCTGTGTGTGTCTGTGAGAGAGAGATATGTATATATATCTCATGCTGTCAACTACAGCAAGATCAGTTTCGTTTCCAATATTATCTTCCCTCCTCTGTTAGCCCTACTGGGTTTGTAGCAACTGGTATGGGCTTCCTTGCAGACATTGCAGAATCAGCAAATCTCAACACACACACACAGAGACACACACACTTCTGGTTGACTTAGCCAAAGTGTGGCCGACACCTCAGGCAATAAATACTTTAATTGCATTTTGTCTGGCTCTAACACGATGGACACCCAATGGGTGGGGTAGGAAATGATTTTAATGATAGAACCTGGTACCTAGCTGTCTTGGAACTATAATATTTTGTTGCTTCCAAGAAATAGTGTGTTTGCCTCGGGCAAGTTTTTACTTGCTGGCTCCTATTCTAGTTTTTGCAGAGAGTTTTCACCCACCTTTGCTTGCAAGCAAGTAACAGCAGAGGAAACTGCCTTATACCAAGTCAGACGATTGGTCCAGCACATGGGTAGGCAAACTAAGGCCCAGGGGCTGGATCCGGCCCAATCGCCTTCTAAATCTGGCCTGCGGGCGGTCTGGGAATCAGCTTGTTTTTATATGAGTAGAATGTGTCCTTTTATTTACAATGCATCTCTGGGTTATTTGTGGGGCATAGGAATTACCGTATTTTTCGCCCTATAGGACGCACTTTCCCCCCTCCGAAAATGATGGGGAAATGTGTGTGCGTCCTATGGGGGCGAATGCAGGCTTTCGCTGAAGCCTGGAGAGGCTTCAGGAAGCTATTCGCAAGCCTTGAGAGCCCGCGGGAGTTCCCGCTGGGCTCCCAAGGCTTGCAGACAGCAGCCTGCAGCCCAAAACCCGGGGAGCGCAGTGGAGCACACCCCAGACTTCGGGCAGATATCCGCAAGCCTGGGAAGACCGGCGGGAGTTCCCGCTGGGCTCCCTAGGCTTGCGGATAGCAGCCTGTTCTGGAGGCTGGGGTCAGGGGAAGCTCGGGCTTCCCCCGCCCCAGCCCCAGCCCCCCCCGGGGGGGGATAATTATTTTTCTTTATTCCCCCCCCCAAAAAAGCTAGGTGCGCCCTATGGGCCGGTGCGCCCTATAGGGCAAAAAATACAGTAGTTCATTTTTTTCTTTCCAAAATATAGTCCGGCCCCCCACAAGGTCTGAGGGACAGTAGACCGGCCCCCTGCTGAAAAAGTTTGGTGACCCCTGGACTCCAGCACATAGTGCTGTCCACTCTGACTGGCAGCTGCAATCCAGGGTTTTGGGAAGGCTCTGGGCTGCTCCCAACAGAATATTAAAAACACAATAAAATATCAAACATTAAAAACTTCCCTAACTAGGGCTGCCTAAAAGTCAGGTAGTTGCTTATTTCCTTGACATCTGATGGGAGGGCTTTTCACAGGGCAGGTGCCGCTACCGAGAAGGCCGTCTGTCTGGTTCCATGTAACCTCACTTCTCACAGTGAGGGAACCACTAGAAGGCCCTCGGAGCTGGACCTCAGTGTCCAGACTGAACGATGGAGGTGGAGATGCTCCTTTAGGTATAGTGGGCTGAGGCCGTTTAGGGCTTTAAAGGTCAGCACCAACACTTTGAATGGTGCTCGGAAATACATGCGGCTATGAGTGTTCTCCCTACCTGGGGTGAGGAATGGAGAAGCTGCTTTGGAGTTCCAGTCTAAAACAGGGGCTCCTGTATCTCCCTGTGGTTCTTGCATTCTAGGCTGCAGCTCTGGGATTAGAACTGGGTGCTTATATTTGTAGTCCTGAGGCAGGGTGCCAACCCTGAGATATGACAACTGCTAGTAAAACACCCTTCTAGGCTTGCCATACATCAGGAAAATTCCTAACATGTCCTGGTTTTCAGGTGTAAAAACAGCATCGGGGGGGGGGGGGAATTTGCTGAATCAGCAAATGTCAGGGAAAACCCAGATGTACGGCAATGCGATGGAAAAACCAGTGGAAACAGCTACAAAAGCTTGGGGGAGGTTTCCCAAAAAAAGGAAACCTCAACGGGCAGTGGCTCAGTGAATCAGGGCTCCCCTCAACAGCCAGGATCATAGAGATGGGCTGGAGAGGCGCACACTCGGGGAGCACTCTTTCAACCAGCATCACATAGCACCAAAATTCATGAAAAAGTAGAGAAGCGCATCTTGTTTGTCTGTTGGAGTAGGGAGGTTCCAGCTTTGTGCTGTCCAATGAAAACAGGAACTTCCTATTCCATACTCGCCAACATTTCTCCAGTGAAAATAGGGACGCCCTATTCCATGCTCTCCAAAATTTTCTCCGGTGAAAATAGGGACGCCCTATTCCATGCTCTCCAACATTTCTCCAATGAAAATAGGGGCGCCCTATTCCATGCTCTCCAACATTTCTCCAGTGAAAATAGGGATGTCCTAAGGAATCCATGACTGTCCCTGGAAAATAGGGACACTGGGAGGTTCTGCCATCATTCAAGTCCCCCCAGGGTGCCACGGCACACCGGTTGAAAACCACTGCTCTATGGAATGATGTAACTTCATGCTGTGTGAAGGTTCATATTATGTGCTAAAAATGACACTAAACTACTGCAGATTCTATATGCTACAGTCCTACCTGAACAGGAGCATGTAGAAGCAGTCCTATATCGGCTGACTGGGCCTAAGTTGTTGCCTGAATTGCTTAGTTTTCCATGATAAAAGACTGTTTGTGGTCCACTGTGCAGAGCAGGATACAAAACTTGTGGCCCTCCAGATATTGTTGGACTACAACTCCCAGTATCTCTGAACGTTGACTGTGCTGGCTGGGACTTATGGAAGCTGAAGTCCAGGAACATCTAGAAGCCCCAGGTTGCAGGGGACAGAAATTGGACTAACTGGATACTCAGGTGAAAGTGAAGGTTGGGGGATTGCATGCTCCACTATAAACATGGATGTCTCATTGATACATGGATAGAAGGGCATTGGGAATATTTGCAGCAGAAACAAAAGAATGGGACGCCTTAAAAAATGAGCCAAATGTTATGCATCGTGTCAGTTAGGGACTTCTTAATTTTTTTAAAATGGAAACTGTACAATATAATGATAGCTGTTTATCAACCTACTTTTATCCTAGACAATGGGCTATGTTTTAAAACATGCAATTCTTTAAAAAAGCTGCTTTAAAACAAGTTCTTGAAAGACACTAAAACATTTTCCTGTTCATTTATAATCTTATAACATGGCATAATTTTCAGCTGGGCTTGCAAGAACAAAAGAATGAAATCATAGAATCATTAAGACATTTTTATGAACATAAAACCTGTTGATTACATCTAATTGTAGGGATCTGAGACTTTCTGACTGCTCTTGGGATGTGAATAGCCTGCTAATGGTTTTGGCGGAATGTATCAGAAAACTGCTCAAAGATTCCTTTGGGGGGAGGCGGGAATTAATTCTGGCAAGAAGATTTCTGTCCTGACTATTTTGCCTGATTTAATGCCATTTGATTAAATTATGTAGGTAAACATCTATAACACACACAAAACGTTTCCATTTTTTGTGCATCTGAAGAACAGCAATGCTTTACAAAATAGATTAACCTCTTGCATAACTTTCAAACAACTGCAATATGTTTACAAAATTGACGACAAAATGAATGTCCTGTTATTGTACAGAAAAGGGGTGAGGATGCTTGCCCCTGGGTGTTGCTGAATTCCACCTCCCATCAGCCCCAACCAACATGGCAATCCATCTTCATCTAGGATGCAGAATGCTGCTGAAGGACAATTCCTTCCCCCTTGACAATGGGCGTAACCAGGATTTTTGTTAGGGAGGGGTAGGCCTTTTGTTAGGGGGGGGGCAGAACCCCAGTTAGCTATGCATTTGTATTGATTTGTGTTGATTGGAGGGGACAGCTACCCCCTCCCCCCCTTGACCACGCCCATGCCCTTTGGTTAGGTCTCCCTTTGGTCTCCCTATATGAATCAGTGAAAGCTGTTACGGGAGGGGGGGCATGTCTTCTTCACCTTCTTCGCTACAATATATTTGCTCAATTTCTCTAGGACTCCATCACCCCTGCCCTGTCCTCCATAATCCCTCAAGTAAGGTGTCAAGACCCTAATCCTGTCAAAATCACTCTGCCAAACCTTTCCTTCGGGCAATGCCAGGTGACAGACTATGCATACATGGACCATTGTCTTCCCATCACCGGAACTCAGGAAGCGCTTATCTGCGCATATCTCCAGCTCTACATATTCCCCCCTCCCTCCTCCATATGTTAATCCGGTGTAACCCAACCTCTCCTTAATGTATTCATGATGTAATCTGTGTAACCCAACCTTTCCTTAATGTATTCATGATGTAACTGGGATGTATTTTGCACTGTATTCTGGGACATGGAGGGAGTTTCAAAAGTTCATGTCACCCCTTTCTCGCTGTTCAATCTCGTCTTGAACCTGTTGCGCAATAAACCTTGCATCTCCGCATTTTGCTCCTGTCCGGCTGAGCTCATTTTCTTCCACAGGGATCTGCGGACACTTAGTCCGACGAGCTGGGTGGCAGTGTAGCCCCGCAACCAGATTTTAGCCATAACAAAGCCTTGAATGGTTCCAAGATTATTTGGGAGATTTATTTATTTTAATGCCTGATGTTTTTATTTTGCTTTTAGAGATGCTGTAAGCTGCCCAGAGTGGCTGGGGAAACCCAGCCAGATGGACGGGTTTAATAATAATAATAATAATAATAATAATAATAATAATAATAATAATATTGTTGTTGTTGATGTTGTTGTTGTTATTTCAGTATTAAATATTCTGAACACTCTCCGCAATTTGCAACGGGAATTTTAAGTGTATTTTTTTGTTAGTTTGTTGTTCTGGGAAAAGACGCACCTCCCTCCTCAACACCTCCACCTCTACACAGAAAGCATTAAAACTTAAGAGAGAAAGAATCAACATGAGTCTCCTGCAATTTCCCCTCCTTCTAGCAGTTTTAATATTATTATTCCCCCCCCCCGCCCTTTTTAAGTGCAAATTCTCAACTTCTCTTGTGAGGAAAACGAGCAACCAAGAAAGGGAGGACCAAGGTGACAGGGGGACCAAAACAAGTGAAATAATATCAAAAGGGAAAAGCGAATCAAGTCTTCATTTGGAACGACATTGCTTTAGGCCTGCAACAATGCACAATGGGTGGTCACAGGAGTTTTCACAAGAGAAAAATCCTGGGGCTCCTCCGCCATCTAATGGCGAAAAGTATACCGACGGCATTTTTTATTTTGCACAGAATGCCTTGCTGCTACTCAGATCTATTTGCAGCAGGCGAGGAATACCCCTGAATATTTATTTATAAAAGTGTTTGTATCTTGCCAGTTCATACAATATAACTAGATGCGATACAGAATGCACAGGATGTGCTGTGGTCTAAACCACTGAGCCTCTTGGACTTGCCAATCAGAAGGTCGGCAGTTTGAATACCCGCAGCGGAGTGAGCTCCCGCTGCTCTGTCCCAGCTCCTGCCAACTTAGCAGCTTGAAAGCATGCCAGTGCAAGTAGATAAATAGGTACCTCTGCAGCAGGAAGGTAAACGGCGTTCCGTGAGCTCTGGTTTCTGTCACAGTGTCCGATTGTGCCAGAAGCTACTGTTAGGTCCATCATGAGACGTCCACCAGCTTCCAACCACAGATAACAGCAGCCTTCAAACAAGCAAAGTTGCCTTATTATCTCTCCCTAGCATCCCACTGCCAGAGGATTGCCTCCTTCCATTCAGCACTTTGCCTCCTCCAAGTGGAAGAAACCTGGGCAGTGCTGAATGTCACATCCATTGCCAGGTGTGTCCTGCTGGAAACAGAAAAGGGCTTTCCCCCTAGCCTGCCTTTATATCCCCTCAGTTGCCAAGTGCTTTTGTGACATCACAAGAAATCCACCGCCAATGGCAACAGCTGGGGAGGCATCATATTCATGGCTTTGAGCCTCACAATGGCAGGTGGACCTATCAGTGATTGTATGCTTGTTTATTCAGGAAGTGGGTGGCGCTGTGGTCTAAAACCAGTGAGCCTCTTGGGCCTGCCAATCAGAAGGTCAGTGGTTCGAATCCATGCGAAAGGGTGAGCTCCCGTTGCTCTGTTCCAGCTCCTGCCAACCTAGCAGTTCGAAAGTACACCAGTGCAAGTAGATTAATGGGTACCACTGTGGTGGGAAGGTAAGTTGCGTTTCCGTGCACTCCGGTTTCCGTCACAGTGTTCTGTTGAGCCAGAAGTGGTTTAGTCATGCTGGCCACATGACCCAGAAAGCTGTCTGTGGACAAACGCTGGCTCCCTCAGCCTGAAAGCAAGATGAGCACCGCAACCCCATAGTTACCTTTGACTGGATTTAACCATCCAAGGATCCTTTATCTTTCACACACACACACACACACACACACACACACACACACACACTGTACATATAGTGATTTAACTCTCTTTTATTATTTTAACCTTTGTATGTTTTAAAGTACGGTTGTGGATTTTTCTCAGTTTTATTGTTTGCTCTTTTTGTAAACTACTTTGAGGGTTTTGGGCGATGTGTTTTTTTTACAATCAAGCAGCATATACATTTCATGGAATAAAATAAATAAACAAGAAATCTAACAACGATCATTAAAATGATTGGCTGATCAAAAAGCCAAAACCTTTGCATCATAGGCATTAAAAAATAATAATGATTCAACAAACGCCTGAAAAACAAAAACGAGGGTGGTTGCTGAATCTCTGTTGGAAGAGGGCTCCACAGCAGGAGCTCAGCGACACTCAATGCCTCTTTTCTCTAGCAACAGATGCGGCTGCCTCCTCCTGCTCTCTCTCTCTCTCTCCCTACTCTGTCCCCTGCCTGTGGGAATGTTAAGGATGGTAGGGAACGATATATCGAATAAGTATTATCCTTCCCTCACTCATGCTAGTGAGTGACGTAGCAGAGCAAATTCCCCTCAATATAGCTGGAATCCAGTTTGCAGATTCGTTTGAATCTCTTAGTTAGATTATTTCCTGGTGTTCCCTTTTATCCCTCCTAAAAGAATAAAGACACAAGAGTTTTTCTGAGTAAAGTAACAAAACGTTTACTCACTTTATTTCAGTTCACGATATGATCCCTGAAAGGCAGACTTTATTTGGTAGTTACACAAAGAAACTGTGAGTTTATCTTAAGGTTACCAGATTATTTTCAATCAATCCGGGGACACTTTAATTAATTAATTAAATACTACACGTTCTGGACGTTGGTGCTGCAGCGATGGCGGTGGCAGAACGGTCTCCGCTGCCTTGACCTCAATCGCCACATTTCCCCTTCCTCCGAGGCTTCTATCTCCTTTCTCCATGAGCCTGGGCAGCCCCTGAGTTGTTGGTTGTTGAGTGGTGGTGGTGGGGAAGCGGTGTGTGGTGGGTCAGGCATGGAAGGTGGAGAAGGAGGGCCGAGAATGGTGGTGGTGAGGCTTGGGCAGCGCAATGCCTCCCTTCCCATCGGAGCGGCCCCAATCCCATTCCTACTTTTGTGAAAGCAGAAGGGGGTGGGGATCCCTCAGCTGGGAAGGGAGGTTTCCCGTTGCCTAACTGAGAGATCCCTGCCCCCTCCTGTTTGCACGCAAGTAAGAGTTAGGAGGCTGCTCCGATAGGCAGCGTAAAGCCTCCCTTCACAGCTTAGTTGCTGGGTTCAGGGAAGGTGGAGGCAGCCTGGAAGCTGCATCTTCGAGCCCCTGCACCACCATCATATGGGGACTTCCAAGCAGCTCCTGAAGCCAGCCAGAGCAACTGCTCCAGGCTGCTGAGACTGCCGCTGCTGCATTTCCCGGGGACATTAGATGAAATCCGGGGACGGAATTTGTCCAGGGCCGTATTTGCAAATCCAGGGACTGTGCCCAGGAAACGGGGATGTCTGGTAACCCTAGTTTATTTTATATGGGGACTGAACTCATGTGCTGCTGCCTGAGAGCCAGCAGACAGCAAAAATATATTAATACAGCAAAATGGCTGCAGGAGAGCAGCATGGCAGCAAAAGATCAGCAAGCGAGAGAAGAGAAAAACAACAAGACTGCAAGTGAGAAAATGCGGCTCTTTTTGGAGTCAGCCAGAGCCACGCCCATCTCCCAGGTCACATGCAGGGGGAGGGTGCTCCAGTCAGCGGAACAGGAAGTTACACTGATTGGGTGTCCCCCTTGCCTGTGGCCACTCTAGGAAAATAAGGAATGTTACATTTGACTGCACCAATGGATTACATCCCACACTGCCCTGCCCCACAGACATGGAAAGAGCAAGCAGAGATGAAAGGGATGCAGCGCTTACACTTGCCTGCCAGCCGCTCGCGGTGCAACCAGGCGGTGGCACAGCAGACAGCATGTCCAGGGGTAGAGAGAGCGCATCGCGGTTCAGCCAAGGGGGAACGGCGCAACCTGTTGACTGAGAGCAGCCCCCCCAAAGAGCCTCCTTTTCCTTTCTGCTGCCGTCTCGGCCACCTGCTTTTCACAGCCCCCCTTTTAGCTACGGCCGCTTGCTTGCTCTCCCCACCTTCCATTTACTTTATCACAAGGTATTTTTTCTGCTGGGGGGAGGTGTCGGTACTCTGTACCTCTGAGTACCACCAGAAAAGAAAGCCCTGGATTAGGGCAATCGAGGCTGATCCATCTCTCTCTCTCTCTCTCACACACACACACACTTATTTATTTATTTATTTATTTGGTTTTTTAAATTAAAGTTTTACAATCACATATCCAACATACATCACAAGAACAAGATTCCAGAGAATCTCCTGGACTTCCCTCCTCCCCTTTGTGGGACCTATTGTTAATCATTTCCTCCTGTATCTTTTATAATAATCCAAATCTTTTACATCTCCATTGCATCCAAAATTCACCATTAAACTACAAGTGCTATTCCAACCCTACTAACAATTTTAACTGTTTACAATGGTTTTTAAGATAAATTATAATTTCCCCCCTATTCCTTATTACAATTTTGGTCTTCCTAATTTCTGATTCTCCTGGTCATTTTAGCCATTTCGGCATAATCCATCAACTTAATCGGCCATTCTTCTATGTTTGAGACTTTATCTTCTTTCCATTTCTGGGTCAATAATCTGCACAATCGCATACATAAATAGTATTTTCTGCTCCATTGGGATTTTGGCACCTAAAATTCCTAAAAGAAAGGCTTTGGGGTTATTTTTAGAAAAAGTTATTTTAAACATTCCTCCCCCCCCAATTCATCAGAGGCTAATCTGTCTCCAGACAGGCCCCAGCTAGCCTGGAGAAGTGCTCTAGTGAACCTGAATGCTTAATTACTACCTTGTAACATTAAAGGCACTCTTTATAGAGGTAGAAACTCTGTTGCTGTAATTATAGTCTTCACTCATAATTATATTTTCTGTGTGGTTGTGGAGGCAGTGAAGAAAGTCTTGCTCTGCCAGCCACCATTGCATTCTCTATTAGGTGTCCAGCGATCCTTTTCAGGGTGATGAGTGCTGTAATGAAAGCTCCAGGCTTGAGAACATCACTGCCATGAAGCCTGCCATGATGCGTTTGAGGGACGATTCCAACAGATTCCACATGAAAAACGCTTATGGCCCTGTGGAGATGGCAGTACTGAATCAGTGGCACATGCCCTCCTGGCTTGCACTCTTTATAAAGACTTGAGGAATGAGATTATCACCCCTCTTTGATTGTCCATTCCGGGTCGCCCAACCACTGCCACAGTGTCCTTTCTCTTGACAGATCAAGATGAGCAGGTGACAGCCAAGGTTGCAAGGTCTTTAGCTGGGTCAATCAGAATAAAGGTAAAGGGACCCCTGACCATTAGGTTCA
Organism: Podarcis melisellensis; assembly: GCF_964234715.1. NCBI lineage: Eukaryota > Metazoa > Chordata > Lepidosauria > Squamata > Lacertidae > Podarcis > Podarcis melisellensis. The sequence goes on from NC_138543.1 coordinate 11,884,635, forward strand.
GTCATGACCGACTCTGGGGGTGCGGTGCTCATCCCGCCTTATTGGCCGAGGGAGCCGGCGTACAGCTTCCGGGTCATGTGGCCAGCATGACTAAGCCGCTTCTGGCGAATCAGAGCAGCGCACGGAAATGCCGTTTACCTTCCCACCGGAGCGGTACCTATTTATCTACTTGCACTTTGACGTGCTTTCTAACTGCTAGGTTGGCAGGAGCAGGGACTGAGCAACGGGAGCTCACCCCGTCACGGGGATTTAAACCACCGACCTTCTGATTGGCAAGTCCTAGGCTCTGTGGTTTAACCCACAGCGCCACCCGCGTCCCGTCAATCAGAATAAGAGCCACTATTTGACTATTGATTCAAAGCCCTAAAATGTGTTTTATATAATTCACTTTTTATTTCTATTCTTTGTATAGCGTATTGTTGTTTTATTGCTAGGGCCGATGGCTGACGCAAATAAAGATTCATTCATTTGTAAAACACTTTGAGGGCAAAGTCACGTGCATTCACTCTGATCTTGACACCAGGCCTGACGAAGTAGTCCAGAGTTCCATTGTCAGGGACTGGGTAGAGGAGGGACAGTGGAGACTGCCTCCTCAGCCTGACCCTTCCAGAGAAGAAGACAGTTCAGAATTACAACAGGGGTTTGAGGGAGATCAGAGCTCAGAGGCAGACGAGGGGAAAAGCTGGGAAATAATGGGAGAGAAGAAGCACCAGAGAGAGGACAGCTGATGGATTCATTGTCCTTAGAAAGCACTCCAGACCCCCTGTCTCCCAAAACCTGGCGAGCCTTGAAAGTAGGAGAGCAGAGAGCTCAAAGGCAGAGGGCACTTTTCAGCACCTGTAACTGTGATGCATGAGAGAGGAAGGGAGTGGATATTAGAATTCCTGCTCCATGATTGCAGTCATGGGATTGTTGTTTATCACATGACGGTGTATGTTTTGACTCCACAGAGTGGAAAGTGACGGAGAAAGAATGTTTGTGTTACTGTGTTCCATGAAGTGGGACTATTGTCCTTTGTTCTTTTTCTCTTTGCTTTCTGATGCTAGAGGGAGAGGGAGCCATGTTGCAGTGCTCCGTGTGTGTTTATATGTAAATAAAGTAGATTAGCCAAAATGCTGAGTTGCTGAGGTCTGTTACGCAACTGCGCAAACTCTGCAGATCCCTAAGTGTGCCGGTGTCGGTTGGCATCGGTCGCTGTGATGTTCAGGCAGAAGAAAGCTTTTGAAGCTCCCAAACGAAAGACCAGGAGGGAGGGAACATGCCAGTCGGGCATGTGTCTCTGCCAGGGTCCTACTTGAGCGTAGGCTGAACTCCTAACAGTGGAGACTCACTCGGGGTTATGCCATTATTTCAAGAAGCTGCCTTTCCAAGCCTCTCTCCGTGAATATTGAATAGAAAGGACTTTTCCTTGTCTTATCCGTTCCTGGCAACCTGCCATGGTGTCAGGGCTGAGTCAGTACGTTCGAGTTCCCTGGATGTGGGAGAGAACTTCAGGGTAGAAGAAGAGGACGCTGTGTCTGAGGGGGAGGGAGCTGGAGGAGCTGGTGAAGAAAGGGCAGTGTCTTCAGGCGTAGAGGAACAGGAAGAGGCAGCAAGCGAGACAGAAGCTCCACAGGGACAGCAAGGGTTAAGTTCTGGATCAGAGACTGGCGAGAGATTCACGACTGGACAAGAGGAAACTTGAAAGGCGGGGAGATAAATTCCCGCATTTTATGAGGTGTTGGCGGTGTAAGCGGAGGCCTCTACCGGTATCTGAACAGAGTGACTCTGATGAATGATAATGAAGTCTTGATGACCAACGTAAATATAGGGCGGTATATAAATTCAATAAATAATAAATAATAATAATAAATAATATAGCAGGAAGAGAAGTCAGTCCAGTTCACATCCACGCTGAATATCTAGTGCACATCCACACTGATGGTTCGGTACAAATACACAAATTCGGTTTAAATCCACACTGACAGCATAAAATGCTTCTTGCTGCATATACTTGCAACAGAACACTAATCTGGAAGTGCCATTAGATTCCTGATAGGACATCTGATAAACGTTAAAAATGGTTTCTTTCCTGCTTTATAAAATGCTTTCTTCCCCACTTTATGGACTAAAAGGATGGGAGTGGGGAGTTGATTCTGATGAGCAGCCGAAAAACACTCTGAATACTCTGGGTGAAAAGTTCAAACAGGTAGGAAGAGGCACAGTAATTTCCAGGAAATTCCCAGTGCGACCACTAGGTGTCGCTTTTGTATGGCTTTGCCTTTTCACAATACCCTGAAAGAAGGGTTATTGACCTATAACTTTTGTATTAAACTCTGCTTCAAGAATGGGGAAACTTTGGTCCCCCATATCCTTTTGGAATCCAGTTCTTATAATGGCAAGTAGTCAAAGATTACGGAAACCGAAGTCCAATACCACTTACTTTCTGTACCAGGAGTTCAAACATCTGCATGCTTTTTATTCTAGAATCAATGGCAACTGGGTACTCCCCCCCCCCCCCGCTATGTAGTCCACACACACACAATCTAGATCTACTGCAAAAAAGATTTGCCCCTGAAAATATTGGCAAAATATTGCTCAAAAAATGATACGCTAATATGCCTCGATTAAAATGTGAAGAAAAATTAGTAAGGAAAGATAATAAGAATATATAGATGATTTGAGAAGATTGTAGAATGCAAAGATTATTGTAAATTGTATAATGTGGAGGAAATCGAGTGGGGGTGGAGGGAAGTGGGAGGAAGGAGAAAAGAATAATATGATGGATTGAGGAAATAGAAATGTAAATGTATGGGGGATGGGGAAGAAATGGTGTTGGCTTTGGTACATCTGTATTGTAATGTAATATGTGAAAACCAATTAAAATAAAATAAAACAAAGCAATGATAAAACTTTTTTTAAAAAGAAAAGTGCTTCTTGAGAACCTGGCATCATTCAAAAAAATAAATAAAAGCTCATTGCAGATTGATTTGGCATTACGCCTCAGCGTGTCTGTCTGAAAACAGATGTAGGCGGCCCTAGCAATGCAGAATGTACCCACAGCCACCGAGTGATGTTGTGTGGCAGCACGCAGCAAGATTACAATTAGCACTTTCTTCTTCATTCACCTGAATAAAAGGCATGAATATCAAACAGAGTTTTTTCAGACATTTGTCAAGTAACTTTTCCTTGTGGAATCAATCTAGATTGAAAGCAGCGTGTTGAGGATGAGCATGAATGATTCTGAATTGAGACAAACGACATTTCTGTGCTACCAATGGATTGGTATGAATGCAGCCTTAAAGAAGATGCACTGAAATCAGTGGGAATTTTTTTTTTAAAGGTCAAGGACTCCTGGATAGTTAAGTCCAGTCAAAAGCAACTATGGAGTGCGGTGCTCATCTCGCTTTCAGGCCGAGGGAGCTTTCCAGGTCATGTGGCCAGCAGGACTAAACCACTTCTGGCACGACGGAACACCGTGACGGAAACCAGAGCGCACAGAAATGCTGTTTACCTTCCTGCCACAGTGGTACCTATTTATCTACTTGCACTTGTGTGCTTTTGAACCACTAGGTTGGCAGGAGCTGGGACAGAGCAATAGGAGATTGTCTCATTGTGCGGATTCCAGCCGCCAACCTACTAATCAAATCAAATCAAATCAAAACTTTATTAGCAAAGCCAACAGGCCACAGCTATACAAGAGTTAAAAGTGAAAATAGGGATAAAAGGAAGAAAAGAACAAGCAATTGGCAAGCCCAAGTGGCTTGGTGGCTTAGACCAAGGCACCACCCATGCCCCAAATAAACAAGCACACAATCACTGAAAGGTCCACCCACCATTGTGAGGCTCAAAGCAATGAAGATGACGCCTCCCCAGCTGTTGACATTGGCTGTTGGTTTCTTGTGATGTCACAAAAGCACTTGGCAACTGAGTGGCTATAAAGGCAGGCCAAGGGGAAAGCCCTTTTCTGTTTCCAGCAGGACACATCTGGCAATGGATGTGACATTCAGCACTGCCTAGGTTTCTTCCACTTGGAGGAGGCAAACAGGTGAATGGAAGGAGGCAATCCTCTGGCAGTGGGATGCTAGGGAGTGATAATAAGGCAAGTTTGCTTGCTTGAAGGCTGCTGGTATTTGTGATTAGAAGCTGTCGGATGTCTCATGATAGACCTAACAGTAGCTTCTGGCACAATGGGACACCGTGATGTAAACCAGAGCACACGGAAACAGCGTTTACCTTCCTGCCACAGTGGTACCTATTTATCTACCTGCACTGGCGTGCTTTCGAACTGCTATGTTGGCAGGAGCTGGGACAGAGCAACGGGAGCTCACCCCGTCGCTGGGATTCGAACTGCCGACCTTCTGATCAGCAAGCCCAAGAGGCTCACAGCACCACCCGCATCCCATGGGACTTAGGATAGTCATGACCCATGAAAACCAATGAGTTAGTCACAACTAACCTAAGTTCCACTGATTTCTGCTGTAAGAATGATCAAGTATGGATCTAGCCCAGTGTATGAATCAAGAGTTCTTGAATTCATTCTTTGTTGTGCAATGCTTGGGAGAACCAGGGAGACCTATGTCCAAATGCCCACTTGGCCATGAACCTCAACGGATGGGGCATCTTGGACCAGTTGCTACTTCTTAGCCAAAAGTACCTCAAGAGTTGTCATGAAGAGACAATGGATCAGTGGTTGGTGGAGAGAGCTATATTTGCTGAATCTTTGGAGGAAAGGCAGGATACAAAAGGAGTATGTAGAAATAAATGTTATAATCTTTCTTCAAAGTCATCAAAATTTTAAATCCAATTTTTTGAGGAGGTCTACCCATGGATTCATGATTTGCACCTGAAGAGATGGTGATCGAATTAGATACAGTCCCTGATATAGAGAAAAGATATGAATGGTGATAATTGTGTGTGTGTGTGTGTGTGTGTGTGTGTGTGATTTTTATTAAGTTTCCCATTTTACAATTAAAAAAATTCCTTAAGTAACCTTAAAATGTCAACGACTTCCGTTCTTCTCTTTCCATGGTTCAATTTGCATATCATAAATCCGTGCATATTTTACATAAACTAAACCATTCAGTATTCCATTAATACATCCATCAAAACTTGTTTACATTGTTGAATTTATTTTAATGCTGCCCACATTTTCAAGTGTACACAGTTTCCCCCAATATATTCAACAAACATTTTCCAACCTTCTTTAAACGTATGTTCTTCTTGTTCTCTTATTCCATACGTTACGTCTGCAAGATGCGCATATTCTATTAGTTTAAACAGAATGACGATTGTTTTCTACCAGCTTTTAAACTTAGAAAAGGATAGAAATCAAAGAAGAATTAATTTTTTAATGCAATCTTTCGCTGCGTTTTTCTGAAGCATTGCCATGGCTGTTCTTTCAGTGTTTCCTTGACCTGGTTATCCCCTCTGTCCTCATTCCGGGAAGATCTCCTTGAACTCTTGACAAGCAAATATTTTTTCTGCAGTCGCCACATTCCATGAAACGGAGTGCTTCTGTGATAGGAAACCCTCCTCACTCCCTAGAGCAACACCTGCGACCTCACATGCAGATGAGTTTTCTGCAAGCCAGCAAACACACCAGCTGCAGGTGGTTCAAGGAGCAACAGACCCTGGTAATATTGCCAGAGAGAGGCCAGGGATAGGAGCAGTCATCAGCACCAGCGGCGTAGCGTGGGTTGTCAGCACCCGGGGCAAGGCAAGTAATTTGCGCCCCCTAACCCCTAACCTGCTGCCGCTGCCAGCTTCTTCTTGCTGCTGCCTGGGCTGGGGTATTTATGGTAAGGTAGCCACGGCGGCAGCAGCGGGTCCGTGTCAGGTGATCTGAGGCAAGTTGCCGCTGGCGCTGCCGCCCAAACGACGCTGCTTGCCCGGAGGAGGAGGAGGGCAGAGAGGCGAGGAAAATGCAACATGGCCCAGCAGCTGCAGCAGCAGCAGCGGGGCTGTGAGGAGGGGCTGCTTGGCACACCCTCTGCGGCCCTGACACACGGGGACTGCGGTGAGCGCTGAGAGCCGCTGCCTGCCGGACGCCTTCAGCCTGGACGTGTGCACAGCTCGTCGGTTCCGCGAGACATGGGGCTCTGCTACAGCCGGCGCCCGAGGCTCTTCGGCGACTCCGGAGGCGGCGAGCGCGCCCCCCCAGATGTTGTGCCCGGTGCGGCCGGCCCCCCTGCACCCCCCACGCTACGCCACTGATCAGCACCCTCCAGGAAGGTAGTTCCCTCCCCATAATGCTCAAGCACCTCCAGTCTAAATCTTTCGAAAGGCAAATGATGTTTAAATGTTTCCCCCACACATCACATGTGACCTGGTATTCCATGCTAGAGATTATTAGGAAAGGAAGAAAACCTGTCTACATTGCAGTGCCCCTTATTCCAATACAGTTTTCAAGCATCTCGGAAGCCAAACGTTTCAGTTTTCGAACACCGAAAACCTGGAAGTAAATGCTTCCGTTTTTGAATGCGCCTCGGAAGTCGAACGGCTTCCGCTGAGTGTCATCTCCCCCAATTTTCTTCATTGAATTTATAGACCACCCTTTGCGTCTCGGTTTTTGAATGTTTCGGAAGTTGAATGGTCTTCCGGAACAGATTACGTTCGAAAACCAAGGTACCACTGTATACGGTGAAGCGAAACTTGGAACACTGTGCACTGTTCCATTCTCGGTGGCTGTGCACACACGATACATTTCAAGCACACGACTTCTCCCAAAGAATCCTGGGAAGTGTAGTTTGTGAAGGGTGCTGAGCATTGTGGGGGGTAAACTATGATTCCCATGATTCTTTGGGGACACACGTCATATGCTTTAAATATATTGTGCATACACAGGCCATCTTTCAAAAAAGATACAGTGGTGCCTCGCAAGACGAAAAGAATCCGTTCCGCGATTCTCTTCGTCTAGCGGTTTTTTCGTCTTGCGAAGCAAGCCCATTGACAGCTTAGCGGATTTGCGCTACAGCGGTCTAGCGGCTTCTAGCGACCAGCTGTTTAGTGGCTTAGGAAAAGGGGGGGAAAAGCGGGAAAAATCTGCGGGGACTCGCAAGATTTTTTCGTCTTGCGAAGCAACCCCATAGGGAAATTCATTTTGCGAAGCGCCTCCAAAACGGAAAACCCTTTCGTCTAGCGGGTTTTCCATCTTGCAGGGCACCACTGTATTGCTGGAAAAGGTCCACAAATGAACAGGCAAAATGGCCCAGAAAAGGCTGAAATATTTAGTTTATATAATTTTTAGGTTTATAAAATGATGCCTGGTGTGAATAGCTCTTCTCTCTCTTTCTCTGAGATCGTCCAGTTGAGCGGAATAATGGGAGATTCAGGACCGATGAAACGACACACTGCCTGGCTCAGGGGTTGCATAACTCCAACATTTCTCCAATGAAAATAGGGATGTCCTTAGGAAAAGCGGGACGTTCCAGGATCAAATCGGAAAGTGGGATGGCTTCTGTAAATCCAGGTCTGCCCCTGGAAAAAGGGACACTTGGGGTGTCTGGTTCTGAGCTCCAGTTTACTCTTTGTCCAGCATAGGCAGCTGTTAGGGATTGGCTTAAAATGGGTACCATGACATGGGCATTGGCCCTTGGGCTTCTCATCCTTTCTAATGTTTAGTCAAAGCAGTCACAGCACTGAGGTTAACAGACAGCGAATTATGCCATATCCAGTAGTTCGGCTAAAGAGAGCACTCCGCCTTAGCTACCACTGCTAAATGAGGCAATGTTTTGGACTTCTCCCTCCCTCGACAGTTGGGAAATAAATAAAAATAAGGGTGGCGGCTCTGATTTGAAAGGCACACTTCGATTTTAGGCCGAGCAGCTGGCAGATTGCTCAGAGAGCGTGCGCTTTGTCTGACCTAAAACAGATGACACAAAAGTGAGCTCGCAAAGGTCACCAAATTATGTTTGCTCAGTTGGGTCCATCTCTCGCCATAAAAGTTCCATTAGTGAGTGTCTTCTGGAGATATGAGAGAGAGAGAGAGAGAGAGAGAGAGAGAGAGAGAGAGAGAGAGAGAGAGAGAGAGAGAGAGAGGCCATCTATAATCAGGCAGGGCCACACATCCCGCCAGCATCTGGGTAAAAAAAAACACACACACAGAGAGTTCTTGTTTCATTATGACAGAATGCATATTGAAAAACCATGACCCATTAAAAAGACTATCCCAGCAGAAAAAAAGTGATAATAATGCTGGATTACATCCCTGACCTGTTACTTTGCAGATCACTTAACTTTCAGGGGGTTTTCCCCAGCTGAAATAGGAAGTGCGCATTTAAAACTATGTTCATGTAACATAGTTGAAGGCATGCAAAAGTGACCATCTGTTGAAAACAATTTGGATGCCTGCAGAAATCATCTATACCAGTACCTATTTGCGTATTTCCGTACATATTTCCTATATTTCCGTACCTTGGTTCACGAACGCCTTGTGAGTCAAATGTTTTGGCTCCCGAATACCGCAAACCCGGAAGTGATTGTTCCGGTTTGTGAACGTTCTTTGGAACCCAAACATCCGGTGGGGCTTCTGTGGCTTCCGATTGGCTGCAGGAGCTTCCTTTCTGCACGGTTAGTGCTGCAATTCCACCCCACCAGGTGAGCAGACCTTGCCTAGAACCCTAACAGTGCCCCTCTCTCAGAACGTCAGACACAAACACCCAACAGGAACCCCCATGATGGTCCCACAAGTGGGAATGCCAGGACAGAGCACCCCGATAGGTGAGAAAGGGGAAGGAGCACATCACTAAAAACGAGATGAGGGTTAATTATCATTCCATCCTCTGACTGGCAGAATCCGAGACCTAGGAGAAGAGTTGGTGGAAGAAGATTGGAAGAAATTTAAAGACTACCTGCAGAAACACTGTAAAATTAATGAATGTTAAAATGATGTTGGATTGAAAATAAGTGGCATTAGCAACAAAGTTAATAAGAATATGCAAAAATGAATTGATAATGGATGAAAATATAGGGTTATAAAATGTTAAGATATAGAGTTAAGATAAATGAAAGAGGGTAAGGATTTGCTCATTTGATTATGTAAACGGGAATACAAGAAGGGGAGGTGTGAGGAGGTCAAAGAAAGAAGCAAATGAATTTAAAGCTATGAAAAACGGATTTGTTTTTAATTTTTTTCCTTTTTTTCTTTTTGTCCTTTGTATGCTGTATTTTTCTTTTTTTTCTTTTTTCATGTATTTTTGTATTCTTGTATTTGTAAAACTTTAATAAATATTTCTTTTTTAAAAAAATTATCATTCCGTCCTCAAGAGGGCATCCTTCAGTTGTAAATATTACTTGGACAAAGATCAGTAACAGCTCCTCCATTCTTTTCTTTTCTTTTTAAATAAATAAATCAAAGAATTTTTTTAGCTCTGACAGGTTTAAAATTAGGAGCAAATGCTTTTAAGGAGGGCAAATGGGTCTAAGTTACTAATGGTTTAAAATGGATTCTGTAGCTCTTAAAAATCGCTAGCACACAGATGTGCCTTTTAGAAAAGAGGAATGAGCAGAGGACAGAGGAGCTGCTACTCACAAGAGCAGCCGGAAATCTGCTTTACGAGGAGCCATAAAAAAAGAAACTTGGAGGAGCAGACGCTGGCCATGTCCGTACAATAACTTTATTGCTGACCAATGCTGAACTGAAGTGGAATCCACCATCAGCTAATCTGCAGCGTCGACGCAGAAGAGCCAGCCCTCCCATTAGGTAGCTGTCACGAGGGGGCACCGAATAGTGATCAAATATATTAATATCATAATCTTACTGACCAGGAGGGGGAGTGGCATGTGTAGGGTTTTGGGTGCCAAAGCAATCTGCTCTTGATTGTATGCATATACAGCATTTGCAGCGGGATCTCAGAGCAGCCGAATGACCCTTCTAATAGACAGCCTTACGTGGTCACTAGGCATGCTCAGGCCCCAGTGGGCATGTCCCTTATGCCTTGGAAAACCAGTTACTGGTAATAACAGGTGGGCTTTCCGAGAGGGTGGCGTGGTGCTGGTGCACCAGTGGGCACAATCCAGCACTGTCACCAGCGCACTCACAACCATGCTGCCCTCCCCATCACCTTGCCCCTCCCAAAAAGCAAGGGCAACTTATTAAGTTCTCTTTTTTGAGGGGGGGGGGTGTTTCTTCCTCTGAGGACATCTCAATTTTTTTGTTTTGTTTTATACAGTGGTACCTCGGGTTACATACGCTTCAGGTTACATACGCTTCAGGCTACAGACTCCGCTAACCCAGAAATGTTACCTTGGGTTAAGAACTTTGCTTCAGGATGAGAACAGAAATTGTGCAGCAGTGGCGCAGTGGCAGCAGGAGGCCCCATTAGCTAAAGTGGTGTTTCAGGTTAAGAACAGTTTCAGGTTAAGAATGGACCTCCGGAACGAATTAAGTATGTAACCAGAGGTACCACTGTACTTTTGCAAATATTGGGGTCCCCTCCCAAAAATGAGTTGGAAGGAATCATCTATTCTAGTCCAACCCCCTGCAATGCAGGAATATACAGCTGTCCCATACAGGAATCAAACCTGCAACCTTGGCGTTATCAGCACCATGCTCTAACCAATTGAGATATCCAGGCTTCCTGCTTGCCAGGTGCGTTTGGCTGCATAGGCACAGACACGCAGATTGCCGAGATCATTCCAATATTTTTTACTTGACACCCTTCTCCAAAATGTCTGAGGGCAATGTGCAAAAAGGCCAAGATGAAAATCAATTCATGTAATGCAGAAATGCAAGCTGGTTCTTGGCTAGATGTGCCAAAGATGTCGGAAGTTGTTGTTGTTTAGTCGTTTAGTCGTGTCCGACTCTTCGTGACCCCATGGACCAGAGCACGCCAAGCACTTCTGTCTTCCACTGCCTCCCGCAGTTTGGTCAAACTCATGCTGGTAGCTTCGAGAACACTGTCCAACCATCCCGTCCTCTGTCATCCCCTTCTCCTTGTGCCCTCCATCTTTCCCAACATCAGGGTCTTTTCCAGGGAGTCTTATCTTCTCATGAGGTGGCCAAAGTATTGGTGCCTCAGCTTTAGGATCTGTCCTTCCAGTGAGCACTCAGGGCTGATTTCCTTAAGACTGGATAGGTTTGTTCTTCTTGCAGTCCATGGGACTCTCAAGAGTCTCCTCCAGCACCATAATTCAAAATCATCAATTCTTCGGCGATCAGCCTTCTTTATGGTCCAGCTCTCAACTCCATACATCACTACTGGGAAAACTATGCCTTTAACTATACGGACCTTTGTTGGCAAGGTGATGTCTCTGCTTTTTAAGATGCTGTCTAGGTTTGTCATTGCTTTTCTCCCAAGAAGCAGGCGTTTTTTAATTTCGTGGCTGCTGTCACCATATGCAGTGATCATGGAGCCCAAGAAAGTAAAATCTCTCACTGCCTCCATTTCTTCCCCTTCTATCTGCCAGGAGGTGATGGAACCAGTGGCCATGATCTTCGTTTTTTTGATGTCGGAAGTAGCCAATTCCATATCAGCAGTTTTCTACAATAAACCCTGAAAGAGTTGCTGAACTGTTCCAATCTGTTCGATTCACGCCGGGATCACCAGCTCTAAAATCGAACAAGATCTTCCCTCCGCAACTGAGTCAGTTTAAGGAAGATACAGGTCCTTATCTTACTCCTACATGAAAGTGGGAGAAATGTGTGTTTTTTTCAATTCCGAGGGAAAATTCCAAAGTCGACTGATATGAACCTGTTAATGACGAAGCCTGGCATATGGATGTTTGCCTACAGCCTACAAGCTCCTTGAAAATGTAATGCACTTCCTTTTATGGCACAGTGCCATTGGGGTGCTGTGAGCTTTCTATTCTGTTAAGAGTTAAGGGATGGAAGATTTGCAGAGTTCCATGCCTACGTCATTTTCAGATTTATCTCAGCTGCTGTGCATACCACATGATTCAGATGGATGATCAAATCTTCCAGCATGAAGCTCCAATGTGATCGGGTGAGCTAACTTCTGTTTCAACATGTGGTTCAATCGTGTGTAGTAAAGTGCTTCTGAGTCTGTTTACTTTTGGGTGCCATCGGGTAAAATAATGTAAACAGGTATTGCAAGTGTGTTGTCGGCAGAAGGGCTTTTTATGCCTGAGATTTTCTGCAGAAAGTGAGGAATAGAGGGCGGCATTTTGATGCCAACAACGTCGTGTGGACATGGCAAAAGAAGGGGAAAAGCTCATATGCATGTGGAAGCAGCTGGCTCACAAGAAAACTGGAACATACTCTCCAACATTTCTCCCATGAAAATAGGGGCATCTCATTCCACAATGATGATTTTCTATGTATACCCCACACGTCTTACTGGGTTGTCTCAGCCACTCTGGGCAGCTTTCAATATATATAAAAACATAATAAAACATTAAACATTAAAAAAAACACCACTTCCCTATACAGGGCTGCCTTCAGATGTCTCAGGGGTTGGATAGCTCCATACCCTCCAACATTTCTCCAGTGAAAACGTCCTAAGGAAAAGAAGAGGGACACGGGAGCCTAGGACTTGCCGATCAGAAGGTTGGCGGTTCAAATCCCCATGACGGGGTGAGCTCCCGTTACTCAGTCCCTGCTCCTGCCAATCTAGCAGTTCGAAAGCACATCAAACTGCAAGTAGAGAAATAGGTACCACTCCGGCGGGAAAGTAAACGGCATTTCCGTGCGCTGCTCTGGTTCGCCAGAAGCGGCTTAGTCATGCTGGCCACATGACCCAGAAGCTGTACATCGGCTCCTTCGGCCAATAAAGCGAGATGAGTGCCGCAACCCTAGAGTCGGTCACGACTGGACCTAATGGTCAGGGGTCCCTTTACCTTTTTAAGGAAAAGCAGGACATTCCAGGATCACATCAGAAACGGACTTTTCTAAATCAGGGACGTCCTTGGAAAATAGGGACACTTGGAAGGTCTGCTGAAAGCACCAAGAAGCCACAAGGTGGCGCACACCCAAGTACCATCGCTGTCCTTTCAAAGAGTAAAATATGCAAGAAGCAGCTGCCTCTGTATGCCAGGACAAGCCGGCTTCAGGCTTCCAGAGAGAGGGGAGAGAATTTGCAAAGGGATTAGCGCGCAACACATGCCCTTTCTTTGGCTTGCGAGCATGTTCTGCAAGGCTTCACCGCTCCCCACTTAGAAATCTTGGATCTTCCCGTACGGCAGTTTATACCCGTAAAGATGCTCCTCAGCATCCAGTAGGTAGCGCTCCTCGTCCAGAATTACGCATGGGGGGGAGGGGGAAAAGAAACACCACGAGGATTCTAGGATGCCCGAATTTGAAAGCAGAAGAAAATAAACACCAGATCGTGACACGCGCGCTTGACTGGAAAGGGGAATTACGAGCAATGCAATGCACAGTCTGCGTGCCCAAGGGGGAAAGTGGCGCAAGTCAGAAGGAGCTGGGCGCTCCTGGTCATTTGCGCCTCCCAGGCAGGAACAAGCACAAACTTGATGACTCCGGATTGGCCTGGCCAAGCTTGGCCACATGCCTAGGCCGCCGGGGCAGTGTCCCGCAATGTAGCGAAGCGTCTCGGAAGGGTTAAAACAAAGGAAGAATGGGGGCCCCTTTGGAGAAAAGGAGACGATCGCGTGCTTCGAAAGAGCCTCCAAATTCAATTGCACACTGGAAGCGTGCGCCAGTGGAGACATTCATCAGCAAGAACAGATTGGGCGACACAAGAGAGCCAGGCCATTGTGTGTGCCACCCCCCCTCTTCGCCGCCGCCTTCGGCCAAAAGCAAATCCGCGCCCCAGTGGCAGGTGGACAGTGCAGCAATGGGGAGAAAGCGCCGATTGTGTGCGCTCCAAACTGCCACACGCCAGACCTCGGCTATTGTGCGCCTCTCCATAGAAATGCAAACGAGCAGCGTGTGCCACCGACAATCTGCTCCGCGCAGCAGCTGATGAGGCAGGCGCAGGACGGGGCCCCCCCTCGCCCGGGTGAACTTTGCAGGACCCCTGCTTTGTGCCTTGTTTGCTGGCAGCCAGGCACGCTTGGGGAGGGGGGAGGGGGGTCCGCTCTGCAGAAATGAAATGAAAATAATAAGGCCAAAGTCCTTTCAAGCAGATCGTGAGCTGCAAAAGTAGAAACTCAGGGGGAGCGATTCCTAGAAACCACACTGGGGGTGCATTTTCAGTAAAATGATTTTTTTCTTTGCGCACAAGTGGAGTTGCTGCGTTGCTTAAGCTCTCTTTGTTTTAACAGTTTGCAAAAAAGCTTTATACACACCCCTCCAAAAAAGATGCACATCTGAAGCAACATCTCTCCAACCCCCTTTAAAAGATCAAGCACCCCGGCTCTGCAGTCTGCCTAGTAACATCACAACAAAAGCAGCAGTGGCAGATTTGAGACATTGTAATCCCCCTCTCGCCCCTCGCCCCGTCCCCCTCCACCCCACGGCTACGGTCTCTCTCTTTCTCTCCCCCCCCCCGTCTCCCACGTGGCCTCCTGGCACGAGCCGGCTTCTCCCCAGCGCCTGCTTAGCATAACAATACACCCCTAGCCTGGCCAATCAGCGCCGCCGAGATTCCAGCAGCTGCCGGCACAGAAGCTCGGCAGCGTATAAATAGGGCGCGCGGCGCTCCTGGCAGCTCACACTTCGCTGGGGACTTTAAGAGTGAGCAGAGATCGGAGAGCTTCGGTGCTTAGCTGTCTATATTTCCCGATCGCTTTCCTTTTTTTCCGGGAGAGATCTTTCAGCCGCCGAGCAGAACCTTTTCCCTTTGTGTGGATACTTTTTGGGTGCCTGGTTTTTGCTGTTGTTGAAACATTTCTTGTTTGGGGATTTCCGCTTTTTGCCTGTCTCGGACCATTATGACTTTGGAGGAAATTCACGGGCAGGAGACGATGCCGGAAACTAGCGACAGGTAACTATCCGCCGGGCAGAGGCTCAGCCCGGGATGGGGAAGATGGTTGTGGTGGTTGAGGCGGCTTATGATGGAAGGGTCTCGCGCGGAGGGAGGCAGGCAGGCGCGCGGGTTGGGTACCGCGGATGGATGGATGGAGGGCTGGGAATGCAAGCCAGGAAAGGTTTCCCCGCGACTGACGGCACTTGCCCTCTTCTTGTCGTTTGCAGTAGCTCTAGCAGCGCCGCCACCGGCAACCGGATGCAGAAGGCCGGCAAAGCTTTGCAGGAGCTGCTGGTCTCGTCGCAGCGCCGCGGCTGCCTCACCGCGGGCGTCTACGAATCCGCCAAACTGATGAATGTGTAAGTATCTGGGCATTTGCACCGCGCCTGTTGTTTTGCATGCCTTGCGCAACACCAGGAAAAGGGAGGGAATCCGGGCGGGAAGAAGAGAGTGCAGAAAGTGCACAGCTCTTCGCTTTATTTTTTTGCAAGAATCTCCGCTTTTAACGTGGCTAATCGCAAGCTCTCCTCCTTCCCTCTCTCTGCAGTGATCCTGACACGGTCGCTTTCTGCGTGCTGGCCGCGGACGAGGAAGACGAGGGCGACATCGCCCTGCAGATCCATTTCACTCTCATCCAAGCCTTTTGCTGCGAGAACGACATTGACATTGTGCGCGTGAACGACATCCAGAAGCTGGCCGCGATTGTGGGCGCCAGCGAGGAGGCCGGGGAGCCCAGAGACCTCCACTGCATCCTCATCACGGTGAGTTTTCAGCGCCATGTAAGGGGCAAGCCCCACTTTTATTCTGTGCAATGCCATAGCATGCCATGTCTGTCTTTAACGCTCGGGCACCGGGCAGGATTTTCTCCTGTGAATCTCTTTGAGGCAGCACATTTGTTAGCAAAATAGTGCCAGAGCATCCTTAGGCCAGCAAATAGCTGCCACTGACATGATTTAAGTGCTTCTTCCGGTGGCCCATTCCCAATGAAGCACATCTCCTAAAGTGTGTTTCGTTGGTACCTCAGGAATTAGTAGCCCTGTTGTGGCAATTTTGGACATATATATAGCCTGCTTTGTTTTCCATAGCAGTGAGCAGATTTAGTTTCCTGCTGTATTGTGTTTTGGACTGTGATTTTCACTCATGTACCTTTGTTCTCTTTATTGCAGAATCCCAATGAGGATGCCTGGAAAGACCCAGCCTTAGACAAGCTGAACTTGTTTTGCGAAGAGAGTCGAAATGTCAACGACTGGGTGCCCAACATCACCCTGCCCGAGTGATGGTGACGGTGTTGACGTAACCGGTGCACAGGAGAGGTTGAAACCTTTTTGTTGCATTATCACCTTGGAGCCGCACATCTGGGCAACCCAGCGAGTGGCTGATTCTGGAGATTAGCCCGGTCAACAGCTTGGATTAAGTCGCTCAGACACAGCACGTGGTGGATTCTTGTGGGGAGAAAAAAAGAGAGAGAAGCAAAGGCGAGTGGATTGTACCAGCAGTGAGTCTCTCTGCTATGCTGCAGCGCTGGAGAAGCTGGCATATCTGTGGAGCTGAAGAAGAACTGCAGTTTTTATTTTAGGAGCAGAAGAAAAGAGAGTGGGGGAGAAAAAAAAACTGTGGCAGGTTTCCAGGTCAGGTGGAATGTTCATGTTAGAAAGCCAGAGCGAAAGTTGAAAACTGGACATAGGTGAAAGGGCAGGAATGGACACAGTATTGTAACGAGAAACTGCTGGTGGGGGCATCCAGCCCCCTTCCCCAAGAGACTGGACTCTTAAAAGACATTGGTACGATTGCATTTCTGCAGAGATTTTGATGCAGATTGAGCTACCGGAGGAGGTCTTTGGGACTATATTCTGCATTGATAACCAATCTTGCAATAATTCTTTTAAACTGAAATTCATGCTGCTATTGAAATTCTTAACACATTTGTAATAAATTTTTTGATAACCAACTTTTGTGTGGTGGTGGTCTTGCTTGCCAGCTGGTGGGGGAAGAATCCAAAACTACAGTCAGTGGAGTAAAATATATAAATGGGCTGTAAACAGAATGCGGTGAGGGCTGCTTAAGTCATCTTAAAGGTACTGCAGAGAAGCAATGCTTGGGTCACAATCTTAACACACAGTTACGTGCACTTAAAGTGGACTTAAGCACAGTTGCCTGGGTTTTTTACAGTTCCTTGTGGCTTTATCTACAACATGTGCCTGCAAAGGCACTTAACGGTTGATGTGTATGCCATAGAAATCAACACACTTCCCTGGGCTGCCTTTCTGTGGTTTACGCAAGTTTGTCATTAAAAAGATGCATATGGTTTAGCTTGAGTAGGTAAAAGTAAAAATTTACTGGTCAAAACTACAATGTGAGTGGCCCACAGATCTCTTATCAGCTGAAAATATCTGAACCGCTGATGCTGGCTGGACAAAAGGGTATATGACTTCTATTTGAAATGACTTGACCTCTCACCCAACCCATGGCAACAGCTGTTTATCGCAACAGCTTGCAAGACTGAAGAGCTGCATGTTTAATAAGCTCTGTTCTGGGCAATGGTCTTTTGTCATGCACTTAAAAAGACACAGCACATGTTCCTAGGCAGCTGAACATTTAAAAGCTGAAATAATAAAAACCACAAAAATAGTTGTACAGTTTCCGATGCTTAGCATTGGTATCAAAGCTTCTTGCCTCTAACATTCAGCTGCTATGATTAAAAGTGTTGGGAGAAACTATGTATTTCACGAGCCACTGTTACATTTTGTTCAGTCACTTTCTACCCTGTACAAGTCTAGATTTTTTTTCCTTTTTAAGATCCAGACTTTTCAGCCTCAAACCCCAGACACAATTGCATTGGAAATATGCAGATGGAGTGCCAATAGCTTGCATCTGCCTCAAGCTGTCGGCTTCTTGTCTGTCTGCCATATGCTGGAACAAAAGAAGCCGTCATTTCAGTTTCCCAATTGTCTACATGCACTATTTCAATGAATAAAACAGTGGGGATTTTTTCCTCTCTAAAGGAAGGGGGAAAATGTTGCTAAAAGTAGTCTGTGTGGTCACTCGGATTTCTGGCAAAAAAGTAGCCAGTTTGCATTTCACCTTGGTTTTGCATCGGACAGCCACATTTGTCTGCAATAATTCATTTGTTTTAAAGTCCTGCTGCAGAAGCAAGAGAACAGCCAAGTGGCAGCGTTAAGAACATTGTCGAAGGCATAAGTGGCATTAGATGCCTGTAAGGGAACTAGTAGCACACAAGTTGCCTTTTTAGTTCCACACCCAGTCCAGCACGAGAACACTGTGATACAGGCATCTGAGACATTATGATATCACTTGCTGCCCATGCCTTTGTTTAGTGCTCAGAGCTGAAAGGCTGGTTGCATTTTGGAACAAAGATAACTTGCTGCCCAGCCAATGGAATTTGAAACATTCTGTTTCTAAGCGTGGTCATGTGAATGACATTCCATAGTTCCTCTTGGTATTTGCTTTAACTGTATAAGGTATGGCAGAGGCACTGACCATGCAAAACCTTTCAGTGTTGCTGTTGACACAACAAGAGTCGGCTACGGCTTCATCATACACACAACAACTTATAGGCAAAAGTCGGTTGTGTAAACGCATTCTGCTGTACTTGCTACTGAAGCTATGCCATACGAACGATGTGTGATGGCAACAGGAGTTATTTACATCAGTGAAATAACTTTGCTGTAATGAAATCTCTGTTGATAATTGACACAAGTGCTCAAGCTACGTTGTAATCAACTATTACTGAATCAAGTTTTCTGTGCAGAGCTTTTATGCCCTCCAACATTTCTCCGATGAAAATAGGGACATCCTAAGGAAAAGTGGGACATTCCAGGATCAAATCAGAAACCGGGACAGCTTCTCTAAATCTGGGATGTCCCTGGAAAATAGGGACCTTTGGAGGGTCTGAGCTTTGTGTCAACGGCTATGCAGTGGTACCCCGGGTTACATACGCTTCAGGTTACAGACTCCGCTAACCCAGAAATAGTACCTCGGGTTAAGAACTTTGCTTCAGGATGAGAACAGAAATTGTGCTCTGGCAGTGCGGCGACAGCAGGAGGCCCCATTAGCTAAAGTGGTGCTTCAGGTTAAGTATAGTTTCAGGTTAAGAACGGACCTCTGGAACGAATTAAGTGCTTAACCTGAGGTACCACTGTATTCGAAAATGACAGAGGTTGAGGCTTGAAATCATTTGAAAACCTTTTCTGCTAAGTACCAGGTATTTCCTGGGCTTATGGTTCATTTTGGAATAAACATACTTAAGATTGCATTCGATTCATTAGTTTAGGCCATGCATTAGGTGTTAGATGGAGAGTATTCTGTGCAAAGAAGTCCTCTTTGCATTTCCAAGCAATGTGCAGAGCTCTCTTTCTCAGGAACCTTGCACGTTTCACCTGATCAGTTCTTCAGCCAAGGACCATACGAAAACAAGGCAGTATTCCGGGCTATCCTAGAATAACTTTTCTGCAAAGCATGGGCTATAAGCTATGACCTCGAATAACTTAATAAACGGTTGAGCCGATAAGATGGAAGCAAGTCTTTAAAACAAAGCAGGCATATTGTATTATAATCAGAGAACTAACTTGCCCAGTTTGTCCAAATTGTTGTGTACACAAGTTATAGTTGTCAAGAGAAAAGTTACACTTTATTCTTCTAAGCAGGAAAGCAAAACAACATTCCAGGCACTATTTGCCCCGAAGTGACATTGTTTCAGCCACATTGCAAGATGCCCTGTAAAATAGGTCAGAGAATGAAGCAAAATCAGACCAACGTTTTATTTTATTTTTTTACAGGCAGTTCATTCCAAATTTTACTTGCACCCTAGTCCTACGATACACTTGCTTGTTCAGAATTCCAGATAATGGTATGAAGGTGCCTTCTGTAGTGCTGTCTCTGAAGTTCATCAGATCTCTTACCCTGGGTCTTCTCTAGAAAAAATGCCCCAAACCGCATGTGCCAGTTGTAATAGTGACAATCTCTGCAGATGATCTGTGTTGGGGTGTAATCTTGATTTGGGGATGGTGGCTATTGCTTTTGTAACCTTTAAAGCCCTAAACGGCCTTGGCCCAGTATACCTGAAGGAGCATCTCCACCCCCATCATTCAGCCCGGAAACTGAGGTCCAGTGTCTACAGTCTTCTGGCGGTTCCCTCACTGCAAGAAGTGAGGTTACAGGGAACCAGGCAGAGGGCCTTCTCGGTAGTGGCATCCACGCTGTGGAACACCTTCCCACCAGATGTCAAGGAAAGAAACAACTACAGTCATACCTCGGGTTACAGACACTTCAGGTTTCGTTTTTTTGGGTTACAGACCGCTGAAACCCGGAAGTACCGGAATGGGTTACTTCTGGGTTTCGGTGGCTGTGCATGCACAGAAGCGCTGAATCGCAACCCATGTGTGCACAGACACGCTGCTGCAGGTTGTGAACGCTGCAGGTTGTGAACGTGAATCCCGCACGGATCACGTTTGCAACCCAAACGTCCACTGTATCTGACTTTTAGAAGACATCTGAAGGCAGCCCTGTTTAGGGACGTTTTTAACGTTTGATGTTTTATTGTGTTTTTAATACTCTGTTGAGAGCTGCCCACAGTGGCTGGGGAGGCCCGGCCAGATGAGTGGGTATAAGTAAATAATAATAATAATAATAATAATAATAATAATAATAATAATAATAATAATAATAATAATAATTTCAACTTAATGCCTATGCCATGCTGGCTTTCACACTCACATACTATAGAAGGCTTCCTCAACCTTGGCCCTCCAGATGTTTTGAGACTACAATTCCCATCATCCTTGACCACTGGTCCTGCTAGTTAGGGATCATGGGAGTTGTAGGCCAAAAACATCTGGAGGGCTGAGGTTGAGGAAGCCAGTGCTATATGGCCTGCCTTTGAATGTATTTGTGACTCTTCCAGGAATCCACTCTAATGCTTGCAGATGACCTTTCATATTAGCATTTAGTAGTTGGGGAAATATGGTTTGCTATCCAACTGGGAAAGGCAAAATCCAGTTAATACTTAATACATAACTACACCAGCCTGTAGTACGTTACATGACAAACCCACCCCCTGCCCAAATAATGAAGGCAATGTAGCTGGAGTTTCACAGGACAGGGTGCAAGACTAACTGCATTCCTGTAGCTTAAGCAGATCCATAGGAGAGGGATTTAATTTTTAGTTAGCCTATGCATGCTAGAGGCTGGGCTCATATGGTCTTCAGCTGTACATATTTGGGAAATATTCTAGGAGGCAGGCACCATTCCAATAACAAGTTCGGAATGGTGATGGTGTGGCAAAGCTAATGTAGGCACCCTTTTTGGGTCATGGCAACTGGTCCTTCAGAGGCACTGGTATCTCTTGGAACTGAAACACCACACCCAGGTTCCACCTGTGTTTACTATGTCCTCCCTTCCAACTAGGCTGAGATGAGCCATTCTTTCTGCATAGGACAGAACATTAACAAGGTGAATGATGCACCCCAAATGTTAGGTAATGGTTTCTTCACCATGCTATTGCAAAGTTGTTCTGAAGGAGACTAATTTTAAATGGGGGATGGATTCGGCACCCAACCCCTGTTAAAAGACATGGGGCTCAGCACTGCATTGTGAATTTGTGACCCGTTTTCAGCCATACAACACTATTGAGAGATATGTGTAAAAGCTACATGCATTTCACACACACACACACACACACACACACACACACACACTTTTATTAAATTTTCTGTTTTACAATTTAGAATATTCATTTAAACAACCTTAAAGTATCAATGATTTCCCTTCCTCTCTTTCCATGTTTCATTTTGCATAACATAAATCCCTGCATCTTTTACATAGACTAAACCAATCAGTATGCCATTAGTACATCCATCAAAACTTATTTACACTGTTGAATTTATCTTAATGCTGCCAACGTTTTCAAGTGTACACAATTCCCTCCCCCATATATTCAATAAAGATTTTCCGACCTTCTCTAAACATATGTTCTCTTATTCTATATGTTAAATTCGCAAGCTGCACATATTCCATCAGTTTAGGTTGCCATTCTTCTTTAGTTAGGATTTCGCTCGTTTTCCATTTTTGGCTAACAAAACACAGGCTGCAGTAGTGGTATACATAAATAGCCTTTTTTTGACACCTGGCAGTTTCCATCTGAATTATCCCCAACAATATGGATTTCTTAACCACTTGAATGCTTGCCTGTGATAGGATGCTGGAAGTTCTACCACGTTCTGAACTGTGCTTGGTTTCCAAGGAGACCATTGCAGGGAATAGACTTCTTCTGCGCCTAGGAATTTTCAGGCATTCCAACTCCAGTGCAGCTCTAGTTGTGTGCAAACAAAAGGGCTGCGCCTGAATGTGTATGCAGAGGCACCTTGGAATGTACACAGACTGCAAATTCACCCTGGTCTGCATTTGAATGCATGTGAATGGGCATTCGGTTTGGGTGTGCTGTTCCCATTCCAGCATCTGATATAATCAGGTAATCCTGTTTACTCATATGCACATCCTATTCTAGATAAGGGCAACTTTCTGCATAGCAGGAGTCCTGATTTTGCTGGAGCTAGATGCCATAGTCCAGAGCATAGCTGTCAACTTTTCCCTTTTTTTAAGGGAAATTCCCTTTTTCTGAATAGGATTCCTCGCAAGAAAAGGGAAAAGTTGACAGCTATGGACTCAGCAAACTTTTTCAGCAGGGGGTTGGCCCACTTTCCCTCAGACCTTGTGGGGGGCCAGACTATAAATTTAATTTTTAATTTTTATTTTTTTAAAAAAATTATTATTTGTACCCCGCCCATCTGGCTGGGTTTCCCCAGCCACTCTGGGCGGCTTCCAACAAAGATGAAAGATACACTAAAATATCACATATTAAAAACTTCCCTGAACAGGAAGGGAAAAAAAGAACAAATTCCTGTGCCCCACAAATAACCCAGAGATGCATTTTCAATAAAAGGACACATTCTACTCATGTAAAAACACGCTGATTCCCAGACCGTCCACGGGCCGGATTTAGAAGGCGATTGGGCCAGATCCGGCCCCCGGGCCTTAGTTTGCCTACCCATGCCATAGACTGTTTAGGAACATTCAGTCTTTGCACCAGTGTGAAAGTCTACACATGGTAGGTTAGAGAATCAAGGTTGCACCTCTGCAGGTAGCTGTCACAAATATGATCTTAGCCAGGTGCACATCCATATGTCCCCCAAAGGGGTAGAATAAAATAGGGCATATGTACACATAGTTGCAAGCCCCCTGCTCTCATTTGGCATGTAGGTGAAGGTAAAAGGTAAAGGACTCCTGGGCGGGTAAGTCTAGTCAAAGGCGACTATGGCGTTGCGGCGCTCATCTTGCTTTCAGGCCGAGGGAACCAGCGTTTGTCCACAGACAGCTTTCCGGGTCATGTGGCGCAACGGAACACTGTGACAGAAACCAAAGTGCACAGAAACGCCATTTACCTTCCTGCCGCAGTGGTACCCATTTATCTACTTGCACTGGCATGCTTTCAAACTGCTAGGTTGGCAGGAGCTGGGACACAGCAACGGGAGCTTACCCCGTTGCAGGGATTCGAATCACCAACCTTCTGATCGGCAAGCCCAGGAGGCTCAGTGGTTTAGACCACAGCACCACCCACGTCCCATTTGGGCATAGCTGTCAACTTTTCCCTTTTCTTGCGAGGAATCCTATTCAGAAAAAGGGAATTTCCTTAAAAAAAGGGAAAAGTTGACAGCTATGCATTTGGTATGTGTGTGTGTCTGTCTGTCTCTCTCTCTCTCTCTCTCTCTCTCTCTCTCTCTCTCTCTCTCTGTATATATATATATATATATATATATATACACATGCGCACAAGTTCCATGTTTGATCCTAAGGTGTGCATGTTCAGGCCAAGTCCCTTTGTTCCACTTGGATGTATGCTAGAGGGCTCTGGTCAGGCAGATGAAGGAAACCAGGCTAGGTTCACTAAGTTCATGGCTTCCCAGCTCTCAAATCCCCTGGTCATCAAATGTCAGCAGCAGAAGTGCAGTCAGATTACATACTGTCTCAGGTTCAGAATATATAATATTACTGGGAGCCTGTCTAATGACCTATATAATCAGGAATGAGATGGGTCTGGATAGTATCTATGCATTGTACTCTGCATGGATGCATTCATACAAAGGTCAACAGCCTGTGTACAAATGGGGTCCTAAATCCAGTGAATCTGTTAAAGTAGCTGTGACAAAACCCCACAAGAACCAGTCTAAAGGAGGCTTGTGCAATAAATTCATTTTATTCTTTGAGGTGTAATCAAATGTGCCAGTGATTCATTTCACTTTTCATATTTTCAAGATCAAGGCCTCGGGCGTCTGTTGATGGAAAGATGGGATATAAATAATTGTGTTATATAATATAAATAAATACATGGAAATAATTTATGGACAGAAGCATTAATGGGTTGATAACCCCTAACACACACCAATCTGCAAAGGGGCTCATTTCATTTATCTTCAGTACAATCCAGGAAGATAGATCAAAGGCTACCCAGTGCACCTCATAGCTAAATTAAGCTCTCCTAAATACAGCACTGACCAAAGTGACACACTCACTTTCTCTCTGGGAACATGTCGTTTCAGCTTTGCGATTATCCAGTATTGGTGAACTGATTCATTCAGCACTGGAGATACCATTGGCTCTGAAAGCCAAACACAAGGCTTCTGTTGCTGGACAATATCCGATAGCTCAGCTGGTTAGAGCATGGTGCTGATAACGCCAAGGTTGCAGGTTCGATCCCCATATAGGACAGCTGCATATTCCTGCATTGCGGGGGGGGGGGGGGGTTGGACTATATGATCCACAGGATCCCTTCCAACTCTACAATTCTTTGATATCATATTAATCTGCAGCAGTGGCGTAGCGTGGGTTGTCAGCACCCGGGGCAAGGCAAGTAATTTGCGCCCCCTAACCCATGGATTTGCTCCCCCTAACCTGTGGATTTGCGCCCCCTAACCCCCAGATGTTGCGGCCGGTGCGGCCGGCCCCCCTGCACCCCCCACACTACGCCACTGATCTGCAGGGACATGAAGGATCTATTTTCTGATTACTCCCAGAATATACTGAACTAGCATGTCAAGGATGCTAACATGCTAGTTTTCTATGAGCAGAGTTAAAATGGTTATTATTATTATTATTATTATTATTATTATTATTATTATGACCATGCAAGGATTTGAGCATTCACCTGCTGTCAAAGGCTTCAAGGGAGGCTGCTGTATCGTGTGGATCGCCTTTCATTGTTGAGTTTCCATAGCAGGTTTATTGGTGGTTGTTCAATCCGGTAAACAGCAAAAGTATGCTGTGGGGAGGATTCACAAGCTCCTCCTACAGGCATGTGCTTTTTCTTTATCCACCCACATACCTTGCATGCTTTTGGATTGTAAAAGAATGACACACTCACCGGAGAATAATGTCTCTTTGGAAAACTGCTTTCATGTGCGTGCAAAACACTCCCACTGTCCCACCAAGGAGATTGGGTGTGCACAGCAGGCGAAAACTCTGATAAAAACTATTGCTTATACTATTCACTTTCTCCCCACATTTTTAAAGACAATCAGCTTAAGGAGGAATTCTTTGTCCCCTGCAGATTATTCTGGTATTTAGCATAACAACACCTGCCTTTCCAGACAGGTGCTGCTAGCCTTAAGAGGTATGTTGAGCCCAAATGCCATTTGCTTGCCATACTAAGGATTGTAGGTCTTTACCAGCAAAAATGCATTTTTTAACCCTTAAGATACTAGCCTGGCCAGTTCTATGTACAATTCCCCTTGTTGGGCATGGCAATTCTCCACCTTAGACTCTGCCCTTTGCATGAGCACCATCCATCAGTCATGTTCCTGTCCCATGCAATTGCAATTCTCTGCTGCTAGTGAGCCCTGTATCCCTGATCTTGCATTCCGGCTCCCCTGGCCTGTATACCTGACAGCCATCTTGGCAATTTCTGACGTTGGTCTAACTCGTGTGCATGTGCTAACACACTTGCTATCTAGATCCGAATCCTGACCTGGTTTTCTTTTATGCTGGCTATCTCTGATGGCAGGTTGCGGGTGGCGCTGTGGGTTAAACCACAGAGCCTAGGACTTGCCAATCAGAAGGTTGGCGGTTCGAATCCCCACGACGGGGTGAGCTCCCATTGCTCGGTCCCTGCTCCTGCCAACCTAGCAGTTTGAAAGGGTGTTAAAGTGCAAGTAGATAAATAGGTATCGCTCCGGCGGGAAGGTAAACGGTGTTTCCATGCGCTGCTCTGGTTTGCCAGAAGTGGCTTAGTCCTGCTGGCCACATGACCCGGAAGCTGTATGCCGGCTCCCTAGGCCAATAAAGCGAGATGAGCGCCGCAACCCCAAAGTCAGCCACACTGGATCTAATGGTCAGGGGTCCCTTCACCTTATCTCTGATGATGCTCTCATCTGTTCTCGGCAGCCACTCTTCCGTGGTTCAGCAGGACCCTCTGAATGGCGAGGTTTGTCTCCTCCAGCCTTCAGCCAGCATGGCCAATGGATGATAGAAGCTATAGGCCAAAACAGGGTGAGGAAGGCTGGTTGAGGCATGCCCCCATATAAAAAAAATTGGTGGGTGTTACAGGTTTCTAAAGGGACGCAGATGGTGCTGTGGGTTAAACCACAGAGCCTAGGGCTTGCTGATCAGAAGGTCAGCAGTTCGAATCCCCACGACGGGGTGAGTTCCCATTGCTCGGTCCCTGCTTCTGCCAACCTAGCAGTTCGAAAGCACGTCAAAGTGCAAGTAGATAAATAGGTACCACTCCGTCGGGAAGGTAAACGGTGTTTTCTGAGTGCTGCTCTGGTTCGCCAGAAGCGGCTTAGTCATGCTGGCCACATGACCCGGAAGCTGTACACCGGCTCCCTCGGCCAATAAAGCAAGATGAGCGTCGCAACCCTAGAGTCATCCACAACTGGAGCTAATGGTCAGGGGTCCCTTTACATTTACCTTACAGGTTTCTAAACTTTCTGTCTCCTCTAGTGCAATAACAGAACAGGGGATCACCATACCCCTCCAACTGGTTTGGGATTCTTCTCTTTCTCCAGAAGTTCTTTCCCCTTCTCACTGAATGGAGACCCCAATAGCATGTTCCCTAGTTCAGCTGACCCCAAATCAGCTTCCCAGTTTTCCTCTTGTCTGCATACTCCTAACAAGACACTAATCACTGTCTTTCAAACTAAGCTCACAGACTTCCTTCTCTGGCTACAGATATTTTCCTGACTGGATTTTACACACACTGCTCAGGAACTATATCCTAGCCAGGATATCTCAGTTGGTAGAACATGACTCTTAATTTCAAGGTCATGGGTTTGTACCTCATGTTGGGCAAATGATTCCTGCATTAGGGAGAGGTCTAAATCTGACAAGTTTTGGAGATGAAGTTTTGGAGGGTTTAATTAGGCGCCTTTAGACAAAAATGCTCCTTTTTAACCAGGCCTTTGGTTGAACTGATTTACTTCCTATGTGTTTTTGGGTGTGTGTGTGTGTGGTGCTATTGGGTTGTTGTTTTTATTTTTATTAGGTATTTTATGGTTTTATATCTTGATTTTATTCTGTGAACTGCCCTGAGACCCCTGGATATAGGGCGGTATATTAATTCTAATAATAATAATAATAATAATAATAATAATAATAATAGAGACTGTATTACTGTAAAACCACCATTAGCCCCCAAACTTGCCAGGGTTTCCACCCCTGAAATATATTGCAGAATTGATGTTCCAGTACAGCAGCCTTCCTCAAGCTGCAGCAGCAGCATCCTGAACATTTATTTATATTTTGAAGGAAGTCCCACTGGATTCTGTGGATCTCACTCACAGACCCACAACTTTCCCTACTTTTTAGATCAGTTCTATCAATCAGGGACAAAATCTACCCCACACAACTGTGTTTAGAAGGATGTATGCCTTTGGCAGTGAGGAAACTGGGATTCCCAATGGAAACACAACCTTGGTTGCCCTCATGCAGTTCCATATATTCTCTGTCCTTCACATTGTCTTTTGCAAAGTTGCACATTATTTCAAACTTCTAAAAACAACAGCAGCAAATAATAACAACTAAGTCTGCATGACTTGTACTAAACAATTAAATTATAGGTGCATGTTATAGGATAGTACAGACTGTTCTCTTCGGAATTAAAAATCAGTCTCCTAAATTCACTCCATAGCTTTTTTAACCATATAAAACCCCCAGGTTGGCTTGCTTGGCATTAAAACACATAGTGCCTTGTTTCATATGAAAAAGAGAGACTTTGCCAGAGATTTTGAACCCCAAGGCATCCATGTATTATAATGGCCACACTTTCAGGGCTCACATTATGTATCAAGACTCAGTGATACATAATGTAATCTCTCTTCATTAGATTTTTTTGACATTTACATATTATATTTATGCAAATGGGACTCAGGACAATGTACATTGTTCTCCCTGCCGCCCACAATCCACACACAACAACTCTATGAGGTAAAGTAGGCTGAGAAATAGTAACAGGCCCAGTGCTACCCCGCGAGTTTCATAACCATGTGGGAATTCGAACTGCACTCTCACTAGTTCAAATCCAAGCCTTTGCACTAGGATTCCAGATGTTGAGACTCCAGCTCCCATCATCCCTGACCACTGGTCTTGGGAGACACAGGCAGTGGCGTATCATGGGTTGCCAGTGCTCAGGGCCACGCAGAAGGGTGGGTGGATGAGAGGGAAATGGGAGGAGTACGCATGTGCTTTCAGCTGCCTCACCCAGAAGATTACAGCCGCAGAGATAAGAAGAGTTGTTCCGTTGTCTGGAGAAGTCACTTTCTGTTTCGCAAAGAGGAGCCGTTTTCAATGGATACCAGTGCGGCTGCTATATTGAGGCAGCTCCAGGTATTGCGATTTTACGCCCCCTAACAATTTGCAACCCGGGGCAACAGCCCCTGTGGTTCCCCCAGTGCTATGCCACCGGCCACAGGTTTCCTATCCCTGGACTGCATCATGGTGGCTGTCACTCACTTGATGACTCCTCCTTGAACCTGTTGACAGACTGCAACTTTGCAACTTTGGATATTGTTACGAAATGGTGTGGACAGGCTGTATACATGAGCCGCCTTCTAATTCCTGGATCCAGCATGGATTCAATTCGTGGAATAGCCAGGCTAGCTTCCCGGTGAGGCGATGGTCCTGGGTCATTAAGGTATCAAAGGAAGTGTATCTGTGCCAGCTAACAAATGGGTAGACCCCTCTCCTTTGACTCACTGGTAGTTAGAAAAACAAAGGCAGAGTGGAGAGTTGAGTTACGTGAGCAAGAAGCTAGAAGCTGCAGGCTGGGAACCAACAGAGGCAGAACCACGTCTGGAAACCAAGGCAGCGGCTATGGGAGAAGCAGGGCCCACATCATAGGCTCAGGATGTAATAAAGCAAATATGCTAAAGCAGGGGTCAGCAACCTTTTTCAGCCGTGGGCTGGTCCACCATCCCTCAGACCATGTGGTGGGCCAGACTATATTTCTTGGAAAAAAGAACAGATTTCTATGCCCCATAAATAACCCAGAGATGCATTTTATATAAAAGCACACATTCTTTTCATGTAAAAACACCAGGCAGGCCCCACAAATAATCCAGAGACGCATTTTAAATAAAAGGACACATTCTACTCATGTAAAAACATGCTGATTCCCTGACTGTCCGCAGGCCGGATTGAGAAGGCGATTGGGCAGGATCCAGCCCCAGGGCCTTAGGTTGCCTACACCTGTGCTAAAGGTACCACTGTCTCCACAGTCCCTCATCCCAAAGGAAACATGAACCCTAGGAATCTCATACCGGGGTGGTGTACAACAGTATGTTAACACTGTAGAAGTGGTGGAGGAGATACTTACAGGGTCATAAATTAATAACAATAACAATAATCCAAAATTTTGCTTTCATATATGCGGTGGCGTAGCGTGGGGGGTGCAGGGGGGGCCGGCCGCACCGGGCGCAACATCTGGGGGTTAGGGTGCGCAAATCCACAGGTTAGGGGGCGCAAATTACTTGCCCTGCCCCGGGTGCTGACAACCCACGCTATGCCACTGCATATATGGGAACAAGTCTTCACATAAAGAATTTGCACTGTTTGCCCAAGGGGTCTGTGTAAGGCAAGGCAAGCCACATGGAAAGATCCTCTTCTCTCTGTGTGGCTTTTGCTTAAGATCTATGCAGGACCAGGCTAACTTGGAGAGATCCATTCTCCAAAATCTTCAGGAGCCCCACAAGGAAAGGCCCCAAGACAACATGGGTTAGTTCTTTCCATCAGAAACGAGCAATTGGCCCCATCTCATCCATGTCCCAGCAATTGCAGCAATGCTGAAATGAATGAAGGCTAAGGCTATGAGCTGCGATAGCTATATTACTTTCTATATCAGAGGCAAGATATCTCTGAATATTAGTTGTTGGGAATCGCCGGAGAGGAGAGCATGGCTGTGCTCAGGCCTGGTTTTGTTGACTCCCCATAGACATTAGGTTGGCTCCTGTGGCAACAGGATTCTAGATTAGGTGAGGCTTTGGTCTGGCCCAGCGGTGACAAAAATGTTTTGACATTTTAGCTGAATGGCAAGAGGTTTAAATCAGCTGTAGTCCCCTCGTCTACTGAAGTAGAAACAGACTGCAACCACAAATTCACATCTACCAAATGCACTTACATAAATTTCCCCCCTGCTCTTCACAGCAACTCCTAGAACGGATGGCAGAGAAACGGCAATTTCTTTATTCCTCTTTGGGGGGCAATTATGCAACATAATTGCCTTTAAGAGCCCTCTCCTTTCCATGTGTGCTGCTGCCAGCAATTCTATTTTCTTCCAGGAGCATTTCCCCTAACAGATATGGTTTCCGAATATAAAAATATACCAGGCCGATGGGGGGAAATATGCCAAAAACTCTAAGAGCATTTGACACCTTCCCACTTTTGCTACTATAATTATTTCAGCTAGCTTCTGGAAGGAGTGACAATGGCAGGGCAATGATCGGCAAACACTTGGCTTCCAGAAAACCCCAGCCTGTTGCTGATTCATAGGATTGCAGCTTTCTACCAGCAACGCTTTTGTACCTTCAACAGCTGGAGAACAGGCTGCAATTCAACCAGTGAACTTTCCCCCAGCGTGGAGAAGGCAAAGGTACCTCCTCATTCATGTCTGACTCTTGTGCTACAGTTAGAGACAAAGGGGCCTTGCCAGAATAAACGGATGGTTAGGAATATCAAAAGCTGCCTTATATACTAAAGTGAGGCCATTCTAGTTCATCATTACCGTTTTTTCCGCTCTATAAGACGCACCAGACCACAAAACGCACCTGCTTTTTGCAGGAGGAAAACAAGAAAAAAAATATTCTGAATCTCAGAAGCCAGAACAGCAAGAGGGATCGCTGCGCAGTGAAAGCAGCAATCCCTCTTGCTGTTCTGGCTTCTGTGATAGCTGCACAGCCTACATTCGCTCCATAATACACACACACACACATTTCCCCTTGCTTTTTAGGAGGGGAAAAGTGAGTCTTATAGAGCAAAAAATACAGTACCTATGCTGTCTGCATCAGGTTCCCAGCATTTCAGACACTCATTTCAGACATTTCAGAAATTCCAGGGACTGGACCTACTACAGTGGTACCTCAGGTTAAGTACCTTCGTTCTGGAGGTCCGTTCTTAACCTGAAACTCTTCTTAACCTGAAGCACCACTTTAGCTAATGGGGCCTCCTGCTGCCGCTGCACGGCCAGAACATGATTTCTGTTCTCATCCTGAAGCAAAGTTCTTAACCCGAGGTACTATTTCTGGGTTAGCGGAGTCTGTAACCTGAAGCGTCCGTAACCTGAGGTATTGTTAGCAGGAAAACCAAAGAAACCCCCCTGTGTTGCAAAACAGAACGCTCTGAACAACAACAAGCAACATGTCAGCTAATAATATACTGACAATATTTTTACAACACTACACTGTTTCAAAATTCATAAACAGAAGACATGTAATATGTGCATGTAGTCACAAAGTAATAAGAATCAAATAAATGTTCCATGAACAGGAATGGCAGGAGTGGTAAATCACATTCAAAGATCACTGAAACAGAGGCAGAATGCCTTTCCACAGTCAATATCCTACAAATGTGAAATGATGGGTGCTCTGGATGTCGCAATAGGGTGCTCTGAGCACAGCAGCAGACAGACCAGTTCTTCCAGGATAATGAACTGTTTCAATGATCATTCTTCATCAGCAAATTAATTGTCCCCAAAGGTACATCAAATGGCCATGGATCAGCGATCACTTAAAAGTGTAATAAGTTGTAGTAAGTAAGTGTTTGCAGGAACGGCATGTGCTTGGCCACTGAGCTATGGCCCATCCTTGATGGTTGTGCAGGATTTCATTCATGTCTTCCTTTTTATCTCATTTTTCCTTCCTGGAGCGCAAGGCACTACAACCTAGATCTCCACATGCATCCTAGCCATTGCCCCTCTGCCCCTGTCTAATATGTGACCAGGGAAAACATAAAGGCTATGTGCATGATTTGCAGCCTCTTTTGATGGTCTGCAGCATCACAAGAAAATCCAGTTGTAGCTTCTAGCCCTCTACTCATCCTAACTGTCCTTTTTCCTTGTATGGAGGGCAATCTCCCACAACTCCCATCAGCCCCAGCAACCATGGCCAATGGTCAGGCCCAATGGAAGTCATAGTAAAAAATGATGATATGCAGGCTATCTAGCTGAGGAAAGCTGATGCAAGGAAATGAACAACATTATATTCAGTGAGTCATTTTCAGAAATCTCTAAGAGCTAGTTTAGAAAACACAGTACAGTGGTACCTCAGGTTAAGAACTTAATTCGTTCTGGAGGTCTGTTCTTAACCCGAAACTGTTCTTAACCTGAAGCACCACTTTAGCTAATGGGGCCTCCCGCTGCTGAGCCGCCGGAGCACCATTATCTTATCCTGAAGCAAAGTTCTTAACCCGAGGTAATATTTCTGGGTTAGCGGAGTCTGTAACCTGAAGCATGTGTAACCTGAAGCGTATGTAACCCGAGGTACCACTGTAGTTCCTTTAAACCAGTCCTTAAGATGGCTAGGTGAACCATTTTTAAGCATCTGTTTCCCATGTAGAAAATGTGGCTTTCTCTACGCTGTTTGCACCTGTAACAATATGGGCATGGGGACAATCAGATTCATACGACCCTCCTAGGGATTGCCAGATTGCAACCCAGAGATTCACTTTTTATGTTTAAACCCATTCATCCAATGGAATAGGAAGCACCTGCAATTTTTGCTGCTGCTTTTCCTGGGTTCCTGTGTCACCTGCATTGCATTGCTCCTTTAATTCAAGGATGAGGAACTGGTAGTCTTCCAGATGTTGTTGAACTATAGCTCCCATCAGTGGCATAGCGTGGGGGGTGCAGGGGGGGCCGGCCGCACTGGGCGCAACATCTGGGGGTTAGGGTTAAGTTAGGGTTAGGGGGCACAAATCCACGGGTTAGGGGGCGCAAATTACTTGCCTTGCCCCGGGTGCTGACAACCCACGCTACGCCACTGGCTCCCATCACCCCTGGTCGTGAATTATGCTGGCTGAGGCTGATGGAAGCTGGAGCCCATCGAAAAATGGAGGTTCACAGGATCTTTGCCCCTGGTTGAACTCTTCCCAGCTTTGCAGTTTGACTTCCTGCCTGCCTGTCGGTTCAGCAGAGATTAAGCTTGTTGAGACTCTTGGCCTCCCGTGAGTTACCGTAATTTATGGCAATGCATATACATAGGATTAGCTTCTCCTTCCTCTGATGTGTGGTATTTCTGCAGATCTCACTACAGCAAGCCGGGGGGGGGGGGGGTAAAGGACAGAACGAGTTTGGGGAACTATGGTGAGAGGAATCGCATCATCTCTTAATATAATGGGGATATAAAGATGAAGATTTGCATCCTTGAATGGAATTGAGATTGTGTCCACAAAACAGGGTTTTTAATCCCTCTGCCTTCTCCCCTCAATATGCTCCTGAGAGGTGCAGGTCCCTAAGGCATGAATGACATGATTTATGTGGTAGGGAGATGGAGGAGCGTATTAATGTACCCTTCCTCCTTTTATGGATGAACAATTTAGGAGCCAAGGCAAAGATCACATGTCTGGATTATAACCTGCCTAAACCAAACATAAATTGTTTACTGTGTGGCAACACTTGCCACATGAGGTAATTTGAAGCAGTCTCTATGTGGTGGTCATAAAGAGAAAAGAGTTTAACTGTGCAAAAACCTAGCAAACATGCCACAGGAAGCAATTATGCAGTGCAAACAGGTATTTCCTGCTTCAAAGTTTCATTTGATAGATGTACTCTGAGGGATGTTATGAATGCAAGTGTGGCACCAGTTACCTGCCACTTCCTTCACAGACGTTTGGCAAGAACTGTGTTTTTATCCAGATAAAGGAGAGCATCACAGCATATTGAGTTGAAATTAACTCCTGGTGCAACCCAGTTGAGTTTATTGGGCTTATTAAAGTGCTTCGAAATAGCATGATTCTTCTTGGGTATTTGATGAACTGTAGCAATGGCTTAAAAAGAAAATAACCACTCCTTTGTTCATTTGCCTTTTGACTCATCTCTTAAATTCCTGCTTTGACACACCAAAGAAACCTTTTTTTTAAAAAAAACCCTGTAAATTTTACACTTTAAAATATAATAACTCTTTAGAATTTTTGTGACTAATAGTTACAGTGGTGGTATTCAACTATGTTTTACTCATAGAAGACCCATTGAAATTAATGGACCTAACTTAGTCATGGGATGCTGGTGGCACTGTGGGTTAAACCAATCAGAAGGTCGGCGGTTCGAATCCCCGTGACGGGGTGAGCTCCCGTTGCTCGGTCCCTGCTCCTGCCCACCTAGCAGTTCAAAAGCATTTCAGAGTGCAAGTAGATAAATAGGTACCGCTCTGGCAGGAAGGTAAATGGCGTTTCTGTGTGCTGCTCTGGTTCGCCAGAAGTGGCTTAGTCATGCTGGCCACATGACCTGGAAGCTGTACTCCAGCTCCCTCAGCCAGTAAAGCGAGATGAGCACCACAACCCCAGAGTCGTCCACGACTGGACCTAACGGTCAGGGGTCCCTTTAACTTTAACTTAGTCATGTTCCTTATCTTCAGTGA
This sequence comes from Podarcis melisellensis, assembly GCF_964234715.1. Taxonomy (NCBI): domain Eukaryota; kingdom Metazoa; phylum Chordata; class Lepidosauria; order Squamata; family Lacertidae; genus Podarcis; species Podarcis melisellensis. The sequence goes on from NC_138543.1 coordinate 11,919,571, forward strand.
GCCTACTCATAGTAAATTGATGTTACTTGTGTAGAGATCTCTATTCCATCCTTCTAGTGCCTATATGCAGTACTGGAGATGGCTTACAACAATTTAGAATCATAAACAATGTATCCCACACTAATCCTACACATATGCAAATAGAAGTTTTCAGGTTTACTCCAAAGTGCTTAGTGGGTACATGCATGACTTCAAAGCACTGAGAGATGTCCCCAAATGATGCAGGAATCCAATGATAAAGGTTTTGAGAATGCCAGCACAACACAAACTTCATCTCCAGAACAGGAGATGGAACTGAAAGGGCCACCCAAAAGAAATGCAAAATGGTGAAATTGTTTAGTTAAAAGGAAATCATTGCTTTGGACAGTAATTGTCTTTTGGTGCAACAAAGAGTATATTCCTACATACTACAGGAATGGATTTGAAATATTTAGAATGATGCTTTTACCCTCCCTCATTAATACCCTTCATCAAAAAAGGTCAAAACCTTGACACATATTTGCATAACCACAGGGTAATAAGCAGTATTTTTATTTGTGTATTTGTTTACTCTGTAGCCTGGGGGAAGCCTTTTGCTCTCAGCCTCTCCTACCCTAACAACAATGTTTTGCAGATAAAGGAGACTTGCCAAAGGGAATATTTTGGGCTTTGAGAAGGAGACAACAAAGTGAAGCCACATCAGTGAGGATTGCAGTTGGCATGCAAAGTGTAGGCATGCATCAAGATTTCTGCATGGAATTTTTAGAGGGCAAATTGCCTCCATCACTCTGTCATTTTGTACTGAAGTGTGGAGCACATAGAAGGCAGCCGTACTGACTCTGTTCAATCCAGTGTTGGTAAACAAGCTCTCTAAAGGAGTCCTCCACTGGGGATTTGAACAGAAAGCAGCTGATAAGGCTACCACAACATCAGGTTTCTACTCTCTGAAAACACAGAAGGTTATCCAAGGCCCTATCACTTTACTGAGCTCCACGAACAGCATTTGTCATCATCACATGATTCTTCCCTCCAGGGCAACAAACAAAACTATAAAGGATTGACTCCAAGGGGGCTATTATTGAGGTCCTGGAGAAATATGTAACAGGCAAGACTTCCTACAAGGAAGTGGTCTTGCAGACTCCACTGAGAGCAGTTCTGTGCCTCATTCATTTCTCCACGTATATTGATCTTCATTCTAGAAGCAGAACATACTGAATTCTAGGTGGCATGAATGTCCAATAACTAGATTGCAAAAGCCACAGGGCATTTTTCTTTCTTTCTAGGTCATTTCCCCAAGCCTGCTAATTAAGAAACACAAAGGATGGTGGTGAAGAAATATTGCGTTTTCAGGAGCTGAAAGAATCTTGGTGCCTTGGTTAGAAACTCCATCATGGTTGTATTTAATATGACGAGATACTGTTACTTAGGGCAAAGAAAAAGGAGTCATTGAATGAAGATTTTCTGATTCTTGACTATTGAAGCTGCCAATTTTGCTTTTGGGGAAAAAAGAATGGAAAGACATTGTAGTAGAGCTGAACCTGCTGGCTGTAGGTAGTAGGTCAATCAATTCATATTCTGTTTGTCCTAGATAAGATATCAGAAGTTACACACACACAAACACACACAAGTTGGAACAGTCTATCTATCAATTTCTCCACTCTGTTTTGTACCCCACCTTTCCCACCTGTAGTACAACATGGCTAATAAATTCCATAAAATGACAAAGAACAGTAGAACAAGGCAGTATCTGTCCTTTTGTCAGACTTAGAACCCAGTCTTGATGCATGTAGTGAAATGTTCAACAGGCTTGAAGGATGGAGAACCCACACTTCCTCCTCCAGGGGCTCCCTGATATTCTTTATCTTGGTCCCAAGATAAGGTTCAGCCTTCATTGTCTGCCATATGCTGAACTTGTACCTCTTTACCCTAGCCTTTTGACACCTGAGATGCATGTTCTTAGGACTCACCCTTTCCTTTTGATTTCAAATTGTTTAACTGTTTCCAAGAGCGTATCTTTTCTATTGTTGTAACCCTTCCCTCTCAACCTTTTTGCTGGTAAGAAATCTAATAATAATGCAGGCGGAATGCTTTTATCTCATACCTCAGGGCTACCAGTAATGGTTTCTTTATACAGGTATCTATGTAGTGTGAGGTAACTCTCACAGGAACAAGAGCCACACACCTTTAAAGATGTATCGTGTTTTACAAAAGCTCAAACCATGACAAAGCTGTAGTCATTGGCACCACAAAGCTCTTTCCCTGTTCCCACTGTTCTAAAACAGCCACTTCTCTTGAATGTATACAAGATAATTATCAAAAGCTCGAAAAGAAGGGTAATTGCTGCAATGCTATGTTCTACTCAAATTCAGCCCAATCCTCGAAAGCTCCTTGCAGACAACACTATTATGATGCTTGGTGGGTATTGTGAGGAACAGGGGACTCAGTGCACAAGGCTGGCCAATATATGGCCACGGAGGCCTGAATGTGAGTGATAAACCCTTAAGCTCATCATATAGGTTGCAGCCTGGAAGGAGACATATTGGTAATTCATTGCTGAGTCCAACAGAACTTACTTTCGGTTATATTTATTTGATGTTTTTGTACCCCACCCTTCTTCCACTATGAAGCACAAGGTGGTTAAACATTAAGACAACCATGTGCAGTAAAGCATAAAAGCATCAATTTACAACGCAATGCAACAGAGGCAGTAATAGCCTATGGGATTGCTCTCCTAACATGGACCATGCATGATCCAAATGCCTGGATGAACAAAAATGTATTTAAAAGTATGAATTATGGAGACAGACTGAATATCCTTCAGGAGGGAGTTCCATAAATGGAATGCTGCCTCTGAAAATGCCCTTCCTTGTGTCCCTGTAATGTAATGTGAAAATGTATGTGCATGTTGGGATACATGCACTGGCTTCTTAATATGTGGGAGAAAACAAAAACAAAGAAAGCACAGAAAAATGACTAGGTGGTCTGTATTATACCTTAGCTGGGACCTCCAGGAACAAAAAGTAACAGAAACGAGACCTGAAAGGTCTCTATGGCTTTGTTGTAGTTTTTTGTTTTTTTTTTTGTCTCTATCCTAATCCCTTTTCTGGAGTTATAGCCTGCTTCAGATATGGCAAAATTCTAAAATGCAACATGCTTTCTTGTCAGGACAGCATGCAAAATAGCTATGTAGGATAACTATACACAACAACACTTATTTATGCTCCCGGTATATCTTTTGCTTCTTGCCCTCCTTCCATATTTAAGAAACACACAGGGATTCAGCTAACTCCCGGTACTAAGCAAATATTCTGGGAAACGTTTCTTGAAAAACAGAAAGTTCTTTCTGGCCCCAAGGACACAGAGCTGCAAATTCAAAAAGCAGCCGGCCTCATTATTTTTGTCTTGTGAGCAGAGGGATGTCTGAATGTGGCGAGGCCCTTCGTAGAGATCTGTTTACCAGTAGTTAACATAAGAAAGCGAGGCATGCTATGCTGTGAGGTATGAAAGAAAGCCATATTTATTTCCATCTCCATATTTCCAATGCCATTCTCATTCCAATGTGCAGCAAGTGATCTGAGGATTTAGCAAGGGAGCACAACTTTAGAAATGTGGAGCACAGAGTTTGGATTCCCTCAGAAAAGCTGACAGCTCCAGTTTGTTTTGGAAAGCCGGAATATTGCTCCTGCATTGTATGTATATTCCCTGAGTATAGAGAGGAACCATCCTAGCAATGAGTGGCTAAAAACGAGCTTTTATGAGAGGTCAAATGGACTTCAGAGGTTGCCTGAGGTTGTCTCACAAAAATACGTGCAGGCTAAATTATTTCAGGAGCACATGACTGACTTAGCAGCCGAGGCTTCAGTTCAAGAAGTGCTTTGGGATTCAGCCTTGAAGTACACTCATCTGGGGGAAAGCTGTGTCTCAAATGTCTGAACTTGGTCCCCCTGCTTAAATTTATGTTGCCTTTAGCCCCTCCCCATTAACCCTCCACCAATGGTCTGGTCCACAACTGAATGTACCAATATATCTTTCTTGATTCTTGATTTCTTATCTTGGTCAGGGTGCTCACACATTGCATTCAATGATTGGACAATATATGTGCTTTTGCACACAGTTGGGCTATACATGTGCACAGTTATTTACAAGTAACAACGAGTTTACCGTCCATGTACACCATAGCTGAGCTGTGCAAATCAGCAAGTATACACTCTTTTACAAAAATAACAACAACTTGAATGTGTGTAGAGAGAGGGTTAAGTGCAACATGTAAAGAAAGCTGTATGATCTATCTATATCTATCATAATCACTCTGGGCGGCTTCCAACCGGATATTAAAACAGCACAGCATCAAACATTAAAAACTTCCCTAAACAGGGAAGTTGTGTTTTAAAAGTAAAATAGTTGCTTATTGCCTTGACATCTGCTGGGAGGGCGTTCCACAAGGCAGGTGCCACTACCGAGAAGGCCCAAGAAATCATCTATCTATCATCTCTCTCCCTCCCTCTCTCTCTCTCTCTCTCTCTCTCTCTCTCTCTCTCTCTCTCTCTCTCTCTCTCTCTCTCTCTCTTTCTCTCTCTCATATCTGTATGAGAGCTCCTTAGCAAGGGGGAGAGATTCCAATGTGCCTTAATAAAATATGTTTAGATTCAAGTTTTCAAAGTGCTGCATGACCTTTTTAATAGAGCTTCTTCTTCCTCAAGGAGGAATAAACTACCAGCATTTCAACTGCTCCTTTAGTGATGTCACTTAATTTAAAACAGAGCCACAGCCCAAAAGTAGCTGGGTACTAATCCTCACTTGCTTTGTTTCTCTTATCTTCTCCCTGGGTCTCCGGTTCTCAACTGAAATTTATTTGCTGGACTGAGCAAAAAGATGACCTTCAGTTTGCTTCATCTGAGGTCACCAACACTGCTCACTACAGTACTATGACTTCAAACAGGCACTCAGATATCCACTTCCTGGATATTTCTTTTCCCAGTCATGATGGATCTAAACGCTTTCTAAACCTTTAAGACACATTCAGTCACTAGAATGAGAAAGCACAAGAAGTCAGCCTGGAAGTGTTTTATGCTCTTAATACTTCAGAGAAGGGTTAGTTTTGTCACATCTCCAAAAATCTACATTCAAGGTCAACATGTTTTTATTCGCTGTGCACAGTGACGGTGTTTTGTCCCCCCCCCCTCTTTTTTGGGTGCTTGGAGAGAATGTTGTTCTTCTGACGGTAGGAAGTAAAATATCTTGGCAAAACTTGAGTACAAGTCCCATCACTTGTATTTCCCGTGCTGTGTTTACTGACAAAGAATCCAGTGTTTTTATGCTTTTGAAAAAGACTGAACACAATGTATTTCTCAAGGTCTCCCAGGGAGACTTTAGTGATAATTCTACATGAAGCTTGTTGAGAGAGAGAGAGAGAAAAAAAAAAGGGCAAAAGAATCAATGAACTGAGAGCAAATAAGTAGTTTAGTCTGACTAGTTTTGAAAATCATCCTGGGTTATCGCAACCTTTTCTTTGTCATCCTTTTGGTAGGCCTAAAAAATTGGCAGTGGTCCCTCTTCCTCTAGACCAAACTAAAGGCAAAGTTAAGGTGACCTTTCCCATACATTGTATGCCAGCTGGGTGTTTGTGTCTGCCGGTCTGCCACTGCCTGTGGAAATGTCTTGTGGTTTCTTTGAGACAAACTTGTAAAGCATGGGTGACGGGTCTCTACCATTCCAGATGTGGTTGGACTCCGACTCTAATCTGCCCCAGCCAGAGCCAGATTTAGGTTTGATGAGGCCCTAAGCTACTGAAGGTAATGGGGCCCTTTATATGTCCAGCTGTTCTTTGTCAACAACAAATTGCCACTGTTTTTTGCAACTAGTCCATGCAGAATGTAGGCACCCTATATATAGAAATGAGCAAACCAGTGATATTTTAGGGAGCAGGCTATCAGGTGGGGCCCATTACTTGCATCCTAGGAGCCTACACAACACAAAACACTGTTGCTGTATGTAGGTTTTATTTTATTTGTTTTTTTTTCTTATATTTTGGAAATGTACATCCAGTTTTCCCCCCATTAATTTTTTTGGGGGGCCCCAAGAGAGTGGGGCTCTAAGCTATAGCTTGTTTAGCTTGTACGTAAATCCGGCACTGGCCCCAGCCAGTGGTTAGGAATGGTGGAACTGCAAGCTAGCAACATCTGGAGGGCATCAATTTTCCTACCCCTGTGGTCAAGGCTGATAAGTCTTACTGAGTAAGACTGGTGAATCAGGTTACAGCCTGATCCTAAGCAAGCTTACAGTATAGTCATTTCATTTCATTTTTGTGTATAATTTTTATTACACTTTCCGTTTTACAATTTAAAATATTCATTTTTACATCCATAAGATATCAATGACTTCTCTTCTTCTCCTTCCATGGTTCATTTTACATATCATAAATCCCTGCATATTTTACAAAAACTATACCATTCAGTATTCCATTATTGTATCCATCAAAACTTGTTTACACTGTTAAATTTACCATATCTTAATGCTGCCAATGTTTTCAAGTGTACAGTTATTTACCATGTATTCAATAAAGGTTTTCCAATCTTCTCTAAACATATGTTCTTCTTGTTCTCTTATTCTATATGTTAAGTCTGCAAGCTGCAAATATTCTGTCAACTTGAGTTGCCATTCTTCTTTGGTTGGGACCTCGCTTATTTTCCATTTTTGGACTAACAAAACATGGGCTGCAGTAGTAGCATACATAAACAACCTTTTTTGACACCTGGGAATTTAAGTCTGAATTATCCTCAACAGAAAGGACCCTGGGGTTTTTTTGGGGAAAGAACTTTTAATTCCCCCCCCCAATTTATTATGGATCATTTCCCAATACTCTTTTACCCTTTTACAAGTCCACCACATATAAAAGAACGTTCCCTCAACTTCTTTACACTTCTTTACACTAAATTAATTCCAGTGGGTCTTTGCTTCCAAGTAAGTAAGCATAGGGTTGCAGCCTAAGAAAAGAGCTGTGTAAATCAGATCTTTCCAAACTTTTCATGTTGGTGACAGACCTTTTGGGCGTGCATCGTTTCACGACACAGTTATTCAGTTTTACTAGCAAACTAGAGGTCAAACTAACCCCTTTCCAGCCCCAGGAGACGCGTTTATGCAACACACCTATACACTGCAGCCGACACACTAACATGTCGCGACACACAGTTTGGAAAGCTCTGGGGTAGATGTTCAGTGAATGCATGATGCAGGAGATCATTCCTTTGTGCCCAACAGCCATGCACTGCGATTTTCTGCTGCAGAGCATGTGAATAGAATACAAGTCTGTTGCAGTCTATCTTTGGCGATCACTCGTAGCCGAGTAAGATTGTCTTCCATAAACACGGTTTTAACAATGAGTCCGTAAGTGACTGTGGAGGCCAATTCTGGATCCTCATGTCCTTCCACAGTGGGGACATTGGTTTCTGGGTGGGAGCTGATCACGGTGTGGATTTGCCAAGTGTGCCTTCCTCCTAGCACATTTCTCCCTTGCGTCCTGAGTTCGAGTGTCTTCAAAGCCCATGACACCTTTGGTAAAGGCTGTTCTCCAACTGGAATGCTTGCAGGCCAGTGTTTCCCAGTTGTCAGTGTTTATACTACATTTTTAAAGATTTGCCTCGAAAGAGTCTTTGAACCTTTTTTGTTGACCACCAGCTTTCCATTTTTAAGTTCGGAATAGAGTAGTTGCTTTGGAAGACGATTCACTGCGATTCTCTGCTGCAGAGCATGTGAGTAGAATACAAGCCTGTTGCAGTCTATACTAGTAAGTTCAGGGCTATTCACCATGAAATTGTTACAGTAAGTGCCACATTTTTAACCAGTGCTTTTCTTCTAGAAAAAAGGATGGTGGTACTGCATACCTTTGAGAAAGTAAAAAAGCACTGAGTAAGTCCCATGTCCTGGCTTCCACCAAGGGCAAGCTGAGAGATGTCTTCTGCCAATAATAACAACAACCTGGAGATGCTCTCTCAGGTAACTGAGTCCAAAGCAATTCTGGGCTTTATATCCCAGTGGCAAGGTCTCGACTTGGACTTGGCAGCTTCCTGGCAGTCAGGACAGAGCTTTCTGGATCTGTGTGTCATGGTCACTACAAGGTGCACCTGCTCACAGTCTAATTAATATGCTGCAAAAGGAAGAAAGCAATGGGAGGGAGGAGGGGGGGAGCAAAGAACACAGTCAGAAAGAGTGTCATTTGCTCCTCTGTGCCACATTGGGAGCCCCTGTGCAACTTTCAGGGTAGAATGCTTAATGGTGACCTTGCAAGGCCTTTATAATAGGAGCTTGATAGGGCCAAGGAAGTAAATAATTTGAGCTCTGTTGAGGGATATAGCCTCAACCCAGAAAAGAAGGCACATGTTTGATTTTGTGCGTGCAGGAAAAAGAGGCTGTGTCATCAAGATTGCAATCTTTCCCTCCATGTGTTTATTGACCAAGTTCATGTTAGAAGCCTATCCCATTAAGCAGATATGGGGTGCAATCTAGCCAAAGGCACTTGTGCCTAAGGGCTCATCAGCGCTTACCTTTCCTCCGCACTTTCCTTTTTAAAAATTTAAATTTTATTAGCATATAAAACACATACATATACATTTACACAATACACGTACACAACACACTACCTTATTTTCATAACATAAAACATACCTACATTACTGTATATAATACCCACCTATACTGTGCATATCAACATACCTACACTCCTACCCCATACGGACACCCACCAAGTGACTTGACTTCTTGTTACCCTACTTTATTTTTCCAACTAGCTTAAACACATTTCATTATTTCTTTAATCTCTTCTTCTATCTTGACTTTACTCTCCTTTGAGAGTTGGATTCACTCAATATCTGTCGGAAATTCTACTTTTTCCACATAAATTTTGATGTATTCCTTAAAGATATCCCACTCCTTATTCACTTTTTGTACCATATCTCCTCTTATCCTCCCTGTTAGTTGGGCAATATCGAAGTATTCCATCATCTTAGATAACCAGTCTGTTTTAGTTGGGACGGTGCTGCTTTTCCAATTTCCCGTTGCTCGGTCCCTGCTCCTGCCAACCTAGCAGTTCAAAAGCACATCAAAGTGCAAGCAAACGGCGTTTCCATGCACTGCTCTGGTTTGCCAGAAACGGCTTAGTCATGCTGGCCACGTGACCCGGAAGCTGTACGCCGGCTCCCTCGGGCAATAAAGTGAGATGAGTGCTGCAACCCCAGAGTCGGCCACGACTGGACCTAATGGTCAGGGGTCCCTTTAACTTTACCTTTTTAACCTTGCCGCCGTAGTTGCATACATAAATATTGGTCAGCCCTCTGCACTTCCCAGGCACAGCCTATGTGTTAAAGCTCCGTTCTGAGCACACTTCATTTGTTTATTTTGCTCTAGAGCTTCCCCCACAAAAACCGGCTCTTTACTGGATTCGGAGCGAATGACAACCTGTGGGAAACCTGAATTGCCATTTGTTCCACTTCAGCTTTAAAGAGTGAGTTTTTGTGGGGACAGCTCCAGAAAAGAGTGCTTGGACACAGAGCTTTAAAGTGCAGACATGTGCCTGGGCAGGGTAGAATGTAAGTGTGGAAAAGCCCTCCCTATGTCCCATTGTAATTAATAGGATCTAAATAAGTCGGGACTAAGAATGGTATTCAAGCAATTATTATTCAGATGAGACCCACTGAAATTGACCCACTGATTATATTATTAATATAAACATTAATAATCATGCTTATTAAATCCAGTGGGTCTACGCTGAGTAAAATGTAGTTGAATACCATCCTAAGTCTCACACCACCCATTTCAATAGGACTTGCAGTGTAATCCCATGCATATTTAATTAGAAGTTCAATTGGACTCACCCCGTAGTTGCTTTAGACCAGTGGCATAGCGTGGGGGGTGCAGGGGAGCCGGCCGCACCGGCCACAACATCGGGGGGGGGGGCGCGCTCGCACTCGCAGCTCTCGGCCCCTACCTGGCTCCATGGGTTAGGGGGCGCAAATTACTTGCCTTGCCCCGGGTGCTGACAACCCACGCTACACCACTGCTTTAGACAGCAGCCACACAGCCTGATCCTATGCACGTTTCCTGAAAAGTAAGCCTGACCTTGTTTGATGAGGCTTACTCGCAGGTAAGTGCTAAGAGGAGTTCCTCAAATAACGCCTGGTTTGGGGACATGCAGAATTCAGCTCAGCAAAACTCGGGAGAATGATTCACACACTAGATACATGAGAGATGTCTGAAGAACATAGTATGATGAAAACAAAGGATAACTTAACTACCTGGAAATGCCATTGAGAAGGGTGTATCTTCTGTGCACAGTTGGATTTGGGTCATCTTCACCTGACCTACCCGGATTAAAATTGTGGGTTTGGTACTGTTTCGCTAGGGATTACTTTCTTGGGTTTGGTTCAGGGAATTGCTACATACAGTACCTACAGTCTTATCGGACGGTTTCAAGAAAGGTGTGTGTGTGTGTGTGCCAGAGGAGGCAATATTTAATAGGCCTTCAATGAAAAGGAGTTGTTTGATTGTAGGAGATTGCTACTTTTCCAGGGATTGCAGAGGTTTTTAAGCAGAGGTTGGGCACCTTCTCTCATGGATGCTTTCGCTGAGATTCCTGCATTGCGGGGAGCTGGACTAGATGACCCTCAGGGTCCCTTACAACTCTACAATTCTATGATTCTATGAGAGCAGGCTTCCAAAAATATAAATAAAAATGTTTGGATTGTAATAAATGTAAATCTGCCCTTATTCCCTTATGGGGGACACAAGAGCCATTATAGAGTCCTTTGTAGGTTCTCCATCGGTCGGAGAAAATAACAGATGCCAACCAGAGAATATTGAGAAGCAAAGCAGCTCGTAGGCTTGATCTTTATTGAACTGTTGCAACAGGGTGTTCCCCTCATACGCAGGAAAGGAGGAGGATCCCGAACCAAGGTGTTCCCACCCTTATATAGACATTTTAAATTGCCAGCCCTGGAGTCCAAGCCCACCCCCAGAAACATCATACATACATCACAGAAAGGACGGTCTACAACAGAAATCTGTGTGTGTTGTTTACTTCCTGTCTGGCAGGTGACCTGTTAATGCTTACTTGATTGGATACCCTGGGGAGCCTGGCCAGTCTTTTGTAATGATAAATACTTAGTTCCTGAGCCAAGTCACAGGCTCACCCTATTCATACACAGACATACCCTTAAGACAGACAATGGGGAGGCTTTTCCATTTTCCTTGACCTTGCAGAGAAATCATTTGGTCAGTTTGGTAGTCAAAATGGTTCTAGGGCTGTTTTCCTGTGCTGCTTCAGACATGTGGTTTATATATTTATGTACGTGTTTGCTTGGTACATTTATGAACATTTATGATATATATATAAGACCTTAATTTTTTTATTTCAGCATCTTCTCTTCAACTCCACTCACAAACTTCACCATCAAATGGTGAATGATATTTTGCACAAACTGACTCGCGGGAGACCTGGGCCATCTGAGAAACATTCCAGCTCATGGAAAGAGCATGTGGTTGTCCTTTGGTTTGGCAAAGGAACCTGCAATACTCCACTGCCCAGTGCATTCTGTTCTGTGCTTGGTCTAGTTATGTATGTGAAAATCACTGAAATGGAGCAGAGAACTGTCAGTTGCTTTGCCTGGGCTCTCCGATGATAAATGGCTCAAGCAGAGTCCCTGGAGCCTGACATTCATTTGGCACGCTTTTTGACCTTCCAGTCCTGTTTCTTTCCCTGTACTCTTCCAACTATTGTTACCGTTAGTAGAGTCAGATTTTAGTTTGTGCAGTGGGGCCCCTTCTTTAAAAATGCAACGTGCCACAATTGTGCCTCTGCAGAGAACCAGCTATGCATAGCTTTTTGCCAAAATGCGTCTCACATTTTAAAGTCCAAACTCTGATTGCCGATTGGTTGCAGAGGTGTGCCAAATTTTGCCTCCCTTCACGGCTGGGCAACTGGTTCTCTGCACGTGGTTGCAATCAACATGTAAGGAATTGACAGCCTGCCAACATAGATTCACTTGGTTTCTCTTTAAACACGTAGTGCTTAGGAATCAAACATTAGTTGTTGGGAATCATTGAAATGGACGCTTGTGATTTGTCAATCCTTTCTTCCATTGCTTAACAGAACTGCTTAAGAACTCACAGTTTCACACTGAAGTTGTCCACCACCAGAGACTAAGAATACTTCAAATTCTTTAGCAGGTAGGGTTTCTCCCCAGAAAACCCATTATATACATCGGGTTTCTTAAGAGGCACAGCATGACAAGGAAGTTGAAAACAGGTTTGAATCTGGAGTGTAAATGTGCTGTTAAGATTGCAGTGACATTCCACTAACTCACAGACAGCACAACTCCCCCACTCCATTCCAGAAAGTGGATTTGGTAGCACCCTTGCTAGCTAGCAGAACAAGATGACCTCAGTGCAGGGTTAGGTATTAGCAAAGAGGCAATACCTAAAGGCAAGATACTGGTAAAGAGACAAGCATGAGTCTTTGACACACTAGACTTGCACAATAGATACAGCATATAAGTAGCCAAAAGAGGGTGGGGAATGAGACTCCTGAATAGTTTTGTCCATGGAATATTTTACTCTTGTTTAGATTGCAATTCCCAGTGCCCCTTAATCGTATGGGAAGACTTATCTGCTGATTGCATTTGAAATCTATACACGTCTTCCTGGTGGGCTTTGCAGGGGTCTCAGGGTATGGTCTGAAAACATGTGAGGTGGTCTTCTTGCTGAAGCTAAGGAGGTCTGGGTCCAGTTAGTGACTGGATGGCTAACTACCAGGGAACTGAAATGTGGGATGTATACAGTGGTACCTCTAGTTATGAACTTAATTCATTCCGGAGGTCCGTTCTTAACCTGAAACTGTTTTTAACTAGAGGTGTGCTTTCAGTAATGGAGCCTCTTGCTGCCACCGTGGGATTTCTGTTCTCATCCTGAGGTAAAGTTCTTAACCTGAGGTACTACTTCTGGGTTAGCGGAGTTTGTAACCTGAAACGTTTGTAACCTGAGGCATTTGTAACTCGAGGTACCACTGTAAATGCATTAAAAAGGTCCTCTCTACCTATTCTGAGGATACAACTTTCCCCCTCCTTCCCCCATCAATGTAAACCAACTTAAGCAGAAGAGTCCTGCTTGATCTATACTGGACCAGTACTATTTTACCAATCACAAATGACTAATATATCCCAGGGAGGGAGGAAGTCCAATGGCAGGTGAGCCAACTAATTCCAGACCCTTTCCTCCTCCCTGCTGTGTTTCTTGAGGGCAAAACTGAGAGTAAAGGAGGAAGAGGACAACTAGGGCCACACCTGGATATTCACAGGGAAACCAAAATGCTTGTTTACAAAGCTATTGTACTACCAACATTACCGTATGTTTGTGAAACACGGACCACTTATAAACGCCTTCTCCAACTCCTCAAAAGATTCCATCAACGATGTCTCAGAAATTTTTTACACATCACTTGGGAAGACAGGCAAACTAATGCCAGTGTACTGGAAGAAGCAAAAATCACCAGTGTTGAAGCAACGATTCTTCAACATCAGCTTTGTTGGACTGATCATGTTGTGCAGATACCTGATCATCGTTTTCCAAAGCAACTACTCTATTCTGAACTTAAAAATGGAAAGCATAATGCTGGTGGTCAACAAAAGAGGTTTAAATACTCTCTCAAGGCAAATCTAAAAAAATGTAGTATAAACACTGACAACTGTGAAACACTGGTCTGCGGGTGCTCCAATTGGAGAACAGCCTTTACCAAAGATGTCAGGGACTTTGAAGAAATTTGAACTTAGGACAAAAGGGAGAAATGTGCTAAGAGGAAGGCACGCTTGGCAAACCCTCACCATGATAAACTCCTGCCCAGAAACCTATGTCCCCACTGTGGAAGGACATGAGGATCCAGAGTTGACCTCCACAGTCACTTACGGACTCACTGTTAAGAACGTGTTCATGGAAGACAATCTTACTCGGCTACGAGTGATCATCAAAGAAGAAGAAGGTCGTTATAAGTAAGGAGATAGACAAGCAGGGCTGTCTGGGGGCAGACTGTGGGTGGTGTGGCAGTGACCCATTTGGCCTAATGGATCAGCCTCCAGTGACCAGTTCAGATCCTACCTTTACCTGGCAACCTTTGGGCTTTTGAGAAGTATCTGACTGGTCATCACTGGAAACAGATGGGTGGAATAGATGGAGCCTTGGTCTGATGCAGTGTTTTATGTACATATATGCATGCTGGAATCAAAAGGAAATATGGACTGGATCTGATGCATCAGTTATCATTGGGACTTACTCCCAAGTAAGTGCATATTATGCTGTCAAACTCCTACACAGTGAAAGTGAGGCTGTCAAGGCTTCACTATTCAGATATTTGCTATGTTTCTCTAAAACGCTTGAAAGGGGCCCTTGTGTTTTGATGGCCATCTGCTGTTTCACACCTGACATCTAATCATTATTTTTGACATTCATTTTAGGCCCTCCTCTTTAAAAAAAACCATGATATCCAATCACAGGACCAAGGAAGCTCTCCTGGCTTAGATGGCTCATGTCAACAACCATAACAAAAAATAATGAGCAGCTGGAGTGAATGAAACCCAGCCCATCTCTAAGCTCATGTTTTGTTCACATGCGAGGCTATTGAGCAAAATAATGCTGGAAAGGCAAAGACCTTTGTGGAAAGCGAGATCAATTCATGAACGAGATAAAGAGCTAAATTTGCAACATATGTTATTTGCAGCAAGCCAATTGGCCTCTCTAATCAGAGGGTAATTGTGATGCAGAACAAATACATGGGACAATCAGTTTTCCCCTTCATAGTCCATTTTACTATTGACTATTCACAAGGTCTCCCCCCCAACTTGTAGTACATGTTGTCATTTAATGCAAAAACAAATGCTATGATTAACTCTGTAAAGAGTGCAGTCATCGCTGTTCTCTTTTATCGCACCCACAGGTAGCGCTACCTATTTTGCAGAAGATAGTCCCCCATTTGAAGAGCTATGTGGTCCAAGTCCAGTTTAAAGATAAAAGAACTGGGGTCTGGAAGTTGCTCGCAAGCAGTTAGCACTTACTGAGAAGGTACGCAGATCACCGTCTTCTCCACTGTGATGAGATGTATTTCTCTTTAAAAAATTATGGCGATTTCCTCCTATATTTGCATTTATACATATAAATGAGCACATGTGCATTTTTTTGCAAATTGACACTCACTTTCGGGGTGATGCAACAGCGGACACCTGTTCCACTTTGTTTTTTGTTGTTTTTTAATGATTTTTATTTGATTTTACAAACTCATTCACATTCAAAATCACAAATAACAAATATTACACAAGATTCCTCTGAATCTCGGGACTTCTACCCTCTGCGGGTTCTTTAGTTAACTTTTTCAACTGCATACCATTAACCCTCCTAATTTCCAGCCCTCCGTTGTATCCAAAGTCTATGTAACATTTCAAGAGTTATTTAAGACCTGTGAAAGAGTTCAAGGGTTTACAGTGGTCTGTCAAATAGAATGTGAATTTCTCCCATTCTTTGTTGAAGTTTTGATCTTCTTGGTTTCATCTGTTCCACTTGGGTCCTCGAAGGGATCTTCCAATAAACTCTTGTAGGCAGCTTTGAAGTTCTGGCTTATTCTGTTCTACTGAGAAAGTTTCAGCATTTCGGCAGCTCCTAAGAGATGTGGCGAATTAAAGAGCATTGGGCAACACAGTGTTGATGAGGCCTTGATCCCAGGGCAAAGATGCATTGGGGAGTGGGCAGTCATGATTTAGACTTCTGCAGCACTTAGCTCAAAATCAGCACTGGTTGTGGGGAAGGGTTGTCGCACATGCAAAAGGACATCTCCAGTAGACCCTTGTCTGAAACCCTGGAGAGCTTCTGCACATCACTGTAGACAGTTCTGAGCTTTGTGGGCCAGTGGTCTGATTCTCTACCAAGTAGCTTGCTATGTTCCTGTTCCAACAGAAAGGTACACATTTGACCTGACTCCTCACATTGCGTCTTGGGTGTCTTCACCTCTATTCCCATGGCCACGAAGGAGAGTACTCACTGTGCACGATGACTTTCCAAGTTGCTTACCCTAATGCCAAGAAGAAGCAAGAGTCAGGGCGACTTCCAGAACAACAAATAACAACAAAACAACTTAGCAACTTGGGCTTGCTGTGAAGGTTGTGTGAAGGTTCAGTAACCAACACAACCTAACAAGTTCTGACTGGTTCAGGAAGAAAACTGCCCACTCCCAAAGGGGAAGGAAAGCTTCTGTTACAATCCAGGCCTAATTCTTAAAAAGAGTCAGGCCATACATGCTATATATAGAACTGGGATGTGTTCAGTGCCAGACTTATGAACAAACTAAATAAGCCACAGTTTAAGGTATTAGATGATGCGGAGCTTTTAAATACAACCCTCATTCCCACTAAAATTCAAATTTTACATAATTGGTTAAAAAGAATAGAATAATGCATATTTTTTTTAAAAAAAAGTAATGTTATGATGACTGTTCAACCTGGCATCGTTCAGGACCTCAGCATGTTTTAATCTGGTCCGGAATGTGCTATTGCTGTAGCCCCTAATAATTGCTCAACCCATTCCTGTAAGTTCAGACATAACTCATAGTTTTAGACCTTGGCCTGCCAATGTAGTCTTGCACCTTACCACACACTCTATTATTCCTTCTCCTGCCCATTGTAGCACACAGCTGGAGTCCTTCTTGCATTGGCAACGCTCTGCAGAATTATTTCATATTTATTTATATTTCTACAATTACGTTCGGAGGACA
Organism: Podarcis melisellensis; assembly: GCF_964234715.1. NCBI lineage: Eukaryota > Metazoa > Chordata > Lepidosauria > Squamata > Lacertidae > Podarcis > Podarcis melisellensis. The sequence continues at coordinate 11,936,345 of NC_138543.1, forward strand.
GCCCTTGCATGCAGGTTCACAATGGGCTGTATCTAGGAAGCTATCCTATTAGCTGGGGAAACAACAACAACAACAACAACTTATTTATACCCCGCCTATCTGGCTGGGCTTCCCTAGCCACTCTGGCCGGCTTCCAACAAAATATTAAAATACAGTAATGCATCAAACATTAAAAGCTTCCCTAAACAGGGCCTTCAGATGTCTTCTAAAAGTCTGGTAGTTGTTGTTCTCTTTGACATCTGGTGGGAGGGCGTTCCACAGGGAGGGTGCCACTACCAAGAAGGCCCTCTGCCTGGTTCCCTGTAACTTGGCTTCTCGCAGCGAGGGAACCGCCAGAAGGCCCTTGGCGCCGGACCTCAGTGTCCGGGCTGAATGATGGGGGTGGAGACGCTCCAGATGGGTGTGGTATATAAATATATTATTATTATTATTATTATTATTATTATTATTATTATTATTATTATTATCTGAATGAGCATTCACTCTGATTTGTTTGTGGAGAGGTGGAAGAATTTTTCACCAAGCAAGTGCCACCCAAAACTTTCCAGTGCATCTTTCCATTGCTTTGCTTATTGCAACAAAGTCAGAACATTTTTTTTGGGGGGGGGAAAGCAGGGTTTCCCCACAAGAATGCCAAATCAACTTTAAGTGGAGCACCTGGATTTGCCGGGATGAGATGGAATCCTGCCTGAAAACAGCAACAGGCTGGAAGCACCCCATATGCAAATGGTGTGCAACTGTCCATCTTATTGCCTGACTAACTAACTGAAACTAGATTCTGAAGCTGAGGGAAAAAAGATCTTCGTGTGTGTGCATTCCAGAGGGTTGTATACTCCAACAGAAACAAGTGAATATCTTGGGAGGAGACCCAGCCTTGAGGCATTTCTCTAAAAAACAAAAGTCTGAGCTGGAGGCCTTGGCTTGGTGGATTTACCTGAAGAGAGTGATTCATGAATTCAGTCGCTGTCTTCTAATAATAGCAACAAAAGGGAGGGGGAAATGTGTTATGTGCTATTTCTGAGGCAGGACTGGGTTCTTGGCCTTTTCCTCCCCTCCTCCTGCTTGTCTCATTATTAGCGACTGTGGTGTTCTGTGTACGCAGAGTGCATTCTTCACATTCCCATCATCAGCCATCAGGCAGAGTTCTCCGAGCAAGTGCTGAACTGAAACCAACATGGTGGACAGCAGCCAGTTTCTTCTGAGATTTGTTATTTTAGCTCAGGCTGCTCCTGCTTCGCAGGAAGCCTCCTTCTGAGAAAAGCCTGCAATGGGCTCAGCCCACACTGATCCTGCTGTGTATTTAACCACTAAGATACATGCTGCTCCTCAGACGTTGGTGTCCATATGGGGCTTTTAACAAGTGATGCATTGCCAATATTTGCCAAAGTTATCACGAGCCTTTATTAAAACTGTGAGCGTGGAGATGTTCTCATTACGACATGCTCCTCTGTGGAGGGTAATCAACGCAGTGTCTCTGCTCTGCCTTTGTTTTTCTTTTAATCACCTCGGAGATGGCGAGAAACAAAACCTTCTGTAGCTTCAGGTGGACACGCATGTCGATAAAACAGAGCGTGCCTCCTGTAACCCAATTCTGGCGGGGGAACAAAAGAGGTTAAGATAGATTCAAGGAGCCATTTGCCCGGTGGCAGGCATCAATATCCGCAACTGCTCTTTAGCTGACTTCCCAGCAGATCTCAAAATTAGCTCAGGCCGAGACTTTACCAACATTGCATGCTGTAAGTGTAATACACCTCCTTTGTTTCAGGACGGACTTGGAGGTATTCGTACCGAATTGACACAAACTCTATGTTGCCATTTCAGGTGCAATTCTCCAATGATACGGCCAGATGTGTAGAGCTGGTGTGCAGGATAAGCTTGGGTTGCCATGCATCCAGAATTTCCCAGATGTAGCTGGGATTCAGCCATCAGAAGCAATGTCCAGGCAGAAATCCCTGGGATGGCTGGAAAAATCTGGACGTATGGCAACCATGTCGGAAGTGTAAGTTTTGACAAATTTCCTTAAAAATAGCTCAAAAACTTCAATTCTGTTTTTGAGATTTTGCAAATCTCTTTTTTAAAGGCCCCCTCCCCCCAGTTTTTACATTAACATTATTTCCATAACTCCAAACATTTTTCAGATATACAGTACAGTGATACCTCGGGTTAAGTACTTAATTTGTTTCGGAGGTCCGTTCTTAACCTGAAACTGTTCTTAACCTGAAGCACCACTTTAGCTAATGGGGCCTCCTGCTGCCGCCGCGCCGCCGCAGCACGATTTCTGTTCTCATCCTGAAGCAAAGTTCTTAACCCAAGGTAATATTTCTGGGTTAGCAGAGTCTGTAACCTGAAGCGTATTTAACCTGAAGCATATGTAACCCGAGGTACCACTGTACTGGGATTTCAGCATAGTCCATCATTTTGGAAATCCACTCTTCTTTTCTTGGGAACCTCTCTTCCCTCCACATCTGGAATAAAAAGATCTTGCAAATCTCAACAACTGTGGCCCCCCAAAAATTAAAAATGCTGAACAACTTTTGTTTTCCATTTTTTTGAAATATGGCAACCCTAGTATAAACCTCATCCTTCTAAGGGCAGGAATGATTTAAAGGTCTTAGCTAGACTTGCAACTTGTGCCACTAGTTAGCCACTAACCATGAACGACAGCCCACCAAGGTCTTCATGACCCTACCTCTGCCCCATCTTTGCTGCCTGCAAAGCATTTGGCTTCATGGCTCACAAGGAATGCAGGCCTGCTCTAATTCTACAAATTGCTAAGGACGCCCAAAAAGCACTAAAGAAGAAGCAGCTCTGCAGACATGCCTGAACTTGAATCGAGCCTCCTGAGAAGGAAGGGCTTGAGAAATACCTGAGCCTTGTCCAGCAGCAGCTTCTGTTAGTTTTCAGTAGACATTTTGATCCAGCGGAAGGCTCTCCTCCTGCCTGTGTCTTACTCCATTCATCTGATGATCTTGAGGTTTATAAGAGATTCTCAATGCAGGTCTGTGCTATTTTTTCTAGAAAAAGAGGTGTCAGAACTCACCATGACCACCTCCCTCATTCTTTTAGAATGGCAATGGCACCCACCTGAGAGGTGCTGGAACTGAGTCCGTTCCAGCGGAAAAAAAGCCCTGCAAATAAACAATATACAAAACAAGCATATATGTACATTTCTGGATTTATCTTAATGTGCTCATATTGATGTTTTGTTTCATGCTGCAGCTGGTTGAGAGTTCATCTGTGTTGTGAGTCTATGGGCCAAAGATTTTAGCCAAATATTTTCTTGGCCTCCTGAGTTGGCAGAGCAATGGCATTGCGCCTTTTGTTATTGAGTTGTGCCAGAATGACACAGACTTCTCTGGTTTGCTTTGCCCCTCTGCCAGATGCAGTTTGTGCTAACATCTCCACGAGGGCCAAATTTCGCCACGCCAGTAATTCACAGAAAATGCCTTTAAGGTCCCACCAAAACCAGGCTATTGTAAGACAGACTGTGGTGGTGTAGCCAGTGCGTAGCCAGTGTGGTGTAGTGGTTAAGAGCAGTAGACTTGTAATCTGGGGAACCGGGTTCGATTCCCTGCTCCTCCACATGCAGCTGCTGGGTGACCTTGGGCTAGTCACACTTCTCTGAAGTCTCTCAGCCCCACTCACCTCACAGAGTGTTTGTTGTGAGGGAGGAGGGGAAAGGAGAATGTTAGCCGCTTTGAGACTCCTTAGGGTAGTGATAAAGCGGGATATCAAATCCAAACTCTTCTTCTATTCAGCCAACACAGCATTACATTTAGCTCTCAGGATGCTCATAGGATGTGAGTGGGGAAAATAATCACCAAACTCTTTCCCCCAAGGGAGTGCTGCCTAGAAGGACCATTTTTTTTAGCGAGTCATGAAACTGGCTGCGTTTTACTTGATGTTCTCAGGGCCAAGGGCTGAGGGAGAGACCTGCATGTGAGATTTACACTTTTCAGCTACCTAAATAGTACATGAGTCATACATTTGGCGTCCAAAATGGCTGTTCATTTTGTGGTCAGTGTGAAACCTAACTGCTCATTCCGCTTCTGAGAAATTTGTGTTGTGGGAATTTCAATGAAGTCCCAGTTTTGCTTGGAAATATAAACAATAAGCGAGTCACATAATTTTCAATGTGTGGGAAAGTGACAGCTTAGCATGTCAGAGATGATGTTACCAGTAGCATTCCCTAGTTTGTATTCTGGATGATTCTGATATTGCGAGAGATATTACTTCAATGACCTAACTCTAGTTGCAAAGGTCAATGGTTGTGCCACAGTTGTGGATGGGACGCACGTTTCAAAACATACAACTAATTGAAAATAATGCAGTGCATACAATGGATGTCTCTATTTGTATGTACATTGAATCTATGGTTCCTGTTCTAGAAGCAGAAACTTCTTTTTCATGCAGATCATCCCTATGTGGATTGCGGCAAATGGATATAAACAGATGCAGGGAAAATAACATTTTATGAGTTAGTTGCTTGCAGCAGAACATGGCATTCTACCACCTAGCATATAGAGTTGTATCTAGCTAGCTACTTCTCAGAGTAGACTCACTGAAAACAATGGGGTTAAGTTAGTCTATTGATTTTTGGTGGGTCTACTCTGTGTAGGACTTTCAGCTACAACCCACAGCTTGTCTGCTAGCAGCATAGATGCCCAAATTTGAGAGTCACTCCAGTTAGGGTACTTGGATCAAGCCTGTTTTGTTGCAGAAAAATCCATCATTGTGAATTCCCACAACTCCTAAGAGTATTGATATACTTTTGGATGCATTCAGTTTCTACTGGCTCTTCGCTGTTCTCAACAGACACAAGAGCAATTCCTTCATAAATATTCCCATGCCTTTTCAAGCCAAAAGGCAGTTTCCTTTTCACTTGAAACCCACTTACATTCATTCCAGGTTTTTTTTTAAAGTTCTTCAGAATTGCAAGACAACATTTCCACTCCCTCTGCTGTTTTCAAGCCTTTAACATTTTGTTCCTCCACCCTTTTGCATCTCCCAAAGGCAGCTTACAATGCAAGATTAAAAACATACAACATACAAAACATGTCTTCTTTTTTAAAAAATCAAAAGATTGTAACAGGTAAAATAAAGCTGTACTGCCAATTAAAAATAAGATCCAGACAACATTGCGAAAAGCCTGGGAGAATATAAAGGTGTATCAGCGTATTCAAATCTGAATTGTAAGATTGTGTTGTTATTGTTATTATGGTTTTTGTTGAATGTGTCTTTTGCGGTTGTTGTTTGTATCAAAAAAATGACTAAATAAAATTTAAAAATAATAATAAAGGTGTAAGAATGAATGTTTTTGAGATTTCATCGCTTAGGTTTGCTGCCCACCCCCACCCCCAAAGTTTTTCTTTTGCTGCACTTCATAAAAACCTGGGGTTCCACAAAGGCTGCTCATAACCAGCTCCCTGTGAATGAATGTGCCATTTTGGCAACATAAGGATCAATACTATATATTATTATATATATAGTATCATAGAAACTTAGAGCTGGAAGGGACCCAAGGGTCATCTAGTCCAGCCCCCTGCAATACAGGAATCTCAGCTAAAGCATCCATGACAGATGGCCATCCAACCTCTGCTTAAAAACCTCCCAAGGGAGACTGTTCCACTGTCAAACAGCTCTTACTGTCAGAAAGTTCTTCCTGACATTTCTTTAGAATCTCCTTTCTTGTAACTTGAAGCCATTGGTTCAAGTCCTACCCTCCAGAGCAGGAGAAAACAAGCATGTTCCCTCTTTCATGTGACAGCCCTTAAGACATTTGAAGATGGATAGCATATCTCCTCTCACTCTCCTCTTTTCCAGACTAAACATACCCAGCTCCTTCAACTGTTCCTCATAAGGCTTGGTTTCCAGACCCTTGATCATCTTGGTCGCCCTCCTCTGCATACCTTGCAGCTTGTCAACACCCTTCTTAAATTGTGGTGTCCAGAACTGGACACAGTATTCCAGATGTCATCTGACCAAGGCAAAATAGAGTGGCACTATTACTTCCCTTGACACTCGACTTCTGTTGATGCAGCCTAGAATAGGATTAGCTTTTTTTTGCTGTTGCATCACACTGTTGATTCATGTTAAGCTTGTGTACCACTAAGACCCCCTAGATCCTTTTCACATGTACTGTTAGTAAACCAGGTGTCCCCTATCTTATATTTGTGCACCTGGGTCTTCCTGTTTAAGTGCAGAACCTCATATTTGTTCCCTCCTGAAATTCAGATACTGCTGTGATCATGGCTCCTGTGTCTCCACATATTCAAGCCAGTTTGCATAAGTCATGTTCACATCCATGCGGCGAAATGCAGTCATGTGAACTGAACCTAAGTCTTGGGCTGGCTCCACGAATCCCATTGAAGTCATTGGTCCAGAGACTTATAATCTACAGGAGCCCTTTGCTAGCCCAAAGGACAGGCAGTTCTTTGATCCTTTTTGTTTACTTTCAGCTGGATTGTGCAATTCAAACCAAGATACGGTCAGCTGCATGTTTATACTCTAGTTTCTGCGTCGGTGCCTTGAATTTGCCTTCTAGGTCACATCCCAGCTAGGGAGACGGATGCCGAAGGAGCCTGGCACATTGAGCCAAACGTTTTTGACTAACGTAACATCTGACACTGATCCTGCGGTGCAGAAGTTGCATGTTGATCTGAAGCAAAGGAAGGAATACATACTGTACAGTACAGGCTGAAATTCACGAGGGAGCCTGATAAGTAATGGAGCTGTCGACAGCTTGTTCTCCCAAGGCAGGGACTGCAAATCACTGCTCAGCGACTATATGTTGCAATGCTTTCTGTGCACTTAGAATGTGGGTGGATGTTGGTGGTACAGCCACTGTCCTCTTTCAAGGGGGAAAAATGCATCTTTGGTAGGCTTGCCATAACTCTGGAATTTCCTGGACATATCCGGAATACTGCAACAGAAAGCAGTGTCTGAGCGGAACTCGGCTAAATCCAGATGCTTGGCAACCGATGTCGTTTTTGCCAATTTCCCCCCAAAATAGCTCAAAAATGTCCATTTTCTTTGCATTTTTACAAAAAACACTGAATAACTTTGGGTAAATGCAAATAAAGCTCAACAACTTTGCCCCCCTCCCAAAGAGAATTGAGGTGAATGTTCGTTTTTTTTGGGAGAAAATTTCCAGGCAACCACTTTGACGGTTTTAGGCATCAGATGGACATTTAGTATCCCATTTGTTAAGTACTGTTGCAGGGAGTGGAGCAATTTTTAATTATCCACTTCGATCTGTTCCAAGAACCTGTTCCAAGAACAGCTGTTCAACTGGCAGGCAGCTGTCCTCCGGTGACTTCACCTGTGGCATATTTTTCCTTGAAACACGGCTAATCTAAAGCTTGCTTGCTTTGTGAACAATGCAAGGAATTTTAGTGGAGATCTTTCCTCCCAAAACCTGCTGTTCTAGCTGGAATGATATAGTACATTTCTGCTTGTCCCCCCCCCCCCACGCCTGCAAAAAAGAAAGAAAAGGGAACCACACTATTTTACCAATTTGATAACTACAGTGGTACCTCGGGTTAGGTACTTAATTCATTCCAGAGGTCCGTTCTTAACCTGAAACTGTTCTTAACCTGAAGCACCACTTTAGCTAATGGGGCCTCCTGCTGCCGCTGCACCACCGGAGCAAGATTTCTGTTCTCATCCTGAAGCAAAGTTCTTAACTTGAAGCACTATTTCTGGGTTAGTGGAGTCTGTAACCTGAAGCATATGTAACCTGAAGCGTATGTAACCTGAGGTACCACTGTACAAAGGAAAGGGACACGGGTGGCGCTGTGGTCTAAACCACAGAGCCTAGGGCTTGCCGATCAGAAGGTCAGCGGTTTGAATCCCCGTGACGGGGTGAGTTCCCATTGCTCGGTCTCTGCTCCTGCCAACCTAGCAGTTCGAAAGCACGTCAAAGTGCAAGTAGATAAACAGATACCGCTCCGGCGGGAAGGTAAATGATGTTTCCGTGTGCTGCTCTGGTTCGCCAGAAGCGGCTTAGTCATGCTGGCCACATGACCCGGAAGCTGTACGGTGGCTCCCTTGGCCAATAAAGCGAGATGAGCGCTGCAACCCCAGAGTCGTCCGTGACTGGACCTAACTGTCAGGGATCCCTTTACCTTTTTAACTACAAAGAAAACATTTGGAACTGAATATTGAAGGAAATGATGCGTCATGCTAATCTTTCACGATTGGTCAGAAATAAATGTTGCATAGCAAACTCACAAACCAAATGAGAGTTATAATTTCCTAGAGGAATTCCTGCCTTTGGAGAACGCTAAATACAGCCATGGATGAAACATTGCTTTGACTGAGTGTAAGACTATCCTTTGAGTCTTCAGCACCTTCATTACAGGCCTAATGCCAGTGAGAGTATGAGATTAGATAACACGTCATTGAAAATATAGGTCACAAATGGATGCAAATAGCAGGGATAAAATTCAGACATGTGAAAAGTCATCAACTACACAAAATTAAAGAGCAAAATCATGCCACCCCCCTTAAAGAGCAACAGAGTCAGACTGCCTATCCATATATGATACCAGTGTGCATTTCTGCATCTGTTGAGATTTTTATGTAAGGACTCTCTGCAAATCTTTTCTCTGCATACATAAGAGATGTTGTTATTAAATTGCACGGGCTGTTCCACAGAAGTGTTGTGGTTTGCAGGGAATGCGTAATCTTTACTACGTCGTTTCAAAGGATCCTCAAGCCCTTCTTGGAAACTGATGTGCTAACAGTGAGAAACTGCTGGGAATTATTTCAACTGACATTCCTGCTGCTAGGAAGGAATGGTTTCTTATATGCAACCGCTGCGGCCAGAATGATTATAGCTAAAAATTGGAAGCGAGAAAAAACTCCCTCAATAAGAGAAGGGCAAATAAGATTTTGTGACTATATAGAACCAGCAAGACTTACAGCAGTGGTAAGAGGCCAATCAGACCAAAAACTGATAGAGGAGTGGACGTGCGTGAAGGAATACATCAAAAAATATTGTTCTGGTATTAATAGGTCAATATGCAATGAATGAAACTTATAGAGTAAAAAATTAAGAAGAAATGGGTATAAGATAGTCAAGAATAATATTGATGACACAGCAAAAGGAAGAAAAGAAACAAAGCCACATATAGGTGGAGGGAAGTCAAAATTTATGTCTGTATGTTTAGTTTGTATGTTTGTTTTCTTTTTTTGTAATCTAAGTTGAGAGGTGTATGTATCTAGGCATAATAAGTTTGTTTAGTGTTCTGGTTTGTGTTTGTAAGTATTGCATTTATCAATAAAAGGTTGTTTTTTTTAAAAAAAGAGAAACTGCTTTTTCCCAGTTTTTTAACCTCGTTGTGTTGCTTTCCATTGCTGTTTTGTATTTTGTGTGCCAATTTCAATATGTTGTGGAAGAGACTCCTTGTATAATGGAGGATGGGGAGCGTTTTTATGTTATTACATATTGTTGTAGATTTAAGAGGAGGGGATCCCCCCTGAACCCTAGAAATTAATAAATGCCAGGTTTTTGATTAACTGGCATAGGAGTTAAAGTGGAAAACTGTGCCAGATAGGGAATTCAGGGAATTTCTGGGCTGGCATATGCAAAGTAGCCTGGCTGGGTGGGTGGGTGAAGAGCAAATCAGTTAACACAACAAAAGGTGCTGATGAGCATTGGGGGGATGAGATGTTACCAAGGTGATGGGGTGTGTTTGAGAGGACAGGAAAAGGGAGTTTTTGAGCAAGGGAGAAGGGGGAATGGCTGAGGTTCATCTTCGGGGGGAGGAAGACTGGAAGCTACCTGCACTGCTGCCTCTTGAAATGACCATGCCGCGAGACAGAGCTTTCCAAACTTTTCATGTTGGTGACAAACTTTTAAGACATGCATCATTTCGCGATGCAGTAATTCAGTTTTGCATCATTTTGCAACAGTAATTTACCGTATTTTCCGCTCTATAAGATGCACCAGACCATAAGATGCACCTAGTTTTTGGAGGAGGAAAACAAGAAAAAAATATTCTGAATCCCAGAAGTCAGAACAGCAAGAGGGATCACTGTGCAGCGAAAGCAGCGATCCCTCTTGCTGTTCTGGCTTCTGGGATAGCTGCGCAGCCTGCATTCACTCCATAAAGACGCACACACATTTCCCCTTACTTTTTAGGAGGGAAAAAGTGAGTCTTATAGAGCAAAAAATACGGTAGTTTTACTAGCAGACGGGAGGTTAAACTAACCCAGGGGTCAGCAAACTTTTTCCGCGGGGGGCTGGTCCACTGTCCCTCAGACCTTGTGGGGGGCCGGACTATATTTTGAAGCCCCCAACTCTCCCATCCCTTCTCCACAGCACCGGACAAACCCCGGTGGCTGCTTACCTATGCCTTGCAAGAGGCAGGGGCTGGCGGTGGCGGCAGAGGGACAATGAGCAGCACAAAAGGGCTAGCTCCGAGAGGGGCTGCTTAAAATGGCGCTCAGCCAACCATGGCTCAACAAAGCCCAGCCCCCTTCCTCCTCTAGGCAGGGCGGGGAGAAGCCAGGAGGAGGGAGGGAAGAGGCGCCGGCGTGGTGTGTGTAAGGGGGGGGGGGGAATGGCGCAGCCCGAATGATCAGAATCCCCACGCCAATCCACGTGGCGATTCCCAGACTGTCCGCGGGCAGGATCCAGAAGGCAATGGGGCCGGATCCATCTCACGGGCCTTAGTTTGCCGACCCATGAACTAACCCCTTTCCAGCCTGGAAGGAGCACGGGGAGTATTCATGCTACACATTGTGGCCAACACACTAACATGTTGTGACACACAGTTTGGAAACCTCTGCTATAAGATCTGGACCCTCTGCATGCAGACCTAAGGTGTTAATAAACCATATTTCTTAAAGCCACAACAGTCTCAGTTGTGTCTTCCATTCTCCAAAGGGGCACATATCCTGCGGGGCTCCTTTGACTCCATGGGCCATCGGTAGGCAAACTAAGGCCCGGGGGCCGGATCTGGTCCAATTGCCTTCTAAATCCGGCTAGCGGACGGTCTGGGAATTGGCGTGTTTTTACATGAGTAGAATGTGTCCTTTTATTTAAAATGCATCTCTGGGTTATTTGTGGGGCATAGGAATTTGTTCATCCCCCCACCAAAAAAAATATAATCCGGCCCCCCACAAGGTCTGAGGGACAGTGGACCGGCCCCTTGCTGAAAAAGTTTGCTGACCCCTGCCATGGGCTCTTGCCACCACTTGGCAGAGAAAGGGGCAGGCACCAGACTTTTGTAACAATATGAACTTCAGGGTCTGTTGGCACCACTTTATCACTCCAATAAGACTAGCTATGCAGTGTACAACTTCTGGCAAAGATGGGGTATATATGTATCTTGTTTTCTTTTTGTGTGATGCAAGCCTGCCAAGATCTCTTTAAGTGAACAAAAACATGTTTATTTGCCTGCATGCTGAAAGAGAGAAATACTCTTCTATATTTATGAACAAGAAAATATTTGTCACTTCTTTCTTCTTAAGAGTGCACAAAGGAGAAAAACAGCCTCCCAAAATAACTCTGTCATAGGGTACCATAATAAGGCCTTAAGTCTTTGATTAAAACTCGGCTGGTTTACAAAGTAAGCAGCTAGCAGTGACTGTGATTCAGCTGAGTCATGCAGTAAAATCATGACTCTGCAGATCTGCGGGGCAATTCCCCCTCTGCTCCCATTCTTCTGGCTGTTTAATGCTGCTGCTAGTGTAGCTGATAAGTACCTCCACTCTCCTATCATCGACCTAAAAAAAGGAAAAAGACTTCTCTTTGTGCATTGGGTCAAATATTTGACTTCTCACAGATTCAGCAGTTGTGCCAGGGCACAGTTCTAAAGCTTTCCTCTGGCCTCTCTGCTTGCCTTTCATTCGTGACGTACATCGAAGTAACATCAAAAGAAGATTCTCGAATGGTGCTGCAAGACTCCCCAGCACAGGGCAGGCTATCTGAATCTCCAAAAGTGAAAAAAGTAAGACTGTTCTGACTTTTGCCCATGGTCCGTTTGCCAGAAGATCAAAGGACTGGGCTGCATAAAAAAGTGATGATTCAATTCTATACATGTCTACTCAGAAGCCAGCACCATCGAGCTCAATAGTATATGTGGTCAGTATAAGCAGCCAGTATATGTGGCCAATATAAGCAAGCGCAGGATTGCAGCCTGAGCCACATGCAACTCAAACACCAATCTGCTGTCATCAAAATGCAAAACCAGTTTCAGTCAACAAATTCCAAATTTTCAAGATGTGTTTTAGAAATGTCGTTCACTTCTGCAGCAACTTCTCTCCCCCTTCATCCTAAGAATCTATGAACAAATTCTATAAACTATGAGTATGATTTAGTTGGCTCTCATCCATGATCTCCTCTCCCCCTGTTGATCCTTTCATACGTCAGGAAAATTCCTGACGTGTCCTGGTTTTCGGGTGTAAAAATGGCGTCGGGGAATTTTGACGAATCTGCAAAATGTTAGGGAAAACCCAGATGCAGTGGCGTAGTGTGGGTTGTCAGCACCCGGGGCAAGGCAAGTAATTTGCGCCCCCTAACCCATGGATTTGCGCCCCCTAACCCTAACCCCCAGATGTTGCGCCCGGTGCGGCCGGCCCCCCTGCACTCCCCACGCTACGCCACTGCCCAGATGTATGGCAACATGATGGAAAAAGCTCCAAAAGCTGAAAATCAGTATTTTGGGAGGAGGTTTTGTTCTCCTGCAAAAGCTCAATTTTGGTGGTTTCCTAAAAAGAAGCTCAGCAATTTTGGAGTCTTCCTAAAAAAGGTTCAACAACTTTGCAGGTGTCAGGAATTCTCCTTTCTGAAATATGGCAACCCTAACCTTTATGGCTAGGTTGCTGCTTTTACGTCCTTTGCTATGAGCTTTCTCCTCTGTCTTGAGTGCACACAAACTGCACTTGCTGCCGCCTCTTGGCAGAACATCCTGTTATGACACCAGATCAAATGCAAACCTTTTGACACCGTCACCAGAGTTATTCAATCGCATTACCTTCGCTGTTTGTTATCCCGGGAAGGGCCCTGGAAATCATATTTGCCCTTATTAAAGGTCTCCACTAATATGGAGGGGAAAAAGAAAAGATTGCTGAGCAGAAAAGATCTGTTTGCATTTAAACAAGTAATGCCAGTCGGCTTGGCTCGTGTGCAAGATCTTAAATAGGTCCCATTCCTTTGCCCTTTCTGTGCCCCCCCCGCTACTGCATGCCACTGCAAAAGAAGCTCTCAGCAAAAGTTTGCAAGCTATGGTAGCAGGGTGGGGGAATCTAAGTTAGGAAAGTCCCCTGTGAACTGGATGACACCAAAGGTTAGTTCAGCTGCTTCTTCCCCAGTCCAAAGTGAGAGTAAACAAGAAAATTATTTCTGCAGAGCGAGAAAAAACAGTTCCCTACTCCTCACTCCCACCCTCTCTGTTAAACAAGAATGATAATTAGTGGTGACATTTATCCCTAAATCTGTTCACCTTAAGCTATGCAGGACTATCTTCATAATATTAATATGTGTTTGTGTGTGCAGATATCACGTGTGCCTCATATTTGTGAGTTACAGCAGGACAGATGGATGGGATACTTTGCAAATGACACAATCTTTGTCCTTGCAGTTGGAATTCCTGGGAAAACAGCGTCTGCTGACGGTCACAAGAGAGGCTGAAAAATAAGAGTAGGTTTGTTGTATCTCCACGGGCGGCTGCTGTTGAAACCAGGGCTTGTTTTGTAACTACCTGGCTTCAAAACAGCCCTCTGTAATTACTAACAGGACTGGACTCGGCCAGCGCTCAGCTCTCATAACTTGGCTCCAGCGTCAACTGCTATCGTGCAAGGCTCTCCGCAATCACATGCACACATAATGCCTTGCAAGATCCGAACAAGACATGGGATCAAAGAAATGCACCCTTGTTTTCCCTCGAGTTGCCATTTGCTGGCCGGCGACCCAATGTTGTTTACCTGGTGTGGACTGTATTATGTAAAGGGGGGGGCATGATTACCTCGTGCCTGGGAGTTATTTGTAAAGGGGAACTTTGCAGCTAATCCCCCCGAGGCTCACTGCAACTCTCTGCTCGATAAGAGTTATGGGAGAGATTAGCAGGAGTTTTGCCACTGGGTCAAGTGCAGAAAAACTCCTGGAGCCCAAAAGCTCTCATTTCTTCTACAGAAGTCCACAGCACCTGGCGGTACAGGCACATCACAGCCCCTCTCTGCAGGAGAAAATCAACTCAGGCACCAGAAAACAGCCTTTCCAGAAGTATCACCTGGCAAACTGTATAAAGCCGACATCCTTGAGAGCACTAGGTTCAGTGGAGCTTATTTCCTAATAGGTGTTTGTAGAATTGCAGGCTTGGTGGCTTCTGTTAAGTGAGGCCCTAATGTTTCACATGTTAATCTGCCCTGCGGATGCCTAAGTAAGTAGGCATGGCTCCTTGATGTTAATTTATTTGCTGCACCCTCCAGTGTCCATCTGCCACGAAGCATGTTCTTCAAGCTATGCATGCAAATCTGCACAGGTGCAATGAGTAAGGAGTGCAAGGATTTACATTTCTGAGGTTTGGCAAAAGCTGCAACAGGGACCGAAAATCTTCTCCTTTATCGCCGCTCTAACTGCATGGCAGGCCAATGCTCTGCTGTCAATGAGTTAAGCTGGTGTAAATTCAGCATCTATTCTTGGCAAGAATGGGATTCCTTTTCAACAACAGAGATATCCTAGCCAGGGATAGCGACTGTACATATTGTGTGTATTCCTCAGCATACCAGCCTCATATTGCATATATCATACAAAGCTTTTCCATACTAATACACACACACACACACACACACACACACACACACACACACACACACACACACACATATTTTAAAAAGTGCACATGTGATTCTGCTGCCTATAAATCTACTAGGTATATTCCTGAAACTGTCAGATTCATATAACCTTCCCGGCTACACATGATATTTCTCTCTAGGAAACTGGCTGTTGACTTCTAGGAAAATGAGTTGAGTGTTTATGACCTTTCAAATACTAATCTCCCTCCAGCTTGCCTAAATACAAAATAGGTAAGCACGGCTGTTTAGCATCCATTTATTTATAATATCCACCAATGGGCACCTGCTTATTGCTTTTCTCTTCCAGTCTTGATTAAAGACACCATATTCTTCTCTTTCTCCTTTGAAAATTGGTAGCTTTTTGCCAAGTGTCTTATGGTCAAACCTAGAATGGCTTGTCTCTGTGTGTGTGTGTGTAAATTTGATTTATTTGATTTAAAAGGAGGTATGGGAATGGGCAGAAACAGTCAGATCTGCACTATACCAATTTAAATCAGGAAACAGCAGAGTTTAAACTCTGCCTGCCCCTATGGCCCCGTATCCAAATTGGGCCCAGCCCACGGCTGCTTTAAAATGTAAAAAGTGGTACATGACAGATCTTATCCATGGATCTCCCAATCACATCTAGTTTGGCTTGTAGGTCTGAACTATATGTAAAACAGAAGATCTGTGATCAGCTCTCCTGACGTCAACTTAAAAACAGCCTTCCTGTCATGCTTTGGAATAGGGGAAAGGAAGAATGCATTTCACGTATCATCAAATGGCAGCAAGCTGAATGTAGCCCCTCAAAGTTCTGTAATAGTCACATTTTGCATTTTATTCATATAACACTTCTACACCAAAAAGACCCCCCCATTAGCATCTTACAACAATGAAACATCAATGAAATAATTGCAAAGAACAATTCAAACCATGATAAAACAGATGAACACAACTGTTGCTAGATGCACATTAAAAATCTGGACGAGCTGCATATTCCAGGGTCCCTTCCAACACTACAGTTCTGTGATTCTAATTCGCAGTAAGCCCACCCAAATGACAACAGGGAGTGGGCAAGTCTAACCTCCCATTGCAGATAATTCACTGGCTGAAGTTGTCTTAGTGACAGAACAAGATTTCCAAAGGTGACCATAGTTGTCAAGCAAGTTCATGAAGAGGTCTTTCAAATATCCTGGTCCACAGCCACTGGGGTTTCATAACTAGCAACTAGCACCTTGACTTGAGCCCAGAAATGAATAGGATGCTATTACAGTTTAAACAAGACCAGTATAATATGGGCAAAAGAGCATACACCAGATATTATTATGGCCGCAGTATTTTCTATCATCTGTTGTTTCCAAATCCCTTTTAACAGCCGTCCCTTGAAGTGTGTATTGCAGTTATCTAATCTGGATGCAACCGAGGCATGGGTAAATGTATCAAAATTTGCTTTGTCCACCAAGGGGTGCAACTGGCAACACCAATCCAAAGTGGGCCACATCAGTCACCTTACCACCCAGAAAAAAAACACTAGGTCCAAGAGCGTCCCCAAAACTATGAACCACATCCTTCAGAGGAACATAGGTTGTACTTTCAATTCCAGGTCAGAAAGTCAACAAATGGATTGGCTCAGTGAGTCAACAGACACAGGATTTACCTCAAATAGTTTCTGTACTAGATTTGAAATGGTTGTTATATACGTATGAAATCCTTTTATGTATGCTTTTACCGCTGATGGTTTCTATTGTTAAATCACTTTGACATACTTCCTATGAAGCAATTCATACAAAGAATGTAACAAATAAGTAGGATTCTGTTGCCAGTCCACATCCTCAGGCTCTTCAGGTGCAATTGTGGTCTGTCAAGCAGTTCTTGTGCAAGGTTACTACTACAGGGTGCCTGGGAGAGAGTAGAGAATTTCCTTGTTTTATTAGAAACTGTGTTGATGGAGGCAGGAATAGGGGCAGGGGTGGGTGGTGCCTCAGTCAACACCATGCCAGAGAACTGTTTCACTGAATTCTGTTGCTCCACTGACCGAAGCCCTGATCCACGTGAACCTTGGAAACTGAGTGAGCACAGGCAGTTCCCAACAAGATGTCCTAAACAAATACCAGAAATGATCACCCAACCTGTCACACTTTAACTTAGGACTACCTTACATTCCACCTCTTCCCCCTGCCATCGATAAAGCCGCCTGATTGAAGAGTGTCAGGAAGGCATCCACTTGCGTGCTTCAACTTTGTTCCCTTCACCCTCTGTGTTTTTTGGCATATTTAGCAAATTCACACTGGTGGGTCAAAGAGCAACGCTTTCATGTCCCTGATGCACGAACTGGACCGGCAGGAATTTTCCAAGAGCCCAACTCTGAGAATACAAATGCACCATCGTTAGATAGTTTGTCGGGATGATCCAAGTTCAGTAGCAAGCAAAGTCTTTCCAGGAAATCTGTGTTTATGAGCTGTGTGTGTGTGTGTCCATGGAGGGGGAGGGAATGGAAGTTTTGCCAGGTGGTCTGTTTGTTGTTGTGTTGTTTTTTTTTTTTTAAAAAAAACTCTCTTGCTTAGCGTAGGTTGAATCTGGGGATTATCACAACTGGGAGGAAATTTGCTGGATTCTCTAAACAGTCTCTGTCGCGAATGGCACTGGAAACCAGCCAGTTGGCTGGCTGTTGCTAAGATGATGCCAAGAAAGAGTGTGGAAAGGGTGCCATTTTTTTTAAAAAAAGTTAATAGCCCAAAGTTATCCCAGCAGGTTTCTTCTTCATTAAGCAAACTGCAAGTACCGTAGGTTTCCGTTCATCCTGATAGGGATTGTTGTTCTCCAGATGAACATATTAAAAGAACAACAAGCCTTAGGATAGTGCAAGGGCCCCCTCACAGGATCTTGGTGATGGAGGGAGAAGGTAAGCAATTAAATGGTTCTCTTAAGATGCTGGGCTGCGTGCTAAGGAGGTGCCCCAATCACTGTGAGTTCATTGTTGGGATAATGCCAGTGAGACGGAGCCATCAAGCAGGCCCCAGTCATCTCCGGACGATCACCAGTCCCCTGTGGAACAGCACCAGTCAATTAGCGACACGAGCCTCAGAGACATTCCAAGACCCGTGCACACCCTTTCTGCAGAGTCTCCACAATGAAAGACGCTGACAGCAGAGCAAAGTGCGGACAAACGTCGGCTCCCTCGACCAGTAAAGCGAGATGAGCACTGCAACCCCAGAGTCATTCGTGACTGGACTTAACTGTCAGGGGTCCTTTACCTTTTTTTTTATTTAAAGGAAAAGCAGGACATTCCAGGATCAAATAGCTCAGTTGGTTAGAGTGTGGTGCTGATAATGCCATGGTCTGATTCCCTTATGGGACAACTGCATATCCCAACACTACAATTCTATGATTCTATGAAATCTGAAACCAGGATGGCTCCTGTAAATCTGGGACTGTTCCTGGAAAACAGGGACCCCTGGAGGATCTACGCCTGTGTCGTTCACCATGGAAACTCTTAATTCCCCAACAGAACAAAATTCAGTTCGCTCTCCAAATGTCTTACCAAAATCCATTCAAGTGATGACAGGGTTTTGGAACTCAGTTTGTTTCATCTGTACTTTCTTTCTCCTTTATTTTTCAGTTCAGCTTGATTTTGTATACCGATTTGTGTGCCTGCGCAACATGTTATATGTGTTCAGGAAATTTTGGGGGGGGCAGCTACTCATATATTAACCTAACAGAGTAAGAAAGCAAATTGCAATGTCTTTGGCAAAGTGTGAATGGATAAAACTGGGGGGGGGAACCCCACAAAACAATCCACTGGATGATGATGATGATTTGCAAGTAATGGGAATCGTATCGATTAAATTGGCAATTTTCATTGCTGTCCTTGCTGAGCTAAAAGCATTGGAAAGCCCTCCGAAACAAAATGCCAGGTCATTTTACTACCAGAGTTTTTTCAGGAACATCGCGCCCCCGCCCCAGTCTTGCTCCAGGACTCCCGAATTCTGCCCAGCAACCAAGCCACACTCCATCTGCTGCCTCCCGTAATGAGCTAAGCCAGGATCTCTGGCACAAGCCAACTTTCATTCTTCTATTCACTTGGATTTACCCTTTCAGCTTCCCATTGTTCTTTGCTAATGGCCTCACAATGGCCCTCCCTCTTGCCTTTGCAAGGCAGAACCCCGGCTAAATTGAGGGGGGTGGGGTGGGGGAGAGCAGAAGAGGCATAATCTCAAAATTTAAAGGGATTGCACTGAATGAATAATGCAAAGGGAGCGGCTGCCAGGAATGTGTATAATAGGGCTGCCTGCAAGCAGAGGATGTATAGCACTTTTCTGCCATCAGCTGCTGTGATGTGTTGGGCCTCTGAGTGTCATGTCCCAATATTTCATTCCAAGCCTCCTCCTCCTTCTCTCCCCCTCCCTCCATCCCTTGCAGGGCCACATGGCCTGCCTTGCGTCATCTTTTCAAGTCTAGCGTCAATCATGCAGCAAAGATGCCCAAGATAGTATGACAGATGGGGCTACCTTAGTTTAAGGCTAGATGGAGGCCTGAGGGCATGCCTTGATAGCTCAATTCCATGCTGGGGAGCAAGAGAAAGAGGGAGGGAGGGAGGGAGGGAGGGAGGGAGGGAGGGAGGGAAAGCTGCTCTAGGAGGTATCATTTCAACCTGGCTACTTGTACAGCCGAGGAGAAGAACCCACCTGTATCTGTTTCTTTGTTTGCCTTCCAGGCGCACTTGAAATGTACCAAAGCAGAGTGTTGTTGCAGCTTCATAATGCAGTGGAGAAGAGCACACACATGCGCACACACACACACATCATAGAATCATCGAGTTCAAAGGGACCATCAGGGTCTAGCGCATGGGTAGCATGGCTGTCAACCTTCCCTTTTTATTTGCAGAAAATGTACTTATTCCAGTGCCGTTTCCCGCTGCTTCCCGCTGCTATCCCGGATTGTTAGATATCCCGTAGACTGTCCCTAGGACAGGTGAGGCTGCTGATCCCTTATTTTCAAATCTGAAAGTTGACAGCTATGATGGGTTGGCAAACTAAGGCCCAATCACCTTCTAAATCTGGCCCGCAGACGCTCCTGGAATCAACATGTTTTTACATGAGTAGAATGTGTCTTTTTATTTAAAATGCACCTCTGGGTTATTTGTGGGGCCTGCCTGGTGTTTTTACATGAGTAGAATGGGTGCTTTTATTTAAAATGCATCTCTGGATTATTTGTGGGGCATCGGAATTCGTTCACCCCCCCAAAAAAAATATAGTTCGCCCCCCCCCCATAAGGTCTGCAGGACAGTGGACCGGCCCCCTGCTGGAAAAGTTTGCTGAACCCTGGTTTAGTGCAACCCCCTACAATACATCAATCTTTTGCCCAATGTGGGTCTTGAATCCATGACTCTGGGTCATGCCCCATCAACTGAGATATCACAATGTCTCTCATACATATTGCACCAGATGCTTATTGCTTTTGGAAAGGAGGAAAGAAAGTCGAGTGAAAACATGCTTCGAAAGAGCAGTCCGATGCGACTCAAGAAACATCATGGAATTTGGAGAAAGGCTTTGAGAGACAGGGTGGTGTAGGGGTTAGAGCATCAGACTAGTAGAGAGCCAGGATGAAATCCCTGCTCAGACACTGAAGATTCTTGTGTGATCTTGGGCTAGTTACTATCTCATGTCATGTCGTTGTTGTGAACATAAAAATGAGGCGGGGTATAAATAATACATTATTATTATTATTATTCTCACAATGCCTTGAGCTCCTTGGAGAAAAGGCAGAATATGTAATAAAATAAAGGAAGCATTTTTTAATATTATTATTATAGTTTGGGTCACTTGTACATGCCAGTGGCCAGTGCATGAAGGAGTCGTACACTGACAACATTGCTGTAAAAGCTTATTGAACAATAAATAGTAAACTGTGTGTTAACCTGTTGCATCAGATCATTTTGCAACGTCACGTTCCCGCAATGCTTTCCTTGTGCAACCCAAACTTGAATCCTGCAAACACACCCTGCAAATCTATCAACATGAGATCTCCTCTGGGAAGTTTTGTCACGTGGATTTGCAAAAAATAAGAATAAAGCACACAATGATTTCTCTTGATTCCTGGTGAAATATTGACATTTGGGCAAAAATCCTATCTACAGTTTAACAAAATGTAAAACATGTAGACCCCGACACACTGGTATGAGTCTTCAATGTATGTAAAAGAAAAGCCAGAGTAAGCAGGAGCTGGAGACTTTCTGTATCCTGTTACGCTCGTTCAAACCCATTAGCTTCCAAAGGCAAAGCTTGCCTCTATGCAAATGTGACCAAGAATCAGCACACATTCATAGCAGCTGGTTTGCAGAAGCTATCTGCAGTTAGGATGCTTAGTTTGAACCGGGTAGAGAAATGGTTCCTCTTCCAAAATTTTGCCAAGCAGGCAGAGGTTTCAGGAGCTCATTGGGAGATAAAGGGTTATGACCACAAAGTCAAGTAGAGGTGTAGAGTTCATCTTGGCCAGTCTCCTACCTGGGCTGTTGGCTGTTGTAAACAAAATCGGTCCTTTTCCCCTTATGGGGTATCCAAGAGCCTGTATAGAGTCCTTACGTGGGTTCCCTATTGGTAGGAGAAAATAACAGAGGCCAACCAGAGAATATTGAGAAGCAAAGCAGCTAGTAAGCCTGATCTTTATTAAAGCTGTTGCAACAGGGTGCTCCCCTCACACACAGGAAAGGAGGAGGACCCAGAACCCAGGTGTGCCTGCCCTTATATAGACATTTTAAATTCCCTGCCCTGCAGCTCAAGACCACCCCTCCATACATCATACATACATCACAGAAGGGGTATAACCCAAGACCACCTCCCACAAACATCATACCTGCATCACAGAAAAGGTGGTGTAAAACAGAAATTTGAATGTTGTTGTTTTTCCTGTCTGCCAGGTTATCTGAGAATGACTTATCTGATTGCCTTTCCTGGTAGTCCGTCTCCTTTTGAAATAGTGATTACTAAATTCCTGTAACAATGGGAAGCCTCCCTGATCCCCTCCCTCCTTGCAGAGAAAACATTTGGTCAGTTTGGGAGCCAAAATGGTTTCAGTTCAGTCTTCCAGTGTATGTGCTTGGTTGGTATATTTATGAACATTTATTATATTTATAGGGACGCGGATGGCGCTGTGGGTTAAACCATGGAGCCTAGGACTTGCCGATCAGAAGGTCGGCGGTTCGAATCCCTGCGACGGGGTGAGCTTCCGTTGCTCGGTCCCTGCTCCTGCCAACCTAGCAGTTCGAAAGCACGTCAAAGTGCAAGTAGATAAATAGGTACCACTCTGGCTGGAAGGTATACGGCATTTGCGTGCACTGCTCTGGTTCACCAGAAGTGGCTTAGTCATGCTGGGCACATGACCCGGAAGCTGTACGCTGCTCCCTTGGCCAGTAAAGCGAGAAGAGCGCTGCAACCCCAGAGTCGGCCACGACTGGACCTAATGGTCAGGGGTCCCTTTACCATTACCATTATTATATATATAAGACCTTGAATTTTATTATTACATGGCCCTCCTGAAAGAGTTAATAGCACACCCCCTGCCCCACATTTCGGAAAAGCAACCCCACCCACAGGAAAGCCTATGAGTTAACATCGAGTGGCGTGCATGGATAAGAGAGAACCTTCTCAGCAGCAGGGAGCTTCTGCTGAAGCCAATCCTGTCTGTGAGCAAGAGAATTACTGTATTTTTCGCTCTATAAGACACAGCAGACCATAAGATGCACCTAGTCTTTGGAGGAGGAAAACAAGCAAAAAAATATTCTGAATCTCAGAAGCCAGAACAGCAAGAGGGATCGCTGCGCAGCGAAAGCAGCAGTCTCTTTTGCTGTTCTGGCTTCTGGGATAGCTGCGCAGCCTGCATTCGCTCCATAAGATGCACACACATTTCCCCTTACTTTTTAGGAGGGAAAAAGTGAGTCTTATAGAGCAAAAAATACGGTAACTCAGAATCCAACACATCAAGTTCAACAAAACCTTAGGGCCATTCCGGGCATGTATTTTGACACAGTTAGGGAAATCAGCAAAATGTCCAGGTTTTTGAAACAACTTTCCTCAAAGAAGCTCAACAAAAACTCCCCCCACCCAAAGAGCTCAACAACTTACTTTGGGCGATTTCCCCAAAAATTGTGTCCAGGTTTTTACTCCTTGAAATATGGCAACCCTAGACACAGTAATCGTGTGCCAGTTGGTGGATTTATTCTGCTTCAGTTTGTTCTGCGGTGCTTCCTCAAAGCTACCGCATGATCACTGTCTGCAGGGGCTATAGCATAACAAAAGGGGGACAAAAATAAAGCGGGACATTAAAAAGGGATGGGATTTCTGCAGGAAGTTGTGGGGTATGCGCTGATGGCAAATAAAGCAGTGTGAGCACCCAAAAACTTTTGCAGGTGCAAGCGGAATTGAAAGGGGGATTGTGTACGACTGTCCCGATAGCATCGTGAACACAAATCATTATGAATGCACCCAAAAAAGATATATGGGTGGGTGTGGGGCTTAATGGAATAAGCTAAAGCGATTCAGTTAGGTAAAGCAAATGAAAGTGCTGAAATCACTTTGCAACCTGGAAGTGCTAGAAACTTGCATCACTGTGGAGAATGACGATAATAAACTGCAGTGTAAAACTGCCTTCCCAGGCAGATTCCCATGCGAACGAATTCCACCAAAATGAGCGAGAAGAAGGCTGCAATCTTATCTGGGAGGAAGAAGAAGTTGGATTTGATATCCCACCTTTCACTCCCTTTAAGGAGTCTCAAAGCGGCTAACATTCTCCTTTCCCTTCCTCCCCCACAACAAACACTCTGTGAGGTGAGTGAGGCTGAGAGACTTCAAAGAAGTGTGACTGGCCCAAGGTCACCCAGCAGCTGCAGGTGGAGGAGCGGAGATGCGAACCCCGTTCCCCAGATTAGGAGACTACCGCTCTTAACCACTACACCACACTGGCTCTACACACTGGAGGAATCCCCCTTGAGGTCAGTGATGCTCACTTTTGAGTGGACTTGTATGGAACCGCCTTTTCCTATCGATAGCCTGGTTTAAATCCTGTTCTGATTTTCGCAAGGAGAAACCTCCCCGCAGAGCCTCTTTTCCTTCACCACCTGCACCACTGATATTTGGAGTCTCCTGACCCATTAACCTTAATATTCCATACCCAAAGGAAACTTATTATTTGTGGGCATCTTGGCTTGCAAATGCTGGTTTAATAGAAGAGCTGCTTTCTCTGTACATGTGTGTGCAGACGTGTGCCCTATCTGCACATTTGTCTGTGTGATGGATGGCCTCTCCCCGCTCAGCTGGGTCTCTCTCCTCTCTCTCTCTCTCTCTCTCTCTCTCTCTCTCTCCAGACCTGCTCTTCCTCGATGCCTGCGCTGGAGCTGTTCACAGTCCAGGCGCATGGCTGCAGTCCGGCATGCAAATGAGCTGAAATGTTTTTGCCCTCTGGCCCTTGGAGCTGCCGGCTCCCGCAGAGCCATTCAGCAGGTGCTAAGCAGAGGGCAGGTGTACTGTTCACCATATGTTGCACTCGGGAGACAATTTCCTTCAAGTTCTTGAAATTACAAGCCAGGTGAAGAGGAAGCAAGTAAAAACATGTGCGCTTTGCAGAGCAGGGCATGCCACCTGCTTTCTACAGACTGGCAAGGTTTGCTTGTTATAAGTCCTGATTAATATTGCTCCATACTGAAATGATTTCCTAAAGGGAACAGCTGCGGAAAGGAATCCTTTTTTTTCATTTGCTCCTTTACCTGGCATACACATAAGCTACAGAGTTGTCGTGCACACATATCTTGGGCCTGAGATTATGAAGGACCTGTGCCTCTTCCCAAACACTGAAACATCCCAAACAGTAGCATGCGGTGGAATACCATGGCCCCATAACACTTTCTGCAGAGGCACTTAAATGGTGTGCAGGGTTTTAAGAGAGCCACACTTACGCTATGTCTTAGAAGCTGAAAAAGGATTGCTCGTATCTAAGCGTTTTGCCTGTGGAGTTTGTCAAACAGCCATGCTCAAAGTCCCAAAAGGAGACTGGTTGCTGAATAGAGTGCTTACGAGTTTTTCTGAACAGAACAAAACCGAGCCACCGAGGCAAATGTGTCGGGTTTTGCGTACTTTCCACACCCTGCAAGCTGAACTGTCCAGAAGGCTCAGGGGAGTCTCCTTTGATCTTTGCGCAGCTGCTCTCAGAGGCTGCCAACCCAGAGCTTGACAGAGACAGATTGCAGAAAAGCCACATAGAGCGCGCTCTCTCTCTCTCTCTCTCTCTCTCTCTCTCTCTCTCTCTCTCTCTCTCTCTCTCTCTCTCTCTTCTCTCTCTCTCTCTCTCTCTCTCACACACACACACAACACACACACATACCACGAAAAATGCATATTAAATCCTGTATCTATTTACTCGGGAGTAAACCCTATTGAACTAAGTGGGATTACTTCTGCACTGCTAAAAGCTTCCTTTGAATCATTAGCCTTTGCTTTTTTGCTTACTGCAGCTTTCAGTAGATGAGGTTCCAGCCCTATGCAAACTTTTACCAGGGAGTAAGTCCCACTGAACTTAGTGGCACTTGTTTCTGAATAGACATGGCTATTCTTTCTGGTATCAAAATAAATAAAACAAAATAAAAAAATTGTCCAGTAGCACCTTAGAGACCAACTAAGTTTGTTCTGGGTATAAGCTTTTGTGTGCATGCACACTTCTTCAGATACATGGTATCATTACTGTTGCATACCCTCCAACACTTCTCTGATGACAATAGGGAAGTCCAATATAAAACAACAACAATTTTATTATTTATACCCTGTCTATCTGACTGGGTTGCCCCAGCCACTCTGGGTAGCTTCCAACATATATAAAAACATAATAAAACATTAAACATTTTTTTTAAAAAATCCCTAGGCAGGGCTGCCTTCAGATGTCTTCTAAAAGTTGTCTAGTTACTTATTGCCTTGGCTTGCGGGTTGCAATTTTTCCGATGAAAATAGGAACATTTTAAGGAAAAGCAGGGCATTCCAGGATCAAATCAGAAACAGGGATGGCTTCTGTAAATCCAGGAGTGTCCCTGGAAAATAAGGATACTTGGAGGGACTGCTGTTGCATGTGCAGCAATTTGCAAAGGTGTGTGTGCGTTGGACTATTTATGCAATGGCAAACCTATAGATGGTATGGTGCTTTATAAATTACATTCCTAGCACATACACATTATAGATCTGTGAGGGTGGAGCTGTTGAAGATGAGAATGTCTGCAATTGTTTTAAGTAGTTAAACCACGCCTGCACAGGCTTCTGAAATGGAAGGTATTTCTTTCTTTATTGGACCACTGGTAGAAAGTCACACGTGATCGTGAATCAGTTTCACTCTCTGCAATTGTCATATGGGACAAACTACACATGGGCATGCAGGGTTGTTTTTGATGCATGGGGCATCTCCTCTAACATTTCTCTGAGGAAAATAGGAACATTCTATCCTACATCAGGAATCTTCTTCTGTAACATAGACATCAAATACGCACCTACACCTGTCACCTTGAGCCAATTTCAACTTCTCAGCCTAAGCCTACGTCGCAGGATTGATAATGCACAACGACATCAATAGATAAACGGAAAGAAATAACATTTTAGCTATAAGCTGCCTTGAGTCCCTGTCAGGGAAAAAGGCGGGTAATAATAATAATAATAATAATAATAATAATAATCAGGAACATACCATAGATTAAATCCTATTGAACAGTGGGACTTAGTTCTTTTTTAATATACATATTTTTATTAAAGATTTATTCGTTTACAAAAACACGTGCATTGTCTCTTTTTTCAAGTTGTGCTGTCTACAGATCAGTTTCATTTGTTGTGAGACATTACCGTTGCATGCAGTACAGTGGTACCTCTGGATATGAACAGGATCCGTTCCAGAGCCCCATTCGCATCCTGAAGTAAACGCAACCCGTGTTTGTGCATCTGTGTGTGCGCGGGTCACGATTCGCCGCTTTCGTGCATGCGCGTGCCGTCATTTTGACCGTCTGCGCATGCACGAGTGGCAAAACCCGGAAGTAACGCGTTCTGTTACTTCCGGGTTGCTGCGGAGTGCAACCTGAAAGCACTGAACCTGAAGCACATTCAACCCGAGGTATGGCTGTATTGGGTTAGGAAGAAAAGAGGGGGAAGAGGGGGAGTGGGTAATGGTGAGTGGGGTGGGGTCAGGTGGCAATGCTTCTATTCTTCTACTTAGTATATGTGTGGCGTTTTGTGTCAGCGTCACTTGTGTGGGTTCTCTTACTATTCGCTTGTTGTATTTTCTTGGCGGTGAGAGAGGTTGGGGGTGGCCAAGGGTGTGGTTGATTGCCTTTGGTTGGCTGTAGTGAGATTTATTTATGTGTGTGAGTGGTGTGTGTGTGTGTGTTTTGGATCAGGTTAGCCAGATTAATTTGTATGCTATCAGTGGATCCTTGTTGTTGTCTTGTTGGGCTATGTATGTATATATGGGAACCATACCGGGGTGAAGGCGTCTTCTATTTGTACCCGTGTCAGTTTCAGTCCATTGGTTAGTTTTTCTAGTAAAGCTATTTCCCATACAATTTGATACCATTGGTCCATACTTACTCCTGACAGGTCTCTCCAGTGT
This sequence comes from Podarcis melisellensis, assembly GCF_964234715.1. NCBI lineage: Eukaryota > Metazoa > Chordata > Lepidosauria > Squamata > Lacertidae > Podarcis > Podarcis melisellensis. Next base: position 11,963,753 of record NC_138543.1, read on the forward strand.
CTGGCTAGGATGTTTCTGGATGCTGAGATAGGTGAGTTATGAGCTCTTTATGATGTGAGTGGGCATTATGATCTATGAGCCAGTGTGGTGTAGTGGTTAAGAGCGGTAGACTCGCTATCTGGGGAACTGGGTTCGCGTCTCCGCTCCTCCACATGCAGCTGCTGGGTGACCTTGGGCTGGTCACACTTCTTTGAAGTCTCTCAGCTCCACTCACCTCACAGAGTGTTTGTTGTGGGGGAGGAAAGGAAAGGAGGATGTTAGCCGCTTTGAGACTCCTTCGGGTAGTGATAAAGCGCGATATCAAATCCAAACTCTTCTTCTTCACCGTCTTGGAAGATGTTCAGTAGGGCCAATTCTGGGGTGACTTCTAATACTTGCTTAGTTATATTGCATATTTCTTGTATGAAGGATATCCAGAAGAGTTGGATTTGGGGACATTCACACCACATGTGGAGGTATGTGCCTCTGGAGATGCATCCTCTCCAGCATTTTGGTGAGGCCCCTGGGCATATAAGTGCTAGTTTCCATGGGTGAGACTTAGTTCTTGAGTAAAAATGCTTAGGATTGCGTGCAAGTCTGTACAGTCTTTATCCAGTTACCTGGGAGTAAGCTCTATTGAAGATAGTGGGACTTTTCAGTAGACAGTGTAAGGCTCCATTTACAATAAAGGAATAAACACCCCACACATTTCCTTATAAAAGGGCTGTCTGCTGAAGCATTGCAAGCGGATTGGGGACATTTTCCTTCAAAATTTAGGAAGGGCTTCACATGCCAGATTCACCATTCCCTTCATTTGGCGCAGGAATTGTATTTTCAGTATAAACAGGACTCTGTTTTTGCACCCACACCCACCACTTTTAATTGTTCTCTGAGACATGGAGGGGAGGAAAAAGGAAAATTGGGGCATTCTAGGATCAAATCAAATTCTGTAATTTTGGGACTTTCTCTGGAAAATAGGGACACTGGAAGGGCATGAGGGAGCAAATAGGGTTTGAAATGGCCCTGACTGTGCAGAATTGGCCCTGACTCTGCAGAATGACAAATATAAATGACGTTATATCAAACACTGGGACTTTTTTTGTTGTCCTAGGCTGGATCTAAACATGTCAAAGAAGCAATTCAGTTAAACACGTTGTAAACTCATACAGGGAAATCCGGTAGGGAAAGGCGGGACTCCACAGCGCCATCTGATGTCACAGTGTTATATTGCATATACAGCGCATATAAAACGCTTTTTCTTTTCCAACCTAGCTGAGTCCCTAGGAGCTTCACCACCCAGACAAGGAGAAAGTGCGAACCTGGAAATGATATTTACGCCCAGCCTCTCTCACTGCACCTAATTCTGCCATTGTACCTGAAGAGTGTGATCGGAGGCGCAGGCGAAAGGCAGAAGGAAGCACACCCCTCAATCTACTGGCCGCTTGTCTCCATCCTACCCTGTAATCTTTGCAGTTGATCATTTCGGTGGCAAAGGGATAATAGAGCCGAGCCAGGGTGCCCTGCCCTTTGAAGCCCAAAGTGTTATTCCTCCTGCTTCTCTTTCAGGGAACGTTGAAGCGAACATGCCTGTGTGTGGCAAGGGGTGCAGGGAAACCGAGTGCCGTGGGGGTCGGATTGCTGGACAATGCGGCGTTGCAGAGCACGTGCTGCCAACTGTTGAAAATATACATAGATGTATATATTACGTCTCCTCCACTTTGCTCCTTCCTTCCTTCCCCATTGTGAAGCCTGAGGAGGCAGCAGGCCCCAGCTGACAGCTGTGCCCTGTGCGGTTCACGAACAGCTGCTTTTTCCTGGGGTGAAATTAAAAGATTAGGGGGATGTGGGCACGTGCTGGCTTCTGGAGCCCTAGACAATGCTTGATTTAGGGTGGAACTTGTCTGCAGCCGCTGACAAAAGGGGTAGATTTGCGCTAGCCGAAGGGTCAAAGGGGGAGCACGCTTTGACAGAGACAAAAGGCGAGGAGGGAGAGGGGGAAAGAGAAAGAAAGAGAGGGAGAGGAGGGAGAGAGAGAGAGAAGGGGGGCCCTTCAGTGAGCCTCTGAAAAGGCCGCTTTAGCTCCAGCAACAGCTGCTACTGCACAAGAAATCTGAGACACTCCTTTCACAAAACACAAGAGGCTGGAGAAAAGAAGCGGAGGCCACACTTTGCTCAAATGCAATTGTCTGGAGTTGAAAAGGAGGGAGTCGAGAGCTTCTAGCAGGATGAAAAGTTTTGCACCTTAGAGGGCTAAGAGGAGATCAGCAAATATAAGCCACACAACAGTGCGAAAGTGTGCCACAGACTACATGGGGGCCGGGGGGGGGGGGGAGAAGTGATCCCCTTTCCTGCAGTGAAATGTGTTCACAGCAATGATTGTTCATTACCATAAATGTCTAACTATCTAATTTCATTTTGCCTGTGTTTATTGATGATGTAGGGCTTGTAAGCTTGAGAACTGGTACCAGCATGCTAGTAGAATCTGGCCTGAGGAAATGTGCATTCTTAGTTATCCTGCTTATATTTCCTTATGGCAAATTAGATGTTTCAGGTTTGCAACTGGATATGTCCCTTATTTGTCATAAACACATCTAACAATTATTTAAGCAGAGTGTTTAAGGGTCACTTCTGATATTCCTTTGCATAGTTTACTTGGAATAATAAGAATGGAATTGCCCCCAAAAGATGTTAGATTATTTTTGTATGCCACTACAGTGGCAAGACTGCTATTAGCTAAAAATTGGAACTCTCAAGAAATACCAACGGTAGAAGATTGGCAGATGAAGGTGTGGGAGTTTTTGGAGCTGGCCAACCTGACTGGAAGAATCCGCAATCAGAAAGAGGAATACCAAGAAGATTGGAAGAAATTTAAAGATTATTTAGCTAAATATTGTAATATAAGATAATTAGAAGATACTTGAAAGCATCTGATAGGCCTAGGCCTAGAATAAGAATGTTGTATAGTAATATGGATTTAAGTCAGAAAAGAAAAGAGATGAAGATAGTTAGTTGAAGGAGTTAATTGTATTAGAAAGAGGATTTTGGAGAACTGTTACAAAGGAGATACAATGAAATTCAGTTAGGGGGGAATCGAGGAAGTCAGACTACAATGAAAGTTAACTTGTATTTTGGAAGTAATGACTGTTTATACTCTTTTTTCTTTTTCTTTCTTTTTCTTAGTACTGTAAGATTTTTGTTTTATGTTTTTTATATGTTATATTTGGTATAAATGTGGAAAATCAATAATTTTTTTGATTAAAAAAATATTAGTGGTTGGTAAATGGGTTTGGTGTCTTGTTTCGTTTTTCCATCCATTGGGGGCTTTATATTGCCCATAGCAGTGCTTATCTGATAAAGAGCCAGTAGAGGGGTGTCATTAGGCAACACACAGAATGATCATCACCACTAAAATGTTGATAGTCATACAACCAGTCAATTTTACTCAATTTGGCCAAGCAGTTTTTTTAAAAAAACATAGCTTGCCCTAAGAGTGCCCCAGCCCTGCTCTGGCTTAGACAAAACAATGTTAAAGGTATGATATGGGGAATGGGAACAAATAAGGAGAATGCAGTTGAAAGACTTTACAATCTACATACGTTGTGCTTTTCATAAGGTTCTGCTCAGTTATCATAGCTGCTGAGTAAAGCTGAAATGTCGCGGCAAAAGAAAGACAGATGGGCATTGTATGGGAATTCTAGTTGCTGTACAATAAATGAAATGGCAAATAAATTAATTAGAACTGCACTGGAAACAGACCCTGAGTTTTGACTGATTTCAAGTTCTTGGCACTGGAAATGTGATTTTATAAACTTGTAAAACACATTGCATATAATGTGTATTTTTAAAGTTCTTTAACCTTGGCATGCATTCTACCTGTCATCAGAGTCATTCAAGTAGTGGAGAAAAGGCAGGTGGAAAAGGTATATTGTTTAGATAATGCACATAGCACTCTGTGTACGGTGTTCAAGCACAAATTTTTATAGTGGGCAATTGATGGGGTATACCCTAGAAGTGATGAATGGTGTTTGTGAATAATTATTGAGTAGTATTTTGTTCCCCAGCTACAGAAAACTCACCTGGTTCAAAGGAACAGAACTGTCGCTGCAAACTTCAAGTAATTTCTTTTGTTTATTTCCATGGCATTTAGTGAGATCATGAATGGCATCAAGGACAGCAGCCAGATATGAGGAATTTTATGAGTGCAGCACAAAGGATGGCAACCATTAGGAATGTTTACAAGCTCCCAATGGACACAAATGGGATTCCTAAATGTGGATAAGCAAGGAGAAGATTAGTTAATAAAGCAACTTCCTTTTCTTTTGCATGAATTTTACGACTCAAGCTGTTCCACCGTTAAAACTGTTCCTGGCACCAACCGCCATCTTGTTTATTTTCTAAAAGCCCAACCAAAACCAGACCTGTATTTTAAGTTTAGAGTACCCTATGCCATCCTTATTATCCTATATTTGTCACTTTAAGTACTGGAGGAGTCAAGAATTTCTCTTTACTTAAGATGGATTAAAGCAGAGCATTTTGATGGCATGCCTTACATTTGATCTGAGATTTGCAGAAGACCCAGTGATGATATTTTCCTGCAAGCCAGGACTCAGCAAGGTGAACAGAACTGTGCATTTATGTGCCCCTTTCCTTTTTCACTCCTACCATCCTTGTATTATTCTCCCTGATACAGTGGCTTTGGCCCAATGCTGGGAGACCAAGCCTACCTAAACAACCCTTTGCATGTCAACAGACTGTTGGTGGTCCCGTCTTCCTCTTTACACCCCCTCCCCACTTTCCTTTCTCCTTTCCTACCCCAAGGCTTGCGCAGCAGAACTGAGTCGAGCCTGGAGGAAGCACAATAGCACCAGCTGCTGCTGTGTCTGCAAATCACAGTGTGTGACCCCCACTCTGCAGAAGTTGCTCAGTGTCTTCGTATGAGGCTGGTAAGGTTGGATTGCCAGCTTGATTTACCCGCAGCCATTTGCACTACACCAACTTTTCTGCAGTCAGTGCAAGGCATAGTATCAGGGCTGGATTTAGGTTTCATGAGGCCCTAAGCTACTGAAGGTAATGGGGTCCTTTATATGTCCAGCTGTCCTTTGTCAACAACAAATTGTCGCTGTTTTTTGTGTGTTGAATATATGCTATATGGTAATTTATGGTCCTAATAGGTATCTAAAGCCATTTGCACATCACAAAATATGTATTTTATCAAAGTAATTGTTGAACTGAAATACAATTAAGAAGAAGTATATTAACAGTGAAGTAGAATTAAGAAGTTTTGGAATACTTTGGTTTTGGAACAGACTTCCGGAACAGATTATGTTGGAGAACCAAGCTACCACTCTATATAGAAATGAGCAAACCAGTGATATTTTAGGAAGCAGGCTAGCAGGCCATTACAGTCATACCTTGGGTTACAGATTTTGGAAATGTACATCCAGTTTCCCCCCTTTTTGGGGCTCCCAAGAGAGTGGGGCCCTAAGCTATAGCTTGTTTCAATCCGGCACTGCATAGAATGAATTGGTCTGTGAAGGGCTGACTGATCTTTTCATCCTAAAGCAGAGGTTTTCTACCTTTCTGAGTCCACGTCTCCCTTGAACAACTACATTCTTTCTGTGGCACCCCTGCGGGGCTCAGGAGCCCAGTTATGTCACCCCTTGCCTGCAGAACTGGAAGTCTCTCACCCTTTTTCAAACACCCTCCCTTGTGGAGCGTTCCCTCAGCCTCGTCTCCCTCTCCTTGGGAGTCCTCTGAGCTGCCACTGCCACCGCCCTTGGTCTCTGAGCTGCCCCATCTTTCCCAAAGAGAGGTGCCTCCTCACACTGTCCATTCCCAACAGCAAGGGCTGGTGGACTGGCTGGCTGGGCTCCCTCGCCTGCTTGCTTGCTTGCTTACTCCGAGGCCACTTCAGCTCGTGGCAACCAGCCAGTCAGCCCCAGAGGCACCATTCGCCTGGAGAGCTTGTAGCCAGGGTGGCTGCAACAAACAGCTGCACAAGCCTTTGGGAGGCAGAGACACAAGAGGCCATCAGAGGAGGGAGGGAATGAAAGAGGGACAGAGGCCAGTGTTGCCTGCGGCACCCCTGGCCATCATTCAAGGCACCGCAGGGTGCCATAGTGCACTGGTTGAAAACCACTGTCCCAAAGGATTCATGCATTTCCCTCTCCCTCTGATTTGATGATGCAGCAGTTAATCAGCAGAAGCTCATCTGTAGCACAGGACAATCCTCAAACAGTCGGATTAGAGATTTAGGTCTGGTGCTGAATCAGAACTGGCATTTGCCTTTTACACTGCAATTAACTGGAGGTCTAGGATGTGGGTGTTAAGCAGTAACATCACTTGCTGTCGGAGCTGAACTGGCTGTTCCACCATTGTCAGTAATAATAGATGAGAAGCTGCGCCCGCGAGCAAGCAGGCTGACGCTATGTACAAGCACCCTTTTATTGTTTCGTTATCCCAGTGCCCAGGCTTTGGGCAATTGCTGGTACTTTGGCATCACTGCTTCAAGAAGCCAAATCCACGCTGGTAATTAAGAACGGGGAGTTCTTTGCCATGCGGTAGGAGGATGCAAGGAATCCGCCGCTGACAGTTGCAAATTGTGGCTTTCTCCCTTTCCAGCACAAAAGGCAGCTGCCTACATCAGTTCATCCATGTGGGGATCCCATTTGTTCCTGCCTGCCTCCTGAGTGTCTCACTGTGGAGCAGGTGACTACCAGCTGGCTAAGGCTGCTTGACCTTCATGGCTTGCCCCAAAGGGGTCTCTGTTGCCAAACGACGCTCATACCTCTTTTGCAATCAGGTGTGGGTGAATGAAATCTGGAAGGACTCCCATCTCCTCCTGCATAGGGACCAGGCTATGTTCTTAAACATCTGGAGAGATAATATGATGATTGCTTTGGACATCACAAGCTCACTAGTGCAATAAAGTACCCAATGAAGTTCAGCTTGAACGGTGGTTGGGATTCCCATTTCTCTCCATTTGGTTTCAGAAAGAAAGTTGCTGATCTAGTTCTGCGAAGCCTCCCACAGTACCATACTGTGCTCTCCAAATTCCCCATAAACAGGCATCATTATTTTCCAGCGTAGCCCTCGTGGGGACGTGTCTCAAAGGCAGTTTATTATGGCTTCCAGTCTCCAACAGCTACTCACAAATAATATTTGGGAGGCTTTTGACAGGCAGCTTGCCTCGAGGCAAAGGAAGACAGTGCCTAATTATAAAATGGAGGGCAAACTTTACATCTTTAGCAAAGTACTGGCTTCCTGGACAAGAAAAAATTAAAGCAGAGCCCTGATCAGAACCATCTTCTGGGGTGGGGAACTCAACCAACTGTCTCTGATGTTGACATAACTTGAATTTGGATTAACACTTCCAGTGTTAATTGCACACAAATCCCAGGCCAGGTTAACTTGTTATGTCACCCGTATTTTCTCTTTAGCGGCCGCTATTTTTTATATATCAGCCTAAACCAAAGGAGGAAAGTACTTCACTTGTTTTTTTATATCCATCCCTTTTTGTTTTCCTTTCAGTGCTTTTGTCTCCACCTGCCAAAATATTCTGTTACCAAATAAGGCTCACAAACTATCTGATCTAAGAAAGAGAGCCCTAAATCACCAAAATATTCCAGGTGGAAGGCATGCCACAAAATCTGCTGAAGCAAGGCTGAGCCTCATTGATTCCTTCACCCGCTCATCTCTTCCCCTATTTAGATTGGTGGCATTCTGTGGTCTGACTGCCTGTTTTGTTTCCCACTGGTTGCAATAATCTGCAAGTGTCCTAACCCTTAATAACATTTCCCTTTCACTTCTTGCAAAGCCATAATCTCTGCAAGCGGACCAGGGGGGAAAGAAAAGCCCAAAGGTTGCTTTGGAGAAGGATACAGACCCTGTTGTAGTAACTTGTGAGTAACTGCAAGAAAACCCGTCAGTAATGCCTAAACCTTTCTATCAAGTGACTAAGCAGCCTTGACAGCAGTGAAGTGAAGGGGGGGAGGGAAGAGAGAGAGCCATAATTCATCAGCAGTCCTTTAGAGCTGTGATGTTATCTCCTTCTCCCCGCACAAAAGCCACAGCTGTCTGGTGATAACATCAGAGAAAGAGGAGAGTCCCATCTGTTTCCACCTTCCTCGCTCGGGGAGCAGGTGACAGCCAGCTGACAGAATCGGCTTGTCCCTCTGTGGCTAACCCCTGGAGAGGCACAACTCACAGAACCAAACAATGCATTGCTTGCCACCCAAATATGTCTGAATGGCCAGACAAACCCCAAATGCAGAGAGTGCAAACATGAACAGGGATTGTCAAGTTCTATTCAGCACAGCGCCCCTGTGCGTCCCTCTCCCCATACACACAGGCTATGTCCCGGGTGATGGGCAAAAGCTCATCTGGTGATTTCCCTCAAAAGTGCAGCAGTGATCACAAAAGCAACACCCAACCAACATCCCCTGGAAGGCATCCTCCAAGGAATTAGTATCCCTACGGGACTCTGAACGAGACTGTAATTGCATTTGCTTCTCTATAATCACAGGCCACATTCCCATAGGCCATACATTTAAAGCACTATGATGCCACTTCGAACTGTCATGGCTTCCCTCAAGGAATTCTGGGAGCTTGGAAGGAAGGATTAAAATTTACTGCGTGCAATGCTTTGAAAGAAAATGTGATGAAAATGATGTATAGGTGGTATATCACCCCTGTAAAATTAGCTAAAATGTATAAAATAAGTAACAAATGTTGGAAATGTAAAGATAAGGAAGGAACTTTTTATCACTTGTGGTGGGAATGTAAAAAAGTGAAAGGCTTCTGGGAAATGATATATAATGAGATGAAAAAGATGCTGAACTATACATTTATTAAGAAACCAGAAGCATTTTTACTTGGCATTGTAGGAGATGATATTAATAGACAGGATATTAATAGACAGGATTGCAACGACAGAGGCAAAAATGGAACCAATGAAAGAAGAATGGAGGATGAAGTTGATGGATTATGCAGAATTAGATAAATTAACAGGAAGGATTCGAAACCTGTGGGATCAGAGATTCTTAGAGGACTGGAGTAAATATATGAACTATTTGAAAAGTAATTGTGATGAACAGATTATGCTAGTAGGTTTGCAAGAAGTTTTGTAAGGTGGATTATTTGAAATATTACAAGAAGGACTATGAAAAGAATTATTAGTTAAGGACAATTAAATGCAATATAGAAATTTAAAAAGGCAGAATAAGTGATAAAGAACGGAACATCATCAGAGGTGTTGACGGAAGTCTAAAATATTGTTTAAGATGAGAAGATATGTTGTATGGCTGTTGGAACGGATACGTTTAAAAATCAATAAAAATGTGTATATATAAAAAAAGAAATTCTGAAAGCTGTAATTTGTTAAGCTTGCTGAGAGTTCTCAGGAGTCCCCTAGTCCCCTTCCAGAGCTTCAGTTGGTTTAGCTTGTTTCTTGCAAAGGCTCTATTCTATGAAAGATGAAGCAATAATGGCAGAAATGTTTGGGCCTTGCAAAACCACTGGCATTTTTTCTGAGCATTCGGTCATCAAGTCCATCTCATGTACAACTGTTTTCTGTCTGTGACAGGAGACAGAATAACCTTCTTTAGGGGTAAATCATGAGGTGTGAGTCTGGAATACTAAAGTACGCTGGAGATAACTATGGGTAAATTGCTTCAATCAGCCTTGCCCTGATTGAGCAAAAAAAATATTTTCCAGTCGCATTTTTAGTTGGAATTTTGTTCTTCTCCACATGCTGATGGAGTGGAGTATAAATCTGGATTTCAAACCCAGTCAACCTGTTACATAAGGCATAGACTTGAGGAAGCAACAGTTGCTCTGAAGCTTATTTATAGCCAGGGTAAAATTTAATATGACTACAAGGAGAACAATTCTGAGGCAGGGCTTGAAAGCAGGGAGATGGAGTAAGGATGAAGATGGATGTTTTTTAGCATGGCGGAAGTGACACACGCACACTTTAAACCCTTTCAGACATTTGAGAGATGTCCTGTCTTAGCGGAATAGAATCCACAGGCAGGTCGAGAGGGTACAAATTGAGCAAGAAGTCTGGAGGCAAGATGAGGCAGCAAAGAAGCAGGGAGGTTAGGGAGCCTAAAGGAAGGATATTTCAGAACCTCAGACAGAGCTCAGAGAGCAGACAACTTGTTCGGAGCTGAGCCTTTTTATGATCTCTGAGGCTGCCTAGACTTCTCTGGCTCCACCACATGGCTGGTGGGTGGGAAGCCTTGAAGGGGCAGCTGTTTGCCTGGAGCAGGCATAAGCAAACTCCGGCCCTCCAGATGTTTTGGGACTACAATTCCCATCATCCCTAGCTAACAGGACCAGTGGTCAGGGATGATGGGAATTGTAGTCCCAAACACCTGAAGGGCCGGAGATTGCCTATGCTTGGCCTGGAGCCTATTCCCATGCTTCGTTAACCTACCTAACAATGGGACTTAATATTCTGTACCAGTCTGTCACCCCCACTTTGTTTATTAACCTACACGTGAGTCTGTAGAGGATTAAATATAATTAATATATCCTCTTACCAATTCCCATCAGTGTCTACCTGCTGAATAAATGCCCAGTATAGGCAGTGTTGTTCACCACCCAGGGAGATACAATTTGTCACAGCGATAGACACGTAGTGAAAAACGCTTCAGTTGTCAAACGTGGACCAGAGGTTCTCCATACTGGCTCTGTCCACTGCTCTTCACCAGAGTAACCTGACTTCTGTTTTAGAAGGCTGCATGTCATTTTCCAGAGAATAAAGAACTGTGTTACACCTGCTGCTTTCTTCTGCTTAATATTTTTAATTACTGGGCGTAGAGCCAGTTTGATGCCTTTCTAGAACCTTAGCATTGGTTTTATGAGGGTGTTGAGCTGTTGCTGAGCACAGAAGCTAATCCGCTTTTGAGATCTGAAATGTGTCAATCTAAAACCACTGATTTTCATGACTTTCAGCAATTATCTTAATATGGGGAAAGTATGGGCGAGACGAGGTTGCTATTAGCCATGTTAGGCAACAATGGCCTGTTGTCCTCAGTAATAAATGTCTCCTACCTCAAAGGTTTGTCAAGATGTGGTGAAAATTATTTAAGAGCAGTTTTGCTGGAGAGTCCTGCTTGCGTCAAGGCATTTTTCCCCCTGAGGGAGGTTTAGCTGTCATTGTGAAGGGAAAGCCAATAAAAATCTTAATCTAATCTAGCCCAAGGGTGGTGTCTTAAGGAGGCTAATAAATTTTTTTCTTTACTATTAAATGGATCATTTCTGAATCAAAAGCAGGAAGAACCAATGAACATTTTCAGTAAAAAGCCTGTAATGACCGTGGCCTTTGAGAACCACAGTAGCTATTGGGTTGTGATCAACTGAGCCCTGCTCAGAGTAGACCCATCGAAATTAACAAAACTAAGTTTTGTTCATTATTTTCAATGGGTCTGCTCTGAGTATTGGGTAGGTGGGACATTTGTCATGGAAGAGGTCTCTACCATGCAGCCATGCTGTTTAGGGTTGTCACCATTTTTGAGTTTATATATGTTGATATATGTGGCAGAATATAGAACCCTATATTACACCGATCTTGGTCCAACTGCGCTGGCTACCAACTAGTTTCCAGGCCCGGTTTAGAGGTTTTGACCTATAAAGCCTTAAACGGCTCAGGACCGCAATACGTCAAGGACCGCCTCTTTCCATATGAACCTACCTGGACCCTGAGATCATCTTCTGAGGCCCTCCTTCGTGTGCCTCCTCCTCAAGAGGTTCAGAGGGTGGCAACACGAGAACAGGGCCTTCTCTGCAGTGGCTCCTCGTTTGTGGAATGCTCTCCCCAGGGAAGTTCGCCTGGAGCCTTCATTATACACCTTTAGGCGCCAGGCAAGAACGTTCCTCTTTAACCAGGCCTTTGGTTGATTCAGTTTACATCCTATGCCCTTTTAAAATGTGTTTCTTTTAGGAATTTTAAATTTAAATTCTTTTAGGAATTTTAAATGATGATATTCCAAAAGACAAAACTATTTTTTTCTTATATGCGACGTCTGCAGCAAGAATCCTGGAAAGGGAATCAGTTACCCATTGGGGAGAATGGTTATGTAAACTTTCAGAATATTTAGAATTAGCCAAACTGACAGATATAATAAGACAAAAACCAAAAAGTGAAGTGAAAAAGGAATGGGAGTGCTTAAATGAATACCTTAAAAGTCAAGGTTCGAGGACAGAAATCTGGCTGAGTCTGGAATAACCTTGTGAAGTGAAAGGATAAGAAAAAGGGATTTATATCTAGATGCTAGGATAGAGATGATAAGGAAAAGGAGAGGTAAAGGAGGTGCTATAGGATTGGTGGAAGTCAGTGTTTGTTTTTCTTTTTAGTGTTTATATTATTAACTTGTAAGGTATGGATTTTTTTTTGTAAGATATTTATTAACATTTCATAATAAAAAAAGAAACACAAACAAAAATAACAAAAATACAAAAATACAAAACTAAAAACAATTAAAAAACACACAAAATTCCATTCACTTATTTTCTTATAACTTACTTCCCAGACCTCCTCATACCTCCCCTTTTTGTATTCCAATTCAAGTTATTAATTCAGCAAATCCTCACCATTAATTTTCACTTAGTTTTCAACCTCCCCCCCCCAATTATCTTAAACATTACAGCTGAAAACCACTTACTTTCTAACCAACATCATTCTGACATTCATTAATTTTACAATATTTCCCTAGATAGTCCTTAAATTTCTTCCAATCTTCTTCCGCCGACTCTTTTCCCTGGTCTCGGATTCTGCCAGTCATTTCGAGATATGGATTTTTTTTTGGTATGCTGATTTTTGTGTTTTGTGTATGGTTGTTTTTCAATATTTTTCGTGTTGTTGTTGTGTGGAAAATACTAATAAAATGTATTTTTAAAAAAATAATAAAATAAAATGTGTTTCTTTGGGGGGGGGGTTGGGTTGCTGTTTTCATTTTTAATAGATATTTTGTGGTTTTATATCTTGATTTTATTCTGTGAACCACCCTGAGACTCCTGGGTATAGGGCGGTATATAAATTCAAATCATCATCGTCAGGAAGTTAATTCAATGGCTGTGCTTTGTTGTCACAGTTGGAGGTGTCAGTACTTCTGAATACCAGTAGCTGGAAACAGCAGCAGGGGAGAAGGCTCCTGTGTTTGGGTTGCGAACGTGATCCGTGCAGGAGGCACATTCGCAACCTGCAGCGTTGGCAACCCGCAGCGCCGCGTCTGCACACGTGCGGGTCGCGATTCAGTGCTTCTGCACATGTGCAAAGCACAATTTAGTGTTTACGTGCATGCGCGAGTGCCGAAACCCGGAAGTAACCCGTTCCAGTACTTCCAGGTTTGGCGCGGTGCGCAACCCAAAAACACACAATCTAAAGCATCTGTATGACTGCATTCCAATCCTACTAATGATTTTAACTGTTTACAATGGTTTTTAAGATAAATTATACATTTTCCCCAGAGATGCGGGTGGCGCTGTGGGTAAAACCTCAGCGCCTAGGACTTGCTGATCGTCAGGTCGGCGGTTCAAATGCCCGTGGCGGGGTGAGCTCCCGTCGTTCGGTCCCAGCGCCTGCCAACCTAGCAGTTCGAAAGCACCCCCGGGTGCAAGTAGATAAATAGGGACCGCTTATTAGCGGGAAGGTAAACGGCGTTTCCGTGTGCTGCGCTGGCTCGCCAGATGCAGCTTGTCACGCTGGCCACGTGACCCGGAAGTGTTTGCGGACAGCGCTGGCCCCCGGCCTCTTAAGTGAGATGGGCGCACAACCCTAGAGTCGGACACGACTGGCCCGTACGGGCAGGGGTACCTTTACCTTTACCTTTATACATTTTCCCCATTCCTTATTAACATTTTGGTCTTCCTGATTTCTGATTCTTCTGTTCATTTTTGCCATTTTGGCGCAATCCATCAACTTAATCTGCCTTTCTTCTCTGGTTGGGACTTTATCTTCTTTCCATCTCTGGGCCAATAACATTTGTGCAGCCGTGGTCACATACAGAAACAGTCTTTTCTGCCCCCTTGGGATTTGAACCCTGGTCTCCCAGGTCATAGTCCAGCACTCTAACCATCACACTACACTGGCTCTTCCATCTTGGAAGCGAGGGGAGGTGACAGCAGGTGCTGTAGGTCAGGCATAGGCAAACTCGGCCCTCCAGATGTTTTGAAACTACAATTCCCATCATCCCTGACCATTGGTCCTGCTAGCTAGGGATGATGGGAGTTGTAGTCCCAAAACATCTGGAGGGCCGAGTTTGCCTATGCCTGCCCTAGGTGGATTCAGAGACAGGTTTATGGATAAGAAGCTGGGAACTGCATTGGGGGCGAGAGTGCTCTTGCTCTCAGGTCCTGTTTGTGCATGACATCTGGTTGGCCACTGTGAGAACAGGATATTGGACTAGATGAGCCTTTGACCTGACCCAGCAGCTGGTGCAGATTCTCCTACTGCAAAGCTATAGCCTGTTTGAAAGTAGGAACTGCTACAGCAATGCTCTATCTGTACGCATCTCTCTCTCTTTTCTCCATGTTGTTCATTCATTTGGATCCCAGCCTTTGCTTGGCCATTTTAACCATGCCAAACCATGTTGTGTTTTCAAGTTAGCTTCTATCCATCTAAGGATACCTGGGATAACATTATGTAACAATCTAATCACATCGCGGCTTAAAGTCCTTTCCAGATTGTTGACTCAATTGATAGATTTCCCCAGATGGCTATTATATAATTAACTCACACTGGTATTATAATTAGCACTGTGAAAATGACAACCTGACTTTTCAGCAGATTTTCTATGGCTTTTTAAAAAGAGTATTCAAACACACAAACACAAAACCCCTCAGTGGCCTCAGTGGAAGTGCATTTAAAGTCCCCACATCCTCTGTGATTTATTTATTTATTTATTGCTTTGGCTGAATACACACTATATCTTTGAAGCATATTCAAAGTCCATTTCCCCCCTCAAAGAATTCTGGGCGCTGCGGTTGTTTTAAGATTTTATGTGACAGGTAAACTACAAGAGCAATGGGTCTTGCATCTGAGATCTGATCAAGGCAACATTAGGAAATATCAGTCAAAATGAAAACTGTACCACACTGAATTGGAATGTTAATGGGCAAAATGAATTAAAGCTAGTGGACATTGTTCTTCAGCTCACATAGGCAAAGTCAAGTGTGAATTATCGTTTTGTTTGCTTGCAGAAAGAGAAAAGTACTATTTCTATTAAATGAAAAAAATATGCGTCAACCCGCCCCCAAACTGGCACAATTTGGCATGCATAAGTGTCCTGAGAGATGTAAAAGCAGCTTGCATACAAATCATCGTGTTTCCTAGCTCTACGTTCTGAATGAACAGAATCAATTAATGGGGAGTGGGGAGAAGCTTCTTCCCAAATAGCTGAGAAAGACACAAATAAAATTGTCACAATCCTATCTATATGACAGCATTGGAGAACACCCAGAACTTTGAAATAATAGTTGAACTGGTTGTCCGTCTGCGAAAGAGCCATACATTTCTAATAATGAAATGAAAAGAACACCAAATGATCATTTCACCATGGGTGGCCTTAAATTTGGATGCCACAACCACAGAAGGAAATTCATAGCAGTTCATGTCAGGCCAGTTCCCTGCTAGAAGTATATTGTTACAAAAGTAGGGAGCCTCCCCTTCTCTCTGCCAAGAGGCAACAAAAAACTATTGGGTTCCAGGCACTCACCAAGCGTTTGTGTTCCTTTGGAGAATTGAGACATGGTGGAGACTGCCATAGCTTTCAGAAATACGGTTTATTTACCTATTCACACCTTCAGTCTGCCTGAAGGGAGTCCAGATCTTACAGCATGATCCTTTCAAGTGTGGCTTGTCCCCCTCAGCAATGCAGCCCTGGAATCCAAGGCATCTCTCCTAGCCAGCCTTCAGCCAACCTGCCCAAAATGGATCCCAGTCTCTCCTCTTGCTTCTCCTTCTTCCCAGAACACCTTGCTAAAAAACCTCTCTTTTCCTGTCACATCAAACACATACTCCATCACCTTGGCAACACCTGTCACCCCAGGCCAAAGGATTCCTCGGAGATGACCCGTTAACCCCTTTTGTCATGTTAACAGATTTGTTCTTCGCTAGGCCAGCCAGGCTGGCTTGCAGAAGCCAGCCCAGGGACTCCTTGTCTGGCGCAGCTTTGCAGCTTAGACTTTCATCCACACCCCAATTAATCAAAACCCCACCATTTATTAATTTCTAGGGTTTAGGCCCCCCAATCTGTAAAAATATGAAGCCCAAATGTCTGTTGACAGGCTATTTCAAGTCTCTCAAAATTGAAGTATCTCAACCAGCAGCAACCAGCAGGGCCGGATTTAGGTTTGATGAGGCCCTAAGGACATGGGTGGCGCTGTGGGTTAAACCACAGAGCCTAGGACTTGCTGATCAGAAGGTCAGCGGTTCGAATCCCCACAAAGGGGTGAGCTCCTGTTGCTCGGTCCCTGCTTCTGTCAACCTAGCAGTTTAAAAGCACGTCAAAGTGCAAGTAGATAAATAGGTACCGCTCCGGCAGGAAGGTAAACGGTGTTTCCGTGCGCTGCTCTGGTTTGCCAGAAGCGGCTTAGTCATGCTGGCCACATGACCCGGAAGCTGTACGCTGGCTCCCTCGGCCAATAAAGCGATATGAGTGCCGCAACCCCAGAGTCGGCCACGACTGGACCTAATGGTCAGGGGTCCCTTTACCTTTACCTTAAGCTACTGAAGGTAATAGGCCCCTTGATATGTCCAGCTGTCCTTTGTCAACAACAAAGTGTCACTATTTTTTGTGTTGAATATATGCTACACTGTATGGTAATTTATGGACCTAATAGGTATCTAAAGCCATTTGCACACAACAAAATATGTATTTTATCAAAGTAATTGTTGAACATATCTTATATTTTGGAAATGCACATCCAGGTTTTTCCTTTAAATTTTTTTGGGGCCCCCAAGGGAGTGGAGCCCTAAGCTATAGCTTGTTTAGCTTATACGTAAATCCGACACTGGCACCAGCAGTGGCGTAGCGTGGGGGGTGCAGGGGGGGCCGGCCGCACCGGGCGCAACATCTGGGGGTTAGGGGGCGCAAATCCACGGGTTAGGGAGTGCAAATTACTTGCCTTGCCCCGGGTGCTGACAACCCATGCCACGCCACTGGGCACCAGTGACCCTTAGGATTACAGTAGCTTAGCCAATGGAGATAAAAGGCTCTGTTGTAGGGTGGCCATGTGTCCTACTTTACAGAATCAGTCCTCTACTTAAAGGGCTGTCCAGTCTAAGCCTGGTTCAGAGAAAGAACGAGAAGGGTTAGGGTTAGGGCTAATCATTGTGGCGTATATTAGAAAGAGAGATGGAAACAGTTGAGGCAATTTGTCAGCTTTGCCCTACATCTATTGTGATGAAAACAGGTTCTAGTGCTAAACATTTTGTCTTTAGCACAAGTGGATGGTTTGTCCAAGGAAAGCAACAGGCCAAGCAGAGTCAGGCAAGAGGCCCAACCTCCTTCCATGCATATCACAAACAATAAATCACACTTCGTCACACTGCCATCACTGCATGTCCGAGTGCTCCTGCTGAGCTTTCTTTAGCTTATAACTAGCATTGGCAGTGACTTATCTTCCACATATTGGTCAACTTCTAATGCTGGAGCTTTAAGGGAGTGGAGTGGAAGCTGGACTTTGCTAGGATCAAGGTCGATATGGAGAGAAGAAACCCTGCAGTCAAGTGGCTATGAATGTGTAGATTTTAACGTACATGAACGCAGTGGCGTAGCGTGGGTTGTCAGCACCCGGGGCAAGGCAAGTAATTTGCACCCCCTAACCCATGGATTTGCGCCCCCATCCCGTGGATTTGCGCCCCCTAACCCTAACCCCCAGATGTTGCGCCCGGTGCGGCTGGCCCCCCCTGCACCCCCCACGCTACGCCACTGCATGAATGTACATTTTAGCAAATAGAAAGGAACTTGGGTTAACTCCAGAATAGTAGTATAGAGCCCTGAGTCTTCACATAATCATAGAATTTTAGTTGTCCAACCCCTTGCAATGCATCCAGTCTCTGCTTAAAAGCCTCCAGGAAAGGAGTCCACCACCTCTCACCGGAGTCTGTTCAACTGTCAAACAGCTCTTACTGTCAGAAAGTTCTTCCTGATGTTTAGTTGGAATCTCCTTTCTTGTAACTTGAAGCCATTGGTTTGAGTCCTAACCTCCACAGCAGGACAAAACAAGCTTGTTTCCTCTTCCATGTGACACCCCTTGAGCTATTTGAAGATGGCTATCGTATCTCCTCTCAGTCTCCTCTTTTCCAGGCTAAACATACCCAGCTCCTTCAACCATTCCTCATAAGGCTTGGTTTCCAGACCCTTGATCATCTTGGTTGCCCTCCTCTGCACATGTTCCAGCATATCCTTCTTAAACGTTCCATATCCTTCTTAAATTATGGCACCCAGAACTGGACACAGTATTCCAGGTGTCTAGTTGGCTGGGCGTACAGCTTGCCTGCACACTTATCTGTCCTTAAGTGGAAAGCCTTCTGAAAATGTTGATGAGTATTGATTGACCTATGAATTGCAAAGGGATCTATCACAGGAATGGGGAACCTGTGGCCCTCTAAGTGTTATTGGACTCAAACTACCATCAGGTCGAGCCAGCATGCTCAATGGTCAGGGATAATGGGAGACCAACAACACCTAGACTTGGGTCTCCATCTCTGAAGTGCTAATTTAAAGAAAAGTAAATCTTCATGAAAGGGACACAGGTGGCGCTGTGGTCTAAACCACAGAGCCTAGGGCTTGCCGATCGGAATGTCGGCAGTTCGAATCCCTGCAACGGGGTGAGCTCTCGTGGTTCGGTCCCAGCTTCTGCCCACCTAGCAGTTCAAAAGCACATCAAGTGCAAGTAGATAAATAGGTACCACTCTGGTGGGAAGGTAAATGGCATTTCCGTATGCTGCTCTGGTTTGCCAGAAGCAGCTTAGTCTTGCTGGCCACATAACCCCGGAAGCTGTCTGCGGACAAAGGCCGGCTCCCTCGGCCTATAGAGTGAGATGAGCACGCAACCCCAGAGTTGTTCGTGACTGGATCTAATGGTCAGGGGTACCTTTACCTTTAAATCTTTATAAAGGTGCCATCATTATTATAGATGCAATAGATGCAAGATCATTTTAAGCAAAATGTGTGATTGACACTGCTGATCCCTTTAATACAACTGCTTAAGTGCTCAGTTATCATGCATGGTATACTGTGTGGGAGCATCATATGATTTTATGCGCATATGTGGTTGTTTTCTTTTTTAAAAAATCTCCCCCTTCTATATTTAGTGAAAGCTGTGTGTTATCACTGATCCTTAACTACAAACCTGTTAGACAGGTTGTGCCTCTGTTACACAAGAGATCTGAAGGCTGAGAGACAGAAGCTTATTCAAAGTTATTCCACCCAGTTGTGCCATTACTGAGATTTGAATGGCGCCCTGGCGTGTTTTTTACCATTAGGCCATGCTGGGGCATGGGTTGCCGTGTTGTGCATCAAGAGCAATTTGCACTAAATCGCTGAATTTTTTTCATGAGGGTTCTTTAAAAAAGAGAAGGAAAACCTGCAAATCTCAGCAGCAATGTGGAGAACTGAATTGAAGAAACTGAGAGAAGCAAAATGGACAGATCCTTCCATCCCTTAGAATAAAAAGTAATATATCAAAAAAGGAGGACAATAAAGCAAAAGAAAGGAATGCTCATGATCCTTACAAAACACAGTTGTATAAAAAAGAGAAAGAAAAAAAGAACAGAAAAGAATAGGAAAATAGATAAAAAGAATACTCTATCTGACAATTATCTGTAATAACAATTACTCAAAGTTTAACATATACACTCCAGAATAATTTCCCCCCTTCTGCAGGATGTAACTTTTCCAAATTTCCCTCCTAAGCCCAGGCTTTAACCTTTAGTTACTCGGACAGCACAGTATGACTATTCTAATGTCCTTCTAGTAATCCAAATCGATATCCCTTATCTTGGCAGAGTGAGTGATTTTTGCTTAGGATCAGCCTACATAAAATGGGATTTTGTGTTTGTCTCCTTCAGACAGCAGTGGCCAAGTGTATAACTAAATGGGGCAATGCCAGGGATTTGGCTCATGGGAGCTGGATGAAAAAGGCACCTGGGAGGAGTGGGAGGGATGGGAAATGAAGAAATTACAGGGTTCAGGAGGAAGAGATACACAGCCAGCATCTGTTCAAGTCCCTGTTGATTAAAAGCAGTCTTCCTCTTGTTTTTATTTTGTGCAGGCATCCTCTTTCTCGTTCTCTCTCTCTCTCTCTCTCTCTCTCTCTCTCTCTCTCTCTCTCTCTCTCTCACACACACACACACACACACACACACACACACACAGACGCCACAGCCATTAACTAGTCATTAGGGAAATTGAATTTCCTAGTGCATTTGGAAACAAACTGAGGGCCAGCAATTAGCAGTTCTGAGTAAAACAGCGCAGGGTTTTTCTGCTCTGTCATTGCTCACTTGCATAGTACATATCCACTCTTTGTCACAGTAACCTACTATCTGACAGAAGGCAGATGACGTTGCACAGGAAACGGAGATATGGAGAGGAAACGTTTTGCTGATAGGCCACCCAGGCATGCAGCCCCTACATGCACTGGCACGCTGGGAAGCTGCTGCCCAGAATGGAATGTTCCAAGCGAGGGATTTTTCAGTATTGTGAGATTCTCCTGTGCAGAGGGGAAAGGTGCATTCTTTCTTTCTTTTAATTTACTGAAAACATTTCTAGGCCACTTTCCCATACTTGCTCAGCAAGGGGTTACACTGAATAGCTGCACAGCTAAAATAACAATAAAAACACACACAATCCAGTTTAAGGCGTTTCAGTCACCCCAGGCATTCTAATTTGTGTTATGCTTTTTGCTGCTGCTTCACATATTATTGTTATTTTTTTCTATGCATATCTTTATTGTTTTAAAATAGATACACTTATGCCAGGAAAGCAAACAAACCAACCAACAAACATACAATCAAATAAACAAACTATAAACTGACAAACAGACAATAGCAATATATGAAACAATACATTTCTTATAACTAACATCCTTCACATATTATTGTTAATGCAATTGTCCCGTTGCATATTTCAGTGCAAGGGTTAGGAACCTGCAGCCTTCCAAACGTTGTTGGGACTTCCATCAGTTGCAATCATTGTGGCCAACAGTTAGGAATTATGGGAACCGGAGCCTGGAATTCAACAACATCTTGAGGGCCATAGGTTCATCATTCCCAGTTATGGACTGGCTGGACACAGGAGAATAGTGGGAGGCACCAGATGGGGGGAATCCCCAAGGGAAGAAGGCTCGGAGCCAGGGGATTGGGGGTGGGATGATGACGAGTCAGTGTGGGATGTAAAACTGCAGTCAAGTACAACTTTCCTACTGTGGACATGTTAGGGGATGTTTTGTACCACTCAGGAGAAGACTTCCTGTTTCCTCCTGAGCTGGGACAGACTTCCACTACATGTGACTTGAAGAGGGTGTGGTCTGTTGTATTTCGATGGAGGCGCACATGGCCTCCATGTTCTGATCAGTGTGTGTTCTCCATTTTGTACGTTGCTGTGTGTTTGGAGAAGTGACTGCTTAGTTGCAGTCACTTGGGACTAACGTCTTTATGGAATAGTTCTACAGTGGAACCTTGGGTTGCGAACGTGATCCGTGCGGGAGGCACGTTCGCAACCTGCAGCGCCACTTCTGCACACGTGCAGGTCGCGATTCGGCGCTTTTGTGTATGCACAAAGCATGATTTAGCGCTTCTGCGCATGCGCGAGACCAAAATCCGGAAGTAACCTGTTCCGGTACTTCCAGGTTTGGCGCAGTGCGCAACCCAAAATCGTGTAACCTGAAGCATCTGTAACCCGAGGTACCACTGTAGTTGTTATGTAACCTAAGCCTGCCTTCAGTGATATGTCTGTGAACCTGAACGAATCTGTGAGTAAACTACTTTTATATTAACGTTAATCAGATTCTTGTGCTTATTCTTTTAAAGTGGGATTAGAAGGGATTTTACCAGGAAGGAATCTTTAATAGATAAGTCAGCGACAAGCTGATCGCTGCATAATTTAAAAAGGGGGATGTTTGGAACTCTGTTAGAATATGGAACTTGCTAGCGCAAGTTAGGAAGGATATCGCTAAATGATATATCCTCTCCTGCCTCCCTAATCATCCCCACAGTCAGAGGGAGAAGAGGGAGACGACTGGAAAGAGGAGATGGCAGAAGCTGAAGGCGTGACAGGGCTTAGTGAGCTAGGAGAGTCTGTGGCAGAATCAGAGGCAGATGACAAGAGAGAAGGGAGACCAAGAGGCAGAGAGATGAGTCAGGCTGCTGAAGAAGCCAGGGTGTCTCCTGCTGCAACAAGCTTCCCTTCCCTCAGCCTCCCAGGACTCAAAGAGGGATGAAGAGGGAGGAGCAGAGACAGAGGCGTTGGCATAGTCTCAGATTGCTTGGAAAGGACCCAGGGGAGGAGTGAGAAGGCTTCAGAGCAGAAAGAATGGTGATTGTTCTTTTCATAACAACATAAAGAGAGTTGGAGAGTTTTAAGACTTTCTTGATCCAACAGGCTTTTGGGAATGGACTGCTTTTAACTAATGGGCTGGTGCCATGCTGTTTTTATTGTGATTATTGGTGTGGTTTTAATAGATTTTTAAAATATGTATATCATTTTAATTATTTCAATGTTTAACTGTTTTTTAAAAAAGATTTTCCCCTACCTTTTTAGCATTTTTTATTTTATTTTTGTCTATAAGCTACCTTCAGTCCCATCAAGGAAAAATGCAAAGTATAAATAAATTTCTCCTCCTCTTAATCACCGGACTTTCTCTTGAACTTCCATCTGCAATGGCTCGCTATGGGAGAATAAACTGGCCCATCTGTAAAGGATCTATAATGATGCTATAACAAATGTGATACTTAAACAAAATTATGTTGTAATGCCCATGATGTTTTGCTCACTCAGGCTCTGCCTATGCTGCTCACTAGTCAATCTGATATCTCTCCCCTTCTCATACTAAATACATTTCATTAGATATGTACCACACACAAGGGTGTCATTTGTAATATTTAGCAAACATCTTTGCTGCATTCTTTGCTCATAGGCACCCCACAGTGCCAAACTGCAATTAAAAAGCCATAATACTCCATCACAGCATATTCAAAACAAATGGAATGCTATAACAGTGGTAGTAACATTGCTTTTTTCTTAAACAATGTTTAGGAGTACTCCCATTTTGACTCAAGAATATCACCATTTTACAGTTCAAATTGGGGGAAATAAATGCCGTAAATGGACAAAAGTACAAAGATTCACAAAATGTTGAGGGGTATGCGTACCCCCAGAAGAAAAGCACTGGGTAGCAATAATAAAACAACAACACAAAGTTCCACCCAGCTGACATTAAAAAACTGACCTTCAGACAGAACTGCCCACTCAACAACAAGCACAAACATTAACAACGAGAAAGGGAATACGATTCGCTTGCCATACTATAGGTTTATAAGGTCAAACTGATTTAGTTAAAAGGTACAATTATGCTCATTCCTGGAATTCAGCTATAATAATGCTGCCTGCAATAAAGAGGATTCTACAGCAAACACATTAAAAAAAATGACCAGTGATTTCCGCGCCCCCCCCAATTAATTGATGAGGAATCCCAGGATGTCCTGAAAACAAACAAACAAAAGGCAACCCCCAAACCCTTCAATTAGAAGGGGGTGGGTGGAAATCCATCTCTTTTCTTTTAAAGCTTTTGAAAAAGGGGGATTGCTTTATTATGATATATCCAGGGGTAGTTTGCAGCCCAGATAAAAGCTTCTGAGCTTCCACGTATTTTTACTTAGTGTGTCTAAACCTCTTTGTCCATTTCCACATCACTGGCTACTCAAAACAGCATCATCTGTCCTGAGCCACCTGGTGAGAGGAGCGGCCTATCAGGCAGTTGTATCTTTCCTTGCTTACGCTGCCAGGATCATGCCCTGCTCCTTTCTTCTGTTCTAGTTTCAGTGAGCTTTTGATGTGGGGTACTTTTAATGAAAGAAAAGGGATCCCCAAACCAGAATGTCAGAACGCAGGCAAAGGAAATGAAAGGAAATAGTAGCACGGGTGGTTGAAAAAGTAGAAAGAACTGAGATGTTCCAAAAGGTACTAACTTCCTGTTATGGCAAGCTTCTGTGTGCACAAGCCCACTTAAAGAAGAGATTTTATAGACTGGAAAAGACTTTGAAGAAAGCATTCTCTTTTTTTTAATGTTTGCTTTCTCTTCCTCCGAGTAGTAACCACATCCTCCCTTCCTTCGGCTCTCTCCAGCTGCTCTCCTTCATTTTGGTTACGCCAAGTGGGTCACATGGGATATACGAGCATTCAGAACAGCAATGTGTCATTTGGCAGTTAAAGAGGAAGTGCCTTCCGATCACCTCGCTATCGGTAAATGTGGAGTAATTCATCATTTTTTAAAAAGTTTGCTCAGCTGTTAACTTTCAGTGCACATGCTCCTTTTCAGCCTAAATCTGTTGAAAGCAAAGAGAACACATAAATATATCTACATCCATCCATCCATTGATTCTGACATTTAGGTAGATAGATAGACAGATATAGATACATAGGCACATAGTGACACGGGTGGCGCTGTGGTCTAAACCACTGAGCCTCTTGGGCTTGCTGATCAGAAGGTTGTCAGTTCGAAACCCCTTGATGGGGTGAGCTCCCGTTGCTCTGTCCCAGCTCCTGCCAACCTAGCAGTTCAAAAGCATGCCAGTGCAAGTACTGTAGATAAAAAGGTACCGCTGTGGCAGAAAAGTAAATGGTGTTTCCGTGCACTCTGGTTTCTGTCACGGTGTCCTGTTGCGCCAGAAGCGGTTTAGTCCTGCTGGCCACATGACCCAGAAGGCTGTCTGCAGACAAACACTGGCTCCCTCGGCCTGAAAGCGAGATGAGCTCCGCAACCCCATAGTCGCCTTTGACTGGACTTTACCGTCCAGGGGTCCTTTACCTTTTAACTTACATAGCAGTCTCTTTGTGTAGATATAAATATAAAATCTTAGACCAGGACCTTTCTTCTTTTTATTTCTCCTAGCATTATCCTGACCCCATTTAAGGATTTCCCCCATTTGATCCTTAGAACAGATTTACAAAGCCCTCAGCTACTTAGGTCCAGGTAACCTCAGGGATCACCTGAAATCCCAGCTTGATCACTGCGATCATTGCCAGGATGATTTCTCATCAATCCTCCAGCTGGTGAGACTAATTTGACAACAATGAGAAACTGAACATTCAGTGTGTGCCCTACCATACAGTTGTGGCCCTTTCCAAGTGATTGTTCAAAGATACCCAGTGAATTTTGTGGCTGAGCAGAGACTGTAATTCAACATCTCTCTGGCCCAAGTACAAAAAATTATCCAAATGGCTCTCGGAAAAGTATCTCAGCATGACTTGCAGCAATCCTACATGCTAGCTCTTCTATGGCTACCAAAACCTATTATATTGTAACAGCTATGTGGGTGTTTTTCTTTCCATTCAGCATTTTTCCAGCACTTTGCAGCCTCCCCAGCTGTCTGTGCTGCCTGATTTGAAAAGCCCCACGGGAGAAGTTACCGCCTATTCTCTTGCCCTGAGCTTTACTTGAAATGTGGGAAGCCAGGGAGACTGGCTAAAACACACTTGAGATTGGTGGAGCCACTGATTTTGTTTTTAAGGAAAGTCATTCCTCTTATCTTATTTTTTTTTTAAGTGTCTCCTCTCTCATTTTTTAAAAGCAAAAAGGCTTCACTTAAAAGAACAACAAAAACTGCTAGACAAACAGCAAACTGCCTTCCCGTCACCACAAGTTTACTAGAAAGCTCAGCTGAGACTGTCGTTTCAGGAAAGATGATCATCCATCACAGAACTGCAGAAGAAGAAAGTCGCATCAGTACATTTGGCTTAAAACTTTGCTCTGCAAGTTTGTATCAATCTCAATGTCCTACCTCAAGGATGATTAATCCACAAACTCTGGGCTGCATGTGTCTACCAAGACCTTTCTGTGCTTTTTATCCATTAGTTACTAGCATTTTAAAAAAAGTAATCTGCTAGTCCTTATTCTGCAGAGATATATTATAAAAACGAGGGAAACTTTTTTTTAAAAGGCTCAAATAATTATTCTACAATTTCATAGTTATATCAAAGGATCCTTCCAGATGGTTGGATATTTTTGAATTTGCAAGCGATATGATTTGTCAGTTGCTTTTACCCCTGGAAGTTAGTAGTGTTAAAGGCAAAAGATTTATACGATCTGAAGAGAAACCAGAGTAGTGGCACCTGTCCTGTGGAATGACCTCCCATCTGATGTCAAGGAAATAAACAACCACCTGACTTTTAGAAGGCATCTGAAGGCAACTCTGTTTAGGGAAGTTTTTAATGTTTGATGTTTTATCGTGTTTTTAATATTCTGTTGGAAGCTGCCCAGAGTGGCTGGGGAAACTCAGCCAGATGGGTGGGGAAGGAAGGAATATATATATATATATATATATATTATTAAGGCTCTAGCCTGGCCTGACATTATGTAAATGAACATGAAATCTAAATATATGAAAATGGCATGCAACTAAAATATGCAACTATAACGGGAGCCCTTCAAATTCTGATATGTTTACAGGTGGTGGTAGTTCTTGGTGTGGAACAGGTTCCCTGACCCTGTCCTGCTAGGAGTAGGAAATGGGACTAAATACGAATCTTTAATATGCCCTAGGTCTTGGCATGCAAAATGTAGCTTTGGATATAGAAAATCTGAAGTAAGCTTTGTAAATAAGCAACATCCTGCAATTTTCTGCTTTTGAGTCATGTTGGACTCTTTCTCTCTTTCTTCCTGAAAGCAAGCTCCTTCTTTGAAATCTGTTGTGGAAGGGGGGAAAAAATTCCCAAACGCTGTGAAGGTTATTTGCATAGCTGCCAGTTCTTGTGAGTAATCTCCCCACATTAGAAGGGAAATTATTTTTGTGGTGATTCAAGGGATATTCTGTCTGTTTTGGTTAAGCACCTCCGTGTGTTTTTCCTTTCAAGTCTCAGGCTTTTTCATGAGCTCACAGGTGGTTTTAAAAAATGTAGCACTTCCTTTTAACTCCCCCCCTCTATTGCCCATCTATGAAGAAAGGAAACCTAGAATCTTTTATAAACAGCAGTTTAAGAAAAGAAGAAGAAAAGCTTGATTTTTTAATATATTTTTTTTGGCCTGAAAAAACATAATCAAAGACCGTCCTGAGTACATACTGTATTTGGCAGATTGCCTTCTCTTTGGAAATTCCAACTACTGTTTAATGTCTGAATGCATCCTTTTACTTGGTAATGTTTACAGGCAAAATTTAATAGTGCTCCTGAGGTCAGGGGCAACTCCAGGTCCCAGGATTAAACCCTTACCCTTTCTGACTCAAACCCTTTCTGTTTGTTGATTTTCACTTCTCCTTCCAGTAAAGCAGTGTTTCCCAAACTGGGGTCTCCAGCTGTTTTTTTGGACTATAACTTCCATCATTCCCAGCTAGCAAGACCTAGGGCATATTAAAGTTTTGTACTTAGTCTCATTTCCTACTCCCAGCAGGGCAGGGTCAGGGAACCTGTTCCACACCAAGGACTACCTTCTGTAAACATATCCGAATTTGAAGGGCTGCTGCTATTGTTGCATATTTTAGTTGCATGTCATTTTCATATATTTAGATATCATGTTCATTTAGATAATATCAGGCCAGGCTAGAGCTTTAATAATAATAATAGTAGTAGTAGCAATAATAATAATAATAATAATAATAATAATAATAATAATAATAATTTTATTATTTATACCCCGCCCATCGGGCAGGGTTTCCCCAGCCACACTGGGTGGCTTCCAACAGAATATTAAAAACATGAAAATATTAAAAACATCAAACATTAAAAACTTCCCTAAACAGGGTTGCCTTCAGATGCCTTCTAAAAGTCAGGTGGTTGTTTATTTCCTTGACGTCAGATAGAGGGTGTTCTACAGGGTGGGTGCCACTACTGAGAAGGCCCTCTGCCTGCTTCCCTGTAACCTCACTTCTCGCAAGGAGGGAACTGCCAGCTGGACCTCAGTGTCTGGGCTGAACAATGGGTGTGGAGACTCTCCTTCAGGGTTTGCAAATACTAAAAACTAGTGGCCTCTGACCTTCCTAGGATTCTTCCTCCCCATCAGCTAAATTGCCCCGGTGTTCTTAAACATACCCTTGCATGCAACCCCAGGACAAAGCAGTGCAAAATTTCAAGGGTTCCAGGTCAGGGATGATGGAAGCTGTAGTTCAAAAACAGCTGGAGACCCAAGTTTGGAAAACACTGCAGTAGAGGTATGCACCATTACTGCTTGTTAGACTTTGGGGCTGATCCCAGAGGAATTAAGCCATGGTTTTGTGGAGCAGTAATTTCTATGAAGCTTCCAAGGCATTGGGGTAAACAATAAGTTCATATGAGAAATATAGAATAACAGAGTTGGAAGGGACTGCTAGGATCATTCTAGTACAACCCCCTGCAATGCAGGAATATTTTGCCCTATGTGTGGCTCGAACCCACGGCCTTGAGATTAAGAGCCTCATGCTCTACTGACTGAGCTATCTCACAGCATCGCCTATCAGTTACCTGGCACTAAGGCATTGCTTGGCAACTGTCCACAGGTATAAGCCAGTCCTGTCCTGTCCTGTTCCCCTGTCCCCTGTCCTTGAATTGTAACCTTGCAGAATGTACTTTTTGAATGAACATCAAGTGGCTAAGTCTCTTCCTTTAAGTCTTACGTAAAAGCAACACTACGAAAAGGGCAAACAGCACCTGCTAAGTTCAGGACATTGGGGGAAGAAACCCGATGTTACTGACTTACAAGGATGAATTGTGTGCTAAATCAAGGACAAGGAATAGCTAACAAACAGATCATATTGTGCCATAGGTAAGGAACTGGAGGTCAAAAGAACACAATATTTGAAGGAAAGAGAACATGCAGTGCAATGGTGTGCTATACATCTTTACTCCAAAGGAAGTCACACTTGAAGGCCATTTGGCTTATTTTTTGGTAAATGGTATAGAATTGCACTCATCATTTATGACAAGGTGTTAATATCCTATAGTTGGAGTCATGGCCATTACAGTCAGGCAACTCCCGGTCTCCTATGACTGGATTTTTGGAATGTTTTTTTGCATCATTACCTGCTGATTTTTATTTTTATTTTTGGATCAACTATGCATTAGGTACTCACTTTTTAGCATTGATTCTTTATTTAGTAATATCTCTCTCCCCCCCCCCCAATTTTTATTTTAGTTTGTGCCACCTTTTCATCCCTGGAAGCTGTCTCTGAGAGCAGCCACTGAACAACAGATTATGAATCCTGCTGCTGTTAGTAGAAAGATATCTCTGGCAGCTGGGGCGGTTTTCAGTTGGATTGAGTCAGGAAGTTGCCAGGAGATGTGCAAATGATGCCTAAAGTGGGAAGCAGCTGCAAGAGTCAGGAGATGCTGCTGGAAACTCTTCAAATATTAGAAGAATGTCGGTGAGGTCTAAGCTACTTGCTCTTTTCCAGCGAATTTGCGGAAAGGGCATTTTCGGCAGCCTCTCCCAGAGGCCCTTTGCCGCTTCATCTGGCAGCCTTAAATGGCTTTCTGGCAACTGTCCAGGGTCAGGGCAATTCAACAGCCACCTGGATTCTGTGTTCAAGGATAAGTGGGAGTGGAATTCTCCCTGAGAAGCCTTCAGTCTGTAATGAAAAAAGAGAGAAAAGTTTCTTTGCACTGGGAAATGAAAGAAAGTACAGTTGAGATGCAGCTGCCTGAGAGCGATGCGTGTCTGCAGATGTAGCCATGAACTCATTTCCAATCTACGTAAACGCTACCTGCCCCTGATCCCATATCCGTATGCTTGTAAAAGAAATCCATGTGGCTTGACTCCATAAAACAGAGCTGATGATGTTGTCATTAACTCTTAAGCCAGGGGTAGGCAACCTAAGGCCCGGGGGCTGGATGCGGCCCAATTGCCTTCTCAATCCAGCCCGCAGATGGTCCGGGAATCAGCGTGTTTTTACATGAGTAGAATGTGTGCTATTATTTAAAATGCATCTCTGGGTTATTTGTGGGGCCTGCCTGGTGTTTTTACATGAGTAGAATGGGTGCTATTATTTAAAGTGCATCTCTGGGTTATTGGTGGGGCATAGGAATTTGTTCATTTCCCCCCCTTCAAAATATAGTCCGGCAAGCCACAAGGTCTGAGGGATGGTGAACCGGCCCACAGCTGAAAAAGGTTGCTGACCCCTGTTTAAGACAAGGCAACGCAGAGGAGTGAATAACCACCCAGCATGCATTGTCCTTACCCAAAGGGACTGCTTCAATCGCCCTCACAGTGAATCACACTTCAAGTACAGTAGCTGGGGAGAGAAACCCTTTGATTTAAATGCTTGACTGCCTAGATTGCATCATAATGAAGCATGCCGGTGTCCTTGGTGAAAAACCCTGTGGGTGATGTCAGTGTTAAGTTGCTGAAGGGCACCTTGGCTGCATGTCTGTTGGTCTTCAATGGGATCTTGCTGCTCATCCTTCTCTTTTGCTGGAGCATCCTTTGTAAACAGCTACTGTGACTCTAGTGAAGCTCTATTGACTCAGCATAAGTAGGAACAGCGTCTGACTCAGGCAGATATTACAACCGTAACTTTAACAAATGAGAGCTAGGGGCACTCTGAATGCACGACCCCCTCCCGACACTGACAATGTTTCCTATTATTATTATTATTATTATTATTATTATTATTATTATTATTATGTGGGACGCGGGTGGCGCTGTGGGTAAAACCTCAGCACCTAGGACTTGCCGATCGCATGGTTGGCGGTTTGAATCCCCGCGGCGGGGTGAGCTCCCGTCGTTCGGTCCTAGCTCCTGCCCACCTAGCAGTTCGAAAGCACCCTTAAGTGCAAGTAGATGAATAGGTACCGCTTTATAGGGGGAAGGTAAACGGCGTTCCGTGTGCTGCTCTGGTGCCGGTTTGCCAGAGCAGCTTTGTCACGCCGGCCACATGACCCGGAAGTGTCTGCGGACAGCGCTGGCCCCTGGCCTCTAGATTGAGATGAGCGCGCAACCCTAGAGTCTGTCAAGACTGGCCCGTACGGGCAGGGGTACCTTTACCTTTACCATTATTATTATTATTATTATTATTATTATTATTATTATTAAATTTATATACCACACTTTAACAGAAGATCCCAGGGTGGTGTACAAAATTTTAAAAAAACACATTACAGTGGTACCTCGGCTTACATACGGTTCAGGTTATAGATGCTTCAGTTTACAGACTCCGCTAATGCAGAAATAGTACCTCGGGTTAAGAACTTTGCTTCAGGATGAGAACAGAAATTGTGCTAAGGCGGCGCATTGGCAGTGGGAGGCCCCATTAGCTAAAGTGGTGCTTAAGAACAGTTTCAGGTTAAGAGCGGACCTCCAGAACAAATTAAGTTCTTAACACGAGGTACCACTGTACAGAGCATCAACGATAAAAAAATAATAAAAAGCATGCTGACAGACAGCCTAATACAGGGGTCCCCAAACTAAGGCCCATGGGCCAGATAAGGCCTGAGGGGCTTGTTTATCTGGCCCGTGGTGACCTCCACTGCCCGCTGCCACCGCCCACTCTTACTGGCGCGGTGCGGCTGACCACTTCTGGGTTGGAGAAGCAACGGAAATAGCTTGTGTGCATGTGCAAGCATTATTTGTGCATGAGCAAGCATTATTTCCAGTGCACATCTGGGTCGGAGGAGGCCCATGCACATGCACACAAGCTATTTATGGTGCTCCTCCGACCCAGAAATGCACCGGAAATAGTGTGTGCACACGAGTATGGGCATGCACTCCCCCGCCCTCCGGCCCACCGCACGATCGGCCCAAGGCATGGTAAGTTTGCTGACCCCTGGCCTAATAATAAAGTAGTCATCATAATAACAGTCCTCTCCCTTATGCTTTCACAAGCCATAGATTACAGTGGTACCTCGGGTTAAGTACTTAATTCGTTCTGGAGGTCCGTTCTTAACCTGAAACTGTTCTTAACCTGAAGCACCACTTTAGCTAATGGGGCCTCCCGCTGCTGCCGTGTCGCAGGAGCACGATTTCTGTTCTCATCCTGAAGCAAAGTTCTTAACCCGAGGTACTATTTCTGGGTTAGCGGAGTATGTAACCTGAAGCGTATGTAACCTGAAGTGTATGTAACCCGAGATACCACTGTACTTAATAGCCATAGGCCTGGGTAAGAAGGAATGCTTTTGCCCGGCACCTAAAGATATGTAGCAATGGCGCCAGGTGAGCCTCTCTGGGGAGAAGAAGAGGAGTTTGGATTTGATATCCCGCTTTATCACTACCCTAAGGAGTCTCAAAGCGGCTAACATTCTCCTTCCCCTTCTTCCCCCACAACAAACACTCTGTGAGGTGAGTGGGGCTGAGAGACTTCAGAGAAGTGTGACTGGCCCAAGGTCACCCAGCAGCTGCATGTGGAGGAGCGGGGAATCAAACCCGGTTCACCAAATTACAAGTCCACTGCTCTTAACCACTACACCACACTGGCTCTCAGGAAGCCACCACAGAAAAGGGCCATTCTCTTATTATTAACATTTATTAATATAGCACCATCAGTGCACATGGTTCTGTACAAAACTATAATAATAAATTTGCAGCCTTTTAAAATATGTATATTTTATTGAAATAATTTCAGTTATAAAAAAATAAATAGATACAGAAAAAAGAAGGAAAAGTGAGGGGGAGTAAAAACAAAGATGTGTGTAAGAAACACACACACACACACACACACACACACACACACACACATGCAATCTAAGATACTCCCATACATTCATATATAAATTGACATTGTGTTATTATCCTAATACTTATGTATATGTTAACAGCCTACCACATTCTGTATTAACTCTATCCAAATGTTATCATATATATTCAAACAAAGTCTATGCCTGTAAGCAGTCCGTTCATAAGTTGCGAGTGTTGTCATATTGGCAACCCATTGATCAAAGGGTATCATATCTTTAGTCTTTCAATCCATCATACCTGTGATCAGTGATACTGGGATTCTGAAACTGCTATCAAAATGGACTCTATACGCGGGACTTTTGTCTTTGAGACATTCCAAAGCAGCTATTATGTGTGATAGCTAGCAAGTGTGACAGATGTGTTTCTTCAATTATAAAATCATAGTTTCCAGATTAACAAAGCAGGAGGTCATGACATTATGAGTCAAAATGGCATCATTGGGATTGCAAAGTGTCATCAGTAGGATGCGGACGTCACAGAGCAAAATCAGAGGTTAAGAAGCATTGCTCCTATTCCAAACAGGATTTTTGGGAAGGTTTCCTGAAGATGGCATGAAGCCACTTGAACCTGGCTATGTGCTACTATCACAAAATCAAACCAGAGTGAAGGAAATGTTTACTGTCTGTATTCTAAATCCCACTTTGAAAAACTGTCGATTGTACATTCCACATAGCATGATTTTTTTAATCGAATAATGTCTCAAACACACACACGATTTGGCTCAGTCCCAATCACCACTTTTGTTGTTGTTGTTGTTTAGTCGTTTAGTCGTGTCCGATTCTTCGTGACCCCATGGACCAGAGCACACCAGGCACTCCTGTCTTCCCCTGCTTCCCGCAGTTTGGTCAAACTCATGCTGGTAGCTTCGAGAACACTATCCAACCATCTCGTCCTCTGTCGTCCCCTTCTCCTTGTGCCCTCCATCTTTCCCAACATCAGGGTCATTTCCAGGGAGTCTTCTCTTCTCATGAGGTGGCCAAAGTACTGGAGCCTCAGCTTCAGGATCTGTCCTTCCAGGGAGCACTCAGGGCTGATTTCCTTAAGAATGGATAGGTTTGATCTTCTTGCAGTCCATGGGACTCTCAAGAGTCTCCTCCAGCACCATAATTCAAAAGCATCAATTCTTCGGTGATCAGCCTTCTTTATGGTCCAGCTCTCACTTCCATACATCACTACTGGGAAAACCATAGCTTTAACTACTGAGCTATAAACAGGAATCAAATCACAGAATGGACCAGAAAACACCAGGTTGGTTGTATGCCAGACACAACTGGCAAAAACGTACTTGATGTCCAGGTTTGTCCAAGCAGTGCAATGTTTCAAATGACAACTCTGTATCCTTCCACAGATTATCAGTGGAAAGAACTTGTGTGTCATGGCACAGCACTGTTAACACAGTTTAATCAATGAAAGTGCTCAGAAAAGGCTGGTGGTTAATTCATTTGCTACTCCTGCGCTCTGACTCAAAAGCAAAGGATCGGAGAATTATAGTCCATATTGATCATAGATCAATGTCGGCAAATGTTAATGACTATCAAGCCCTTATTCAGCCCACAAAAGTGGCTCTCAGTAATTTTTACTGATGAGTAAAAGCAGGAATCATTGATTAAATACATGAAGGAGCAGAGGGTTCTTAAACAAGGAACAACATTTCATTAGAGACCCTGATAAGTCATTTTCTTATAATGACTTTTGTTAAGAAACTCCACCTATTCCTTCTCATTTGTTGCTGGAATAAATACAAGAATAATCATTCACTGCTCGGCTAACTCATTCTGGTTTGAATGTTGCTCTGATATCTGGTTCTAAACTGATCTGTATTCTGTTCTTGGCTACAGCTTTCTTGTACATGCACAGGCAGTGAAACAGATGCATTGGGCGTGTGAATATGTGATCTTCTGTGCAGGCTGGGGAACTGTGATAAGCCAGTGGGCCACACTTGCTCATAGGCAACTTGCCAAGGGCCACATGCTAGCAATGGGTGGAACTGAGCTCAAGCAATGGATGTGAGTCTTGTTTTTGCAGATCTTCCAAGTGTCCCTATCTTCCAGGGATGTCCCTGATTTAAAGAAGCTGTCCTGGTTTGTGATTTGATCCCATAATATCCTGCTTTTCCTTAGGATGTTCTTATTTTCATTGGAGAAATGTTGGAGGGTATGAAATTATTTGACCCCTAAGATTCTGTATGAAAGAACTTCCCAGTGGATTGCAGTTTGGTTATTATTTCCTCTGTGTTACCCTTTTCTCATTCACGATACCGAATCCATTTGGTCTGAGTGTAATTCTCGAACGCAGCTTTAACCATCAATCCATTCAGTGTGGAATGGAATTCTAAGAACATTTTTTTAAAAAACACCCATTTAATTGACACTCTTGACAAACAACATAACAGGCTAATTGGGAATAAACGGTGTGAAATAAATTTAGTGCAGGAGATTTCATGATTCTCAGCCACGGGTTGTCAGCTAATTTATTCGGTAAAATAGCAAATGGCATGAATTAATTGGCACTTGCCTTCAATACTTACTCCGTGGCTCCTTCTCTTCTGCTGCCGTATTCACTGGAAAATTGGAGCTGTGCACATCCGTATTGTTACTGCATTCACCCAATTTTCACCTGTAACTGCTCTGCTCCTGACTGCTGTCTTAGGCTCCAGTCCTATGCACCGTTATCTATTAAAGCACTATTGTACTCAGTGCCAGATTAACATATAACCTAAACAAGCGATAGCTTAGGGCCCCACTCTCTTGCCCCCCAATTCACTATTAATATACCCCTTCTTAATTGTATTTCAGTTCAACAATTACTTTGATAAAATTTTGTTATGTGCAAATGGCTTTAGATACCTATTAGGTCCATAAATTACCATATACCATATATTCAACACCAAAAAAGCAACAATTTGTTGTTGACAAAGGACAGCTGAGCATATAAAGAGCCCCATTATCTTCAGTAGCTTAGGGTCTCATCAAACCTAAATCCGGCTCTGATTGTACTTGAACTTAAAAAGGTAAAGGTAACCCATGACCATTATGTCCAGTCGTGGACGACTCTGGGGTTGCAGCGCTCATCTCGCTTTATTGGCCGAGGGAGCCAGTGTACAGCTTCCGGGTCATGTGGCCAGCATGACTAAGCTGCTTCTAGTGAACCAGAGCAACGCATGGAAATGCCTTCCTGCCAGAGCGCTATCTATTTATCTACTTCCACTGGTGTGCTTTTGAACTGCTAGGTTGGCAGGAGCTGGGACCAAGCAACGGGAGCTCACCCCGTCGTGGGGATTCAAACCGCCGACCTTCTGATCAGCAAGCCCTAGGCTCTGTGGTTTAACCACAGAGCTTACTTGAACTTACTTCCAAGTAAATATGCATAGGATAGGGATGCCCCCTCCCCCTTTGGTCAACATAGAATAACCTTGAGTCCCACAAAATCTATTTTGTTAGGATAGGTCAGGCCTGCACTGGCCAGGCTGATAGCCTCATTAGCTGAAACTTTTTAATATTGAGAGTGCTTTTCTTTCTCTGGTGACAACATCATTGGATCTGATAAGGGTGATGTACAAAAATAGCAGTAAGAAATTTAGTCCACTGGTCGATTAAGATGTTCTTTCTCCTAAAGACTAGGCTCTTGTGACCATAGAAACTACCCCTGTGACATCAGCATGGGTGAAAGGGGCTAGGAACATCTTAGCATCGCAAAGGTACATCCTTTGTTTCCTCTTGCACTCTTAATTTTGATTAGCGAGGCAGGACCAGATAATGACAAAATGGTGAGACATTTTATTTTGCACATGTTTCAGGATTAAAAAAAGCATGAACAGCAATTTATAAAATCCAGAAGCTCACACTATATTTTTGCAACTTTGCCAGTACTGAACATAATTATAGTAGTAAGAAAGGCAGAGCCACACGAGAAACAAATCTCTTAAAAATTGATTCGGCACAAAAAACCCCACCCACTTCTTTTAATACTATTATTTTGATGCTTCTTATGTACTTTTGCCTCTCTGGCAGAATTAAGTAGTATAATGGGCTATCTGCTAGATTTTCTGGCAGAAAAGCTCAGGGTTTAAGTAAAAAAGAGGAGATTTGGCTTTGGCATTCCAATAAAGAATATCCTTCAATATTCATAAAAGCTATTTCATTCCTAGTTCAGCTACTGTGTAGAAGAAGGGTGATAATTTTATTCATTTAAAAGCAACAAAGTACCTTTCTAATAAGTATTAATGCTCATCCTAGGCTTTATGACTGCTTAATTTAGAATGAAAAGCAAATACAAGATTAGTTGGCCAAGTCTCACATCTGCCAGGATTCTGTGCTTTTATTTTCTCGATGGCCTGAACAGCAACTGCAAAATGTCTAAATCCTAGATGTTAAAATTAAACAGTACAGAGACAGTTGCCTTAAGTGTGGGGTGTGTTTATGATATGTGGATGGTGATCTTAGATACCATATTGGCCTGAATATAAGCCTCACTCCCCCCCCCCAATTCTGACCGTGAAAAGTTAAAGTGTGGCTTAAATTTGCGACCTTACAAAAATTGGCTTTTATGATATTGCTGCTGAAACAGACATACGGTAAAATGGAATGGGTGTGAGTGCCTGTGGAATTTTAAGGGAGCAGCTTATATCTGGGTATTGCCTCCCCCCAATTTTTTTAAAAGGTGTGGCTTATATTCAGGTGCGGCTTATATTCGGGCCAATACGGTATGTCCAATAATTTTGGTGTAACAAGTGGGATTTTTGACTTCTTCTTTTTTAAGCAGTATCCAATGTCCTCTCAGGAGCTGCTTTTTTGAAAGCCTTCTCAGCTTCAACAGCAGTTTCACAGGCAACATGATAAGAAATACTTGAAATACAAATTGAGAGCCCCCTTGAATGCATGAAACTAGCTGTGTGGTTCTTGCTTCCCAGTATTCTAAGACCCAAGCCAAAGGTGATCAAATGAATTAACCTCAACTAATGAATTATCAAAAGGGTGGACTTAACAAAATATATCCTCCTCATTGAATGTGCATCTCCTGCTGTTGCCAAATGAAATACAGATAAAAGCCTTTCTCTGCCATTCAATATGTGCTCAGGATTCCAGCGCATGGTGGACAACCTACACACTTCTGATAGGCTGCTCTTCTCCAAACAAGCTGTCAATGCATGGATAGCATGGGGAAGAGGCAAGCACAGATAATGGAAATAGCTGCAAGGACAAAGTTGTGAAGCCCCTGCTTTCCTAACTCATGTCAAGCGTTTGGGGAATCTAAAATGCTTCTGAGGTCCAGCTCTGAGGACCTTCTGGCGGTTCCCTTACTGTGAGAAGTGAGGTTATAGGGAACCAGGCAGAGGGCCTTCTCAGTAGTGGCACCCACCCTGTGGAACACCCTCCCATCAGATGTCAAGGAAGTAAACAACTATCTGACTTTTAGAAGACACCTGAAGGCAGCCCTGTTTAGGGAAGTTTTTAATGTTTGATGTTTTATTGTGTTTTTAATATTCTGTTGGGAGCCGCCCAGAGTGACTGGGGAAACCCAGCCAGATGAGCGGGATATAAATAATAAAATTATCATCATCATCATCGGGATGGCATGCAACAATATCTTTGATTGGTGGCCAAGGTAACAGTTCTGACAGGCTGGATATAGTCCACTTTTCTTCAGTTGGTGGGTGTTTTGAGAGCCAGACTTAGGGCAGACTTTAAGCATACCAGAAAGAGCCATGGACAGTTCCAGAGGGAGGAAATCCCAGGAAACAGCCCTCCCCACTTGCCTCCTCAATTGCTGGACTCCTGTCCTTAATGTATACTATTATTTTTAGTTGCAGGGTCATAACATATGGGACACAACTCACTCACCTGTAAATAAAATTTGCCTTTCTGTGCCCCTCATTTTTCTAGTATGGCCACTGGCAGCAGCACCTGTCAGTTTCTAGTATTACTATCAATTTTATCATTTTAAAGAAGAAGGAAGATAGTGGATGAGAAAGAGCAGGATAAAAAGAATCAAGGAGAGGAAGTAGGAAAAAAGAAATGGGGGGGCAGTGTAAAAATACTAAAAGCGATATCAACATTGGAGGATGAGACTGAACATAGGTGGGGGGGGGGTTGGTTGGAGGAGAGGTGGAAAGAAGAGCTAATTTGTCCATGGCTAGGGGCGTAATCTGGATGGTTCTGTCAGGGGT
This sequence comes from Podarcis melisellensis, assembly GCF_964234715.1. Taxonomy (NCBI): domain Eukaryota; kingdom Metazoa; phylum Chordata; class Lepidosauria; order Squamata; family Lacertidae; genus Podarcis; species Podarcis melisellensis. The sequence continues at coordinate 12,002,763 of NC_138543.1, forward strand.
GCAAGATCACCTCACTACGGCTCTGCTGACATGAGAGGCAAGTGGTCCAAGCACCAAGCAAAGGTAAAGGACAAGGACCCCTGGATGGTTAAGTCCAGTCAAAGGTGCTCAGCTTGCTTTCAGGCCGAGGGAGCCTGCGTTTGTCCACAAACAGCTTTCCGGGTCATGTGACCAGCAGGACTAAACTGCTTCTGGCACAACGGGACACCATTACGGAAACAAGAGTGCATGGAAACATAGTTTACCTTCCCGCCACAGTGGTACCTATTTATCTACTTGCACTGGTGTGCTATCATAACTGCAAGAGGAGCTGGGACAGAGCAACAGGAGCTCACCCCGTCGCTGGGATTCAAACTGCCAATCTTCTGATTGGGAAGACCAAGAGGCTTGGTGGTTTAGACCATAGCACCACCCGTGTCCTCAATAAACAAGCACACAATCACCTGCCATTGTAAGGCTCAAGCAATGGAGATGTTGCCATTGGCTGTGGGTTTCTTGTGATGTCACAAAAGCACTTGGCAACTGAGTGGATATACAGACAGGCCAAGGGGAAAGCCCTTTTCTCTTTCCAGCAGGACACACCTGGCAATGGATGTGACATTCAACACTGCCCAGGTTTCTTCCACTTGGAGGAGGCAAACTGGTGAATGGAAGGAGGCAATCCTCCAGCAGTGGGATGCTAGGGAGTGATAATAAGTCAAGTTTGCTTGCTTGAAGGCTGCTGGTATCCATGGTTGGAAGCTGGCGGACGTCTCATGATTGACCTGAGAGAAGCTGGCGGATGTTGGTGAAAACATTGTCTGGAGAGCTCATCTCAGGCTGCAGCAAGCAGATGAAGGGTAAAGGTGAAGGTGAAGGACCCCTGGACTGTTAAGTCCAGTCAAAGCTGACTATGGGGTTTTGTGCTCATTTTGCTTTCAGGCCAAGGGAGCCAACGTTTGTCCACAGACAGCTTCCCGGGTCATGTGGCCAGCATGACTAAACCGCTTCTAGCACAAAGGGACACCGTGATGGAAGCCAGAGTACATGAAACGCCGTTTACCTTCCTGCCACAGCAGTACCTATTTATCTACTTGCATTGGTATGATTTTGAACTGCTAGGTTGGCAGAAACTGGGGCAGAGCAACGGGAACTCACTCCATCGCACTGATTCGAATCTCCAACCTTCTGATCGGCAAGCGCCACCTGCGTCTCTCAAGCACCCAGCATCCTTATGTTAGCTCTTCAGTTTCAATTGCTGGATACCAGGCTGTTAGTTTTATTTATTTTAAAGCCACCATACTGTATGTATATATATATTTAATAAAGTGTATAAAGAGGCAGCCAGTCTATGACATACCTACTGGGCATGTGACAGGATTTAAAGTGTTACACAATATCTGAGTCTATTCCTGCTGTGCTGTGTTGGACAGAATGATCCTGCCTTGTTATCGCTAAGGCTTATCAGAAGCTTCCTCTGTTCTGTTAGCTAATTAGCAACCTGGCCAGCAGCACATAACTTATTGGGATGAACTGTAATGAATTCATTGTGGAGAATGCTCCTTTCAAGCTGCCCTGCTGAGATGTGTCACTTCCCCTCTTTTAAAGAAATACCACTACAGTGGTACCTCGGGTTAAGAACTTAATTCGTTCCGGAGGTCCGTTCTTAACCTGAAACTGTTCTTAACCTGAGGTACCACTTTAGCTAATGGGGCCTCCCGCTGCTGCCGTCCCGCTGGCACACGATTTCTTTTCTCATCCTGAGGTAAAGTTCTTAACCCGAAGTATTACTTCCAGGTTAGCGGAGTCTGTAACCTGAAGTGTCTGTAACCCGAGGTGTTTGTAACCCGAGGTACCACTGTAGTCTAGTTGAAACTGGGAATTTCACCATAGCAGGAACCCCCAAAATTTGTCATAATGTTTCACTGGGGGCTAAGTTGGGTGGCAGTTTAAGGAGGCAACAATGCTTGGGATATTATCGCTTGCCTTATCAAAACTCTCCCCCCCCCCTTAGGGTGCATGATTCATGCTCTTGGATTTGCACCACCACCAAGCAGTGATAAAGTGAAGGTCTGAGGTAATTTCCTGCAGGGAAATGGTGGACAGGCAGGGGCCTTCTTCCACCCACACTGCCAACCACTTTTCTTTGCCCAAGCAGGTGCATGATGTGACCCATGAGGGCAGCAAAAGAATAACAATAACAATAATACAGTGGTACCTTGGTTTACAAACTTAATCCATTCCAGAAGTCTGTTCTTAAATCAAAGCGTTCTTAAACCAAGGCATGCTTCCCTATAGCAGCAGGGAACTCAATTTACAAAGGGAACACACTCAACATGTTCTGCTTCCAAGGCAAAGTTCACAAACCAAAACACCTACTTCTGGGTTTGCAGTGTTCTTCATCCAAGTTGTTCATAAACTATGTTCTTAAACCAAGGTACAGCTGTAATAATAATAATAATAATAATAATAATAATAATAATAATACTGCTGTAATAATTTTATTTATACCCCACACATTTGGCTGGGTTTCCTCAGCCACTCTGGGCGGCTTAGAAGACATAAAAAAATGGCAAAACATTAGACATTAAAAGTTTCCCAATACAGGGTTGCCTTCAGATGTCTTCTAAAAGTCAGATAGTTGTTTATTTTCTTGAAAACTGATGGGAGGGCGTTCCACAGGGCGGAAGAGAAGAGTTACATCTGAGCAGCTATCAAGCTATTATCAACTCTTGAGTGCTAGATCAGAGCTTGTGTTTTGGTAGCAGTAAAGGGGAACACACAACTCAGATAAACAATGGCTTGCATGCTCAGAGGGATTATCTGCCTATATTCCTGTGTTTAAAAGGTGCTTCTCATTACCTTATTCTGAAAATGCTTAAACTCTCACTATAACGTCTTCAGAGCAAAGTATTGACTGCATTCACATAAACTGTGGTTTACTGGGCACGAGTCAAATCTTGCCCGCTTCACTCTTCCCCACCCCCCTCAGCTCGCCCTTGGAGGAAATAAATAATGACATTTGATTTATGACTTACTGCGGTGTACAAACATGACAATTTTCTTCTTTTTATTTATTTAATATATCTTCTGATAAGTCTTCCTTTAGTATGGGAACACTTTCAAATGCATTCCAAAGTGGGAAGTACTTTTGGGGCAACAAAACTCTGTTTACTCTGTATAATCAAAAGATAATGGGTTTGAAAAAAAAATCTGTCCCTGGAGCCTGTGGGGCAGGCAGCGGGGAGAAGCGCTCTTTTCCCCGCCGCCCGCCTGCAGACCAGGTCCGGGGACAGAGGGAGGACGCGCTGCGCCTCCCCGCTGTCCCCGGAGCTTGCGGGGCTGGCGGCTGGGAGAAGCACGCGTCTCCCCGCCGTCAGCCTCCAAACCACATGGGGAGACAGCGGGATGGCGGCGTTCCGCCTCCCCGCTGTCCCCCGACCTTGTGGGACTGGCGCTGCGGCTCTCCTGAAGCCTGGAGAGCGAGAGGGGTCCGTGCGCACCGACCCCTCTCGCTCTCCAGGCTTCAGCGAAAGCCTGCATTCGCCCCATAGGACGCACGCGCATTTCCCCTTCATTTTTGGAGGGGGAAAAGTGCGTCCTATAGGGCGAAAAATACGGTACTTTGATAAAATACATATTTTGTTATGTGCAAATGGCTTTAGATACCTATTAGGTCCATAAATTATCATATAGCGTATAGGCAACACAAAAAAGAGCGACAATTTGTTGTTGACATAGGACAGCTGGACATATAAAGGGCCCCATTACCTCCAGTAGCTTAGGGCCTCATCAAACCTAAATCCAGCCCTGTCTACATGTGTGGGCGATAGCCAGATGCAACAGAAGAAATGGATCCTGCATCCTTTATCATTGTGTAGAGGAGGACTTTTCAGCCAATGTCGCTTGTCCTGCAAACTACGCCTGCTGACATTTCCTGATCTCTTTTGAATCTGGTCACTCAGTGCACGTTTCCTAATGTCTTTCTAACCTCCAAGAAACTCCTCTGGCCTAGCCAGTTCAGAGAAATGTCTGAAAATAAATTCTCTGTATCGCATCTAATAGAATGCACTCAGAGTTCTGTGAAACTCAATGTGCGAAGAAGGCAAATGTGAAATGACTGAAGATGGGATGCAATTAAAACTAGATAAGACACACCGCCTAATTAGTGCTTGTTTCCAGGTACTCAATTTGTTGGAAGTGAATGCAAAACATCAGCCTGGCTGGTACAGGAGGTCTTTTTAGGGCTTCTCAAGTTGTGTACTTGCTGTAGTCCTTGTCTAATGCTAGCAGGGCAATATTTTGTTCTCTTGCACAAGGATGTGAGGTGTTGGTTATATAAAATAAAGCAGGAGAGATTTGTGCTTCAGCCCCAAAGATGTAGTATGCTTAGCCTACAAGAACTGAATATGAAAGCAATATGAAGGGATTCAAGATGTTTAGGGATAAACGCAGCAAGGGAACAGATAAGCTTGCTGGTGTTTAGAGGGTTACATGAGAGTTTGTGCCATTGTGTGGTCAGTTTTTGGAGAAGTAAAGCGACAGCAATAATAACAATTAATGCAGCTTAAAAAGCCAGTGGCAAAATATGTCAAGTTTTCTACAATAGAAGTACTACCTGAAGAGAAGATATTGGGACAATCAGTGCCGGATTTACGTATAAGCTAAGCAGGCTATAGCTTAGGACCCCACTCTCTTGGGGGCTCCAAAAAAATTTAAAGGGAAAAAAACCCTGGATGTACATTTCCAAAATATAAGATAAAAAAACAAATAAAATAAAACTTGCATACAGCAACACTGTTTTGTGTTGTGTAGGCTCCTGTGATGTAAGTAATGGGCCCCGGCTGCTAGCCTGCTCCCTAAAATATCACTGGTTTGCTCATTTCTATATATAGGGTGCCTACACTCTGCATGTGCAAATGTCTTTAGATACCTATGAGGTCCATAAATTACCATATACCATATATTCAACACAAAAAACAGCGACAATTTGTTGTTGACAAAGGACAGCTGGACATATAAAGGGCCCCGTTACCTTCAGTAGCTTAGGGCCTCATCAAACCTAAATCCGGCTCTGGGGACAATGCTTGAGAAACAACTGAACTAAAGCTGCAATCCTTGCCAGTACGCTCTGGATGCCTTAAACTACAACTCCCATCAGCACCAGCAAGCACACCCACACTGCCTGGTGCTGATAGGAATTGTAGTCCAATACCCCAGAGGACAAGATCACACTTCAAAATGACCTTGACAGATTAGAGAACTGGGCCAAAACAAATAAGATGAATTTTAACAGGGAGAAATGTAAAGTATTGCACTTGGGCAAAAAAAAATGAGAGGCACAAATACAAGATGGGTGACACCTGGCTTGAGAGCAGTACATGTGAAAAGGATCTAGGAGTCTTGGTTGACCACAAACTTGACATGAGCCAACAGTGTGACGCGGCAGCTTAAAAAGCCAATGCAATTCTGGGCTGCATCAATAGGAGTATAGCATCTAGATCAAGGGAAGTAATAGTGCCACTGTATTCTGCTCTGGTCAGACCTCACCTGGAGTACTGCGTCCAGTTCTGGGCACCACAGTTCAAGAAGGACACTGACAAACTGGAACATGTCCAGAGGAGGGCAACCAAAATGGTCAAAGGCCTGGAAACGATGCCTTATGAGGAACGGCTAAGGGAGCTGGGCATGTTTAGCCTGGAGAAGAGGAGGTTAAGGGGTGATATGATAGCCATGTTCAAATATATAAAAGATTGTCACATAGAGGAGGGAGAAAGGTTGTTTTCTGCTGCTCCAGAGAAGCGGACACGGAGCAATGGATCCAAACTACAAGAAAGAAGATTCCACCTAAACATTAGGAAGAACTTCCTGACAGTAAGAGCTGTTCGACAGTGGAATTTGCTGCCAAGGAGTGTGGTGGAGTCTCCTTCTTTGGAGGTCTTTAAGCAGAGGTTTGACAACCATATGTCAGGGGTGCTCTGATGGTGTTTCCTGCTTGGCAGGGGGTTGGACTCGATGGCCCTTGTGGTCTCTTCCAACTCTATGATTCTATGATTCTATGACCTCTGGAGGTCACTAGGTTGGAAAAGGCTGTACAAAGGAGTAAGATCCATTGAACATAATAGGATTTACTTCTGAACAAACCTGCATAGGGCTGAGCTGCTGTTTCCTTAACAGGACCCTACAGAAAAGGATAAAGTAAAATGATATGAATTGGACATGACATATCTTATCATTTATCTTTTAAAATAATGGCTTGTTTAAGATAGTTACACCTCACCCTCCTGCTTTAATAAGGTGTCCACGGCGGCTCAGAAGCCATAAACTAATAAAAAATACAAAAACACATTCAACTAAATCCGATCCAACCTAAAACCAACAAAATAAAAGCATTCAGCAAGATTAAAACACAACAGGACGTTATGTTCCCTAAAGTTAAATTAGCTACCTTGAATATCAGTCTTCCCGACAAACATGCCGAACATTCAAACATACATATTAACTACAGAGATATGTTTGACAGGAAGGGCAAATGTTCAACAGGTAGAATAGCAATGGCTAAATATTTGTGATCTTGTAGAGCTTTGTTTATCTGAGTGGCTTACTGGTTAGGTTCAGTGAAGTGCAGCCCAGGGAGTGCCATCTAGTAGCTGTTGTAGCATCCATCACCCCAAGGTAAAAGTAAAGGTAAGGGACCCCTGGACGGTTAAGTCCAGTCAAAAGCGACTATGGGGTTGCAGCGCTCATCTCACTTTCAGGCCGAGGGAGCCAGCGTTTGTCCACAGACAGCTTTCTGGGTCATGTGACCAGCAGGACTAAACCGCTTCTGGCACAACAGGACACCGTGACGGAAACCAGAGTGCATGGAAACACCATTTACCTTCCCGCCACAGTGGTACCTATTTATCTACTTTCACTGGTGTGCTTTCAAAATGCTAGGTTGGCAGGAGCTGAGACAGATCAATGGGAGCTCACCCTGTCGCAGGGATTTAAACCACCAATCTTTTGATTGGGAAGCCCAAGAGGCTTGGTGGTTTAGACCATAGCACCACCCGTGTCCTGAATAAACAAGCACACAATCACTGATAGGTCCACCCACCATTGTGAGGCTCAAATCAATGAAGATGATGCCTCCCCAGCTGTTGCCATTGGCTGTGGGTTTCTTGTGATGTCACAAAAGCACTTGGCAACTGAGTGGATATAAAGGCAGGCCAAGGGGAAAGCCCTTTTCTGTTTCCAACAGGACACAGCTGGAAATGGATGTGGCATTCAGCACTGCCCAGGCTCTGGCGCAATGGGACACTGTGACGGAAACCAGAGTGCATGGAAACGCTGTTTACCTTCCTGCCTCAGCGGTACCTATTTATCTACTTGCACTGGTGTGCTTTCAAACTGCTAGGTTGGCAGGAGCTGGGACAGAGCAACGGGAGCTCACTCCGTCGCGGGGATTCAAAGCACCCACCTCCTGATTGGCAAGCCCAAGAGGCTCAGTGGTTTAGACCACAGCACCACCCGTGTCCCCTGACAGTTGGCCACGCAGCCTGGGGCTGATGGGATTTGGGTGTCCAGAGCATCTGGAGGCAGTGGAGAAGAAAGCCATGGGAACCCATCCTGGAATAATGTTGCAAAATGGAATCTGAAGAGGAAGATGCAGGAGATATGCCTGTCTCGGAGGACCTGCTCCCTGATTTACAGGCCTTTTCCCACCTGGCCTGGAAGGGTGGGGCCCTGACTGGCTCCAGCTACAAAACTGAGGCTGCTGAACAGACTCTGGGGTTGGGGTATTGCTTACGGGGTTATGTTGGGGACAGAGTTGTTGTTTCTGATGTTACTTTTTGTATCTTTATTTTAGATACAAAATAGCAGATGAGGGGGAAAGCTGGGAAATAATGGGAGAGGAGGAGGAGGAAGCACCAGGCAATACACTGTTAGCTCCTAAGGAGAGGAAGAGTTGGAAGTCGGCCAAAGCGTTGCCAGGCAACCAGCAGATAAGCCAGAATCAGAGGATGTGTCTTCTGGGGGAAGAGACAGGCCAGCCGTGTAGTCCCAGGATGAGGAGGTTAGAGAAGCTCAGAGAGCAACGGAAAGGAAGTAGAAGAAAGGTGGGATTTTGGTGTCCCTCCTGTTGGGGGAGAGATGATGAGTCAGCAACTAAGCTTAATGAGGCTCTGGATTGGTTTTTCTTGTAAATAAATTAACACAAAATTGACGGAGAGTCCTTGCTGCTTATTAGGCCGCTTGCCTGCCAGAGATCATTATATGTCAGGCTAGGGAGGTCGACTCCACCATTCCTCCTCTGCCCAGGCCCTGACAGCATTGTTAATTATATAAGTAAAAAAATATTTATCCTGGCTCATGATCTGTATCTATTATCACAATCACAGCTGAAGTTTAGGAAAGGCAGTGTGTCCCTTATCCCACCAATGAAAGCAATCAAACGTTTTCCTCGAGCTCTACACCTTAGTCACATTTTACACTGTGTAATATTCCACTAACCTTTACCTAATTACCTCCTGATGAGGCAATGGCTTGAGAGAGCTTCGGTCATGTTTAATAAATACCTGGCAGCTTCCCATAGTCTGATCAGCTGATTGTCACAGAGCTATTAGTTCAACCTCCTCTTCTTCTTGCAGCTGATTCCATTTCATTCTTTTAGCCCATTAAACTGGGAAAACACCTCCTTTTGAATCCTCAGCCTTTACCTTATGTCCGGTAAGGGCATCGCTAATATAATTTTCAAGTATCAAAATAGGTTTGGACAAATGATTGTGGGTGGGTGTGACAGAAAAAGAGAGAGTCACTTTTTGCATAAACTGTCTACTTCTACTGGACTGGTTTACAAATCCTACAGATCTGTCTCTGATGTAGGGGTGCTTCTGAGCTAGCTCAATTTTTTTTAAAGCAAAGAATACCCATGGATGAATATGTTATGATTTTGTTATAATTATTAGAATGCAGAACTGATGTAGCTTCTATATAAGGTCCATGACAAGAAGTTGAAAGGAGATTATTCTGCTGCCAGGGCATGTTTCAGCAGAATATGCATTTGTCATTCCAACCCTATGTCATGTGCGCATGCAAGAAGAAGAAGAGTTTGGATTTGATATCCCGCTTTATCACTATCTAAGGAGTCTCAAAGCGGCTAACAATCTTCTTTCCCTTCCTCCCCCACAACAAAGACTTTGTGAAGTGAGTGGAGCTGAGAGACTTCAAAGAAGTGTGACTGGCCCAAGGTCACCCAGCAGCTGCATGTGGAGGAGCGGAGACGCGAATCCAGTTCCCCAGATTACGAATCTACTGCTCTTAACCACTACACCACACTGGCAAGCATGTTAATTATTCTGTGAAGAAACAATTTTTTATGAGAACGGCCTTTAAATATTAACGAAGTTTACCAGGACCTGAAATTTAAGCCATTCTAGTTAATTTTCCTTACCAGCCAGGTATTTTATTTTGTTTAGACGGAATTAAATTTCTTCAAGCCAACACTATTCCCCCCCCCCCCCGGGGAAAAAGTTAACTTCAAACCAGCAATGTTCCACAAATTTTATGCAGTGCTAGTCACTTTATAGACTTCTCTTTTTTGATTATACATATTGTGGTTTTTCTGTTGATTTTTTTCTGTCAACGGCCTGAGACCTCCAGGTATAGGGCAATACAGTGGTACCTCTGGTTACGTACTTAATTCGTTCCAGAGGTCCGTTCTTAACCTGAAATTGTTCTTAACCTGAAGCACCACTTTAGCTAATGGGGTCTCTCACTGCCGCCGCACCGCCGGAGCATGATTTCTGTTCTCATCCTGAAGCAAAGTTCTTAACCGGAGGTACTATTTCTGGGTTAGCAGAGTCTGTAACCTGAAGCGTATGTAACCTGAAGCATATGTAACCTGAGGTACCACTGTATATAAATTCAATAAATAATAATAATAAATCTCTCTCCACATGGGCTGCAGATTACAACAACTCTCGGGCTTGTAAGTTTTGTGATGAGGGTGGCCACCGCTGCCGGCAGGGGGTGGGAGGGAGAAGAGAGGGCAGACGAGGTGTTCATCCTGACCCAGACCACTTCAGTCAAACTGTTCTGCTGGCAACTTCGCAGGTTTCAGTGAACGCAGGGAGTTTTCCCATCGTGGCTGTTGCTCACTCAGCCTTTGTGCTATTCCAGCTGTCGAAACAGCAGCCTCAGCCCCTGTCAGCGCTGACACCAGGCCTGGCAGGAGCAGCAGCAGCAGTTTATCTCCGAGTCATTTGTCTCATGTCAAACATGTGTTTGTGTCTGCTAAGCTGAAGCCAGGCGCTGCTGGCGGGCGGCGAGAGGCTTAATTGCGAGAGATCTTGTTTGGCAGCCTTCGCCGTTACAGAAGGACTTGTGCCCTTTTGCCAGCCCCCGCATGATAGGAAGGGTGTTTGTGTGTAGTCGGGGGGGCCCAGGAAGACTCCCTCTGACAACAGCACCGCTGGCTGCTTTCTGCACACTTTGCTGTGCCTCAACACAACCTTCCCTCCAGCCAGCACCTCCAGCTGCTGTGCACTTTACAGGGACACATGGCCTTCCGCAAGGGCTGAGGTTGGTATGGCAACAAAATTCTGCATCACTGCCTGATGCCAGTTCAAACAGGATGAAAACTTTTGCTAACCCATTCATTTTTTGTTGTTGTTGCTTAAATCTTCAGCTCCATTCTCTTCTATTGCCATCTCCTCTTTTACACATATGCAGGGCAGGATATCGGCTGTTGATAGGGATATATGTGTGTACCATATTTTTCTTCAGATAAGACATGTATAAGACTACCCCTATCTTTTTGAGTCCAAAATTAAGAAATAAATCATTGCAACATTCTATGCATAACACGACCCCCCAATTTTAAACTTTAAATTTTTTGGGGGGAGAAATATAGTCGGAAATACGGAAAAAATACAGAAATATACAGTAAATACGAAATACGGAAAAAATATGGAAATATACAGTATTTTTTTCCAAAAGATGCCATGATAACCAGTCGATTGGTACCTTGGTCTGATAGAGATATTTAAGATAGTTAAGTCCAGTCGCAAACGACTCTGGGGTTGCGGTGCTCATCTCACTTTACTGGCTGAGGGAGCCGACGTTTGTCCACAGTTTTTCTGGGTCATGTGGCCAGCATGACTATGCCACTTCTGGTGACACCAGAGCAGCACAAGGAAACGCTGTTTACCTTCCCGCCAGAATGGTATCTATTTATCTACTTGCACTTTTTGGCTTGCTTTCGAGCTACTAGGTTGGCAGGAGCTGGGACCGTGCAACAGGAGCTCACCCCGTTGCGGGGATTTGAACTGCTGACCTTCTGATCAGCAAGCCCAAGGCTTAGTGGTTTTTACACCATTGCGCCATTCACATCCCTTACATACTATACATCCCTGCATATTTTACATGAACTAAACCATTCAGTATTCCATTGTCACATCCATCAACACTTATTTATACTGTTGAATTTATCTTAATGCTACCAGCATTTTTAAATGTGCACAATTTTCACCCATATATTCAGTAAACATTTTCCAGTCTTCTTTAAACATATGTTCTTCTTGTTCTCTTATTCTGTATGTTAAATCTGCAAGCTGCGCGTATTCCATCAGTTTAAGTTGCCATTTTTCTATGATTGGGACCTCGCTCGTTTTTCATTTTTGGGCTTGCAAAACACGGGCCGCAGTAGTGGCGTACATAATTTTACAATTTTTAAATTATTATTAATTTTACAATAACTATTCTTTTAATTGTACTGTTCTCAACCGGAACAGGAGCTCCTGTTGTTCTTTTGGCAAAGCCAGTAGTTAAGCAGTGTGTGACACTGTTTTTGCTCAGATTGGCTTTTGGTGGCATAAGCCAGAAAGCGAAACGGTTTATTTAGAAAAGCACCGCTCCACAAAAAGTTGGAGGCGGTAAGCCGGGAAGCAGTCAATAGGATTTAGAACCAGAGAACAAAGCCAGAGAAGTGAAACCTATCAAAAGGACAGCCTGAGGGAGATTCACCTGCTCTGTCAGATGGGACTTGTCAAAGGTAAAATGGCCCCCTTTGAGGTGGAAGGAAGAAAGCAAGCTGGGAGGAGGAGAGGCTGGAACCAACAGGCAATATGACACCTGCAACATGCACAGGTATAGGCCTCAACAGCTGGCTTCTCAGCCCCATTTCGGCTTCCCATCTGGCCAAAAAACTTGACATGAAAGGTAGGCGGGGTGCGCGCGCGTGCGCACGCACACACACACACAAACTCAGCAAGTTTTATTTTCTGATTCATAACCCCAGAGGACTGAAAAACAATCTAAGCAGAACAGGACATAGATTAATAGTCACGGAATGACTTCAGAGTTGGTGCGCATGATCCCTGAAAACAATTAATGAGTGAGAGAGACAAATAGCAGGTCACACTGGCATGATTTAAGGGGCACAGGAGCCAACTTCTAAGGGCCATGTTCCCTTCGACCTCCCAAATAAAATATTTGAGGGGACAGAGCCTCAAATATTGTTGAATATTGCAATCACGTCATGTGATCAATTTTTGCAGAGCAGAGCTTAACTGCCCCCCCATACAGTGGTACCTCGGGTTACATACGCTTCAGGTTACATATGCTTCAGGTTACAGACTCCGCTAACCCAGAAATATTACCTCGGGTTAAGAACTTTGCTTCAGGATGAGAACAGAAATCGTGCTCCTGCGGCGTGGCGGCAGCAGGAGTTCCCATTAGCTAAAGTGGTGCTTTAGGTTAAGAACAGTTTCAGGTTAAGAACGGACCTCTGGAACGAATTAAGTACTTAACCTGAGGTACCGCTGTATTGTATTCAAGTTGGCACACCTGCTAAGGAGCAAAGGCTGTTACAAAATTGCCAAGTGTCTCATGCTCTAAGGCAGCGATGTCCAACTGGTCGATCGCGATCTACAGGTAGATCGCCTGTGTGATCCTGGTAGATTGCTCAGGATCCTGGTCGGCCATGGGGACATTATTGCTGGCGCTAGGTCTGTCCTTTGGCTCTGCAGTGATCGTTGTGTAATGTGGAAAGCGAAAGTAGTATTTGGTGTAGTGCTGAGTGTGTTCATTATTGCTGCATTTAATGGTGAGCGGTTTTTCTCATTTCCCCCCCCAAAAAAGCTCAACAACTCTGGCCAACCCCCCCTAAAACCCAGTGACAATGGGTAGATCATTGCCAGATATTTTATACTGGGAGTAGATCCCTGCCTCTTGGGAGCTGGACATCCCTGCTCTAAGGCAATGCTTGTGGCAGGATAAGGAAAAGTGTCTACTGACCTAACAACCTAATAATGCAGGTACTCATTGACATAAATCCTAAATGTCCACAAACTCTTCTCTCTCTTTCTAAGTTAGCCTCTCTCTGAGATTAAGAGAACACCCAGATGCTCTGTCTCGTGATGATACTGATACAATTCTGGTTACATCATAAATGACATCATACAGCTATCTAGATTCCTGGGAGCACCTGACACCTAGTTAAAGCAGCAATAGAGACAGACAAAGTAATCACAAAGAGCAAATGAATGTCATTCTCAGCCGTAACTTTGGTGAACGGCAGTCATAAGAGTTCATGGAGACTAATGTTTGACTTTACCAGGAATGTAAATGTTTGCTTTAAGAAGATCTGTGGCTATCAATATATTTTATACTCTTATTTGAAGGCCACCCCCATTTTTGTTCCTTTTTAATCAAGGTTGTGCATATTTAGATTTTACTTGTGCTCATCACATGAGCAAAGCAAATAAATTTGGGTCACCTGAGAATGTATGGAGAAACATTGAGACTTGTGTCTCAGAGCAAGGTCTAATAAAATGCTATCTTAAAATGGTTATCACTGTACAGTGGTACCTCAGGTTAAGTACTTAATTCATTCTGGAGGCACGTTCTTAACCTGAAACTGTTCTTAACCTGAAGCACCACTTTAGCTAATGGGGCCTCCTCCTGCTGCAGTGCCGCCGGAGCACGATTTCTGTTCTCATCCTGAAGCAAAGTTCTTAACCTGAGGTACTATTTCTGGGTTAGAGGAGTCTGTAACCTGAAGCATATGTAACCTGAAGCGTATGTAACCCGAGGTACCACTGTACAGCAATGAATGAAGTAAAGCATTTAGACACTACTGGTTACTGTGAATAGATCTTATGACATGCGACATTGTAAAACTACAGGTGTTACTGTTCAACCAAAACAGTCTTTTATTGATTTTCTTTTTTGCTGACTCACGTTTGCTTGCAGTTTGACTAAAGCAGCCCACTTGTATAGTCTAGCCTTCCCCGGTTCCAGTATCTGAAGCTTATTAGCTGCACGATGGACTGGAAGTACTAATTCCTCTGCGGATCGTGTAATTAAATCCACAGCTGCTTGAAAGAAAAATAATTAGCACTAGAGAGATCATCTGCGAATCTATCAACCCATGACCTTCTCCAAGAACTTGGCTGAACTCCGCTGAACATCCAACTGATGTTGCAAGTTGGGAGAGCAACAATCACTGAGCACTGGGCTCTACCTGCTCTGCGCAGGGCAAAGGTCAAGAGATATGTGGTTATTCAGTAATAAAAGCCTTTGGAGATCCAAGGGTATGTAATTCTGAGCCTCTTCTTCCAGGGTTGTACCGTTGAAAAATACAGATTTCTCCTGAGGAAGTCCATCTTTGACTTGAAATGTAGGGGGTTTTCCTTGCGAACCCTGAAACTGGTGATCCCCCCTTCCCAAATAATTAGACTTGAAAACAGCTTCATATTGAGGCCAATACTACAGTACTAATTGCTGAATATAAATATTTTGGGGGAGGGAGGGTTAATATTATCCCCCGCCCTGCCAAATGACCCCTCCATGCAGCATTTAGCTTTGAAAACAGTCTTCTATTGGTTCCAATAGGGGGAGCCAACATGGGCTGTAACTGCCTTACAGCCTGGTGTTTTCCCATCATTGTGTTAGCGATTGGAGTTACTCTGCAAGAAGGCATCGCAGACTTCACTTGTTGCCTCTGGTACCTGTTGCTGTAGTAATGTATCCTGGCATTGTTCATCTAGTATCACCTGCTTCACTCCATTGTTCCTGTTGCCTTTTCAGGGATCGGATTGTTTATCCTGGCCTCTCAAAACCAAAATGTCAAATGCAATGAAGAGAGAGGAAGAAGGCTGAGCGTCCAACTGAAATTTTGATTGTAGAAATGTCCAGGCCTACAAACTGGAACGTGTCCAGAGGAGGGCAACCAAAATGGTCAAAGGCCTGGAAACAATGCCTAATGAGGAACGGCTAAGGTAGCTGGGCATGTTTAGCCTGGAGAAGAGGAGGTTAAGGGGTTATATGATAGCCATGTTCAAATATATAAAAGGATGTCACATAGAGGAGGGAGAAAGGTTTTTTCTGCTGCTCCAGAGAAGCGGACATGGAGCAATGGATCCAAACTACAAGAAAGAAGATTCCATCTAAACATTAGGAAGAACTTCCTGACAGTAAGAGCTGTTCGACAGTGGAATTTGCTGCCAAGGAGTGTGGTGGAGTCTCCTTCTTTGGAGGTCTTTAAGCAGAGGCTTGACAACCATATGTCAGGAGTGCTCTGATGGTGTTTCCTGCTTGGCAGGGGGTTGGACTCGATGGCCCTTGTGGTCTCTTCCAACTCTATGATTCTATGAATCCTCTGGCCTCTTCACAGCCACATCAGAGGAGAAGCAGGGATGCATGCATGTGCATGTGTGGTGTAGTGGTTAAGAGTGGTAGACTCGTAATCTGGTGAACCGGGTTCGCGTCTCCGCTCCTCCACATGCAGCTGCTGGGTGAACTTGGGCTAGTCACACTTCTCTGAAGTCTCTCAGCCTCACTCATCTTGGTCTCTTCCAACTCTATGATTCTATGATTCCATGATTCTATACTCTAGCAGGATGCGGGCGGCGCTGTGGGTTAAACCACAGAGCCTAGGGCTTGCCGATCAGAAGGTCAGCGGTTCGAATCCCCGTGACAGGGTGAGCTCCCATTGATCAGTTTCTGCTCCTGCCAACCTAGCAGTTTGAAAGCACGAAGTGCAAGTAGATAAACAGGTACTGCTCTGGCAGGAAGGTAAACGGTGTTTCCGTGCGTTGCTCTAGTTCGCCAGAAGCAGCTTAATCATGCTGGCCACATGACCCGGAAGCTGTATGCCGGCTCCCTCGGCCAGTAAAGCGAGATGAGTGCCACAACCCCAGAGTCGTCCGCAACTGGACCTAAGGGTCAGGGGTCCCTTTAATCTTTACATTACTCTAGCAGAGCCTACTTGCCCTGTGCATTGATGCCAGCCAACCTCAAATTCAGGGCTGAACTACAGTACTGCTGCATACTAGGATGGAAGAGGCAGTACTGAGGCCAGTGTGGTGATAGAAATATAAAATTCATTAGAGAAACTAAAATGCAAACTAATTGGCACCAGTATAAATATTTTTGCACAGTAAAAGCTGGAGATTCGAGACATATATTAGGGCTGCCATACGTCCGGGAATTCCCAGACATGTCCCCTTCCCCCCCCCTTACCTAATATTGTATGTAATAGGTAAAGGTAAAGGTACCCCTGCCCGTACGGGCCAGTCTTGACAGACTCTGGGGTTGTGCGCCCATCTCACTCAAGAGGCCAGGGGCCAGCGCTGTCCGAAGACACTTCCGGGTCACGTGGCCAGCGTGACATCGCTGCTCTGGCGAGCCAGAGCTGCACACGGAAACGCCGTTTACCTTCCCGCTGGTAAGCGGTCCCTATTTATCTACTTGCACCCGGGGGTGCTTTCGAACTGCTAGGTTGGCAGGCGCTGGGACCGAGCAGCAGGAGCGCACCCCGCAGCAGGGATTCGAACCGCCGACCTTTCGATCGGCAAGTCCTAGGCGCTGAGGCTTTTAACCCACAGCGCCACCTGTGTCCCCATTGTATGTAATACTAATGTCTCAAAACAAATGAAACTATATTGTAGAAATCACAATTTGAAAAAAGAGACAATGCAAGTGTTTTCCCCCCAATAAGAAATCATTAATTAAAAAATTTAAAACAACAACAACAGCAGCAACAACTTTATTATTTATACGCCACCCGCCTGACTGGTTTGCCCCAGCAACTCTGGGCAGCTTCTAGCAAAATATAAAAACACAATAAAACACCAAACCTTAAAAACTTCCCTATGCAGGGCTATATAATGCAGCTGTCAGGTGTTCAGAAGCTTTTTCTTCTAATTTAGATTAACCACAGCGCCCCATGTAGTCTAAACCTGGACATACTGTTGTTGTAACAAGTCAGATTCAAACCATATGACGGTGACTTGTTTAAACAACTATAACTATAGTTAAGATTAGCCACAGTCCATGTTTTGGACAATATGCTAAACTGTCGGTAATCGAAAGCAGAACTGGAAGCTTCTAATTTCCTTGTGGCCACATTGTGGAAGAAGACAGGGGAGGTGGGGGACTGTGCACGTCTGAGACTTTCACATGCTCCTTCTGGTGACCCTCAATAACAGTCAGGGGTATCTTACCCATAGAGGCTAGTGGCGCAGGGTGCCAGGGTGCCAGGTTCTGGAGGGCGCCAGGGAAGAGGTGGAGGCTGGACGCAGCACCTCCCGGCATCAGCTCGCCGCCCTCACTTGCCTCCGCCATGCCGCAGAGCTGTGCCCAGAGCCTCTGCCTGTCATGGCCACCACGGCACAAAGCTGTCAGGTGTGCATGCAGGAGCCAGGCCCTGTGACCAATAGGACTCTGCAGGACTGGGGCCTTCCTACGTTTGTTCTGAAGAGGCAAGGTGTGGGCACACAGGTGAGGCTGCTGGGTAACTCACAGCACCTGGTGGCAAGAGCTGGGAGGGATATAAAGTCAGCATTTTCCCTTCGGCTCTTTGCCACAGCAACACATTCCCTGCTTTTGACTCCTTGCTTCTTGATCCTCGGACCCCTGACTTCGTGACTCCTTGCTTTCTGACCCTTGGACTCTTGGCTTTCTGGCTTCTGGACTCCTGTTCCCGCTCCCACCCTGCCATCTTGCCCCTGGTCCCGATGTTCCCAGCCGGGACTTCAATCGCCTATTAACCGGACCATGACAAAAGCAGCCAGCTGAGCTAGGAGCTGCTGCCGTGTCCAGCGTCCACCTCTTCCCCGCCAGAGGAGCTGCCCTCCAGCCGTTGCCCGCCTCCTACAGTCCCGTAAAGCTGGGCGCAGTGCCGTCCTCCCTAAAAAAGGTTGGCAACTCTGGGAAACGGGGGGGGGGGGGACGGGACGCCGGAGGGATCTTTGCACCACAGCGCCGGATATGCTTAAGACGGCCCTGATAACAGTCCTGCAGTCACAGATGCCATTGTCTTGTCTACCTGCACAATAGTTTAGCCTTTATCATTGCATGCAAAAGCAGCCACTGCAAACTGTGTTTTCGACTGGAAGCTCGACTGGATTTGGCTTGCTTGAGACGCTGCTGAACAGACATCAAACGCAGCTATAAGGAGCTTCTTCAACAGCCTTCAAAAAGAAAGGCACACCAAGAGCTCATGCCTTACAGCAAATTATGAAATAAAAGTGGTAACTCAAATTATGAATTACAAATGCTGTGGTGAGACTTCAAGGGGGAAAACAGGAGGGCAATTTCACTATGTTTAAAAGGTGGTTTCCCTTTGGCAAAAGAACAGAAAAATGTTGGTTTTCTGCAGTGTTTGAAAGGGTTTTCTTGCAATTACTTAAAGCTCATTGATGGTTTATGACCTCTTGCTTACAGCCATCCTAAAACTAACAATCTTCAGCAATGGGGAATGTACTTTCCACAATCAACAGGAGGCTTGAGAATAGAATCGCAACCTATTTCCTGCAAGGCAGAGAGGAAACTGCTAGATTCCACTGGGTTGATAGGTATTAGAAAATTCTTAGCAATGGAACCTCTTTGTGGCCCCACTGAAATTTTCTTGGTCAGGATTGAGAGTTAGATGACACAAAACTGGGCAGGGTAGCTAATTTCTCGGAAGACAGACTCAGGATTCAAGATGAATTTAACAGACTGGAGAACTGGACCAAAACTAATAAAAACCAATATGATAAAGTGTCTGTAAGCTACCATATTGACCCGAATATAAGCTGCACCCAAATATAAGCTGCACCTTTAATATTTAAGGGGGGGGAGACAATATCCAAGGGGGAGCAGGGGCTGAGAAGAGCATTTGCTCCAGCGGTGGTGGCGGTGGGCAGCAGCGCTTCCAGAGGGTCAGCACCACCATGCCCCCCTGACGGGATGGGTGGAGAAAGGCTGGCGGGATTCACACGCCCCTTGGCACGCTAAAGCCAGACACCGCCTCGGGCTAGCGCCAGTTCCACCACACCGACTGCACCTCCCAGCAGACCTCCTTGCTCTCTCGCTCTCTCGTCCATGCTCCTCCCTCCCTCTCCTTGCCACCTTCTGGCTCCCTCTCAGGGACCCTCTCACTGCAAAGTCATCTTGGGAGCTGGCCTGGTAAGGTTGCAAATATAAGCCACTCTCAGGGGCAAATGAAGGCTAACCAACACCTGGGGCGGGGCAAACTGCCGGCTGCGCATGCGTGGCACTGTTACATATGACGCATGCATGGCGCTGCTCTGTACGATGCATGCGCAGCATCACTATGTAGGGCGCCTGTGTGGCGTCACTACATATGATGCATGTGACATACGTAGCGATGCTGCACATGTGCCGTACATAGAGGTTTGCTGCCAGCGCCACCTAAGCACTGTATGGACGGTGGCGGGATCCTCTTCTCATGGCTGCAGCAGTGGTGGAGGGATCCCACTGCTGTCCATACGGTGCTCAAGCGGCACTGGCGGCAAACCGCTATATACAGCGCATGTGCAGCATCACTACGTACAGCACATGCATGTGGCACCGTGCATGTGTTGTACGTAGCAGTTTGCCACCTGCGCTGCTCAAGCACTGTACGGACAGTGGCAGAATCTTTAACTTGTCACTGCAGTGGCGCGATGGCTGCTCATGCCACTGCGCCCGGGGGTGGTGGGGTGAGCACCCCACGGGGTGCCTTCTTGTCACCCCCTGACATGGCACCCGGGGTGAAATTCCAGCCCGCCCCCTTGTGACACCACTGGCCGCACAACTTTTAACTTTTCATGGTCAAGATTTGGAAAAGTGCAGCTTATATTTGGCCCAATACGGTACGTCGGAAGATGGTGGACTCTCCTTCCTTGGAGATTTTCAAACAATGTTTGACTGGCCACTTGTCAGGAATTCCTCAGCTGTGATTCCTGCATTGCAAGGAGTTGACCCATTGGGTTTGCCTCCAACTCTACCATGCTGTGATCGTATGATTCATATACAGGTTTGGACTTTGGAACACATCTTTACTTAAGAAAAGGTTGCAAGGCTCATTCTGCCTACTTGCCAGAATCACAGTAACATTGAAACAGGTGGAGTAACATGATAACCCAGCCCAGGAGATTTGGCATTCCAGAGTGTGTGAGTCCTTTGGCTGTTTGCTCAAAGGCTGTAAATCCTGCCCACCCCCCCTCCCAAAAAAATTGATTCATTTTAAAACAAAAGACATGATTAATTACACTAATATCATCCTCTGGGAGGAGGGCCATTTCACTATGACTTGAAGGAGAAGCATTGAAAATGGTTCATATTTCAACTATGATCTTTGGTGCCAAGAGTCTCTGTGCTCCGAATGATATCAAACAACGAGGATTTTCCTTGGAGTGTGTCTTGGAAACCTGATCTGTTCTCTAAGGCATTGATATCCCACTTGCCCCGACATCCTTTATAGTGTTTTATGACATCTTTTGAGTCCGTACCTTCATATAGTCGTCAGCTTTGGGTTTTAAGGCCTTTGAAAGAGATTAAACTATTTTCCAACCAGCTGCTGTCAACTGATGTCTGACATATGGACCGTGGATAGAGTTGCCAGTTTGCAAGTGACTCGGAAAGCCCTCAAATGCCCTCCAGCCATGATAATACAAGGAGAGAGATTGAGGGGGTGGGGGAAGATGAATTTAGCTCAAATTTCTTCTGTTTTGGAATTACCCAGTGCTCTAGCTGAATTTCCCCCCGCAAAAGCCCTTTGGAAAATATCAGGTTAATTCT
The DNA here is from genome assembly GCF_964234715.1 of Podarcis melisellensis. Lineage (NCBI taxonomy): Eukaryota > Metazoa > Chordata > Lepidosauria > Squamata > Lacertidae > Podarcis > Podarcis melisellensis. The sequence continues at coordinate 12,023,799 of NC_138543.1, forward strand.
TACAGTGCTACCATTAAGTTACATATGTAAAGTAGACTCCTCCATATACGGTTAATTCAGATTATGAAGCATTTACCTTGATGGGAAATATTAGATATGGGATTATGTAGCCTAGTAGGATGCAAGCTGGATGAATGGGTTGGAAGTAGTTACAATGGGAAGGACAATAAATACATCATATGGCAACAAATATGTGTACAGATTACATATTGATCTGCTTATTGGCATTTGCCTTGCCTACTAATTTTAAAAGGACCCAAGCTGTTTTATTATAGCTGTCAAGCTACCAAGGTTCTCCAATAAGTGACATAAAGAGATAACTGCTTCCAGAGTAGTATGTTGCATTGTGAGATTTTGTATAAAAATATGCATATTGTAGGCTGAATAAGTGACGTTTGCTTTGTGCAAAATAGAGAGAGGGAGGATGCTGCACTGACAACGTGCTTTTTTTAAAAAAATTAAATATACTCTGTCAAGTGGGTTCCACAATTGTTTTAAAAGGTACTTCATGTTTTTCTGATGCTTTCAAAGCTAAAATAACCCAAGCTGTTCAGAGCTCTCTTTTTTATGGTGGGCGTGTAGAATCTTTCTATTAATATGATTTATAATTTTTCTTCAAAAATGTCGTAACAGGATTGTTTCGGGCCCTTTCCTGCTCCAAATCAGAACAAGTGCCGGCCCTAAATAAAGATGTGATGTCAGACAAGAGTTTAATAACTATTTTAAGTGCCTTTAGAAATGTCATTTGTTTTAAAATGCCTGCTGATCTCACCTTGTAGATTGGTTTGCTTTCATAGCAGCACATCTGACCCGATTCTGTCTTTACGCTTCCTTTTAGCAGGATTTATCTTCAGGTAAAAAGACTTCAGGCACTCCTCTTTACATTTACGAGCACATTCTCCCAGGTTCAACATCACTTGAATTAGCCCTGAAATAGATGTCAGGAACAGTGTGAAAATATGGAGATTGAATTTCAGCATTGCTTTGAAACAACCAGCTGAGTCTCTGACTTTTAGTTTCTTGTTTCTTTTGATGGGCAGGAGAGGCACGTGCTTCATTTTCTTGTATTTAATCATTCTGCCTTAAATATGCTTAACACGATGTGTTAATTGATTTACTGTGATTAATTCATTAATGTGCCCTGTTGTGCTATCCAGCTACCACTAGCAACACACTCTTTCTCTGTTTGATCCAGAAAGTAGATCAGCAAACCGAGCTCAACAACTTTAGGTAAAGGTAAAGGGACCTCTGATCGCTAGGTCCAGTTGTGGCCGACTCTGGGGTTGTGGCGCTCATCTCGCTGTATAGGCCAAGGGAGCCGGCGTTTGTCCGCAGACAGCTTCCGGATCATGTGGCCAGCATGACTAAGCTGCTTCTGGCGAACCAGAGCAGTGCACGGAAACGCCGTTTACCTTCCCGCTGGAGCGGTACCTATTTATCTACTTGCACTTTGACGTGCTTTCAAACTGCTAGATTGGCAGGAGCTGGGACCAAGCAACAGGAGCTCACCCCGTCATGGGGATTAGAACCGCTGACCTTCTGATTGGCAAGTCCTAGGCTCTGTGGTTTAGATCACAGCACCACCCGTGTCCCTTTAACAACTTTAGGCACAACAAAAAAAAGACAGATTTTCACTTTTTGAAATATGGCAGCCCTATCGTATGTGTGTGCGTTGGTAACATACATAGGCAGGCAACTCCCAATTTATGTGGTGGTATGGTCTAAACCACTGAGCCTAGGGCTTGCTGATTGGAAGGTCGGTGGTTCGAATCCCCGTGACGGGTTGAGCTCCCGTTGCTTGGTCCCAGCTCCTCCCAGCCTAGCAGTTCAAAAGCACGTCAAAGTGCAAGTAGATAAATACAGTGGCGTAGCGTGGGGGGGGGGGTGCAGGGGGGGCCCGGCCGCACTGGGTGCAAAATCTGGGGGTTAGGGTTAGGGGGCACAAATCCACGGGTTAGGGGGCACAAATCCATGGGTTAGGGGGCGCAAATTACTTGCCTTGCCCCGGGTGCTGACAACCCACGCTACACCACTGGATAAATAGGTAGGTACTGCTCCGGCAGGAAGGTAAACGGTGATTTTGTGGGTTGCTCTGGTTTCATCAGAAGCAGCTTTGTCATGCTGGCCACATGACCTGGAAAACCTGTCTGCAGACAAATGTTGGCTCCCTCGGCCAGTAAAGCGAGATGAGCGCCACAACCCCAGAGTCGTCCGTGACTGGACTTAACTGTCAGGGGTCCTTTACCTTTACTATGTTCCAAGTTACTACATATTTAAATGAAATCGCGTATATTTGAAAGACCATTAAAAAGGCTGCAAAGACCAATCTTTTTGGGTCACTTCTGGGTTCAGTGTGATGCGCATATGCACAGTCGCACACATATTGAATGTGCATAAATGTGGGGTTGCCTCCCTCCCCCCCCCTCTCTCTCTCTCTGTGTGTGTGTGTACACACACAGGCTGACATCTCTTCAGTGGCAGAGGTGGTGTGTTTTGTCTGTTATGAAATTCCAGTTCACAGACAGAGTAGCAGTATGACCTTGCATTACTGACCCAGCAAAGAATGTGACTCTAGTGAAAACTATTCCCTTCAGCTTTAAAGCTAAGCATAATTGCAGGATAGAGATGTTGGAGAGGTTTTTAAAAGGAACATATTGAAAAAGAAACAAGGATATGGAGCCGAGTCGGAGGATTCACTCTTTGATGGGCTGGAGTAACCATTTTAGTCTGAAAATGGATAGGCGATGCCGTTCGTCATGCATCAGCACAAATGTGAAAAGGCTTTGAAGACTGGATATCTGGTGCAGGGTAAACTCATCAGGAATGAAGTCAGTAAGTTGTGAAAAAGTCTGGAAGCAGAAGAAGTTCAAGTCTGAGGATGCACAATGTTTAATATGATCCAGATGAGCTTCTTTCCCGGAATTTGGCTTTACGCTTTCTGAGATTTCTCACCCAGGATGGCTGCTGTTGCTGGAGTTTTCTGGCCGCTTTACAATTCTCAGCTTTGAAGCTGTGCAAGACTCTGTGACTTTCTTCCAAGTTCAGGAGCATGACTATAAAAGACTCAGTAGGTCCCAAGCTCGTTATATAAATACCGGAAGCAAAAATGAGGTAGAAATATGATTCAAACATGGATGAGTGAAGTTGTATTGCCTTGAGATTTAGCATATTTTTGTGTCAGGGACTGGACATCAGAGGAGGAATGGTGGAGACACCCCCCACCTTCTCCTGAACTTTGCCAAGTAGAGGAGGGTAGTATAGATGTACAACAGTGGTTTGCAGAAAGTCATGGCACTGGGACAGAAGAGGGAAAAAGCTGGGAGATAATGGAAGGGAAGGGGAGAGCAGCAGAGCTGGAGCACCTGGCAGAAACATTATCATTGGAAAGCATCCCTGACCACCCTCTTCTCCTAGGACCCGTCTGGAGGATGCGGACCATTTGGATCCCTTCCAATCGGGATTCAGGCCTCATCATGGGACTGAAACCGCCTTGGTTGTGCTGGTCGATGATCTCCTGCAGGCTAGGAACAAGGGTGAGAGCTGTTTCCTAGTTTTGCTGGATCTCTCAGCAGCTTTTGATGCCATCAACCATAACATGCTTCTGGACCGTCTAGAGGAGCTGGGAGCACAGTTATACAGTGGTTCTGCTCCTTTCTCCTGGGCCGTGTCCAGAAAGTGGTGTGAGGGATGAGTGTTTTGACCCCTGGGCTCTCACTTGTGGGGTGTCTCAGGGTTCCATCCTCTCCCCCATGCTTTATAATATCTATATGAAGCTGCTGGAAGAGATCATCAGGGGGTTTGGGCTGGGTGTTCATCAGTATGCAGATGATACCCAGCTCTACCTCTCTTTTAAATCAGAACCAGTCAAGGCGGTGAAGGTCCTGTGTGAGTGTCTGGAGGTGGTTGGAGGATGGATGGCAGCTAACAGATTGAGGTTGAATCCTGACAAGACGGAAGTACTGTTTTGGGGGGATAGGGCGCGGGCGGGTGTGGGGGACTCCTTGGTCCCGAATGGGGCAACTGTGCCCCTGAAGGAGCAGATGCACAGCCTGGGAGTCATTTTGGACTCATAGCTGTCCATGGAGGTGCAGGTCAATTCTGTGTCCAGGGCAGCTGTCTTCCAGCTCCATCTGGTACACAGGCAGAACCCTACTTGCCTGCAGACTGTCTCACCAGAATGTTGCATACTCTAGTTATCCCCCGCTTGGACTACTGCACTGCGCTCTACATGAGGCTACCTTTGAGGGTGACTCAGAAACTACAACTAATCCAGAATGCAGCAGCTAGACTGGTGACTGGGAGTGGCCACCGAAACCATATAACACCAGTCTTGAAAGATCTACATTGGCTCCCAGTACTATTCCGAGCACAATTCAAAGTGTTGATGCTGACCTTTAAAGCCCTAAATGGCCTTGCTCCTGTATACCTGAAGGAGCGTCTCCATCCCCATCGTTCAGCTCGGACACTGAGGTCCAGCGCCGAGGGCCTTTTGGCGGTTCCCTCACTGCGAGAAGTGAGGTTACAGGAAACCAGGCAGAGGGATTTCTCGGTAGTGGTGCCCACCCTGTGGAACACCCTTCCATCATATGTCAAGGAAATAAACAAGTATTCGACTTTTAGAAGACAACTGAAAGCAGCCCTCTTTAGGGAAGTTTTTAATGTTTGAAGTTTTATTCTGTTTTTAATGTTCTGTTGAAAGCCACCCAGAGTGGCTGGGGAAATCCAGCCAGATGGGCGGGGTAGAAATAAATTATTATTATTATTATTATTATTATTATTAGTAGTAGTAGTAGTAGTATTACAACAGAAAGCTCAGAGGCAGAAAGCAGAGATCAGCCGGTGCAGGGATGGCGGGTGTGGGACTTTACTCGGAGCTATGCCATTACTGGAATGGAGAGGCACTTTTCAAGTCTCTTGCTGTGGATATTGAATAAAGGACTTGGAAGTAACTTGAATTATTACCAGTTGAATTGCAGTGGTACCTTGGTAGTCAAACGCCTTTGTTGTCGAACAAATCGGCTCCTGAACACCACAAACCTAAAAGTGAGTGTTCTGGTTTGCAAATGTTTTTTGGAAGCTGAACGTCTGATGTGGCTGATGCAGCTTCCGACTGAGTGCAAGAAGCTCCTGCAGCCAATCGGAAGTGGTGCCTTGGTTTTCGAACCGTTCCGGGAGCTGAATGGACTCCCGGAATGCATTAAGTTTGACAACCAAGGTACCACTGTATCTGCTTATTGGTTGCCCACCAAGGGGGGAGGGATTGGTTTCCCTGAACCCTGACATTTGGTGAAGAAAACCATAAGCTTTAATTTTAGGACTTGGACTTGGGTTGCTGGGAACTGAAATCGATGCTACATTATTGCTGCTTAAGGCAACACAGGACCACGACAACACAGGACATCTCTGTTGGTCCCAAGCACTCTACTGACAGTAATTTGAAAAGAATGGGCTAAGCATGAAAAATACTCCTTTCTCTTTTCCAGATAAGTTAAAAGCAAACAAACATTGCCAAAGCTACAGTTGGGACCATTATCTGTGTTTCTTACACTCGACTATCTCTAGGCTTGGGTGGTTCTGGGGAAGGAGCAATGTTTGACCTTCAGATGGAGGTTTAATGCCGGATACGTTAGTTTTGTAACTGTTCACGTGAGACACAAGTGTAATTTCTGCTCTCATTCTTCATCCAATCTCTGACATATTTTATAACTGATTGGAGCATGACTAGAAGATTACGGCTTTGTAAATACGTCCACCTCTTTTAACTATTCTGTATTTATTTTAAGTTATACATTAATTTTTTTTAAAAAATGCAAACACATAATGGAAAGAGAGGGGAAGTTAATAGAGGGGAGAAAGAGTTGATTATTCCACTGAATGCTTTTTAAAAATATGTAATTTAAGAGTAAAGAGAATTTTGAAATTTCTGTGAGAGAGAAGCCAGACTTCAATCGAGTTTAGAGATCTTGGATTTTATTATTCTTCTCCAACATCCTGGATGTTCCAACTGCTAGTGGTCATTCAGCTGATCTTACTCTTTAACTATTGTTATAACTTTTGAGAGGACCCCCTTGAACCCTAGAAATTAATAAATGGTAGAGTTTTGATTAATTGGAATAGCTGCAGAGCTTTGCCATGCAAAGAATCCCTGGGCTGGCTTATGCAAACCAGCCTGGCTGGCCTAGGGAAGAGCAAATCTGTTAACATGACAAAAGGGGTTGGTGGGCCATCTGAGAGCAATCCTTTGGCCTGGGGAGACAGATGTTCCCAAGGGTGTTTTTTTTTGGGGGGGGGGGTTGAGGTCACAGGAAAAGAGAGTTTTTCAATAGGATGTTCTGGGAAGAAGAAGAAAGAATGGGATCCATCTTGGGCAGGCTGACCGCAAGAGATGCCTTGGGTTCCAAGGCTGCACTGTTGTGCTCTTGAAATGCTGTCAGATCTGGACTCCCTCCATGCGGACTGAAGGTGTAAAAAGGTGAATAAACCATGTTTCTTAAAGCTACAACAACCTCCACTGTGTTTCAGTTCTCCAAAGGAACACAAACCTTGGGTGAGTGCCTGTAGCCCCCTGGGAAAGTGTGGGTAGACCCAGGTTTTGTAACACTATCATATAGTTAACGATTCTGTGAAAGTGTCTTCTCAGAATACATGTGATAGACATTAATGCCATTACTTTTCAGCGCATAACATTTTTTGCCTGGCCTGTAGAACCCATCATATTGTTGCAGGTACCTCAATCTCCAAGTGGCAAGAGACTCCAGGGGTGCCTACACTTTCCCAGAGTTTAGCTTCCTTGGATTGAAGGTCAATGGATCCTGTGGTGTCTTTAGTAGATATGGTTTTATTTACACATGCATACAACTTGAGCATAGAATGGAGGAGCTCAACACTCCAACAAATCTTGCTTCCCCATTCGGTTTCCATAGAAATCCCAAGTCCCAGCTTTGGGTCCAGCACAGAGCAGTCATGTCCAGCATCAGCCAAAACTTGCAGACACCCAGCCCCTGCCTCGGCCTATTTCCCCCCATCCTTGGATGATGTGGCATCCAGCCAGGTGATATCAGAAGAGGCGCACCCATTTGTCTCTATGACAACCACTTAGGACATGTAAATGGAGGTACTTAACTGGCCAGCCAAGGCCATTACCTTAACAAAGGAAACTGGGTTGGCTGGTTCAGCAGGTTTCCTATTATCCATTCCTACCCTCAAAGATTCAGGACCATAGGCGTGAAAGGGATCTATAGACATCATCCAGGACTGATCTCCCCAACCCATAACAATCCCTGAAGGGAATCTAGTTCACATGGAACTCCCAGCACGGTGACAGCAATAATGTGAATAACTCCTTTGTCTAGTTGGTATTCCTTCTGTGAAGATGTTTTCCTCACCAATGCTGCTCAAGCACATCAAGCTATTGCAAGCATTGCTATGCTAGGGTGAGAGATGAGTACTCAAGGATGCAAAATCCCAGATATTAAAGGCAGTTTGGCAAAAACCATGCTGAAAACATTTGTGCCAGCCGGCAGGCAGTGCTTACTACAAGGTTCACTTAACAGTCCTGTTTTGTAGCAGCAATGCTGGAATAATTTAAAAGTATTAATTAAAATATTATTAATTTAATTAAATAAAATTATGAGCCTCTATGTTCGAGGAGCATCCCACTTCTGTCCTCCTGCAATGCAACAGCATTCTTTCTTCCCAGATGGCTGAATGTCAGTAAGCTGGCAATTGTAACTGTAGGCTAATGTTGTGTTGTTAAGTCAAAAGGAAATGAATGAAAAGGCAATTAAGTACACTTCTTTATTCCTGTTTCCTTCAGATTGAACAGCTTCACATCAATAAAATTCCTTCCAAAGAGCATTCACTGTTTTGGCAATTGCTTAATTTTTTACTCAAAATTCATGTTATATCACTGTGGAGGAAATTATTCACATATTTTTATTTTATTTTTAAAAAATGGCTTCAAGTGACCCCTGCAAAAATTAATTTACAGCTATTGTTTTGGTAGGTTACAACTTCTAACTCTTCTCCCTCTTTGAAGAATTGTACTGGATTGAAACTGTAATCAAAGGAGCAGAAAATGATCTATAATGACAAGATGGTTCACTTGCTCTACTCTTTATATTTCTATGTTTCTCCTCTTCTCCGCCTTTCTAGCCACTCAGTTCCATTCTCTCTTCTTATTGTCCTTTCCCTCTCTCTCATTCAATCTTCTATGCTGTTATCTTTATGAAGCTGTTCTGGGCGTTCCCCCTCTCAGGGTTTTCCCCTAAATATTTCCCCCCCACTTCTGCAATTCTCAGGATTCTTCTAATTGTGTTACACACCCTTTTGAGAATCAGTGCTATTGTATTGCAGGTGGGACCTTTCCTCCTAAATATGGAAGTTAAGCATAAGATAACAGTTTTATAAAACAGTCTAAGACATCTGAGAACCATGGGTAAAAATTTAGATTCTGGTCTTGGCAAATTGTTTCTCAGGTCTTTTTTGAGTTTCTGAATGTATATTTCTTTTCTCCACTCTTTAGACAACTAACCATACAGCACTTACAGAGTGTCTCGAAGCACACACCAACTCACTAATCCTTGCAACAATCTCCTAAGGTAAAGCTCACTGCGGTACATTGGGGATCTGCTTTGCTAGCTTCCTGGCAGGTGTGTCACTGTTACTCACCTGGAGTGAGTGGGGTGAGGTAGCAGAGAGGTTAGCACAATGGAGATGCATTGGCAAAGCCTACATTGTGGTCCTTCTGGTGTGTTTGCACCACCCCAGCCTCCATACCATCTCACTCCTGCTGATAGGCAAAAGTGACCCACCTGTTGGGCAATTAGTGTAGCAGCTTGGCTCAATATAGCAAGCCATTTCTGGTTGTGTATCCAGAGCAAACCTATTATTCCTCTAAGTTACTCATGTTCATTAATTTCAATGGATCTACCCCAGGTATGACTAACACTGGATACAAGCTATGATATCTTGATTTATTCTTAGATTATGGTGGGGCAGGGGGAGACAGTGACTCCTGTAAGGCCCCCTGATATGAGGGAATGGAAAAATCACAATTTGAAACCATCTGTGTAAGATGGTTCACAACCTGTTAAGAGTTATTTGATTTCCACTTCCTTGTCTGTAAATGCACAGCGACCACAAATAAATGCTGGAGAAATAAGATGCAAATAAATTATAGAAGCTGCTTGTTTACCCATGATTCAAGGTGAAGCTATTTCTCTTTCAATGAACCAAAGAACATATTTAGTCGTAAATTGGATCAGAAGGCTGCAGTTCTTTTCTGCATAATTAAATACATTTCTGTGTGTTGGTACTTGACTGTTGAAAGACACACTGCTAGCTATTTTATCTCCTCTCCTGCTTTATAAGAATCAAGGTCCCACTGCTAAAAACAGTTCTGTTCTGAGAAGAAACCTATCGTACCCTCAGGTGGTTGGGAAGATGGGTCAAGGTCTCTGAGGAGGATCTGAATGTACCCAGAAGCTTATATGGAGGGATCTAGCATGGCCTGTACATTGGAAAAGGAAAAGAGAACAAAACACGCTGTTTCTAATTAGAGCCAGAAAACAACTAGAGGCCAATGCAGGAGAACAATTGTAAAACTGCCTTTTTGTTCTCTTGCAATTTTCAAAATGCAAGTCAGTTTTAATGCATCCAGTCGCTTCAGCATTGATGTCTGCAATCAGTGGCGTAGCGTGGGTTGTCAGCACCCTGGGGCAAGGCAAGTAATTTGCACCCCCTAACCCCTAACCTGCCACCGCTGCCAGCTTCTTCTTGCTGCTGCCTGGTCTGGTCTGGTGTGGTTCTCTCCCGCGCTCAGCGCTGCGCTGGGCAGCCGCTGCACTGTCCCTCCCCCAGATAGTCCCTTGCTCTCTCTCCGCACCGCACGCCTGGCACCCACCCCCTCCACAGTGGGCGGCGACCCGGCGGCTCGGATCGGATTCTCTCAGCCAGCACTGCAGTGAGAGAGAGTGAGTGAGCCAGGTAGGGGCAGAGAGCTGCGAGTGCGAGCGCGCCCCCCAGATGTTGCGCCCGGTGCGGCCGGCCCCCCCTGCACCCCCACGCTACGCCACTGTCTGCAATAGCACCTATGTGGGGACATCCTTGTGGCCTTTATCTAAATCTAAAAGGTAAAGGGACCCCTGATCTTTAGGTCCAGTCATGACCGACTCTGGGGTTGCAGTGCTCATCTCACTTTATTGGCTGAGGGAGCTGGCGTACAGCTTCTGGGTCATGTGGACAGCATGACTAAGCCGCTTCTGGCAAACTAGAGCAGCACACAGAAACGCCGTTTACCTTCCCACTGGAGTGGTACCTATTTATCTACTTGCACTTTGATGTGCTTTCAAACTGGTAGGTTGGCAGGAGCTGGGACCGAGCAACAGGAGCTCACCCCGTCGCGGGGATTTGAACCACCGACCTTCTGATCAGCAAGTCCTAGGCTCTGTGGTCTAACCCACAGCGCCACCTGCGTCCCTTATCTAAATCTAACGCCTATCAAAATGGGTGATGTCTCTTTTGGACTTGGAGAAATCAGGAGAAGCTGCAGGACAGTAACACTGGGTGTAACGCAGGGTTGGGTTGGAGGCTTAAGACAGCAATCACCCTACATGGTTTTGGACCTGATACAGTAAGGTTTCAAATGGCTGTCATAGGTAAAAGGTAAAGGATTCCTAGACAGTTACCGTAAGTCCAGTCAAAGGTGACTATGGGGTTGCGGTGTTCATCTTGCTTTCAGACTGAGGGAGCCGGCGTTTGTCCACAGACAGCTTTCCGGATCATGTGGCCAGCATGACCAAACCACTTCTGGTACAAAGGGAAACCGTGACGGAAGCCAGAGTGCATGGAAAGGTCATTTACCTTCCTGCCGCAGTGGTACCTATTTATCTACTTGCACTGGTGTGCTTTCATAACTGCTAGGTTGGCAGGAGCTGGGACAGAGCAACGGGAGCTCACTCCGTCACATGGATTCGAACCACCAAACATCCGATCGGCAAGCCCAAGAGGCTCAGTGGTTTAGACCACAGTGCCATCCGCATCCCATATGTGTGTCATATGATCACAGGAAACTGCCTCATCTGGAGTTGGACCTTTGCTCCTTCTAGCATTGTACCATGCGCTGTGGCCCTTCCCCTTACGTTCCTCCATGGACATTTCAACAAAGTGTCAAATGGCACTGAAGAACAAAATTAACGCTTTGAGTCCACACATTGCCACACACAGAGGACTCTTTGGGGGTGGTGCGTCGATGATGCTTTTGTAATTTGCGTCTGATCTAGAAAAAGTGATACTATGAATGCTATTTGGATGGGCGGGGAAAACACCATTAGAAACTAAATCAAGTACCTAGGTTGTTCTTAAGAATGCATGGTGCATGAACCCTTCTGAGATGTTAAAAATAGGAAACTGTTTAAGGAAACTGTGACCACAAAATGACTCAGATATAAGCTAAGCTACAACCCAAATAAAATAAAAACCTGGAGAGAAATTGGGTTGCTCACACAAACTGCAAAACAAGTAGGATTTTAAAGTGTTTTAAAGCTTCTGTTGCAGCACAGTGGTTCTGGGAAGCCTGATAAACCTATGCAAAGGTGACTTAGATAGCCTGTAGGCCATCAAAATAATAGGTTGTTACTGCCACACCAGTCTCTTAAGGCCTGAGTTATAACAACCCTTGTAATTTCCAGTAATTGGGCTTAATGTAGTAAGAGGGATTATATTAATTTTATTTGGTCTGAAAAAGGACAGCCACTGACTTTATGTGCTAATGACATCTTGGGGCACAAGAAAGTGGTTATATGCCTGCAAGATGTGTGATAAGAGTATTAATTTAAGCACTTTTGGACTGAATTCTGACTAAGTTAATTGAACATAGGTCCCGTTGAAATAAATGGCATAAGCTAGTCATGGCTTTCCCCATTAATTTCAATGGGATCTAAGACCGGAGTCCTATACACACATTTAACTGGAAATAAGTTCCACCGAACTCAATGGTCCCAGCTTCTGAGCAGGCATGCATACAAGAACCCTGTAAGCTCAGCTAATTTACAGTGCCAGCCTAGCCCTGTCTGCTCAAAAGTAAGACTCATTTAATTCAATGGGGGTTCCTCCAAGCTAAGCAGAGTCAGGTGAAGGGGCTTGCTGGGTGGAGCAGAACTGCTATGCCAGCTTCCCAGTAGATGGGTTGCTGTTGTCTACTGGGAGCGGAAGTGGCAAGGCAGTGGGAAGGTTAGTTTGGTGCAAACACACCAGCAGAGCGACTCTGACGTATGGTTACCAGATTTTTTTCAATGAATCCGGGGACACTTTTTTTTTTTGAAGCTGAGTAGCAACAGGGAGTCAGTAGTGGGGATGGTGAAGCAAAAGACCCTGGGCCCAAGCACACGTGCATATTGTATAAAGGTGCAAATCCCTTCTTTCACACCCTGTGAAACATAAATGCGCAGTTTTTTTAAAAAAACTGGGCAACGGCGTGCCATGTGCCCGTGACTCCCAAGCCTTCCCTGATCTCCTTCCCCCTTTGTTTTGACAGATCAGGGGAGTCACGGATGGGTGGCCATTGCCCAGGAGGGGCCAGCCTGGCAACGCAGTTGGCTCTGGCTGGCTTCAGGAGCTGCTCGCTGCCATGGCGCAGGAAAAATGGCGAGCGCCATGGCAGCGAGCAGCTCCTGAAGCCAGCCAGAGCCAACTGCGCTACCAGGCTGGCTCCGGGCTGCTGAGGCTGTTGCTGCCACGTTTCCCGGGGACAGATTTGCACATCTGGGGACATTCCGGGGACGGAATTTGTCTGGGTACAGATTTGCAAATCCGGGGACTGTCCCCGGGAACCAGGGACGTCGGGCAACCCTACTCTTTCCAGTGCATTTAGAAATCATAGAATTGTAGAGTCGGAAGGGACCATGAGGGTCATCGAGTCCAATCACCTGCAATACAGGAATCTTTTACCCAACGTGGGGCTCAAACCCACGAGCCTGAGATTAAGTGACTCAGGGTCTGCCAACCGAGTTATCCCAGGAGCCACTCCATGTAACGTCCTCCCTGCTGCTTTGTCCTTCCCCTTTTTCCTCCTGTTAAGGAACAGCAACCCACCTGCCTAGGACTTCAATTCAGGGTAATAATAATAATAATAATAATAATAATAATAATAATAATAATTTATTATTTATACCCCGCCCATCTGGCTGGGCTTCCCCAGCCACTCTGGGCAGCTTCCAACAAAATATTAAAATACATAAACATTAAAAGCTTCCCTAAACAGGGCTGCCTTCAGATGTCTTCTAAAAGTCTGGTAGTTGTTGTTCTCTTTGACATCTGGTGGGAGGGCATTCTACAGGGAGGGCACCACTACTGAGAAGGCCCTCTGCCTGGCTCCCTGTAACTTGGCTTCTCGCAGTGAGGGAACTGCCAGAAGGCCTTCGGTGTTGGACCTCAGTGTCCGGGTAGAACGATGGGGGTGGAGACGCTACTTCAGGTATACTGGGCTGAGGCTGCTTAGGGCTTTAAAGGTCAGCACCAACACTTTGAATTGTGCTCGGAAACATACTGGGAGCCAATGTAGGTTTTACAAGACCGGTGTTATATGGTCTCGACAGCCACTCCCAGTCACCAGTCTAGCTGCCGCATTCTGGATTAGTTGTAGTTTCCGGGTCACCTTCAAAGGTAGCCCCACGTAGAGCGCAGTGCAGTTGTCCAAGCGGGAGATAACCAGAGCATGCACCACTCTGGAGAGGCAGTCTGCAGGCAGATAGGGTCTCAGCCTACGTACCAGATGGAGCTGGTAAACAGCAGCCCTGGACACAGATTTGACCTGTGCCTCCATGGACAGCTGTGAGTCCAAAATGACTCCCAGGCTGCGCACCTGGTCCTTCAGGGGCACAGTCACCCCATTCAGGTAGACCCAGGGCTCCCCCCCCCCAGCCGGAATTTACCAGAACTCAGTTCCGGCACCTCTCAAGTGGGTGTCATTGCCATTCTAGGAGAACAAGGGAGATGTTCATGGTGAGTTCCGGCACCTCTTTTTCTAGAAAAATAGAAGAATGGGTAGACCCATTAACGTCTATGCCCCTAAGTTACTCATGTTCATTAATTTCAATGGGTATACTCTGATATATGCTAGATATAAACCACAATTTCTTGATTTAAATCTTAGACAAGGGGGTGGAGGCGGGAGATAGTAGCTCTTGCAAATCCCCCTGGTTTGATGAGGGCAAGAAAGAGACAAGATTTGAATCAGATGGTGTAAGTGGTGTTCAGTTTACTGTTAGAGATGATATTTTGGTTCATTGAAAGAGAAATAGTTTCATCTTGAATCAGAGAAGCTTCCACAATTTCTTTTCACCTTTTGCCTATTTCTCTAATACTTCTTGAGTTTCTGGTCACTGCAGATTTACTGACAGGTAAGTAAAAAACCCAAAAACCTCTTAACAGGTGGTAGGGTCATTTGATTTCAGTTTCCTTTTCAGTGAATCTATAGTAACTACAATTACAAGATATATAAGGGAAATAGGCAGCAGGTGCAAAGAAATTATAGGAGCTTATTCTCTGTCTATGATTCAAGATGAAACTATTTCTCTTTTAATATCTCATATCTCATGTGAATTGAGTCAGAAGATTATAGTCCTTGTTGCATAATTAAATACAGTTCCGTGCATTGTTACTTGACTGCTGAAAACCACATTCCTTATATCCTCTTCTGCTTCGTAAGATCCAGGGTTCCAAGGCTGAAAGAGTCCTGAGAAATGACCCACCATACCTCAATTAGTTGGGGTGTGATGGATCAGGGGCTCTGAGGATGCTCTGAATACTTCGGGGTTCGCCGCTCGCGCATGCGCAGATGCTCAAAATGACACCACGCGCATGCGCAGAAGCGGCGAATCGTGACCCGTGCATGTGCAGATGCACAGATGTGGGTTGCGTTCTGCTCATGTTGCGAATGGGGCTCCGGAACGGATCCCGTTCGCAACCAGAGGTACCACTGTATTTAGAAGAAGCTAAAAAAATGTGTATGGCCCACTGATCATTTAGAAGTAAAACAAACCATTTTGAACAAACCGAACCACACTCTTCTCAATGGAGGCTAGAAACCAGCTAGAAACCAATGTAGAAAAACAGTTGTAAAAATGACATGTTATTCTCCTTGCAGTTTGCTCTGTTAATAATCTGGGGACCACATTCTGTCCTCTCCCACTCAGTAAGCAACAACAACCCACCTGCCCAGGAGGTGGTTTGGTGGTTCTGTCCCTGTCAGGGACTGGGCAGAGGAGGAATGATGGAAACTGCCTCCCCATCCTGACCCTTCCTGGGAGGAGGAAGAGGAAGAGGAAGACAGTATAGATTTACAACAGTGAGTTGTGGGAGGTCACAACTCAGAAGCAGATGAGGGGAAAAGTTGGGAAATAATGGGACAGGAGGAGGCACAATCCGAGTAGCAGCTGGTTGACACAGTGTCTTTAGAAGGCATTCCAGGACCTGGCGAGCATTAAAAGTAGGAGAGCAAAGAGCTCGAAGACAGAGGGCATGTAGGAGCACCTGTAGAAGTGATGAGTAAGGAAGTGGAAGAGAAGGGGGGGTGGAGATTCACTCGGGACAATGCCATTATCCAAGAGGCTGGGTTCTATAGCCTCTCTCTGTAATATTGAAATAAAAAAGGACTGTAAGAAACTTTTCTGGACAACCAGCCGGGAGCCGCTGACAGCATCCTGACAGTCCCACCCATTGAACCACATCTAGGGGTGGCAACCTGGACCCCAAACATTGATTTCATTGGTCTTAACTGAGCTCAGCTGTATATAGCAATGACCTAGGGGTTGAATGTGGACCTCCAGGCTTGTCTATCCGACTCTCAGGACTCTCTGCAGTATCTGCATCTTCCCAGTCCTTCTCTGTGTATTCCTTGAGTGCTTTTGCTTAGCTAGAGTGCAAATCCTCCATCATGTTGAGTCCAAAAACCGGGACGCACATCTTTCCGGACATGCTCCTCATGTGACCTGTGTGAGAGCACGGAGCCCCCAAATGCATGATCCTGTGCATTTTTTTTAGCTCCGTGATCTCGTGCAAGAGCACAGCACCCCAAACCAGGATGTCCCAGTTTAATTGGGGTCGTTGAGGGGTATGGGAGTGTGTCATTGAATTCTGATGGTGCCTCTTGCGTACCTAGATGGAGACATGTTTTGCACAGAGATACAGTCATACCTCGGGTTACAGATGTGGGATGAAAACACAGGAGCAGTCAATGACAACATTCCTAGAGTGTACATGTTAGAACATGGGGAGGGATGTCTGTCCAGCAAGCAGGTAAACTTCCTGGGGACGGACTTCCTCCGCATGTGACCAGAGGTGGGTGTGGCCTCACCTGTGCAGGTAATGATAAAAGCAGCCATTCTCTCTCTGCCATCTCTCTCTGCCATCTTCCTTCGATGAGGAAACATCTAAGGATGCTCTCTTGGCTCCCAGCCAAGAGAGGAGATAAGGACTATCTTGCTACAAGATAGATTCTAAATGTATTTTACCTTTTTAAGCTGTGTGCCTTCTGGGATCATATTGTGAACAGAACGTGAGTAAACTCTTTTATACTCTTATAAAGACTGTGTTGTGTCTTGTATTTTAAGAGGGAACAAAGGGGAAATTACCAGAGTAATTATTATAGAGGTTCTAGCGAACCTGTGCACACGTTACCATTGCAAACTAAAAGGGGAATGTTTATAAACTCTGCTGATATTTTGGGAACTTGTTAGCACAAGTTGGATAAGGATATAATTAGTCAATATATCCTCTCCTGCACCCCTGAACATTCCCACAACAGATGCTTCAGGTTGCATTTTTCCAGGTTATGGACCGCCCAAACCTGGAGGTACTGGAACGGGTTACTTCTGGGTTTTGGTGGTCGTGCATGCACAGAAGCGCTAAATCGTGCTTTGTGCATGTGCAGAAGTGCCGTATCGCAACCCGCGCATGCGCAGATGTGCAGCTGCAGGTTGCAAACACTGCGGGTTGCAAACGTGCATCCCACACGGATCACGTTTGCAACCCGAGTGTCCACTGTATCTGACTTTTGTGTGGCTGGAACATAGCCTACTGTGCAAACGTAAGAGTCACATGCATCGTTCCACCCACTTTTGCTGCCAGAATTTTAATAGCATCAAATTGGAAAGGAGAAAAAGTACCATCAAAATTGGTGTGGCAACAAAAATTAATGGAGTACACAGAACTAGCTCAGCTATCAGGAAGAATAAGAGACCATGCAGATCAAGTATTTTTCAATAAATGGGGTTTATTTAAAAGTTATATAAAAGATTGCAACAATATAAAATCTGTGGCAGCCTTTGAATAGCTTCTGTTATACACTGAACAGGTTTAAGTACAATAACTTGGCTAAACAATGATTGAAAATAGACACAACAGTGCACTGGATAAATATACATTTAAAGCTAGATGGAGTTGGCGGGAAGTCAATGGAACTAGAAGAAGCCTGTGATAAAGTGTAATAGATATTAACAATTCTTTAATGTTTATTTGTTATAGATAATTTTGATTTTGTGTTATTTTTAAAAAGTTCAATAAATCAATTTTTTAAAAATAGAGAAGAAGGGTGTGTTAACATTCTTTTTTCTTGCGGAATCGCCTAATTTCTTTTTCTGAGAATCTTAGTGTTTACTTAGAATTACTTTACTTCACCTGTAACATTTAT
Organism: Podarcis melisellensis; assembly: GCF_964234715.1. Taxonomy (NCBI): domain Eukaryota; kingdom Metazoa; phylum Chordata; class Lepidosauria; order Squamata; family Lacertidae; genus Podarcis; species Podarcis melisellensis. Next base: position 12,041,488 of record NC_138543.1, read on the forward strand.
AGTCTTCCAGGTACCCAGTTTTCAGGCAACATTTGGGGTCTTCCATTGTTCACCTGGTGGCAAAATGACAGGCACTTCCTTTTGTTTGTTCGGCCTCCCTTTGCTTTGGGACTAGTTACCAGGCAACCATAAACAAGTGGAAGTGCTTGCCTTTTCTTTGTTGTGGACTGTTCTGACTGCAAGTGCGTAAGAAGGGGAGCATGTCCCTGACAGATGACAATCCTGTGATTTCAAAGGACCTTTGGATACATTTCTGTGGAGAAGCTTTGCAAAAACCATGTTTATTTACAGTGAAGCCTATTTATTTAAAAAACGGCATTGTATCGGGTTACATAACAAAGGCCATTTGCCTCAAATAAGACTTTTCACGGGGATGTCTGAACACTATAAAATTTATGCCGGAAATAATTCACCGCTTTAACTACTACAAATGCTTGCTTGGTTTTCAACATGTGAGCAGTCCTGGTGATCTAAATTAATATGGAACCATAAAGATGTTTGCAAACTTGGTACATGCTTCCATGTCATGTAACCAAACACTACATTGATATATTTTAGCACCAAAATGTTTTGACATCCACGAAGCTCTTCCCAGCCTGTTTGTGCATCCTCTTGCCATTCATATTTAACGACGACTGAAGGATCTGACTGTGGTTTTCTACATCACTTATGAAACGGCACAGAAAATGAAACACAGCGGAAGGCCGTGCTAAAACCACAGCGCTTAGTGCAGTTAAAACCAACCTTTCCCGTCAATTGTAGCAGGTTCTGTTACAGGCCTTCTGCTTCGTGAACCAAATCTTTGCTTTCATCTCCTGAAGTTTTGCCACCTTTCAATAGCTGAGAATGCACTGAATCAAATTTCACATTTGTATAGCATTATCAGTCACTGTGCTCTGAAGAACTGTTAGTCATGCAGGTTGATATTACGGAGGACTTTCCCTGTGGGTTCTTGAAACATCCATGAAGGCCCCTTATTGTCATCCTCACCAGAAAATAACACAATACACATTTCGCTATTGCAGGGGGCAGGTATTTCCCTGTCTTGAATTCTTTCCTTATCAGCAGAATTGATACTATCATGGCAGTGAAACTAATTTGCTATATATATCTCTCTAGTTCTGTGTGGCTCTGGAATCCTGGAAAGCAAAAGGACTTACTGTATTTTTTGCTCTATAAGACTCACTTTTTCCCTCCTGAAAAGTAAGGGGAAATGTGTGTGCGTCTTAATGCCTGCTAGAATAAAAAAGATTTCAGCATCTGTCTGCTGTCATATCCTCCCCCTACAGCAAGAGTTCCTTATTTGTGGGGCCACCACCTAGAAGACCTTCTGCCTTGCACCCCATCAATTCAATATCCTGTAAAAAGGGCAGACCTTCCAATCAGTCTTAAGGCTCAGACATGTTCATATGGGTAAAAGTGGTAATGAACACAGCATAACATTTAGATTAATACCAGCCCTGAAGTATGCAGTTCCTCTTAGTTGCCAGATGCCTATACTAAGGATGTCAGGCACCATGGGGAAATTATAATTATTTACCAGGGTCCCTGGTGCCTTGTTTTACAGCATTCATCCCAGACACCCAGAAGAGTGTTTGTGTATGAGGCTGTATTTAAAGCACACACATCTAAATTCTGGGAACGGTAATTTGCTAAGGGTGCTGGGAACTGTAGTTCTGTGAGTTGTAAACTGCAGTTCCCAGGATTCTTGCAGGGGATGTAGATGTGCTTTAAATTTGTCAAATATTTGGCATATTCACAGCTCTCTCTCTCTCTCTCTCTCTCTCTCTCTCTCTCTCTCTCTCTCTCTCTCCCCCTCTCCCTCTCTCTCTCTCTCTCTCTCTCTGTGTGTGTGTGTGTGTGTGAGAGAGAGAGAGAGAGAGAGAGAGAGAGAGAGAAAGTTCCTTGCAGCAATGAGTAAGTGGCTGAAGTGGAAATTATGTGCAAATTTAGAATTTTCAGAGAAAAACCATTAGCCAGGGTTGATCATAAATGCCATCCTCATTCTAAATCAGCCATGCAGCATTTCCCCATGAAATTTCACTAAAATATGCTAAGTAGGGCAACTTCCTTCCTTCCTTCCTTCCTTTCATTTATTATTTTTCTATAATGCTTTTCACTCACACGAGTCCCCAAGCAGCTCACAAACAATAAATAAGAGAACAGAACATCACAAGGGCAACATAAACCATATAGAATAATTAGTGTATCAGTAAAACAATTACAAATCATAAATAAAACAGCTACCTTCTATAAAATACTATTAACAAAACAACTGAAAAACAAAACAAAACAGTGAGAGTTCCATGAAAAATAAAATATAGTTCAAGGAAGAAGCAGCTGGCTAGAATAGGACTGATAATAATAGTCCCTGACTTTTTTTCTGCTGGGAATTAATAGCAATCAGGGAAAGGATCAATATGCTTTACTAGTGGCTTGCAGTTTCACAGTGACTAAGGGTTCTTTTTTAATCTTCATGCATGTCGCCTGGTTGTCACTAGAAGCAAAAATCATGTGGGAAGCTTATGTGGAGGAGTTCCCCACATGGTAGGGGCAGAAGTAATCCATTTAGCAAAATCTCCCACAAAGATCTCCATCTGGAGAAATGCCTGAAATGCCCCTGTACTTATTCTGGAGGGATGCGAGTGGTGCTGTGGGTTAAACCACAGAGCCTAGGACTTGCTGATCAGAAGGTCGGGGGTTCAAATCCCCATGACGGGGTGAGCTCCCGTTGCTCGGTCCCTGCTCCTGCCAACCTAGCAGTTCAAAAGCACATCAAAGTGCAAGTAGATAAATAGGTACCGCTCCGGTGGGAAGGTAAACGCGTTTCCGTGCACTGCTCTGGTTCGCCAGAAGCAGCTTAGTCATGCTGGCCACATGACCCGGAAGCTGTATGCCAGTTCCCTTGGCCAATAAAGCAAGATGAGCGCCGCAACCTCAGAGTTGATCACGACCGGACCTAATGGTCAGGGGTCCCTTTACTTGACCTAACTGATTCTGGGGCTACCAGTAACTACCTATGAATCAGGGGTGTGTGGAAACTGAAGCCAGTGGTGTCGCAACGGGGGGGGGCAGGGGTGGTTCACCCCGGGTGCCATGTCTGGTGGGGGGTGACAAGAAGGCACCTCAAGGGGGCTCACCCCACGGCGGCGCGTGCAGCCATTGCGCCGCCGCATGTGGAGGATCCTCTGTTCATGATTGCAGCCGTGAGCAGAGGATCCCGGTGCTGGCGGCAAACCACTATGTACAGTGCATGTGCAGCATCGCATGCATGCGCTGTATGTAACAATGTCGCACATGCTCTGTACATAGCGGTTTGCCACCGGTGCTGCTTGAGTGCCATACGGATGGTGGTGGGATCCTCTGTTTGCAGCTGCAGCGGCTGGAGCAGCGCCGCTGGCAAACCACAATGTACAGTGCATGTGCGGCATGGCTACGTATGGCGCATGCATCATACATAGCAATGCCGCACATGCACCCTGCGTAGCGACGCCCCACCCCCAGGTGTCACAATGCCTTTTTTCGCCCCTGGCTGAGGCTCATCAGCAAACATCAGCCTAATTTTATGCAGGAGAGGACCTGGAAGCAGTGGAACAGGGCTGGGGCAGCGATCCAAAAATATATGGATCGATGGAGGGACGATGGAGACAAGCCTTCTGCAACGATCAGCTCAAACTTCTGGCAAGAGCAATCTGTCCCTATCCTGGCATCCCTCTGGACGGGTAGGAAGGGAGAGCAGAAATGGAATGAGACAGAGAGAGAGGGAAAAGGTGGGCTTGTTCACTTTTGTCTTTCCTAGGGACAGGGGAGAAATTCTATTCAGTTCACATTTTAAAGGTGAACCTCCAAAATTTGCAGTTTCCAAAGCAATGTGAGAAGCAGAACACAGTCATCCTTTGAAGTATGCATGTTTCTGAATTTTGCAATGCGCTTCTCCAACCATGCAAATGCTAACGTAAAGTGTGCATCATCATCATCATCATCATCATCATCATCATCATCATCATCATTTATATACCATCTTATACCTAGGAGAGGGTCTCAGGGTGGTTCACAGAATAAAATCAAGACATAAAACCACAAAATACCTAATAAAAACAACAACAACAACCCAGTAGCCTGCCCCCCCCCCGAATGCAGATCTTACTGAAAGCAACATACAAAAATGCATTATACTAGGGGGAACTGCTTGCAAAAATCTGTATTTTAGGGGAAAACTGCATATAAAATGTGCATATTAGGGGGGAAATCGCTCTAAAATGCTGCTGAATTTTCACGATAACTTTTTTTTAATAGAAAAATTGCAAACTGATTTGGAAGATGCGGAGAACTGAATTTAAGATGGGAAAATAAGAAATTGAGGGGAACTTAAATTTGCCCCACCCACCACTATCTTAAGCTAAGTCTTGTCCATCACCACAACCATCAGTCTCTGACACATTATCCCCAAGACAATGCAGCTCCCACAGGAATTTTTGAGGGAAGAGGGGAACAAATTAAAACACTGAGGGGAGATGAGCAAGCTCATTTCTCACAAAAATAGAGACTAATGGTACCTGTACATTTTGTTTCATATCTACAAGTGCTAGAAAAATACACTTTTTTTCTTTTCTTTTTTAAAAAAAGAATGCCAGAAATCTGGAGAGTATGGTTCATTACAGGGGAAACAACTGTCCCACTCTCTCCTCATGGGTGCCAATGAATATTGCCCTCAAGGAAAAGAAAAAAATTCCCCTTTCCTACTATAAATCAGATTTCCAGAGGGAGAGGGACTATTAGACCAAAGTGGTATTATTATTATTATTACTACTACTACTACTACTACTACTATTATTATTATTATTATTATTACTAATTGAATGTATATACTGCCCTATATCCAGACGTCTCAGGGCTGTTCACAGAACAAAATCAAAATATAAAGCGACAATATATATAATCAAAATAAAAGCAAAATTCAATAACTCCCCCCCCCCAAAAAAAGAACCACATTTAAAAAGGATGTCAATCAAATTAACCAAAGGCCTGGTTAAAAAGCAACGTTTTTGCCTGGCACCTAAAGGTGTATAATGAAGGTGCCATGAATGGTAGAACAGCCTCTTTTTTCTTTTTTTTACCATGCTATATTGAAAGCAAAAAAAACTTGTTCTGATGAATTGGAAGAGCCGCAAAAAGTTTCCATTGAGCACATGGATAGATAATATGGACAGATTAGCTACATACTGACAAATTGCATGTCGTCGCAAAACAAGAATGGATAAATATGAAGAAATCTGGAATGAATATTTAAGCAGTAAGGCGGATACTGGTGGGAAGTAGGGGGAGGAGAGAGGTGGGAAAATATTGTTAAAAAAGGTGTAGTCGTAGGTATATCAGTGTATTCAAATCTGAATTGTCAAATTGTGTTGGTATTATTATTATGGTTTTTGTTGTATGTGTCTTTTGCGGTGTATCGAAAAAATGATTAAACAAATTAAAAAAAAAGAACAGCCTTATTATTATTATTTTTAAAATCGACTATATTTGCATGCACCATTCTGCATCTACCACAGACGCTTCAAGGATTGTGAGATTGTGGGAAGTAGACTCATTCTGCCATGAAAACCCTTCTGCCTAGTGGCAGTAAAGGTACACCTGCCTGTATGGGCCAATCGTGTCCGACTCTAGGGTTGTGCGCCCATCTCACTTAAGAGGCCGGGGGCCAGCGCTGTCCGGAGACACTTCCGGGTCACGTGGCCAGCGTGACGAAGCTGCTCTGGCGAGCCAGCACCAGCGCAGCACATGGAAACGCTGTTTACCTTCCCGCTATTTATCTACTTGCACTTAAGGGTGCTTTCGAACTGCTAGGTGGGCAGGAGCTGGGACCGAAAGACGGGAGCTCACCCCGCTGCAGGGATTCAAACCACCGACCATACAATCGGCAAGTCCTAGGCACTGAGGTTTTACCCACAGCGCCACCCACGTCCCTGCCTAGTGGCAGTATGCTGTTGCAATTATGGTAGGAGCCAAAGTGCTCCACTCAGGGCCGGCCCAAACATGAGGCAAGTTTAGGTGAGCACCTCAGGCGGCAGGATTCACAGGGGCAGAATCTTTATCCACCTGTGAATACATATAGGAAAGCAGTTCTTCTGGGGAGCACCCGGGAAACATTGAAACCTAGGGCACGATCTGTACAGCATATTGCAGACTCTGTTTGCTCGACACTTCAGATCCTAGTGGCGTCATCTCCCAAACTTTGTAGCCGCAGCAAACATTGCATGGTGGCTGAAGAGAATCTAAAAATAAAATAGGAAAGCAATAAATAAACAATGGGCCAGCTAAATCCTCCAGGAAGCTGGGTGTCTGAGGGAAATGATGTGGGGAACTGGGTGAAGTGGAAACAAGGGCCTGAGTGTGCTTGTACCGCTTTGCTAATGGAGTCGACTACAAAGATGAGAGAGGAATTAAGTGTTCCTGTCAGAAAGGGCTCCGTTTTTAAACTGGTGTTGCGGCACACTTTGCATGAGACTGCCTTTGTTTGAAGACAGTTTGGAAACCGAAGTTAGTTGAGAACAATAGGGCCAGGTTAGGTCGCTAACGGAAACTGGGTGAGGAAATTCTACCTTGCACGTACTGCAAAGATCCCACACAGTTCCAACTAAGTTTCCAAGCTCCATTCACAGTGTTGGTCTTAACCGTTAAAACTCTACATGCCTCAGGCCATGGTTGGAATAGACATACTTAGAATGGTGCTATTGTCTGTTAGTTACTCTGGAAACAACCAAACTATGTGCAAGGTGTGCAATATAAATGATGTAATGAAAGGATTATGTAATGAAAAAATTGGGGAAATGGATGCCAAACAGCAGGAATAAGAGCCATCTGTAAACTGAGGTATGAAGGGCCCTTGAAGTTATTTATCAGCCAGGCATGTTTGCTCAAATTGCAAATTCAACGCGGTCAGGTCCCAGAGGCCAGCCCTTCAGAAATTAAAGCCAAGGAAAAACAGTTGCCATCTGGTCTCCCAAAATGCAGCATGGGGACCTGCGAAACTGTCTTAAAACACACACACACACACACACACACACACACACACAGGATCATATTTGGTTCAGACAGATGATGTCTATATTCCACTGTTTGACAGTGGAATGGACTCCCTCAGGAGGTTGTGGACTCTTCTTGTTTGGAGGTTTTTAAGCAGAGGTTGAATGGCCATCGTCTTGGGTGCTTTAGTTGAGAATCCCACATTGCAGAGCAATTGTACTAGACGACTCTTGGGATCTCTTCCAACTCCACAATTCTATGATTCTATAGTAGGAACACAAAGATTGAGAAGAGCATGGCTAGAATACTAAGAGCCAAATACTGGAAAAGTAATACCAACAAAAGACGAGTGGCAATTGAAGTTGTACCTCGAACTAGTCAAAATGACAGAAATGTTAGGCGACAAGGTAAAAGAAAAGGAATGGGTTTGCTGCCAAAAGGACCTGACTAAATATGGTTCCAAAAATAATACTTGGTTGTGCTTAGATTAATTTCACAGATATAATGGGGGAAAATTGATTTGAATGAAGGAATACAGATTGTTGGTAACCAATGAGAAGTGTCGAAGCCGCAGAGAGATAGAGGGAAGTCAACTAAGATAACAGGGATTCAAGCAAGTTTACTGGAACAGAAATCAAGGGATTGTAAGGGAATCCTTGTGATGTAAGTTCACCATTGGAAGACAGTCAACAGAAGCCAGTGGATATTTGTGGATTGATGCCAGGGCACAAACGTGAATAGATGTCATGTTTTTGGGTGTCGGCTTTTATATGTTTGTGTGAGTACATGGGAGGTTTCAAATGGGGTTGAGGCAGAATGATGTTTGCATGTGCACAAATGTGATTTGTGAAAGGTAGATATTCATAAATAGATGGAACCCATGGGAGGGGGGATATTGGTTTCATGGAATCAGAGAATCAGGGAATCGAGTTTGGGAGGGACCCTGAGGGTCATCTAGCCCAACCCTTTACAATGCAGGAATCTTTTGCCAAATCTGGGGCTCAAACCCACTGGTGTGCTTCTGAACTGCTAGGTTGGCAGGGGCTGGGACAGAGCAACGGGAGCTCACACTGTCATGGGGATTCAAACTGCCGACCTTCCAGTTGGCAAGTCCAAGAGGCTCAGGGGTTTAGACCACAGCACCACCTGCATCCCTTGTGTAATGCTTCAAAGGTTAAGAAAAGGCTTTACTTTGTGGCCTGCATTCTGTATAAACCCTGTTTAATACTTTAAAAACAACAACCAGGTGATGTAGGAATAGATTTTGGTATGTACATGTCTGCCAGAAACCAAATAAGAATAAATTATTCAAATGTTCCAAAAGTAGATACATGAAAGAAAGTAATTCTGGGGGGAAAGCAGCAGAAACCTGAAGCAAGGGTGACTTTAGGAAAAATTAGATAGGTAGAGCCAAGTGGTGGTGAAGATTATTATTGCGGGAGCAAGAATTCCACTGTTTATGGATACTTTATCAAATTCAGGAGAATGCTGTTAGTAAGGTAGATGATGTTGAAACTAAGCTGGCCTGGGTGAGGCCAGTACCTGGTTGGGAAACAGGTGAGATATAAATGTAGTAAATAAACTAAGGGACGCGGGTGGCACTGTGGGTTAAACCACAGAGCCTAGGACTTGTTGATCAGAAGGTCGATGGTTCGAATCCCCGTGATGGGGTGAGCTCCTGTTTCTCAGTCCCTGCTCCTGCTAACCTAGCAGTTCAAAAGCATGTCAGAGTGTAAGTAGATAAATAGGTACCACTCCAGCAGGAAGGTAAACGGCGTTTCCGTGCACTGCTCTGGTTCACCAGAAGCGGCTTAGACATGCTGGCCACATGACCCGGAAGCTGTACGCCGGCTCCCTCGGCCAATAAAGCGAGATGAGCGCTGCAACCCCAGAATCGGCCATGACTGGACCTAATGGTCAGGAGTCCCTTTAAATAAACTAAAAATATATATTACCTTCTCAATAAAGCTGGATATGGCTGCTGTCGGGAGACCTAACAAATCTGCCTACAATTCTCTTTGGCTCAAGAAACTTTAACAACTCCTCTCCCCCCGTCCAATAGCCATGACAGCTGAGCCCCTTTATGTCATCTTTAACCCGACAAGAGCAAGAAAATGTTCTTTGGCATGCAGCACACCATATAGGAAAACTCACACATATCTTTTTATTTTCAAGCAGCTGCACCACATTGACAGCCTTGGATTTCTGTTCAATATGGTGTTTAATTGCTTTTGTTCCTGCCAGTCTCCGTTCTGTCTATATCACGCCTGTAGTGTTCTGCAAGTGGTTTCAATTTTAAAAAGTAAAGGAAGTTCTCACACTTTGCTTACGCTAATTGACACCAACTAGAACAGTATTATTTCCCAGAAGATCTTCCTTAAAACTCTCCAGTTAGACTGCAAAGCACTGGCGAAAAAGGGAGGATGTTTAACAAAGTCTATTTTATCTAAGAGACGCTGTTCTTCCCTTGATACTCTTTCAGTCAAAATGTACTTCTTGAGCTTTACATGAATTTTGGGGCATACATGGAGATCTCTTCATTGCCGTTTATAGGCAAAGGCATAGAACCACACGAAAAGCAAACAGTTTCTAAGCCCTCCCACAAATCACTATGATTGGAAGGCTGATCCGCATGATACATTTAAGACACACCCACTTCACATTGGGAGCACATCCCAAACAATCCCAGAAACTGATATTTCCCTTCGCAGAGCACTGGTTTCAAACACCTTCAACAAGCGACAGTTTTCAGGATTCTTTGGGCGAAGTCATGTGATCTGTGATGTGGTCAAGATGATACTTCAAAGCAATTGATGGTTTCAGTTTATGACCCAAATCGTATTTGGTCACAAGTGTCTAAATTCCTCTATAGCCAATGTTTAATTTGCATTTCATCATTTTTCTCACAAAGGTTATTGTATCGGTCTTTGACTTGGCAGAGTTGACAGCTTGCACTTAACGCATGTTTCTCTGTGCTGAACAGCTAGTTTTTGAAAACAAGCCTTTACTGGCTTTGTGTTATTATTGAGGTCTTGTGAGAGTGTGCAGGCTGCCAACAGAGTTTGCAAATTGAGTAATTCTGTAGTTTCATAAAGAATATCACTGCATAGTGCAATCCGCCAGCAATCCATCTACTTACAAATGAACTTTGTACTGCATTTGTGCAGAAACAGAATGTGTGCATGACCCGAGGAGGCAAAATGCCAGGCTTTTATTGCTCTTGTTGGGAGCTGGGAATGTTTGTGTTTGCTTTAGAGCTTGTTGAGATTAATTCTTTGAAGGCGGACAGATGTGTCTCCAGTCTCAGGACAGAACCATAATCTTGGAAGCTCAGGCGGGCCTGCAAGGACGTGAGACCACGAGGGCATGCCATGAGCGCATGCAGTGCAAGAGTCACGCTGATGCCGCTAAGTTTGCTTCTGATAAGCGGTGGGATAGGAGACTCTCTGAGAACCAGACATATGCTGCCTAAAGTTTCACTGTGTAAGAAAGGAGAGATAGAAGTATTTTCCTAGACTCACAGAATTGTAGAGTTGGAAGGGACCCCAAGTATCAACTAGTCCAAGCCCTTGCAATGCAGGAATTTTCATTATTACTGATTCCTCTGCTTCCTGACTTATGCTAAACAATGGTACCTTGGTTCTCATAGAATCATAGAATCATAGAGTTGGAAGAGACCACAAGGGCCATCGAGTCCAACCCCCTGCCAAGCAGGAAACACCATCAGAGCACTCCTGACCTCCAAAGAAGGAGACTCCACCACACTCCTTGGCAGCAAATTCCACTGTCGAACAGCTCTTACTGTCAGGAAGTTCTTCCTAATGTTTAGGTGGAATCTTCTTTCTTGTAGTTTGGATCCATTGCTCCGTGTCCGCTTCTCTGGAGCAGCAAAAAACAACCTTTCTCCCTCCTCTATGTGACATCCTTTTATATATTTGAACATGGCTATCATATCACCCCTTAACCTCCTCTTCTCCAGGCTAAACATGCCCAGCTCCCTTAGCCGTTCCTCATAAGGCATCGTTTCCAGGCCTTTGACCATTTTGGTTGCCCTCCTCTGGACACGTTCCAGTTTGTCAGTGTCCTTATTGAACTGTGGTGCCCAGAACTGGACACAGTACTCCAGGTGAGGTCTGACCAGAGCAGAATACAGTGGCACTATTACTTCCCTTGATCTAAATGCTATACTCCTATTGATGCAGCCCAGAATTGCATTGGCTTTTTTAGCTGCCGCGTCACACTGTTGGCTCGTGTCAAGTTTGTGGTCAACCAAGACTCAAACACCTTAGTACTCAAACAACTTGGAACCCAAACATTGCAAACCCAGAAGTAAGTATTCCGGTTTGCGGCCCTTTTTCGGAAGCCGAATGTGCTCCATTTTGAGTGTTACGCTGAGGTCTGTTTTTGCTATTTATTTTGCGTTTTTGTGGTTCTTTTTGTTTAGTTTTTGTGACTGTGTGGAACCCAATCAATCAACTGATTGATTGATCGGGTCCTCCCTTAAAGAGGGCAAATGTTGCGGCAACCAAACCTGGCAACCAAACCCTGTGTTGTGGTTGGGTAAGACAACACCCAATTGGTAGGTCCCTTGATGCAGGGTTAATCAGGCCAATTGGACACAGGCTAAACAGATCAAGGTACCTATATATACCTATGCACATGACCCAGAGCTTCCTCTTTTGGTGCGTGCATTGGAACACCCGCTCACCTCTCCCTATATTTAGGGCTGTGCGCTTGACCTTGCTATGCCATCGTCTGTTGTTGGGACAGGGGCTCGGCAGGAATTTTCCGCACCTGGCTGATTGGCTGGGGCCATTTGGGTTTTGCCTGCTGTGTAGCAAATCGCCACAACTTGTAAGGTTGTGGATAAGCTCTGGTTTAGGTGATAGGGATGGGGGAACACTCTTGCCATCCCTATGTGAAGGGTATTCCGTAAAAGGAATCCAGGGACTCAATGGTTTGGTCAACCCCTGAGAGGGGGTGGTGCCCGTGCCAGAGTCCAGGGGGGCATTTGGGTGGCAGAGATAGCCTGTCCCCGGCTTTCCGATTATCCAGGTCTTCACCCTTGGCTGACCTATGTTGGTGTCTTGGGTCAGCGCTACCTGCATGGCAGGGAGCTAGTCAAACCAGAGCCTATGCAAACCACTCACTTGCTGTAATCAATAAAGTTGTGGCCTAAATTCTGCCAAAAACCAAGCCAAAATTTGAGTCTTGTCTGAATTTGTTTAAGGGGGAAGTTTAAAGGTCTGAACACGCAAATGGTGTGACTGCAGTACATTGTTTATTGCTGTCATTTTATGGATCAATAGTCTTGTTAGATAGTAAAATTCATGCCAAATTGCTGTTTTAGGGGTTGTTTTTAAATGTCTGGAATGGATTAATTTATTTTGCATTACTTTCTATGGGAAAGCACACCTTGGTTTTGGAACGCTTTGGTTTTGGAACGGACTTCCAGAACAGATTAAGTTTGAGAACCAAGGCACCACTGTATGTTTGTTTATTCATAGAATCATAGAACTATAGAGTTGGAAGCTGATCCCTGCAATGCAGGAATCTCAATTTTATTACATTTCTGTCCAAGGATCATGGAGCGGTTTACAATAGAAAAATACAAAAATGTACAACATACTAACAAACAAAAGCAATGTACCCCACCCCCCAGTATTATTTATGTTGGCATAATTTGGATTTGGGAAGTCAGAAAATTCCACTGGGGGAAGAAATCCCACGATTGGCATATTTGTCTAAGGTCAGGAATGGAAATCCATGCAAATTACCTAGGTTTTAGCAGAAGCTGAACTGCAGGGGAATGGAAACACTGATGATTGGGATGAACCTATAGTGGGAAAGAAGTCACTGCTGGCTTACATTCCCTAGGCTACTTGATATGGAGTCTTCTAGACCAAGACTGTCTCCACTGACTAGGAGAGGTTCTTCAGGGGCTCAGGCAGCCCTTGTACTTGAGACCCTTTGAAAATGGAGGCACTGGGGACTGAACCCTGGAACTTCTGAATGCAAACAATGTACTCTGCTGTTTAGTTATGGTCCCTCCCCTGTACAAAAAAACTTCTATTGTCCTGGGAGTGTCCTTTGATAGGAGGAGAAGCCACAGTGACAATATCTCCACCTTTGTTTGCAGACCGATGAAAGGAACAAGTAGAATCTCTCGATTTCAATTATAGTTATCATAGTTCAGAGATGGGCAGATATGCCAATTTTGGTTTCTCTCCCTTTTTCATTTCCTTCCACTCTTAAGTTCAGGTTGCCACATTTCTGCATCAGTTTAAAACACTTTTGTGCCTATTTCTCTGCAGCTATCCATTTTTGTATGCAATGCTACCTGCTATAACATCACACACCTTTAGGCGCAAGGTAAAAGCATTCCTTTTTAACCAGGCCTTTGATTGATACGATTTACATCCTATGCCCTTTTAAAATGTGTTTTTCAGGAGGGGGTGAGGGCTATTGAGTTGCTTTTATTTTTATTATGTATTTTGTGGTTTTATACAGTGGTACCTCGGGTTAAGTACTTAATTCGTTCTGGAGGTCCGTACTTAACCTGAAACTGTTCTTAACCTGAAGCACCACTTTAGATAATGGGGCCTCCTGCTGCTGCCGTGCCGCCGGAGCACAATTTATGTTCTCATCCTGAAGCAAAGTTCTTAACCTGAAGCACTATTTCTGGGTTAGCGGAGTCTGTAACCTGAAGCGTATGTAACTGAAGCGTATGTAACCCGAGGTACCACTGTATTTTGATTTTATTCTGTGAGCCGTCCTGAGACCCCCGGGTATAGGTCGGTATATAAATAACAACAACAACAACAACAACAACAACAAGAACAACAACAACATTTTTGTGAGCAATTTCTCTGAATATAATTCACTCATATATGCATTTCTACAAGACATGTCTCTTAATGTCCATCATTTCGTGCATCATTTAGATTAAATGGTCTTTGAGGTCCCTACCCATCCCTACGTTTCCTTTTCGGAAGCTTTTGACTTGTTCCTCCATGTGGAAAGGAAATATAAAAATAGCAGCAACGAGGTTGTCCAAAATGTGAATAATCATTTCAAGGGCCGTTTTTGAAAAGGAAAACCAAAACAACATTCCAAAGGCTCATACATTTCGATCCACATGGAAAGGGGAATTCCTGTGCCCCGTTTCCCCCACACACACTCTTGAGAATTTCTGAAATGCAGTTGCATCAGAGCTGTTGCCCTTATGCAACATATTGTAAAGCAAAGTAATTCGTTCAGACTGACGTAACCAGAATGACTACACAAGCAAGCAATACAGCTCACAGAGGCTGGTGTAATAAGAAGGAGTACTCCAGAAATGTAGATGAAAGGAAGGACACGCCTGTCACAAAACAAAGGAATCCTGTCCCCCCGTCCCTCCCCTTCCAAGATCTGCTGCTAGAAAAAGTGAAATATGCAAATACGGCAATAGCTGAGTTTTAGCTGAGCCTGCTGAAACTGGTGCAGAGAAAGTGAGCAACTGAAGCGCTCTCGGAAGGACGTCTCACTGACGGTGCTGCAAGGTTTCTGCTGGGCTATCAGTCTGATCACAGGACTGGTGATCAGGAGGCTATAAAACTGAACTGTAAAAAACCCTACAGAGTTATGTGAACTTTGGCCAAGACAACCAGCACTAGCTGTTTTGATCCTGCATGTCCACCAGTATCACTTGTATGTACTGAGCAGCGTTCACCTTTCTATATTATTGGGCATGTTGGATACAAAAATATTTCGAGGAGCAAATCAAGCCCAGTGCAGACCAATATTTCTGCCATGTCTGTTGGTTGGCTATTTCAGACTCTTCAAGTGTCTCTATGTTCCAGGGACATTCCCGGATTTACAGAAGCTATCCCGGTTTCTGATTTGATCCTGGAATGCCCTGCTTTTTCTTAGGACGTCCCTATTTTCATTGGAGAAATGTTGGAGTTATGTGACCCCTGAGCCAAGGAGCTCAACCTTTAGAAAATGGGGAAGTTTTTTTTAAAAAAAAGTTTATGATTTGATAGATGTTGAAGGCTGCTCAGAGTGACTGGGGCAACCCAGGCAGAAAGGCAGGATATAAATATAGTTATCATCATCATCATTATCATCATCATCATCATCAAATAGGACATCCCTATTTTCATCAGAGAAATCTTGGAGGGTTTGCTATTTAGCAACATGCACCATTTATTCTGTGGATTGGGCAAGGCTTTGATGATGATAATACAGTGAATTATTCCAGCATTCAGTTGCTTGTTTCTATAAAGAGTATGCAGTGTCAAAGTAGAGAGGAAGCATGCTTGGCTAAAGGAGGCAGTGGGAGGTAGAAGATGAAGACCCCTCTCCTCACTCATGTTATACGGTTTGGCTTTGTGCCAAATATTCTCTCCATGCCTCTCTTAACTTACAACCCTAATACTGTGCCTATGGAGACCTTAAAATATTATTGTGGGTACTATTGCCAATCGTGAATCACACAGGCTTTTCTCAAGGCTAGCCAAAGTTCAAACTATATATTTAGCCTCCTTTCTATGGGAATCACCACCATTTCCAGGACTGCATAAAATATAAAATAACCATTCCTGCATAGTGCATTAAGAACTCTACTGACTGAGTATGGCTGCCAAAACATACCTGCTGACTCAGATATCCTGTCATGTTCTACAGCATGCAAATACACACACACACACACACACACACACACGGCAGAATTGCACCCCAGATAAAATAGAATTATAACTGTTGAACTGTATGGTGGGTTTGCCCTTCTTATCTTGTTTGTAAAAGCCTCTCCTCCTTACAGAGGGGAGGAGTTGAGAGCAGGAGCCGTTTCCTGCGTTGGCGGGGGGGGGGTGTTCCTAGCCCCTGCCCAGCTGGCCTGGCTGTCGTGCCACGCCCCCAGGTAGCCAACCAATCAGGTGGAGGCTTGGGGGCAGGGTTTAGCCACTCAAATGCAGCCGCGGCAGCACTTCCCTTTCATTCCGCTGCTGGTTTCTCTTTTGGCTTGGGTGGTGGTTAGGCATTGGAGTATGTTTGTGTATTGGAGGGCAGGGTGTGGCCATCGCCTACCCCTTCACTTTATGGGTATTCTGGTAAAGGAATCCGGCGGTCATGGATCCTGTCCAACGCCCTTGCTGGTGGCTAGGGCCATGGCATGACCCCTGGTGACTTCAGGGGGAGCTTTCAGTTGTATTTGCATCAACAGGCTCCTCCCACTGGTGGTTAACCCTTGTTAGACTCACTCCTCCCCGAGGGGGTGGAGTCACGCTCTGTTGTTTTATCCAATGCCTAAGCCAATACCTCTCACATGCTGTAATCAATAAAGTTGTGGCCTTTTTAAGCCCATGTGTCTTTCTTATCCCCAAGCAGGTGGAGGTTCCTTGAATCACAAATCTACTCATTTGGAGAAAACTGTTGTGGACACCATAAGCAACTTCCCAGAAGAAAAACTGGTGATGCTCAGAAACACCACCTTCAAAACAGGCACCCACCCCCCCAAAAATCCATTCAAAACAGAGGGGGGAATCAGACAGCACCCCACAAAAACTGGCAAACCTACAAAATCAAAAGCCCCCCCCAATTCATTTGAAATTGGGAGACATGCGGGAAACCATGTTGGGGACCCCAGGGCTTAGGGAAGAGTTAGTGAGCCAATAGGATGCAGACAAATAATAAATAATATTCTGTTTTTATCTCTATCTGTCTATCTGATGCTTCAATTGAGATTCCTGCATTGCAGGGGGTGGGACTAGATGATCCTTGGCGTCCCTCCCAACTCTGCGATTCTATGATTCTATGTACACATGTGTACATAACACAAGAAGATGGGTCTCTGCTTCCAGAAACTAACAAATGAAAAGTAGACACAAGGGAAACAACAGGTGAAGAGGAGAGAGCCAAGGGTAAACAGGGAAGCAATATTGAATTGTTTCAGTTACATCAGCTTATTGCAGAAGACAGGGCATTCGTTCTACAGCAAGTGACCCTAGACTAAGGGTTTGCTGACCATAGTGTTCTTCTAAAACCAAGTCATTTCATTAGAATAACTTATCCCTTCTATTCATGGCGCATCCATGTAATGGTGATGGACTCTCTCCATCATCTCTCCACCCTTCTCCCCTCAAATGAGAATACCTGTGCAGGTGAGTAGTTTGGTCAGAACAGCAGCACTGAAGATGGAAGTTGCCCAACACCATTTTGCTCACCAGAATTGTCCCCCAGGCTGCTGTTTGCCCCACAGGTATTTGACTTCCCTGCAGCCCCCGACTGAACAAATAGTAGTCTGCCATTTTGATCGTGAAAAATGACATGGGAGAAAGCGTTTAAAAAAGATCCTATCCTGCAAGCTGCTCTGACTATTTCATTAAATTTAATCTATTCAACCATAGATATCCCATGCAACATGCAGTTCAGCCCTCCCACCCGCTGAATATACACAACTACAGCCAATATACAGTACAGTGGTACTTCGGGTTAAGAACTTAATTCATTCTGGAGGTCTGTTCTTAACCTGAAACTGTTCTTAACCTGAAGCACCACTTTAGTTAATGGGGCCTTCTACTGCTGCTGCGTCGCCCCTGCACGATTTCTGTTCTCATCCTGAAGTAAAGTTCTTAACCTGAGGTAATATTTCTGGGTTAGTGGAGTCTGTAACCTGAAGCGCATATGACCCAAGGTACCCCTGTATAAATATATTGAAAGCTGCCGCCTGGAGAACTTTGGTTAGGGGGTGGGGCAGAGATAAATAAATTTCTTTTGTTCCAGTTTTTAGGATACTGTTCTGGCAGCTACTGAGAAATCCATCCAAATGGAAATACATCATGTTTGCTCTCATTCCTAGTTATCCTGAATTAAATGCTGGAAGGTTTACACCAGGCATGTCTAAATTCCGTCTTGGGGGCCTAATCTGGCCCGCTCAACAACTTCAATCCTAAAAAAAACCCTCAACAACTTTGGTTGGCCCTTTGGTTGGCTCCCACGCCCCTTCACTTCATCGAAACTGGCCCTCTTTGAAAAAAGTTTGGACACCACAGGTATACACTATATTACGGCAAGGGAATCATAGCTTGTTACCGTGCCCAGAATGAATTATTTCCATTTGATTTGTATGGAGTTGAATTTTGTATGGAGTAGCTACTTTAGTATGATTTGTATATATGAAATATAAAATGAAGGGGAAAAAATAATCACCTGGGCATAATTTTCTCCTATAGGATATTTGTCGCAAACCTTGGGACAGATGACTTCATGGTCAGTCATGTGCCTAGTGTCAAGAGGCACAGCGATGCACTTGTTCTTGTCTGCTCCTGTCCAAAGATCATATCCCTTTTCCAAGGCAGCGAGAAAGAGTAAAGTGCAACACACGATTTCAAACTGAGTAATGAGAATCTCTTCTGTTTGTTTGCCACCCGATGACAAGGAAGGTCTAATCTCTTTGACATGTGGGGCAGACGCTAGCTTGGAATGACACCTGGCTGCTAACACCTGTGTTTCCACCCTTCGAGACCTTTCCGCTACTTCAGGTTAACCTGACATGGGGAAAGACATCTGCACATAATAATGAATTTATTATTTTGGTCACAGACCAGTTCCAGCCCACATACAGAACAATATCAAGAAAGTCATAAAACATGATAGGGATACATTTGAATTTGCAATTAGGTATAACAGGGACAATGGGACACAGGTGGCGCTGTGGGTTAAAGCCTCAGCGCCTAGGACTTGCTGATCGAAAGGTCGGCGGTTCGAATCCCTGCTGCGGGGTGCGCTCCCGCTGCTCGGTCCCAGCGCCTGCCAACCTAGCAGTTCGAAAGCACCTCCGGGTGCAAGTAGATAAATAGGGACCGCTTACCAGCGGGAAGGTAAACGGCGTTTCCGTGTGCAGCTCTGGCTCGCCAGAGCAGCGATGTCACACTGGCCATGTGACCCGGAAGTGTCTCCGGACAGCGCTGGCCCCTGGCCTCTTAAGTGAGATGGGCGCACAACCCCAGAGTCTGTCAAGACTGGCCCGTACGGGCAGGGGTACCTTTACCTTTACCTTATAACAGGGACAATACAGATATAGCAACAGTTTCTATATATATAATTAAAACTTAGTCACTAACATATAACCTAAAATTATCATTTAAGGCCTTAATCATTATGATAGCACAGCTTGTTCCCTAAGTTTTATGGTAATCACACAGAATTTGGTTACCCTTAATGTGATCTCAGGATCCTTGTCCTCTACCAGGGATTTTAGACACTGAAGTTCAGATTCATTTGGAGATTTTTTTGCATAGCAAATAAATACCGAGTGTATATCCCTGTAGAAATGGCAGCGTAACAAGGCATGAGAGACAAGCAACGAGGGCAGACTCGTTCTGCATATGGTTTACCCTCGAATCTGCCTTGCAATAAGTCAGATGGCAGCACATTGAATCTTGCGAGGGTAAATGAGGACCTTTCACCCTCTCTCTCTCTGCGCCAGTTCTTGGACTTTTGGATTATGGTTGATCGCCTGGGAGCATCTCCTACCGTAACCAATGGTCGTGGCTCCCTCATTTCTTCACCTTCCTCGCTTGTTTCTTTGTCCTTCTACACATCTTCGACCCTCACTGCTGATCAGAACATTGTTCAGAACAGTGTTGTTCAGAACCATGTTGTTGAGGAAGTGCAAATTGGACAGGTTTGTGCTAAGATTCAAACCAAGCCAAATTTCTCCTTCGACACTATTTACCTACGGCATTTAATGGCGTCACAAATGCACCACAAAGCTCCAACAATTGTCTGAGTTCTCTGCACACTTTGGTCCTGCTTGGCTATTGTGAGAACATAGGATGAAAGATCACTAACACCTTCTTTCTCTCCCCCTCTCTCCCTTCAACCTCACAACGTCTGTGACAGCAACGTCTCATGCTGTATGTAACTGACCCTGTAGAATGGACTCCATGAATTGACAATGTTGTATGTATCCTTGTTAACTATGAAAATCCTTTAATAAAAACAATTTTAAAAGCCTATTGGACTCAACAGGTTTTTGGCCTGATCCAGGAGGGCTTTTATTAGGGTTGCCATTAGTTCAAAATGAAAATTTGGACAGGAAAGTTTTGCCCAAAAGTTGTTCAGCGTTTTTTGGCAAAATCACAAAGAAATAGGTTTTTTACCTATTTCTGAGGAAAATAGGCAAAAACGACTCTAATGACATGGGCGCCTGCATTTTCCCAGATATTTTGGCAATTTCCGCCCAGACACTGCTTGCGGCTGCAATATTTTGGACATATGGCAACCTTACTTTTATGCTTGTGCCATTTCAGAAGCGACAAAGGAGCAAAAGGCTCCTTTCAAAATGACTGCAACTTGTAGCCAGTGCTAGCCCAGCTCAGAATAGACTCGGTGAAATTAATGAATATGACTAACTTAGGTGCATTGTTTTCATTAGGTCTACTCTGAGTAAAAACTTAGTGGGAGAAAACTGCTAGGCTACCCTGCAGTGGCGGCATAATAATGTGAGAAATGATGCTGCGCTTTATTGAAAAAAAAATAATTGATACAAATTTCACTTGAAAATGCCACACAAAAAATAGTAAAACCCCAACAGGTGTGCAAGGAACTTAGATACTGTTTCTGAGTTGACAAAGCCAAATCTAACTCATCTATCTCTTCATCGGGACAACTCCAATATTGCTATATTGGCTAAAGCCACAGAACACAGAACATGATGTCTATTTTTTTTGGAGAGTTTTGAGACGAAATCATATACCTTGATGACTGGTCCAAAATTGAGCTCCAAACATTCAGAAGCAAGTGGGAGGGTGAAAAGAGAGAAGCGACACCCTCGGCAGTATATTTAGCAGGGATGTGGGGTTGTAGCTTCAAGCTGTTGCCACAACAAAGTCCTCTTGATAAACAGCAGATCTCCACTTGAACCGGAGCCAAGGGAGCACTCTGGTGCTTGCCTGAATTTGGAACGCCTTCATTAGACAGATATGATACTTAAACGGAGTGCAAAGTAAAATATTTTCAAAGCACGTAACGGGGGCTGCCTAAGAGGGTTCTCATTGATTTCCAGCAGTTATTCATCGCAGCTGGCTGATGGGTGTCCTCACGCAACCCTCCGACATTGTCAGGGTAATTCATCTCCCGTCCCCTACAGTACGATTTCTTTCAGATGTCATGCCAGAGGTTCATGTACAGATCCATCTTGCACATTGCAAGAAGCTTCAAACGTTTGAGGCAGATTGGAAATGCATGTGCACCCATTCGCCACCAATGGAGGGAACAGATGTCTTTTGGTCGCAGGGAGACTGTGACACACACCATGTGTGGCTCAATGGTACCAACGGTGAGCTGGTTGCGTTCAGTGTGTGTCAGAGGGACTGCATACAATGGCTTCCAAACACATGTCTCTGGGCAAAATAGAGAACCCTGTCATTTCAACACATGGTGTACATGGACACGGGTGGCGCTGTGGTCTAAACAACTGAGCCTCTTGGGCTTGCCGATCAAAAGGTCAGCGGTTTGAATCCCCACGATGGGGTGAGCTCCCATTGATCTGTCTCAGCTCCTGCCAACCTAACAATTCAAAGCATGCCAGTGCAAGTAGATAAATAGGTACCGCTGTGGCGGGAAGGTAAACAGTGTTTCCATGCACTCTGGCTCCCATTGATCTGTCTCAGCTCCTGCCAACCTAACAATTCAAAGCATGCCAGTGCAAGTAGATAAATAGGTACTGCTGCGGCGGGAAGGTAAACGGTGTTTCCATGCACTCTGGTTTCCGTCACGGTGTTCTGTTGAGCCAGAAGCGGTTTAGTCCTGCTGGCCACATGACCCGGAAAGCTGTCTGTGGACAAACGCCGGCTCCCTCGGCCTGAAAGCGAGATGAGCGCCGCAACCCCAGAATCGCCTTTGACTGAACGTAACCACCCAGGGGTCCTTTAGCTTTACATTTTGGTACGCAAGTGCACATGGAACACATAAGGGAGAATCAATACCAGGCCCAGGTTTTGGGAGATCATTGGGCAAAATGGCCACAATGTTCCCTGAATGGACCCACCTGCCTTTTACCACTCAACCCTGTCCATTACTTGTCCTCTCTCTCTGGACCCAAATGACTCCATGCTGTGTACTGCAGGCATAACCAATATGGTGCCCTCCAGATTGTGTTGGACTGCAACTCCCAACAGCCCCGATGTTAGGGACTGGCTGAATGAGGAGAGTGGTGGAAGCTGCCTGCGCAAGAGCCTCCCTCCCCCCGGGAGGGCACAGAAGATGACCACTTCCATTAAATGTTGGATCCTGGTGGTGGGACAATGAAGAGCAATCTGCAGAAGGGACGAGCTGGGAGGTGCTGGAAGCAGGGGGATTGAGCGATCAGGAGGCATCAAGAAAAGGAGGGTATTCCAGGACAGGGTTAGAGGCTGAGAGTCACAGTGTGGCAGCAGGGATTGGCCCTGCCACATAGCAGCAGGAAAGTCCCAGTCCCGTTAGATTGCCTCCCCCTCTGACATCTTAGTTTAGGAAAGTTCTGCATGCTCCTGAGCAATGGTCCAGACCGGCCCAGAGGAGGAGCTTGCTTCCTTGACATAGCCTTCATCTGCTTGGGAGGGATCCAGAGTGAAAGGCTGGGGGTGGGAGGAGCTAGTGGTCAGTTTCAGCAATGTCTTAGCTGGATGAATACGAACCAGAGGACTCTGTTGTGTTGTTATTTTCTGTTGATAAAGAGCTAATTGCATTCTGTGGCTCCCGTGTGTGTGCCTGCTGCCCCGTGGTTGACCTGTCTCCTTGACAGCTTCTTGGCCAATGGATGCTGTAGCCCAGCAACACCCGGAGAGCATCACATGTGAAACTGACCATTGCCCTGGCACAGAGGAGGAAGGCAGGATAAGCAGAGGCTGTTGCTGCTGCTGCTGCTCCTGGGCTTTGCTTCTGCTGCTTTTCACTTGCTCAGAGACTGCAGGTAAACAGGCAGCAGCGCAAGGAGAAAAAGCCATAGAGCTAGAGAGGTCCAGGGGTTGACCCTCAGCCATCAGCTTGAGTATGGGCCCTTGAAAGTGCTTGAAGATGATGAACCTTGGTGCCAGCCCTATTGGAGCCAATAAATGAACTGACCTAATTTGCACCTCTCTGACCAAGGGTTCAACCACATTTCTGACCATATTGTGTCAGTGGCATAGCGTGGGTTGCCAGTGCCTGGGGCTGCACAGAGGTGGGTGGAAGGGAAATGGAAGGATTATGCATGTGTATTCAACTGCCTAATGGCATCCATGTCACCCAGGAGATTGCAGCTGCAGATATAATAAAAGAAGAGTTGTTCCGTTGTCTGGAGAGGTCACTTCCTGGTTCACATGGAGAAGCCATTTTCAATGGAGCCCAGCAGCAGAAGTGCCAAGCTGTTTTGAGGCAGCACCAGGTGTTGAAACTTTGCTCCCCTAAGAATTCTGTGCCCAGGGCAACCAATCTTGTGGCCCCACCTCCATGCAATGCTACTGCCAATACAGTTATTTCAGGGGTTGGAGAAGGAGGTTTCTTCTCTCTGTGTTCCTCTCAGCAGTCATTGCTCCTCTGGCCACTGCTATGGATGCACAACCTTACTGCCTGTCTCCAGGCGCTGTGGTCATCAGCAAAGGAAGCCAGTAGAAGACTTTGCCCATCTTGGAAGCTTTATTAATCCTTGGATATTTCCATCCAGGTTAGGAAGTAGAAAAAGTTTTAAACCAGAATGGAAAGGCTCATCAATTTTGGGATAAGTCTGGCATTTTGGATTTGCTTGTCTCTTTTGAACCCAGTTCTCAGCTCTTTTTGACGTGGTCTCCAGTCATCCACAAAGTGTTTCTGACAGGCGGGACCTCAATGTGTCCTGTAGATTTTGTTTTATCTTTTTTTAAAAAAAATAATTCTAATGAATTGAACAAGGCTGGTGGTTTCCTTTCTTATACTTGCCTTGAAACAAAATGATGCCAGAAGTCAACATGTCCAAATGTCTTTGCTTGGACCTCCATGTTGCATTTATGCATCTTTTTGAAGGGGTAGATTATTGGTTCAGTTAAGCTCAAGCTCACTGTCCCCTGAAAAGTGTCTGTGATGCTTTCAATTAATGACATGTTTTTTGGTCTGTTTGTTTTTTAATGTAATGAACAGAATCTCAGTGTGGGTGTTCTGACCACAGTTTGTGTTGTAAATGGCATGCATTTGGGGTTCGGCCTCTTAAGGCTGTTGCCAACACAGCTGCTAGCTGCTTCTTTCTCTCTGAAACTCTCCAGCAGATTTGTCAATCTCTGGCCCTACAGACATTTTGGAATACAATCCCCATCTTCCCTGACCATTGGTCATGCCAGATGGGAGTTGGAGTCCAACGAGACATGGAAGGTCATAAGTTCTCAAGTCTTGTTCTCCAACCTAGTGCTCAAATTCAATAAACCCCTTGAATTCCCATGCCTAACAATTTAAATAAATTAGCAGCAGATTTTTTTCAATGATTTTTTTTAAATTGCAATTTCTGGTAGCAAAGAGAAGGTAGCGTTTGTAACTCCACAGTTGCCTCCTTGCAAATTTAGGAATAATTACCATGTAAGACTAGCCAGTGGTAAACATGACTGGGCCAATGCACAGGCACTCAATTCACTTGGCTATTATTCATATCCACAGGTAACTTACACACGGCTGCTGCTCGCAGCTTAAATTCTCAGCAGGACACTGCTTTCCTTAAGTGCTCCTGGTCTGAACAACATATGAAATGAAGAGCCCACAAGCTTTCCCATGTGCTGAGATCTGTCTTCCTCATGGTGTAACAGGTGCTCTGAATTTCCAGGTCAAATGAGATAAGATTAGCAGGGAAGCCACACAGCAAACACACAGCTTGCAACATGCATCCCTCTTCCTTCCTCATTACTACAAATGGCCTCTCTGGAGGTGCAGTGAGCTTCCCATTGAATCCGCTGACAAGGTTGTCATTGATTGTCATGGAACTGATTCAAACCATTCAGCACCTTTTTTTTTCTGAAACAGCAAAGGCAGCAAAGCTTCTTGTGAATGAGCTTGATGAGGCTCAGAGGTGCGATCGTTTAAGAGGCCAAAGAAGCGCTTGGGGCAGCAGGTGGGGACAAAACTGATTTCTGAAAAACACATATACTGAGGGAGGTGCATGTTGTTTGAGACGGCACATTTTCTGGACACTGGCAATGTGTGCGGCTCATCTCTTCATTGCTAGCTGAGCCAACTGGGTGAAGACTGTGAATTTTGAGGATATTATTATTATTATTATTAATTGGATTTATACACCACCCTATACCCAGAGATCTCGGGGCGGTTCACAAACAAAATCATAATATATAAAAGCAATTTAGATTTTTTAAATTTTAATTGGAATTTTATTTACAACATAACATAACCCCCCCCATACACAAATCCACCCTCTTTAAACGTGAACATAACATACAGTGAGCATAACATACAACAATACAAACAACCAAATAAAAGACTTCTTTTATCCTGTATCTGGCCTCCTTATTTACTTCTTATAAACTGTTTCCTTTATGAATAATTATTAAGATTTTTTTCTAATTATAACTTAAATATCCACAAAGTCTCCTGCAGACATTAATCGAAACAAGTCCAGGTATGTATTTTAGGGCACTGTTTTGTGAAGTATTCTCTGCATTTTCCCCATGCTTTTTGAAACTCTTGTCTAGTGTGATTGCCTCTGTTAATCTAGCCATTCAATATATTCTAACAGTTTGTCTTGCCATTACTTTTTTGTTGGCACAATTTCTTTTTTCTGGTTTTTAGCAATTAGTATCCTTCCCGCTCCTGTGGCGTAGAGGAATATTTATATAAAAGCAATTTAAAGACAATAACCCAATAACGCCCTCCAAAAGAGCCATATTCTAAAAGGGTATTGGGTATATATTCATTCTGATTTGTACCTCCCCTATGTTTAATTTTGTTTTAGTAAAGACCAGCTACACAATTCCGCCTTGCATATACTTCCTTGGGGAGTTTTAACTGCATTGTATTTGGTTTTCTTTTGATTTGGTCCAGCTCAATTCCTCCCACAGCCTCAATTCTTGCCGACGACAAGGGGCGCAGCTCCAAATTTCCATTTTAAAATTGGGCCCTGGATGGTGTACTTTGCTTCTTACACCACCATCAGTAGCGTAGCGTGGGAGGGGCCACAGGGGCAGCTGCTCCGGGTGCAAAATTATTAGGGGAGCAAAATTTCAACACCCGGTGCTGTGCACTTCTTTTGAAAAAGGCTTCTCCATGCGAACCAGAAAGTGACCACTCACCCCAGAATTGCAGAGCAGAAAGCTTGTTCGGCGTGAATGGCTTTTTAAAAGTAAATTTCAGCTGGGGGGGGGGGTGTCCAATGCATTTCCACAAAATCTTTCTTTTTTATTTTTCCCATTGGGTGTGCTCCAGAGTGAGGATGTTCTAGAAAAGGCATTGGAAACTTCCCACAGAGATCCTAATTTGGCCCATGAGGTCATTTCCTTCAAGACACACCCACCTGCCCCACACCTAATATCATACACAGTGGTACCTCGGGATGCGAATGGGATCCGTTCCGGAGCCCCGTTCGCATCCCGAATGTAACACAAGACACGACGGCACGTATGTGCGTGCACGGGTCACATTTCACCGCTTCTGCGCATGCGCGTGACATCATTTTGAGCATCTGCGCATGCGTGAGCTGCAAAACCCAGAAGTAACACACTCCGTTACTTCCGGGTTGCCGCGGAGCACAACTCGAACGCGCTTAACCTGAAGAACATTCAACTCGAGGTATGACTGCAATACAGTGGTACCTCAGGTTACATACGCTTCAGGTTACACACTCCGCCAACCCAGAAATAGTGCTTCAGGTTAAGAACTTTGCTTCAGGATAAGAACAGAAATTGGGCTCCAGTGGCGCGGCGGTAGCAGGAGGCCCCATTAGCTAAAGTGGTGCTTCAGGTTAAGAACAGTTTCAGGTTAAGAACAGACCTCCAAAATGAATTAAGTACTTAACCTGAGGTACCACTATAATACAAAGAGTCAGGCAGGTAAAGATTCAGCTGCAAAGGGACAACTGAGAATCTTCAATTGTTTCTTGGCAAGCTGGGCTTGCATACAGCATCTTTTAAAATTGGTGCCAAGTACAAGCCCTGCTGGGATCTTACCCCAAAGCAGGGCTTGCTGTCAATTCTGATCAGCTGATTGCCACTGGCTGCAAAACCTGCTGGGATTGGCTCTGATTCCTGCTGCAAGTGGGGCTTGCAATCACCTCGGTGCAGATCAGTGCACTAGAATCAGCGACTCTCATAAGTTCCCCATTGGGCACTCATGCTGACCATGGTGCTTTCAGAAAAGACCTGCCTTTATGGCCTGGCATGAGTTGAAGATGGACTGCAAAGGGGTAA
Source organism: Podarcis melisellensis (assembly GCF_964234715.1). Taxonomy (NCBI): domain Eukaryota; kingdom Metazoa; phylum Chordata; class Lepidosauria; order Squamata; family Lacertidae; genus Podarcis; species Podarcis melisellensis. Next base: position 12,068,895 of record NC_138543.1, read on the forward strand.
CGTCTCTTACAGGGGATGTTTGAAGCCATGCCTGCAAAGGAAGAAAGGGAAGATTTGGGTGTGCACTTAGAGTGTGTTTCCAATTCTTTCCTTGAACTTGGGTCACCTGATGTCATGGTGACATGGGATAATTGGCAGGTGGGCAGCCACAATACCTTTCAAAGGGGCCCATGTGGGGTGGCGGAGGTCAGAATCCAGGCTGCTCACCTGTCAATCACCTGGGTTTGGGTTTTGTTTTTTGCCTGCACAGAGAGTCAGCTGATTTTGGGGGCTTGCAAAGCACTGCACATGGAGCTATGCAAGCCCAGCTCTTTGTTTCCACTTGCAAAAACCTCTTTGCTCAGCTGTGTCTTTATAATGTCAGATGGAGGGTAAGTGGGTTTGGCTTTGGCAAAATCACCTTGTGGGTCAAATGGGGAAGCTGGTGGACTAATTAGGTCTGTGGCCCAAAGGTTGTCCACTTCTGGTAGAAAGTAAAAAGAAAGCATGTTGCAGTCACTACAGTGGGACCTCAGGTTACAGACGTTTCAGGTTACAGACTCCACTAACCCAGAAATATTATATTTCTGTTCAGGATGAGAACAGAAATTGTGCGGTGGCGGCATGGCGGCAGCAGCGGGAGGCCCCATTAGTTAAAGTGGTACCTCAGGTTAATAACAGTTTCAGGTTAAGAACGGACCTCCAGAATGAATTAAGTTCTTAACCCGAGGTACCACTGTACTGCTGATATGACATGGTCATTGAATGTGAGGGTCTTCCTTTGGGCTGCAAGATCCTGGATTTGTAACCCATAGTCCATTGATAGTGGCACCACTGGGCTAGCCAAATGAGCTTTGTTTTCATGAAGAAGTTCTCATGGCAATTGTGAAAATTCGCAGCATCCTAGGGAAGAGAAATACAGCGGTACCTCCAGTTATGAACTTAATTCGTTCTGGAGGTCTGTTCTTAACCTGAAACTGTTCTGAACCTGAGGTACCACTTTAGCTAATGGGGCCTCCTGCTGCCGCTGTGCTGCCGCCATGAGATATCTGTTTTCATGCTGAGGTAAAGTTCTTAGCCTGAGGTACTACTTCCAGCTTAGCGGAGGCTGTAACCTGAAGTGTTTGTAACCTGAGGTACCCCTGTATGACTTAATTAGTAAATGAACATAGTGATGAACTAAACATGATGTCTGGAAAATCTAGCATTATCATGCACCATGCACACAGGGTTTTCTTTCACAGTTGCGAACTTATATTTTCACCTGAAAAAGAAAACACCCCTCTAAAGACCAGTTTCCTATGTGTTGCAAAAGAGCTTGCTGTAATGTGCAGCCACATTACAGAAGAAGAATGTAAAGTATTTTGCTTGCAAGATTGCCAGAGACAAGGGACACTGCAGAACTGTAGTGTCTGGTACATGGCGAGCGTTAGAATAGGAATGTTCTGAAATGAAAACACGCCTATTACAACTTATAGATCTGCCAAGTGAGGGCTGTGCATTATGTTCTCTTGGCTTGCCAAGTTCAGGCCAACTTATTAAAATAATGACCCTTAAATTACCTGGTGACTGAATTGCTACAAAGCAAAAGAACATTCAACAGGGAGAATATATTGTGATAGGCCATGTATTAAAGATCACTGGACGTCTTAAAATCTAATGTCTTAAAGTTTAGGACAGCAGTGTGATTTTTAATATACAGTGGTTCCTCGGGTTAAGTACTTAATTCGTTTTGGAGGTCTGTTCTTAACCTGAAACTGTTCTTAACCTGAAGCACCACTCTAGCTAATGGGGCCTCCGGCTGCCGCCACGCTGCCAGAGCACGATTTCTGTTCTCATCCTGAAGCAAAGTTCTTAACCTGAGGTAATATTTCTGGGTTAGCGGAGTCTATAACCTGAAGTGTATGTAACCTGAAGCGTATGTAACCCAAGGTACCACTCTGTAAATGTTGATGTTTAGATTTTGGAACCATCAATCCAAAATTGGATCAGTTTTTGTGCCAAGCATTTGGTTTGCACATTGCAATTTGATGCCTGCTCCCCATGTCATGAAAGGTTTGTCCTATAACCAAGGCTTGACATTTCCTCCTCAGTTTTTAAATGCCTGCCAAAATCCAGATCCTTGTATTTCAGAACTGAAGATCCATGATGCGCCACCTAGAACTATCAACATTCCAGGTGAATGGTTCAATGTAATCATGAGTCACATTGGCCGTCAAGAGCACATGAGCAGGAAATATGACATAACCAGAATCCCACATTCTTGGACTTCACAATGTTCTCTCGTATGCAGGAACAGCCCAGAGCACTCTGATTTACTAAGGCATGGAACAAATTCTTCACCGAGTGCAGTCAGTGGAACAATCATGGGATAAATGAGGACATAATCTGGTTTTGCTTGTTCATATGGTTCTGTGAAAGAAAGTGCTTTGGAGCGTCATTTAGAGTGACAGCAAGGAGATGGATTTTGATAGACTACTCCTCTTCTCCCTAAGGCAGCGGTTCTCAACCTGTGGGTCGCCAGATGTTGTTGGACTACAACTCCCATCATCCCTGAGCTCTGGCCTTGCTAGCTAGGGGTGATGGGAGTTGTAGTTCAACAACATCTGGGGACCCACAGGTTGAGAAAGGCTGCTCTAAGGCATGCCAGGGAGTGCTCCTTGAACGCACTGACCACTGTTCATTGCAGAGTCTTGTCAAATCAAAAGACAGGAGCGAAAACATTTTGGCTACAGCCCCGCCCCCCAAAAGCAGTTGATCTGCAAGTTAAGGTGACTATAGGAAGCTTCCCCAACACTACCATATTCCACTGCTGAAGAGGCAAGCTGCAGGAGCTTCCACTCTGAAAAGGTCAAGTTCCTGCAGCTTGCCTCTTTAGCAGTAGAATACAGTGGTGCACACGCAATGCTCTTATTCATGCATAACATAATTGTTTCGGATATGGCCTTTAAAACATCCATGCTGGTTCAGCAAGGGCAATCTTCGGGCAGAAGGAGGCATTGCAGGGAATATACCTTGCATTAGATAAAGGGAATGATCTGAGTGGCATGTGCAGATCATCCATTCAGTGTGCACATGTGATCAGATACTGGTTGTATGTTAGTATCTAAACCAGGCATAGGCAAACTTGGCCCTCCAGATGTTTTGGGACTACAACTCCCATTATCCCTGACCACTGGTCCTGTTAGCTAGGGATGATGGGAGTTGTAGTCCCAAAACATATGGAGGGCTGAGTTTACCTATGCCTGGTCTAAACAATGAATGAATGAATGAATGAATGAATGAATGAATGAATGAATAAATAAATAAATGCAAAGGGTTCACACATACACACAGCCTTACACACTAAAAGTATGTGTCATGGGCTCACACTCTTTAGCCTTGTCCCGAAGATGATGCATGCACTGTGTCAGAATGCCAACAGCAGCCCCCGGCTGGTTGCCCAGGAAAGTATAAAGACAAGGAAAAGTTTTTTACCGTCTTTTTTTATTTCAATATTTACAGAGAGAGGCTATAGAACCCAGCCTCTTGGATAATGGCCTTGTCCCGAGTGAATCTCCACCCCCTTCTTTCCCACTTCGTCATTCGTCACTTCTACGGGTGCTGCTACATGCCCTTTGTCTTTGAGCTCTTTGCTCTCCTACTTCCAAGGCTCGCCGGGTTCTGAGACATGGAGGGTCAGGGATGTTTTCTCAAGACACTGTGTCAGCCAGCTGCTGCTCTGGTTCTGCCTCCTCCTCTCCCATTATTTCCCAACTTTTCTCCTCAGAGAAAAGTTTTCTTCTCAGAGCCAGTGTGGTGTAGTGGTTAAGAGCGGTAGACTCGTAATCTGGTGAAACGGGTTCGCTTCCCTGCTCCTCCACATGCAGCTGCTGGGTGACCTTGGGCTAGTCACACTTCTTTGAAGTCTCTAAGCCCCACTCACCTCACAGAGTGTTTGTTGTGGGGGAGGAAGGGAAAGGAGAATGTTAGCTGCTTTGAGACTCCCTTGGGTAGTGATAAAGTGGGATATCAAATCCAAACTCTTCTTCTTCTTCTTCTTCATCTGCCTCTGAGCTGTGACCTCCGGCAAACCACTGTTGCAAATCTATACTGTCTTCCTCCTTCTCCTTCCTGGAGGGGTAAGGATGGGGAGACGGTCTCCACCACTCTTCCTCTGCCTAGTCCCTGACATACTGGCTATACCTCACACCAGCCACATACTGACCTATGTATTTAGGACCAATCAAGATTCCCCTTTGCAATAGGGGAGTCCTGGTGTACATGTAAGGACCCTTCACCTGGGAGAAAAACATGTTACCTGGCAGATCTGGTGTGATTCTGCAACACCTGCTGCACATACTCTCAATGCATGAGGTGTGTCATGCTGCCCTCATGCTCTAAGATCCATGGGGGTCTTAGGCCTTATGCTATAAAGGGAAAAGAGCAGTTTGAGTGTAATAAAGGTATTCAGCCGAGTTGAATGTCATTGCTATGTGTGTTAATTAAGGTTTGGTGCAGTACAAGATGTGCTGTATTTAACCGCCGCTCAAGCAGATGCACTTTAACGATGTGACTAAACAGGAAAAAAAGGATCGGCTAAGTCACAGCTATGACGTTAATTTGAGGTGATGATGATGACTTCATCATATACCTAACAGTTCAGCTTGTAGAACATAGTAACAGCTAGGACATTCATCTTAAGCATGTAATGAGGGAAATTCCGGCTGAATATGTCTGTCTTTTGGGCCCCACACTCCAGAACACAGGAGCCGAAATGTGACATCTTGGATTGGGATCAGAAGATGGGTTGGCTTGTGGAAATTTGGGGTGTTCAGTTTTTCAGTATGCAGGAACTGAGACAAGGGTCTCATTCCACCTTGTGACTAGGAAGGGCCTTGCACAGCCTATCCTTTGGTATCCATCGCAACTGCTCCTAAGTAATCACATCCATGGATCTATAGTGGCACCTCGGGCTGCATACGCTTCAGGTTACATACGCTTCAGGTTACAGACTCCGCTAACCCAGAAATAGTGCTTCAGGTTAGGAACTTTTCTTCAGGATGTGCCGTGCTGTGGCGGCTGCAGGAGGCCCCATTAGCTAAAGTGGTGCTTCAGGTTAAGAACAGTTTCAGGTTAAGAACGGACCTCCAGAACGAAATAAGTTCTTAACCTGAGGTACCACTGTATTATTATTATTATTATTATTATAGCGCCCTATATCGGGGGTGGTGGTCTCGGAGTGGTGGTCTCAGGGTGGTTCACAGAAGAAAATCAAGATATAAAACCACAAAATACATAATAAAAATAAAAACAACAACCCAATAGCCTCCACAAACACATATTAAAAGGGCACAGGATGTCAATCGCGTCAACCAAAAGCCTGGTTAAAAAGGAAAGTTTTTGCCTGGTGCCTAAAGGTGTATCATGAAGGTGCCAAATGGACTTCCCTGGGGAGAACATTCCACAGACGGGGAGCTACTGCAGAGAAGGCCTCTTCTCGTGTTGCCACCCTTTTGAGGAGAAGGTACACGAAGAAGGGTCTCAGAAGATGATCTAAGGGTCCAGGTAGGTTCATATGGAAAGAGGCGGTCCTTGAGGTATTGTGAGTGCCATGGCCCAAGGAAATCCCATTGCCCACTGCCTTCCATTTCCCACCTGATGCATCGGCAGCCACAAGGCATCCTAGAAAGCTTCTCCTGTCTTGCCTGAGGGATCTGCATATCCTCAGCTGCCCTTGTTAGAGCACAAGTTTTAGATTTTTTTTGATATGCACTTACTGCAGAATTTTGGCCAAGGTTCTGGCTTCACAATTTGCTAATTGCAGCACCTTGCTTGCAGCATCCAGCAGAACCAATTTGCTTCTGCTGATGGTTACCTAGGGTTACCTTGTTTTATGCACCCTGCTTTATATATATGTTAGATAAAGTGATTAGATAACCCACTGGCACATTATAGCTAACTCATGTGATTTGTACATAGTCCAAAATAAATGCTACATTTTTTAATGGGTGCAAGTTGCAAAATACCCAATACACAGTTTTCAACAAGTTTGGATACGTAGGACCAGGTCTGAATATCTCTGAAGGCACAAACTCAGCTCTGTGCTCGATCTCACCTTGTGTGTTGAAGGTCTCAGGACCAACACATACCCTCTGCTTGCTTGCTTGTTTTTGAAAAGGATCAGGTGTCCAGTGATTAAAAAAAAATATTCTGCTGGAAATCCAGGAGAGCCTCTGCCAGCAGAATAAGTGATCTAGGGCCAAACAGACAAATAGCAGATGAGGCAACTTTCTAAATTCCTCCATATCCACCCATGATACTCACTGGATGTCCTTAGGCAAGCCTTACCTGTCAGTCGCAGCAGGGTTGTTATGAGGATAAAATGTGAAATATGTGACAACTGAGACTCTGAAGCCGTGGGATAAAGCAGGGAAGAAATCTAAATGCATAATAATGAATAACTGGGAAAACATTCTGTACAGATTCTGAGGGCACCTTGGCTGTACCTGTTAATTCATTGTTCTGAGGATTTAAAGCAATTTCTCACTGCAATGTTCCACGCTGGTTTCCAAAATGTGGGCTTCGTGTTTGCCACGACCCTCTGACCATGACTTGAGTACGAGAGGGAAATTCTTCTGAATCACAACAAAGTCTGCCAGTGTCCTGACCTTCTATGACAGAGATGGGGAAGCTGATGTTGTTGGACACACCATGGAAGCTCTCCAGATGTTGGACTCACCATGTGTGGTCACTCACTGACCACAGGCTGTTCTGGCAGGAGATGATGGGAACTGGAGTCCAACAACACATGGAGGGACACAAGTTCTCCACCTCTGTTCAGCAGGAAGTGTTTCCTCAAGACACCTTGCTTGGGACTGTTTCTCCAAGTGAACAGAATGTCTGGATGGACAAGTTCCCCTGACAGAACCTGGCAATAATTTAGCAGTTTTACATTTTAAATGGCCATAATGATACTGTAGACTTCAAAGCTCATACCTGCCCAAAGCAAATGGAACAAGTTCACACACCACATTCCCGCCCCTCTCTGACGTTAATAAGATCTATACAAAATCACAACTATTGACGTAAAATTACCAGGCTTTTAAAATCTTGCTATAGCTAATTTGCCTATTTCTGATGAGTAAAGCACGGGCCTGAGCATACTGACTCAGAAGTAAGTCCCACTGAGTTCAACAGGGCTTACTCATGGGTAAATGTACAGAGGATTACATAATTTGCATATAACTGGTTACTGGGCAAAAAGACTGGGATCCTGTAACTATTTACATGCAAGTAGCATCTATTGAATTCAATTGAAATGCCTTCACATTATATATATAATGTATACATTATATATATAATGTATGTATGTATTGCGAATCATATTTTTTAAACTGTCCATTTGTAATTTTTACAAATTTTCACAATCAACCGCCCCCATAAGCTTAACATAGCGTACACATGGATAGTAACAGAAAGGAAATAAATTAACTTAGAAAATCTGCAGATAGAAAAACATACCAGGGTCAAATATTCACTGAGTATGTCAGAGATCTTGACAGTACCACCCCAATAACATAAAGCTAGTTGTGCATCTTAAAGCCTTATATTTTGGTCTCTGATTTAGTAGTTATTTCCAGTGTCAAAAGGATTCACCAGGTAAGGTGGCAGAATGATGCTCCGGCACCTTTTATATTTTGGAAAATCTTCTTAAAGGTGCTTACATTTTTAAGAGTGCAGGATCCTTTGGGCAGGAAGCAGCAGCGGTGGCGAAAAGGTCTAGGAGAGTAGACGGGACTTCCTAGACTGCCTGTGTCAACCTGGAAGAAGATGGGGGTCAGGCAGACACCTTTGGAAACACAGTGCAGTCTGCTCCTTTGTGGTGGGAATGGTGGTCCATGCATTGGCCCTATCAAGGAACTTGGGTAAAAGGTAAAGGTAGAGGACCCCTGGAGAGTTAAGTCCAGTCAAAGGCGACTATGGGGTTGTGGTGCTCATCTTGCTTTCAGGCCAAGGGAGCCTATGTTTGTCTGCAGACAGCTTTCCGGGTTATGTGACCAGCAGGACTAAACTGCTTCTGGCACAACGGGACACCGTGACGCAAACCAGAGTGCATGGAAACACCGTTTACCTTCCTGCCACAGCGGTACCTATTTATCTACTTGCACTGGCATGCTTTCGAAATGCTAGGTTGGCAGGAGCTGGGACACAGCAATGGGAGCTCACCCCGTCGTGGGGATTCAAACTGCCAATCTTCTGATTGGGAAGCCCAAGAGGCTCAGTGGCCTAGACCACAGCACCACCTATGTCCCCAATAAACAAGCACACAATCACTGATAGGTCCACCCACCATTGTGAGGCTCAAAGCAATGAAGATGATGCCTTCCCAGCTGTTGATGATGGACTCAAGGGCATCCTGATCAAATTTGCAGATGACACCAAACTGGGAGGGGTGTCTAACACCCCAGAGGACAGGATCACACTTCAAAACGACCTTGACAGATTAGAGAACAGGGCCAAAACAAACAAGATGAATTTTAACAGGGAGAAATGTAAAGTATTGCACTTGGGCAAAAAAAATGAGAGGCACAAATACAAGATGGGTGACACCTGGCTTGAGAGCAGTACATGTGAAAAGGATCTAGGAGTCTTGGTTGACCACAAACTTGACATGAGCCAACAGTGTGACGCGGCAGCTAAAAAAGCCAATGCAATTCTGGGCTGCATCAATAGGAGTATAGCATCTAGATCAAGGGAAGTAATAGTGCCACTGTATTCTGCTCTGGTCAGACCTCACCTGTGTCCAGTTCTGGGCACCACAGTTCAAGAAGGACACTGACAAACTGGAACGTGTCCAGAGGAGGGCAACCAAAATGGTCAAAGGCCTGGAAATGATGCCTTAGGAGGAACGGCTAAGGGAGCTGGGCATGTTTAGCCTGGAGAAGAGGAGGTTAAGGGGTGATATGATAGCCATGTTCAAATATATAAAAGGATGTCACATAGAGGAGGGATAAAGGTTGTTTTCTGCTGCTCCAGAGAAGCGGACACGGAGCAATGGATCCAAACTACAAGAAAGAAGATTCCACCTAAACATTAGGAAGAACTTCCTGACAGTAAGAGCTGTTCGACAGTGGAATTTGCTGCCAAGGAGTGTGGTGGAGTCTCCTTCTTTGGAGGTCTTTAAGCAGAGGCTTGACAACCATATGTCAGGAGTGCTCTGATGGTGTTTCCTGCTTGGCAGGGGGTTGGACTCGATGGCCCTTGTGGTCTCTTCCAACTCTATGAATCTATGATTCTATGTTGCCATTGACTGTGGGTTTCTTGTGATGTTACAAAAGCACTTAGCAACTGAGTGGATATACAGACAGGCCAAGGGGAAAGCCCTTTTCTATTTCCAGCAGGACACACCTGGCAACGGATTTGACATTCAGCACTGCCCAGGTTTCTGCCACTTGCAGGAGGCAAACTGGTGAATGGAAGGAGGCAATCCTCTGGCAGTGGGATGCTAATAAGGCAAGTTTGTTTGCTAGAAGGCTGCTGTTATCTGTGATTGGAAGCTGGCGGATGTCTCATGATGGACCTGAGAGAAGCTGGCGGATGTTGGTGAAAACATTGTCGGGAGAGCTCATCTCAGACTGCAGCAAGCAGATGAAGGGTAAAGGTAAAAGTGAAGGACCCGTGAACGGTTAAATCCAGTCAAAGGTGACTATGGGGTTGCGGCACTCATCTCGCTTTCAGGCCGAGGGAGCCGGCGTTTGTCCGCAGACAGCTTTCCGGGTCATATGGCCAGCAGGACTAGACCACTTCTGTTGCAACGGGACACTGTGACGGAAGCCAGAGCACACAGAAATGCCATTTACCTTCCTGCCACAGCGGTACCTATTTATCTACAGATGCTTCAGATTACAGACGCTTCAGGTTACAGACTCTGCTAACTCAGAAATAGGACCACGGGTTAAGAACTTTGCTTCAGGATGAGAACAGAAATCATGCAGTGGTGGCGCAGCAGCAGCGGGAGGCCCCATTAGCTAAAGTGGTACCTCAGGTTAAGAACAGCTTCTGGTTAAGAATGGACCTCTGGAACGAATTAAGTTCTTAACCCAAGGTACCACTGTACTTGCACTGGTGTGCTTTCGAACTGCTAGGTTGGCAGGAACTGGGACAGAGCAACAGGAGCTCATTCCGTCTTGGGGATTCGAACCACTGATCTTCCAATCGGCAAGCCCAAGAGGCTCCGTGGTTTAGACCACAGCTCAGGTCAGCAGTGGAGGCTGAACAGCCCTCATAGACTAACAATTGAAAACGATAGCAGCTTAGATTCCTGTGTGGGTTTTCAAAGGTTATTAGGACCCTCCATGGCAATTCTCTTTTCAGAAGCCTGTATCTCACTCAGGGTTGCTAACTCTTCAAGGGACACCTGCAGCTGTGCTATTAATGGTAGCTGGACATGCAGACGTCGGCAGGTGGCAATATTTATTTGAGAGGCAGTGTGGTGCAGCGGTTAGAGTGTCAGACTGGGATCTGGGAGACCTAGAGTCAAATCCTTACTTAGGCATGACACTCACTGGGTCATAGAATCATAGAGTTGGAAGAGACCACAAGGGCCATCGAGTCCAACCCCCTGCCAAGCAGGAAACAAAAAACCTTTGACCCCGAAGTGGGTCTTCATGGTCTTTGACCCCGACGTGGGTCAACATGGTCCGGTAAGTATCTCTTCAGAAGGAGGTTCCGAGTTTAAAACTGGCGAAGAACCAGGTGACCACTTTGAGCTCTTTGGTAGGAAAGGCAGGATATACATTAAAAAATGTCTCCTGCTGGCAAAAGTTGCATCAAATGAGTTCTGCACCTTTAGCTGTTGTGCAAGGCACAGCAGCTCGCCCCCCCCCCCCAGTTAGCAGCCTTGATCTCAGTTCACCCCGTTGTATAAAATTAGCTCCGACCCCGCTTGGGACAGCCTTTTCTAAACTGCGAGTTTCTTCCCTGAAAGGTGTGGCTGGTGAGAACTTTGGGCACCAAAATTTCCCACTCGCTGTGTCTCTAGGTGATGTGTCTCTTGTTCTAAACATACTGTCTGGAGCTGCTGCATATAGCTTTGAAACTGCTTCAAAGGAGTACTTCACAGGAGAGAGAGGGGGGGGCGTGTTACTTTTCAGCAAAGTTCGGGTGGGTGGAGTAGCCAAGGCCCCACCTTAGTCTTGGCTTGCATCCACCCCAGTGTTTTTATTATGACACACTGTACGGGATTTGTTCATTCCCCGGGGCACATGTTGTACATGTCGCAGGGCTGAAACTGAAAAATTAACTTTCTGTCTGCTCTTGAGTAATTGCACCTCCTTGGCTTCCACGCACTTTTTTCACCTGCAAGGTGTAATAAGAAACACTTTGAAGTCACTCCTGCATGCTTTTTTTACCCTTTACCTGCCACTTAGACGCATGCTCACCATTCAGAAATTACCAACACGTCCGTAATCTGCTTATTTCATCCGTGGCTGTGCGTGACTGATCTTTCCTGATCTGTACCTCTCGGAACAATGAAACCTTGCCTGAGGAATGTTCCTCAAACAAGTGTACATGTTGTGAATGTTCCACTGAAGCCACTTCAAATTGGGCCATCCTAGACACCTTTCTGGTCTCCTACCTGATCTGCTCTGTCAGGTGACAAGGAAAACCTTCTCAAACACTTCCTTCCGCCCCCCAAAATGGGCAGAGAAATACATAGGTTGGGGAAAGTTTGCACATGTTAGTGAAAGTCACGGTCACAGGTGCATTATATGAGGGGGACATTGCCTGCAAAAATATGCACATTAGATAAAATTGCATACAAAAATGTGTTGAGCATCAGAAGAAAGGAGTAGTAAAATACTGACAAATTTTCATGAGGCCTTTTTAAATATATATATATGGAAACTTATGGGGAAATGTGGCAAACTGGACTTAAGCCGGGGAAAATGAGAAACTGAGAGAAACAGAACAGGCCAACTGGCCAGGCTCCAGCAGGAGAAACAATTAGAACAGGACTAGGAACAATAAAAAACAGCAGAACCAGCTACACGCATCATCACAGGCCTATGCGTGTACCAAACAACTTAACAGGGTTCTGCTGCCTGCAAAATATCGGTAGCTATTTCAGAAGGGATGCTGGATACCTGAAAGCATTATTCACAAATGCCATCTTTTAAAAAGACAAATGATGGGGGTGCTTAAGAGGAGAATTGGTCAGGGGCAGAATGATGCGAGTAACAGAAATTTGCTATTTCTGAGTTGTTTTGAACAGCGCTTGTTTATTCTGGGTTCCCAGAGCGCGATAGGGACGGATTTCAGCATGTATCTCCATCTCATTCTGCATGGTACAATCCCGGCTACCCCAAGATATTTTGTGGCCCGAGGCTGACAAGATGGCCCCCCTCACCCATTCCCCATACAGAAGCTGACTGAGTGACCAGCAGAGTTTTCCTTCAATATTGGCCATGGGATCGTGCCCTCTGCTGTACTGGAATGCAGCGCACAAGTCACATATCTTCCAGCGAAAGGGGGTGTCTGGAGGGCTCAGAAGGATGTTCCCCGAGGCTTTGCCATTTGAGGCTGTTGCACCATTCTGCCTAATTGCAGTTTTGTGGATTGAAGGAAGCTATGCATCTTGTTGGCCGACCGTAATGCACATAGGAAGCCCCCGCAAGGAACTTCCTGTGGGTGAGATTTCAGGACCCTCTAATCTTAGCACATTGTCCTGCACCACAGGACAGGATGAAATGAGGGCCCTAGCTCTGATTCACTTTCAGCGAGTGGCAGAGGATGGCGACAGAAAGATGAGAACATCTGCATCAGTCTTCAGCATGACTCTCTTAGTGAAGTCATCACACCTGTGAATTGCCTTGTTATCTAATGTCTCTGTACAGTGGAGAGCATGGTTAGAGCATCACTCATCACTTCTACAGTATGTGGCACCTACGTCAGCTTTCCTGGAGGACAAGCATGATGTTAGTGATACAGAAATGTACACTCCAGAGGTCGACATGACTGTGCCACACACTCCACAGCTGCCTTTCACAGGACTGTGCTGCCCAATGAAGCCATAATTGGCAAGCTTCATTACATAACCATAAGAGTCCTATGCCACCTTGAGCTCTGTGGAAAATAAATGTAGTAAATAAAAGTAAATAAATAGGAAACACCCATGCATTGTATTGAGGTGTAAGCACTGGGGGAGGAAGGGGGGGTGCAGTAGGTGTGGTCTGCCCTGCATTATCTCTGAGGGGGGCGGCATCGCCCCCACCCCCCTGGGATGCTTGCTGCTTGCTGTGAGCGGCTAGCCCTGCCCTGCAGGTGGCTAGCCTCACCCCGGGTGCCCAGCACGGGCACCGCTCTGGGTGCCAGAGCAGCTAGTTCCGCCTCTGGGTGTGAGAGGGGAGCAGGGGTCATGCCGACTAATTCTGCCTTGACATTTTATGCTCTGGCTTGGCCCCAATGCCTGCAGCCAACTGAAAAACTGCAGAAAGGAAAACTTCATGCATACACATGTACACCTTAAGACCTCCATGCGGCTGAAATCGCAATTGCACAGGGTTCCAGATTGCACAGAAGTCTTCTCTGGAAAAGCTGAATGGAGGAAGTGAGATTTCCGTGGCATGACTAGCCAATGTTGTTGTGCGTGGATACAGTGCACCTGAGTAGCACACTAACACTGTTGTGACTGTTAGACAGCACTTTCCTTATCAAATGAGACGTCACATTTTCATCATTTAAAATGTAATGCCTGGGCATAGTTTTTGTGGGCGCTCTGCTGGCAACTTGTGAGTCATTTTACAATTACTTTAACGATTCCTCCCTGAGAATTTCCAGGGCAACTTGGATTGCTGGCACTGGCGTGATCCAACATGTTCTAACTGATTGCTCCATGATTCGGCCCCATTTTCAGAGCCAAATCACATGATGAACTCTGGCCTAGTGAGTGCAATGTACATGCACCGGTAGCATGACGATCAAATGTACTGATGGGACTGCTGAGGGCATAGGCAGAATGATATGTGGGTCAGTCATGCGCATGTGCCCATGCCACTATTTCTGGGGTCCACAGCGCTAGATCCTGTGCATAGCAGTTGCCATAGATCATAGGACTGCAGAGCTGGAAGGGATCAACTAATCCAACCCCCCCGCAATGCAGGGATCCAGCTGCAGAACTGGCCTGATGGTGAATTTAACACTGCAGGAGGCAGAGAAGCCGCACCAGAAAGGGCCAAGTGGGACTGTTTGCTTGTCACCTCTGTTCCCCACAGTGCCACACAGACCCATGGCCTTGTCAGTTTGCATTTCCTGGTGCAGAAAGTATTGATCGGATGTGTAGAGATCTTTCCCATTCTAATTAATTCAAGAGGGCTCTGTAAGCTTCTCTGTGTGAAAGAAACAAGCAGAAGGTTCATGATGTTTGGGTTATTCCTTCAGAGACGCTGAGTACAGCTGGTTTCAATTGGTTCTCTTATCTCTTCTGTCAAGGCCATGCTGACTATAAGAGGCCAGAAGGAGCTTGGTTTAACTTTCTCTTTCTATCTCTTTTCCTTCTGGTGTGGTGTTGTGTACATAGTATGCTTAGTGTTAAGGTTTAGACTTATTACAAATTATTGTAAGCTTAAGTTAAGTCTGAGGACGCGGGTGGCACTGGGGGTTAAACCACAGAGAGCCTAGGACTTGCCAATCAGAAGGTCAGCAGTTCGAATCTCCGTGACGGGTGAGCTCCCGTTGCTCGGTCCCTGCTCCTGCCAACCTAGCAGTTCGAAAGCACGTCATAGTGCAAGTAGATAAATAGGTACCGCTCTGGTGGGAAGGTAAAAGGCATTTCCGTGCACTACTCTGGTTCACCAGAAGCAGCTTAGTCATGCTGGCCACATGACCCGGAAGCTGTATGCCGGCTCCCTCGGCCAATAAAACGAGATGAGCGCCGCAACCCCAGAGTCGGTCACGACTGGACGTAATGGTCAGGGGTCCCTTTACCTTTAAGTTAAGTCTGCTGCAACTGGATTTCTTATGGACAGTGCCCATCCTGAATGTTTTGGATTTGTGACCATTATGTTCATTTGCCTTCAGTAGCAGTAAAGCTCTGCTGGATGAAATACAATTGCCTCTGGCCTGTTTTTTTTTTTTAATCTTGCAATGTGTTTCAGTTTTTACTCAACTAACTATACACTGGAATCTGCTATGGGTCAATATTGAGTAGAATTCCATGCCAGGCCTCTCTGCCACCCACAGAGGCTTGCCCAGACCCACCGGGGCAGAGGGGCTCTCAGCTCAGCAAGCCAGGAGGGCATCCCTGGATGGGCTGCATGCCCAAAGCAGAAGGAGGGGGTGGCACATTGGCAGTGCAGTGATGGCCAGAGGTGCTGCCTGAATGGAGCCACTTCTGGGCACCTAAGTCCCGGTACCCAGGGCAGGAAGAAAGCATTCTTCTAGGCCAGTGTTCCCCAACCTTGGGCCTCCAGCTGTTTTTGGACAACAATTCCCATCATCCCTCGCTAGCAAGACCAGTGGTCAAGGATGATGGGAATTGTAGTCCAAAAACAGCTGGAGGCCCAAGGTTGGGGAACACTGTTCTAGGCAACCCAAGGAGGTGGCCTGATCCACTCTCCCCAGGGCCCCTCCAGCAGCCTCTTCCTCCTCATTAGTAGTGCAAACAAACAAACAAACCTCCCTCCACCAATGAAACACAGCCTCTTGTTTTTGGCTGAGCCGAAATCTTCTAATTTCCAAACGTTTATCTTGAAATTCAAGGTCCTTTGTAATTTGCGCCAATAGCTCTGTGCTGAGTGTTTCATTTCCATTGCTCCTTGTTCTAAAGGCATGAGCCCCATTCATGTCGGGCCATTCTGTGTTTCTACGATTCTGCGATTAATATGCAATATATGAAATTACTCTTAAGTCCAGAATGAGCTCTACAAAAGAGCTCAGCTTTGCAGTAATAAGGGCTCCCTTGCAAATGCAGGCCATTTTAATTGCATGTGCATAGCAGAAGCAATCATCGGTAGACTTCAGAGTTATAACCTGATTATAAACTCATTTACATGGCAATGAGAAACAGTTCAGGTGCTACTTATTTGAATCAGGAGCACGGATAGTAGCTATTGTTTTCTGATTCGCCCTGCTGCCTGCTGTGAAGATTCCCTGTCATCTGCAATTATTACAGCTCTCATTATGAGTGTCCTTACACGCACCTGTTTGGGCAAATGCCCTGCATCATAGCCGTTCTTCTTTGATTCATACAGTAGGTCCTTTAAAGGCAAAGAAAACAAAGGATGAAAATAAACGATGGCCCTCGAACGAATGAATCAGAACACACCGCAACTGTCTTCCCATTGACTTCTATCCCTCCTCCCAATATTTGTGCTTTTCTACCCACTTTGTGCTAGGACCAGGCACTCATCCTTGTATGCCCCTGTTGTAAGATGTGTGCATCTCCTAAGGCGATCTGAAGGCAGAAAGCTCTCCAATAAGCAGGCCCCCTTAAAGACAACAAAAGCATATAAACCTCCTCAAAGTAACCGAGTGTCTCTTGTTCCTGGCTTCTAAGAGGCTCTGTTGTTTCATGTCCATATTGCCTTTTTATCCTTTTGTTTTATGGTGCTAAGAAGCGAGGGGGTGTTTTGTCTCTCCTCGCCTGTCTGGGAGATCAGGGAGGGTTCCTGTGGGTTAATCACATTGTGAGATTCCCCCCCCCCCCCCCGCTTTTTAATTCCTGCCTCAAACAAAAGCTGGGATTGGCACAATGTTCCACTTTCAAGACAGTGACCCAGTAATTTTGAAAACGCTCGAGGGCTGTTGTAAGGCAGCAAAGGCTGAGGCAGCTTTTATCTTGCTCAGTTACTGAGTAATTTATCCAGTAAAAGGCAGAGGATGTGAGTTGCTAAGGGTTTGATTTGTTTTTCCTTTTCAAGTGAGTCATTAATAAGAGAGAGATCAGAACCCATATTGCTAGAGTAGATGGTCTTTGTGGCTTAATAATATAAAGGAGACGTTTCAAGGTCACTAGTCCATATTTTGCCCTCATTTTCTTCTCTATCTGCTTAAAAAGTATTTTCACTGAAGCTTCCATTGAAAAATGTTTTTCTCCAACAAAAGTCACCAATATAAAAGATTTTTTAAATCAAAAAAATAAATCAATAAAATATAGCTGTGTGGGTGCATAATGAAAGTGCTCTCTCTCAAAAAACAAACAACAAAAAATCCCGAACCCCTCACACCATCCAGCCACTTGAAATAAATCCGAAACAATACTTGAACTGGTTATTGACCATTGATGATTTCACTTTGAATTTATGTAGTGTTAGAGTGCTGGACTCTGTGTTCAAATCCCGACTCTGCCATGAAGCTCACTGAGTGACTGTGGGCCGGTCACTGTCTCACAGCCAGGGGCGTAGTGTGTGGGGTGTCAAGGGGGTTGTGGCCACAGCTGCACAACTCTTGAGGGGCCATGAACCAGGCGCCCCAGTGTGGCCCAGTCGGGTGTTCCTCTCTCCCCACCAAGAGTTGTGTCGGCTGGCTGGGCTCCCCCCTGCGTGGGCAGGCAGGGGGCTCAGCGTGGTCCCGCTTTGCTTAGGTGAGTTTGCTCCAGAGGCATTGGTGGCAAAGACTGGGCTGGTGCCTGCCCCCTGCTCAGTGTACATGCACCCCTTCCCTGGCGTGTGTGTGCCCAGTCTGGGCACCAACAACCAATGCTATGTCACTGCTCCCAGCTTGACCTATCCCACAGGGTTGTGCAAAGATATTATAGAAAAAGGCAGTATTTATGGGACCGCCTCTCCTAGTATGCCCCACAGAGGACTTTAAGGTCCATGAATAACCATAGTTATTCCCGGGCCCTAAGGTCCATAGGTCCCGGGCCCTAAGGAAGTCAGACTATCCTCCACCAGGGCCAGGGCCTTTTCAGTGATGGCTCAGACCTGGTGGAATGCTCTGTCCCATAAGACTAGGGCCCTACAGGATTTAACCTCCTTTCGCTGGGCGTGTAAGACAGAGCTATTCCATCTGGCCTTTAATTTGAATTCAGCCTGATCTTTTATTTCTCTTCTCTTCCCTCCCCCTTCCCTTTTATGAAGATTACCCGCTCTGAGACCCCACAGCTAATTCTTCCCTGGCCTCCTCACTGGCCCAAGTAGGGTTAATTCAGCCAGCAAGCCCTGGTGACTAATGTTTATTGGATGGATTTTCCCCAAATTGATTTTCTGAACTTTGAATTTTATTGTTATTCATGCTTTTATACTGTATTTTATGCTGCTTCTATGTTGCATTACAATTAAGTGTTTTAAATTTGTTGTTAGCCTCCCTGAGCCCAGTTTTCTGAACCGGGAAGGGCAGGGTATAAATAAAAATTTATTATTATTATTAGTACCTTGGAGAAAAAGGGAGATGCAAATGCAAGTAATAGCCAGTATCCCAGAGCTCTGTGCATCGTTATATTTTCTACCCAGTGGGGAATCTGCAATCTGGTGTGAAATGTGAGTTCCCTGTAAACTGGAAAATACACAGAGAATGTCTGCAAATATTTTAGAAACTTATATCTCACCTTTCATCAGGAGACACCAGGGTGAGCTACAACCAATTCAAATATATACATAAAATACAATAATAAAGGATCACATCGTAGTAGCAGACTGTCGGTATCTCACTACACCGGCCTTTAACAGCCTGTACAAAAAGCCATGTCTCAGCTGTACAATGTTGATGCCCAGCTAACCTGGTGTTTTGCAACTGCTATTGAACAGGAGGTTCTCCGAGACAGACTGATCCCCAGATTTCACTTAAGACTGGATCTACTAGCTGGGCCTCCCCAGCAGATGCCAGGTCATGAGTTGGACAATATGGAGGTTCCTGCAGGTTACAAGGTCCAAAACCATTTTAGGGCATGGTAGGAGCCAGCAGGAGTATAAGCTACTGTGACCAGGCCATCCCTATCCAGGAACTGCCCCAACTGGCAAATCAGCTGCATTTAGGAATAGGTGCTCTGCACTTCTGGAATCACTTGGGGTTCTAGTGACAAGGTTTCCACCTCCAGACTAGGGATGTGATCCTTCAAGGGGAGTGCAGAGCTACGCAGAAGAGGCTGCCTGGCCAATTCCCAGATGCAAGAACTGTCAATGCACTCATCTTGTCAGGATTCAGTGTTCGTTTATTGGAACTTCTCCAACCCATTATTACTAAATTCAAGTACAGTGGTACCGTGGTTCTTGGGAGTCCATTCGACTCCCAAAACTGTTCGAAAAGCAAGGCGCGGCTTCTCATTGGCTGCAGGAGCTTCCTGCACTCAATCGGAAGCAGCGTCAGATGTTCGGCTTCCGAAAAACATTTGCAAAGCAGAACACTTACATCTGGGTTTGCGGCATTCGGGAGCCGATTTGTTTGGCAACTAAGGCGTTTGAGAACCATGGTACAACTGTAAAAGGTAAAAGTAAAGGACCCCTGGATGGTTAAGTCCAGTCAAAGGGAACTATGGGGTGTGGCGCTCATCTCACTTTCAGGCTGAGGGAGCCAGCATTTGTCCACAGACAGTTTTCCGGGTCATGTGGCCAACATGACTAAACTGCTTCTGGCACAACAGGACACCGTGAGGGAAAGCAGGGCGCACGGAAATGCCATTTACCTTCCTGCCAGAGTGGTACCTATTTATCTACTTGCACTGGCGTGCTTTCAAACTGCTAGGTTGGCAGGAGCTGGGACAGAGCAATGGGAGCTCACTTCGTCATGGGGATTTGAACCGTCGACATTCTGATCGGCAAGCCCAAGAGGCTCAGTGGTTTAGACCACAGCACAACCCATGTACCTGCACAGCCTCACCTGGCTTAGATGAGCTGATATAGAACTGGGTGACATCAGTGTAACATGGATGCTTCAATCCAAATCTCCTGATGACTTCTCTCAGAGGCTTGATCCTACAGAGAAGGACTATGGAATAAATGTCATTGGTTTGGATCCACGCCCGAAGTTGAGGTTTTTAGGTCTGGAAAAGTTAATCATGAGATCTTAAGTCGTGTTGATTTCATTGGAAAATCTGTGCCACTAACTTGATCTGGACCCAGTGTGCTAAATTTAATTGGATTTACTTCCAAGTAAATGTTTATGTAAGAGTGTGCAGTTATGGACTGATCCGCCATGACTTTGATTGGCATTTCCGTAAACATTTCCCTTTCCCTTTTTTTTGGCTTTAGGTAGGGGTGGAGGCTAAATTATATAAGCATTAGAGAGAGGGGTTAGTAGCCAGCTGAAATTGTAAGAAAGCATGTCATAAAATGACAGAAAGACATGCTTAGAATAATGTGAAAGGAGAGAGACATTTTGAAAATGGCAGCCTCTTAACTAGTGTCTTAGAAATAGACATCCCCTACAGGGTTTTGTCCTATTTTGCAGTTGTGCTTTCTTCCACGCACAAAGGCAACAATGCCAAAGAGGAAGTGGAAAGCAAATGGGAGAATATCGTCTCTGCGTCTCTTTCTTCTGTAAATGTTTTATTGTGGCAAATATTTAGCCGCTCCAAACTGGCCCGATGACACCAGAAATGCAAATCACAGGTTTAGGATTTTGCAAACTAAAGCAAACTAAATGCATTGCCCTGAGTAGAACAACCAGTATGGTTTCAGAACACCAACAAAACACAGCCTCTTGTTTTTGGCTGAGCCAAAATCTTCCGATTCCCAAACGTTTATCTTGAAATTCAAGGTCATTTGTTATTTGGGCCAATCGCTCTGGGCTGAGTGCTTCATTTCCATTGCTCCTTGTTCTAAAGGCACGAGCCCCATTCAGGTTGGGACCACGCCTGAGGTTATGCATTAGGCATGGACACTTTCTGACACTAAGAGTTGTTTAGCAGTGGAAAAGACTCCCATGAGAGGTGGTGGACTCTCCTTCCATGGAGGATTTTAAGCAGAGGTTGGATGGCCACCTGTCATGCATGCTTTACCTGAGATTCCTGCTTTGCAGGTGGTTGGACTAGATGACCCTTGGATCCCTTTCAACTCTAAGATTCTATGTTTCCCCCCAATCATAGCCTAATCTAGCTCATCGGATGCTGTCTATTAGAGCAAGATGGGTTATCTTGTTGGTGTGCTGGCTTGTCTATTCCTTTGACGGATTTGAATAATTTGATTGTTTTGGGTGGGGGTTCCTATTGGGTTTCGTGGATTTCTATTTGAGAAGCCACTTTGCCTAAAAAGCCTTCTAAAAGTGTTTGAAGGAAACTAAATCAATGGTTTGCTGGTGGGCTTCCCACAGGCATAAGTTCATGGGCTTCCCATAGACCAGCCACCAGGAGAAACAAGATATTGAAGTAGATAGAGCCTCGATCTGATCTATCAAGGTCCTTTTGGTGTTCTTACCTTCATGATACCACCACAGTCTAATTAACTGGAGGACCAATAGATGGAATAGTCACCACACTGGAGGAATAAGGATATAGTTTGAATGCTTCTCCTATAGGTTCATAAATCATTTAATGTGCCAAGGCGAATAGATGTTGTTAATATTGCAGTTCTTGTATAAGGCATTGCTATTTGGAATGGAATGTGTAGTGGTTCTAGGGGTTGCTCGTGCGTAAACCGGCGCCACACCTGGCTGGGTTGCCTGAGTGAACCTTTTCTGTCCGGACAGCCACTTGCCCGTGGCTGTCTCAATCGCTGGCAGAATCCGTCAGTGGGCATTTCTTGAACTTCTTCCAGCAAAGAAGCTCTTTGACGCCTAGTCTCCGCCTACTCTCCCTGCGCGGAAGCCTTCTGCGCAAGGAGGGTGTGGGCAGCGGAGGACCCTTACTCTCCCCGCTGGTCCCCGGCGAGGAGTCATGGGACCGCCTCGCCGATTCCCCCATCTGCCCCCCTTCTCCACTGGTGCTACGCTGATTCCCTTCCCCAGAAGATGGGCTGCCTCTCTCCCTCCCGGGACGCTCTCTGGCATCCCTCTGGAGCCCGCTCTCTCCCTCCGGCCCTGATGGCAGTTCCCTGACAGAATGTAACTGTGATGAATAAGATTTTGGAACGCAGAAGCAAAGCAAATCATCAAACCATCAATTCTAGCACACGGGAGGCCACCTAAATTATACAATTTGGCATCTGAATGAATGGGATTCGTAATTGTATTATAATTTGGCATTGTTATAATGAGGCTGCCACTGGATTATTGTAACTGAAAAGGAATAAAAATTATTGTCAACCCCCCCCCCACAAAAAGTGCAAGACCAATTCAGGGAACAGAAATGGGGGTTCGCCTTCTGTTTCCCCTGCTCAATCTACACAGCGAGGCACTGTTTGCAATTTACAGCCCAACTTCACCCTGAGCTGAAACTCACATCAGCAACAATTAATAAGCTATAATTCAGAGCAGGTGGAAAAGCAACTAGTGGCATAACTCACATGTGCATGTCATATGAGTTCTAGGGGAGAAAGCGGCCAGGAATCAGACCATCTTTGAGCATGGAGTTTCCTAGTGTGTGTTGCCTGCCAATTCCTGGGGTTCCCACTGAACAGAACATGAGTTTGCAGTAGAATGGACTTATAAGGAATATGTGAATATTGTGACGAAGAGAAGCCTTTGTGCAGAACTAGCGCTGAGTCATACTGCTTTTTTTATTAAAAAACCCGACACATATTGTACATTCTTGGAATTGCAGGGTTTTTTTGTTTTTAAACATTCAAGCACGAAAAAGAATGGCGAGACAGTTCTTTCAACAAATGTGTTGACATTTCAATTACTGCGTGAGGATGTTGCCAAACGTTGAACTATGGAGAACTGCAAATGTTTAGGCAAAACAACTTTTATGTGTGGTCTGGGGAAGGGCGATTACTATCGACGTTGTGCAGAAATTGGACCTCGCCATTCGTTATTGGAATCTGTAATTTAAGGAAATAATGCTGGAATGACAGGTGTTTGCCATTTTTCAAGTATTCAAAACTCCCCACTTTGGGGGCTGGGCAGGACCACTAACCTGTCAATCATCAAAGTCACATGACAACAAATGATTAAACTTCCAGGCATGCTCCAGAATCTTCCTTTACTGCCTGACTTGAATTCAAGGCATGGGGGCAATGGAACAATATTCCTTTCTGTTGCAGGGTGACAGGAAAAGGAGCCAAATTAAAATAGCACCAAATTCTACCAACAGCTGGTACGGAAGAATCAGGACCACATTTAGAATGTGCTGCTGAATCCTCCTATTGATTTTGGCCCTGTGTGTTTACCTGTCCCCCATCTGACATCAGGTGATGGACAGGTGGGCATGGTTTGGGCCTAACCATATCATAGGCCAAATGGGAAGGCCTTCAATTCCAGAGGTTCCTCACTTCTGTCTTAAACAAGACCCTTTTGTAAAAGGCGAAAGATTTATACGATCTGAAGAGAAACCAGAGTATTGAAAAACTATTGTAAAAAATTGCATACATTTTTATTAAATTCCCTGTTTTACATTTTAGAATATTCATTTAAACAACCTTAGCGTATCCATGACTTCCCTTCTTCTCTTTCCATGGTTCATTTTACAACACATAAATCCCTGCATATTTTATATAAACTAAACAATTCAGTAGTCCATTATTACATCCATCAAAATTTATTTACAGTGTTGAATTTATTTTAATGCTGCCCATGTTTTCAAATAAACACAATTTTCCTCCATATATTCAGTAAACATTTTCCAGTCTTCTTTAAACGTATGTTCTTCTTGTTGTCTTATTCTATATGTTAGGACCGCAAGCTGCACATATTTAATCAGTTTCAGTTGCCATTCTTCTTTGGTTTGGACGTCACTCAATTTCCATTTTTGGGCTAACAAAACATGGCCCACAGTAGTAGCATACATAAATAACCTTTTTTGACACCTGGGAATATCCACCTGAGTTATCCCCATCAAAAAGAACTCTGTTTTTTATTTTTGAAAAGTAAAACTCCCCCCCCACCCCAATTCATTAAGGATTATTTCCCAATACTCTTTTACCCTGTTACAGGTCCACCACACATGATAGAACGTACCCTCAGTCTCATTGCATCTCCAACATTTATCTGATTCAGTATTATACATCTTAGCAAGTCTACTCGGAGTTAGATACCATCTGTAAATCATTTTCAGGTAGTTCTCCTTCAAGGAATAATGAAACCACAGTGACTTCTTAGTACCACGCTCATTGCTCAGAACAAAGAAAAAGCAGGCACATAATTCCAGGGTGAAATATACTCAGAGTCAAGTGTGGATTTCATGCTCTTTATTCAGCTCATAGCAGTGAGGAATGAAAGTTTCCCCAAAATATCTTCTTTATATACATTATTTACACAATGGGCCACACGTAATTGGCTAATTCTGGGATTCTCCTGTGGGCCAATCAGGTTGCGGATTCACTTCCACCTGGAGCTGGATTGGGTGGCTCCTGCAGGCCAATCATACCGCTGCATTGTTCTAGGACCAATCAGACTGCTACATTCTGGACCCTATTGTTCTAGGACCAATCAGACAGCTGCATTCTGAATCCTATTGTTCTAGGACCAATCAGACTGCTGCCTTTTGGATCCTATTCAACTCAGAACATAACACAGGGCATGTGCAGAGCTCCAACGAAATCAAGCTGCCTGCTTACATAATTGTTTTTAAAACATCCTTCACGGGGGGCGGGGTATTCTATCTTGAATACATTCAAATCATTCTGTTCCAGTAATCATCAGCAAACCTGCTAAATTGACCTAAATTGTGGTGGTCAGGATTCTCCCCACTGCCACAGTTGCTGCAAAAATGCATTTCTGACCCACATGCAGACCATGATTAATTCAACAAGATCCCCCAGTGCTTATTAGTGGGTTGTTTGTGGGAAGGCTGATGAGCCGTCTGTCCGTCAGTTTGGTATTAGGCATGCCAGGGGGCGGGAATAAAGGGTAGGCAGTGGTTTGTGGCTTGGGAACAAAATGGGGGGGGGTGATGTGGGTGATTGTGAGAGCCAGCCGTCTCATGGGGCAAAAGGCAACCCGACTGGCATGATGAGTAAACCATGTTCTCTGAGCACCCAGGTGCTTACTCACGATCTGAAGGAGAGAGCTGGCAAAGGAGGCAGCAGCCTTCGCGCGGTTGCTTAGAGATAGCTCTCTATAAAAATGTACACCAGCATTTTTATTCCTTTCTCAGGCTCAACAGGGAGATCAATCAACATTGCACACTGAATAAATTGCGGCAATTTAACGAGCTTTGGGAACGTCCAGCTGCACGGTGTTTTACTGAAAGCACCGGATTGCATATTGAAATGAAATAAATTAGTAAAATGCAGTGCTGCTAATATTACAGTGGCTTTTCTCAGTAAACATGCACAAGCCTTGCCGAAAAGCTGCTTTGTTTTTTTTTGCACACAAGATGTGGAAATGAGCAGAGCACAGGCCGTAGTTAGTGAAGTAAACTGCAGAGATTCAGAGAAATCGCCCCACGTGTCTTCCCCTCAAGGGTGCGTTTTCATTGCAGGGATATCTCATTTTCCGAACAGTCAAACCGTCGCATCTAGTAAAAAGGAAAAACATGCTCTCCCCCCCCCCCATTTAGTGCTGCTATTATTGCTGTGCAGAATGTGGTTTCTCAAGTGTCACTGGCATCTTGTGACTTCTCTGGTGACGTCGCTAATGACGAGGGACGCACCTCTTGCCATATGCTCATACAATGTTGTGACCTTTCTGGCTTTATTTTCAAAATGGCTGTATTTCTAAACTTGTTGGAAGCAGCTTGTTCTGAACCAAAAGAGATTGTATACACAGTTGTTAAGAAATCAGAGCCCTGCCTGCTCAGCAAAATGTGAGTTCCTCCTCCCTCAGCAGACACAGGAGCCTGCAAACGTTTATCCTCACCCATGGGGACATGTAACGGTGGTGAAATGAAAGCTGCAGAATGATAGCTGTCAGGACAGAAGCACTAGCATCATAACCAGGAAAACCTATGCAATCATCCCCATGTCTGAATGTACTGTGAGTTTAAAAAAAACCTCCACTAGCTTCCAAAGCAACTACACTTTTCCAAACTCAAAAATGGAAAGCGTAATGCTGGTGGTCAACAGAAGAGGTTCAAAGACTCTCTCAAGACAAATCTAAAAAAAATGTAGTATAAACACTGACAACTGGGAAACACTGGCCTGCAAGCGCTCCAACCTTTACCAAAGGTGTCATGGGCTTTGAAGATGCTTGAACTCAGGACAAAAGGGAGAAAAGTGCTAAGAGGAAGGCACGCTTGGCAAACCCTCACCGTGATCAACTCCCGCGCGGAAACCTATGTCCCCACTGTGGAAGGACGTGTGGATCCAGAATTGGCCTCCACAGTCACTTATGCACTGTTAAAACCGTGTTTATGGAAGACAATCTTACTCGGCTAGGAGGGATCGCCAAAGAAGAAGACTAGCTGCCTGTTACCTACCGAATCATGTTCAAGTTTTTGTCATAAAGCCCTGAATAACATAACTTGAGGTCTGGGAACCTGGTGAATCACTTCATGAACCTCTGTCCAGGCCTACCTGATCCCTGCTATCTTCAGAGGAAGGCTTTCGGGCCATACTGCAGTCAGGAAATTGTCATCTTGTGGTATAAATTTTCTATCACACTGCTCAGTATTTCAGTTTCTATACTCTGCTTAATTTTATTAATAATAAATGCTGAAATGTTACAGCAAACCCTTTAAACATAGGTTGGGAGTTAGCCTGTAATAAAGCGTGTTCTCCTTCATGGAGAGCACGTGTTGCGGTGGGGACCGACAGGACACTCCAAAGTTGTGGGGCGAGCTAATTGATTATTGGCCACTGTTGTGATTGGGGCTTCCCTTGTTGTTGGGAAAACGTTAATGTTGCCATTTGATGACTGACAGCCAGAAATGCTAAAACTCCTTGCACGAGGCACAGAGCTTCCTCTTTTTGCTCCATGCATCCGATTGCCCGTCCCTCGCTCCCTATATTTAGGGTTGTTCGCTTTGACCTTGCTATGCCTGCCATGGGGTCGTCTGCTTTTGGGGCAGGGCCTGGTAGGAATTTTGTCCATCTGGCTGATTGGCTGGGGCCATTTGGTTTTTGCCTACTGCGTAGCAATTCGTCACAATTTGTAAAGTTGCGGTTAGGCATTGGTTTATGGTTTGGTTGCTTGAGGGGCATGGATTGGCTGTGCCTGCACCTCTAATGCTGCTGCTGCTGCAAGGGATTCCGTTAAAGGAATTGGGGGCTAACTATTGCTTGTCCACTCTGTCAAGGGGGCTCGGGCCATAGCAATGAGCTCCTGCTTGCATTTGGGGTGAGGGCAGGTTCCCTGCTCCGCGTAACCCCCAAGTGTATTCCCCCATTCTGACTTTCGCATTGTGCGGAATGTCAGTCTGTGCCCCATGGTGGGGGCAGATAGTCGCAACCAATGCCTAAGCAACCACTCACATTTTTTTGTATTTTAATAAGGTTGTGGCCAAAAATTATGCCAAAAAACCTTGAACAAAATTCTGTGTTATGTGTGAGTTATTTGGGGTGGCCCTGGGGACCTCGACACGCAATAATAATAATAATAATAATAATAATAATAATAATAAAAAAATTTTATACCCTCCTCTATCAAAGGATCCCTGGGTGGTGTACAATGTTAAAGACACATTACAGGCCATCAATGTAAATATTAAGCAGCAATAGCTCAGTCAGTAAAGCGGGAGACTTAATCTGAGGGTCACGGGTTCGAACCCCACTTTGGGCAAGATTCCTGCATTGCAGGGGGTTGGACTAGATGACCCCAGGGTCCCTTCCAACTCAACAACTCTATGATTCTATGAGTCTATATGCCTCAAAAATTAAAATTGCTCCTTATGGATACGGTATGGTTTCTTCTTATTACATTTTTTACCTGGCCTTTCTCAAAGCTTCCCAGGGGAATGTATGCAGCCTGTCATTTGCTTTAAGCAAGCCTTTGGGGTAGTTTTGGCTGAGATCACTTAGCTTTGGATTTGAACCCAGTTCTCTCTCGTGCTGCCGGGAACAAAACCAGTCATGACTTAGGCAGCCCTCTGGATTTAAGCCAGAGCAATCAACAAACCAGGATGGATTTTAGTGACTGTCCAGCAGAACATGCTTTTCCCATCTTAGCAACGAGTGCATCAGTCAGAGAAGGCAAGGAACTATCCTGGCTCAGCTCAGCTGCAATTTCCTGTACTCGCTGCCCGAGACTCTTAAATGCTGCCGTTCTCAACAGCTTTTGAGAATCACAAGGTTCTCTTTTATGAGGCTGGATACAAATTATGATTACTGAAAGGCAGTCAAAAGAAGAAAGGAGCAGTTCCAAGAAGGACTTATTTCTCTCTCTCTCTGAGACAGCATTTACCACTAAAGGGGAAAAGAAATCTGATGGGAAAGGACTGCAGGCAGGCACAATATTTTACAGCTGGCATCTCCAGGCCATTAGTGGTAACCTTTAGAGAGAATTATTCTACCTGGAAAGCTGGAGCACAACTGAACAACCTCACAAATTGCCTGGTCCTGGAGGCTAGACAAACACCATTCAAGAGGTTCTGGGGCAAAGTAAAAACACAGTTTGTTAAAAAAATAATGTTCCAGGATCACTCATCCACACTTGTCTGATGCCTAGGAAGCATGGGGCTGAGAGCTTTTCCAATTGTCCAACCATCTTGTCCTCTGTCGTCTCCTTCTCCTTGTGCCCCCCATCTCTCCCAGCAGCAGGGTCTTTTCCAGGGAGTCTTCTCTTCTCATGAGGTGGCCAAAGTATTGGAGTGTCAGCTTCAGGATCTGTCCTTCCAGTGAGCACTCAGGGCTGATTCCTTCAGAATGGAGAGGTTTGATCTTCTTGCAGTCCATGGAACTCTCAATAGTCTTCTCCAGCTGTGCTTGCTGTACTGTGAACTGTAAATGCATGGTCTTTTCTAAATAGCAGTCACCCACTTAAATTCTATTGTGTTTTACCCCTACAGTATTTTGGCTTGTAATTATTGAAAAAGGATGACCCTGCCAAGGTTTTCCCTCGACCTGCATGTTGACCTAAATGATGAAAAACTAAACCAATTAATTTGCCCTTGACATAATGAACATCAGGGCTAATGAAATATAGCTATGTAAACAACCGGGATCAGCCCTCGGAAAATGACCCCTAGTTTCACGCAGCACCCTTTTACTGTGAGGGACCCAAAATAATTCAGATGATTTGCTCTTGTGCTGTCAGGAGATGAATTTGATCTTTGCAATTCTCTGGAGTTTCGGCAGCTCCCTGGGAATGGAGAAACAAGAAGGCAGATAATAATAGACTGCATGCTAAACCCTCATTGCTTTGAGGTTTTATTATATTTACGTAGCATATAAATCTTGGGGGTTGGGGAATTGTCATCTGAAGGGTTTCACCATACAGTAACTCCCCACTGCAAGGCAATATGCCAGTTGGTGACTCACGATAAGGGTCATATAAATCAGTCCAGATTCCCTTAATCTTATGAAGTGCTTATATCAGAAGGAAATGGTGCATTTAACTAAGGTCCCTCAGCCTCTGAAAACAGTTAACACATTAGTTTTATTTCCATTCAAGCCAGTGTCGCACAACTTAAACCTTAAACGGCTCAGGACAGCAATACCTCAAGGACCGCCTCTTTCCACATGAACCTACCTGGACCCCGAGATCATCTTCTGAGGCCCTCCTTCATGTGCCCACCCTCCTTGAGCAGTCTTGAGGGTGGCAACACGAGAACAGGGCCTTCTCTGCAGTGGCTCCCCATCTGTGTGATGCTCTCCCCAGGGACGTTTGCCTGGCGCCTTCGTTATACACCTTTAGGCATCAGGCAAAAATGTTCCTTTTTAACCAGGCCTTTGGTTGATTCGATTTATATCCCATGCCCTTTTAAAATGTGTTTTCTTTGGGGGGGGCTATTGGGTTGTTGTTTTTATTTTTATTAGGTATTTTGTTGTTTTATATATTGATTTTATTCTGTGAACCGCCCTGAGACCTCTGAATATAGGGCAGTACAGTATATAAATTCAATAAATTAATAATAATAATAATAATAAATAACAACAACAATAATAGCCTAAACTTTTGATGTGACCGTGATACCGCACTCCAAAATCAAAGAACTACTAGAGGCTGGTCTGGTTTGCGCTATTGGAATAGAGAAATGGGTTGTCCATTGTCCACTCCAAACATTGATTCTGGAACTCTGGAGAACAGGGATTTTAACAGGGAGAAATGTAAAGTATTGCACTTGGGCAAAAAAAATGAGAGGCACAAATACAAGATGGGTGACACCTGGCTTGAGAGCAGTACATGTGAAAAGGATCTAGGAGTCTTGGTTGACCACAAACTTGACATGAGCCAACAGTGTGACGCGGCAGCTAAAAAAGCCAATGCAATTCTGGGCTGCATCAATAGGAGTATAGCATCTAGATCAAGGGAAGTAATAGTGCCACTGTATTCTGCTCTGGTCAGACCTCACCTGGAGTACTGTGTCCAGTTCTGGGCACCACAGTTTAAGAAGGACACTGACAAACTGGAACGTGTCCAGAGGAGGGCAACCAAAATGGTCAAAGGCCTGGAAACGATGCCTTATGAGGAACGGCTAAGGGAGCTGGGCATGTTTAGCCTGGAGAAGAGGAGGTTAAGGGGTGATATGATAGCCATGTTCAAATATATAAAAGGATGTCACATAGAGGAGGGAGAAAGGTTGTTTTTTGCTGCTCCAGAGAAGCGGACACGGAGCAATGGATCCAAACTACAAGAAAGAAGATTCCACCTAAACATTAGGAAGAACTTCCTGACAGTAAGAGCTGTTCGACAGTGGAAATTGCTGCCAAGGAGTGTGGTGGAGTCTCCTTCTTTGGAGGTCTTTAAGCAGAGGCTTGAAAACCATATGTCAGGAGTGCTCTGATGGTGTTTCTTGCTTGGCAGGGGGTTGGACTCAATGGCCCTTGTGGTCTCTTCCAACTCTATGATTCTATGATTCTAACTCATCACTCTGGATACACACCAACATACAACTTGCATTTGTGCCTGCAGTATCTGGAAGCAGTCAGAATGGTTTTAGAGTCACTCTGTATCATTCTAGTTCTATTCCTTGTATAGCTCTAAACCTGAATCTCTGCTTTGCCCCCCCTTGACTATAGTAGGGGATCTAAATATAGCTATACCCTTTCCCCCTTTTTCACATAAGTGGATGAAATTTGTAGGCACACGAGCTCTTCCTGAGTGGGTTAAGTTTTCAGGCAGCTCCATCCAAGGGTTTTCATACAGGGAACCTTTAAAATTCTGGGTGTTTTGGTGTGTTTTTTTAATGATAAAGTCTCCAACTTTTAAAAATCTCTGTCAGATTTGGATACAAATTTCAGAAAGTGGCTTTCATGCAAGGATGGGAAAATAAAAAGTTAATTTCTTCCCCTTTTGGGGGGGAGGACACTAAGTTAGAAAGCTGGACATATGGTGGGTGTGCCCCTGGGTAAGAAACCGGCTAAATTTAAACAAATAGGTCCAGGGGCAGGGGTCAGCAAACTTTTTCAGCAGGGGGCCGGTCTACTGTCCCTCAGACTATTGTACTCTACCTCAATCAGCTTCATTTCTCAGAAAAGGAAAGCTGAAAACAGAAGGTCTGTGTACTGTTTAGCTTTTTGGAGAAACCAAGACAGCAGAGATACTTGGAAAGTTTGGGGTTCCCTTATCCACACTGCCATGTCATGTTAATGGCACATACCAACCCAAGAATTTGAAAGTCTGCCCTTATCACACCAATACTCCTTGCTATTCGGAGTAAGCAGCAAGTCATTGTACAGGCCTACATATCCATAAGGATGGGTGAATCTATCAATTGTGAGTTTTTTCTCCATCACTTTGTGTGTGTGTGTGTGTGTGTGTGTGTGGTGATTTTAAGTCCAGTTCTCCACATTTCCACCAGTTTGTGATTTTTTAAAAGTCTTTATGAAAACTCATCAGCATTTTAGTGTGCACTTACCCAGATACACACGTCTGTATGCAATTTTGCCTAATATACACATTTTTACACAGTAATTTCCCCAAGAAATTTCGAACCTTTTCATGAGATTTTGCAGCAGCTACATGACTTTGGGGGGAGCAGCTTCCCATTTTGCCTCTAGCAGCAAAACAGAACAGAGCACCCCAATTTTTATCCACACTTTACCCTAGTGCATTCATTTTTGCATGAATTATGTGGCTGGAAAATTGCATTTCAAGAATTCGGAGCAGTGTGAATTTTGAAAATTGCATTTCAAAAATTCGGAGCAGTGTGAATTTCGAAGCTTGGCTGTGTTTCAGTTCTTGAATTGTTTTAGAAGTGAATTCGGAAGGTTGCATTTTTAAATGCTGACTGACATTTAATTTCTTCCCCATCCCTACATAAACCACACTGATATTGTCCAGTGTTGCAGAAGATGAATCTTTTCAACCATTATTGCAAGCTGTAGAGGTCCGTGCTTTGAAATACCAGTGAACCTTGACCAGGGGTGCCATTGCCTCCTCAAGGTTGTGGCTGCCTGCCACTGTGATGCAGATGTGCGCCGTCACACGCACATGCCTGCACATATTAAATGTGACATCACAAGCACTATGTGTAGGTGTGCATATGTGATGTTGCACATCTGTGTTGCTGTGGCCAATGGCAGTAGTATCTCATCTTCACAATACAATACGATAATCTTTATTGTCATTGTCCCATACAGAACAGCGAAATTGAAAAATCTACATAAGACATTCAAAACCAACAAGCCCGCTATCCCAGCCATCCCAACCTGGTTAGCCCCCTAAAAACTCTGATACCCCATTTTTAAATACAATATACTCCCATAGAGACTCCTTAAAGATAAAGGGACCCCTGACCATTAGGTCCAGTCATGGATGACTCTGGGGTTGTGGCGCTCATCTTGCTTTAATGGCCGAGGGAGCCGGCATACAGCTTCCGGGTCATGTGGCCAGCATGACTAAGCTGCTTCTGACGAACCAGAGCAGCGCACGGAAACACTGTTTACCTTCCCGCTAGAGTGGGACCTATTTATCTACTTGCATTTTGATGTGCTTTTGAACTGCTAGGTTGCCAGGAGCAGGGACCGAGCAATGGGAGCTCACCCTGTCACAGGGATTAGAACCGCTGACCTTTTGATCGGCAAGCCCTAGGCTCTGTGGTTTAACCCACAGTGCCACCCGCCTCCCACAGAGACTCCTTACACTGTGTTTAAAACCAAAACCGCATTTGGATAGAAACTGTTTCTCAGGTGGCTAGTCCTAGTCTTTAATAATAAGAATAAGAATAATTTATTTATACCCCACCCATCTGGCTGAATTTCCCCAGCCATTCTGGGTGGCTTCCAATCAAGTGTTAAAAATAATAACCCTGTACCTTCTTCCAGAAGGCAGAAGCTGAAAGAAATAATTTCTGGGGTGCACACTATCCTGCGCTATCTTTGCAGCTTTCTTATAGCACCTGGAAACACAGATTTGATCCAAGGTGGGAAGAGTGCACCCAATTATTCTTTCCGCAGTCTTTACAACCCTGGACAGCATTGTTTTTCTCCTGACCGTGCAGCTCCCAAACCACACACACAGACCATAAGTTAATTCACTCTCCACAGTACAATGGTAAAATGCTCCTTTGATAGATTGTTTTTCCGGAGGATTCTCACCTCTGCTGTGCTCTCTTCATCAGGTCTTTGCTGTTTTCTCCCCAGGTTTCAACTCCATTCCCAGCAATTGAAACGCTGAGACCTGTTCCATGCACTTCCCCTCAATAATAAGTGGCTGAATATTCAATTTACATTTCCTAAAGTCCACAATAATCTCCTTTGTTTCCTTAAATTAAGAAGTACAGTGGTACCTTGGGTTACATACGCTTCAGGTTACAGACTCAGCTAACCCAGAAATAGTACCTCAGGTTAAGAACTTTGCTTCAGGATGAGAACAGAAATCGCGCGGCAGTGACGCGGCAGCAGTGGGAGGCCCCATTAGCTAAAGTGGTGCTTCAAGTTAAGAACAGTTTCAGATTAAGAATGGACCTCCGGAATGAATTAAGTACTTAACCCGAGGTAAGTTGTTTTTCCTGCACCACTCCCCCAACTACCTTCCTATAGGCCGCCTCCCCCTCTCCAGCCGTGATTAAACCAACCACCATTGTATCATCTGCTTACTTAATGATCTTATTACTCCTCCTCTCCTCAGCCAGTGAGACACTATTTTCCATGGGGAGGGGCTCAGACTTGGAAGCAGAGAGTCTCTGCCTCCAGGTCCAAGGCCCACACCCCCAGAAAGGGTGCCTTGCTTCCTGGCTGTGGAAGGCGGAGCTGAATTGCTTCTCTCCTGGAGGCAGCGCCACTGCTGCCTGCCGGGTGAGCTCACTGAGTTTGTGGGTGCTCACCCCCCACAATTATATATTTTGTGGGTTCCCAAGCAAGCATGGCCCCATGGATTTGGCTCCTATGACCTCGATTCAAGAGCAAAACTGTGCCTGGCCTTTTGGTGCCATGGGAGGAGCACTCCATTTATTGTGCAAAAAACTCTCCGGCGAAGTCATGTTATTCTGACCTCCCAGCAATGATCGACTTGCCACAAAGTTGAATTAAAGTCCCAGGTCTTTATATTGAATGACATGTGCTGTAGTCCCACTTCCTCCGAACTTGTTCTGTGCATAATTATTTTCTGGGAAAATGCAATGAGTTTCTATTTTACACTGTGTTCTTCATTTGCTGCCACATCCCACTCCAATGAATTTCCTTCTGAGAGGAAGAAAGAAGAGAAAGCATTTAAAAACATGGGAGACAAGAGGCAGCTTTCCATAGCTGGAGGTTAGCAATTCAAGGAAAACACCAATTAAAGCAGAGCATCTGCACTGATTGACAACAGGCTCATCGCTAAGAATGTTCTGTTAGTCAGCTGGCCTATTGAGTCAGCACCATATAGACTAATTTGTCAGCAACAGGAGTGATACTACTCTCTTTGAAATGCAGTCAGTGAATCTGAGCTGTGAGTCACTGGGATAAGTGAAGCTCATACAGGATCACAGTTCAAAGTAACAGAATACATAAGAAACAATGCAATCCCCACGGAATCGGAACTTCCACTTCCACATGTGTTCTAAGGAGAGCAGCCCATACAGAGGCTGTTGTTCTCAACCATTTCATGGGCTTGCATTCAGTTTTGTGTGTAGGATGATGATAAGTGATCACGCTGATCTGTGAATGAGTAAGTTGCTGGTATAATGAAGCTTTAAGCCTTTGTCTCTGGCATTTGGAAATTCTTACTATACAATAATTTGGCAACAAAGATGGGGAGGAGGGCTCTTTTTCCTTTGACGCTACCATCACCACCACCTTTCCTCCACTCCCAGCTGAAATACGAGAGGCCCCCATCTGTATTGGCATTCTGTCGGCTGGGAAGACACCTCTCTCAATCTGAGTCTCTTGTTTCCATCATTGTGTCGTTTAAATTAGATTTTAGTCTGCCTTTTAAATATTGCATGTTTTGTGTTGTGTAAGTGGCTTTCATATTTTTAAGCATGTTAGGAACCTGTTTGGGCATTAAGCAATAGAGTGGAACCTCGTGTTACAGACTCTTCAGGTTACAGACACTTCAGGTTACAAACTCCGCTAACCCAGAAATAGTAGCTTGGATTAAGAACTTTGCTTCAGGATGAGAACAGAAATCAAGCAATGGCGGTGCAGTGTGGTACCTCAGGTTAAGAACAGCTTCAAGTTAAGAATGGACCTCTGGAACGAATTAAGTTCTTAACCAGAGGTACCACTGTATACAAACCGGTTTAAAGAAACCCACCTGGACATGCCCAAAGATTAAGGCTTTCTGGGAAATGATATATAATGAAATGAAAAAGGTATTTAAATATACCTTCTTGAAGAAACCAGAGGCCTTTCTCCTGGGTATGGTCGGCCAATTGGTGCAAAAGAAGGACAGAATATTCTTTATGTATGCTACAACAGCAGCAAGAATACTCATCGCAAAGTATTGGAAGACACAAGATCTACCCACCTTGGAAGAATGGCAGATGAAGGTGATAGACTATATGGGACTGGCAGAAATGACTGGCAGAATCCGAGACCAGGGAAGAGAGACGGCGGAAGAAGATTGGAAGAAATTCAAGGATTATTTTAGGAAACATTGCAAAATTAATGAATGTTAGAATGACGTTGGATTAGAAATTAAGTGGTTTTCAGCTGTAATGATTAAGTAAAAAGAAAATAAAAGTTAAAAATTAAATGCTGAATTAATAATTAGAAATTGGAATACAGAAAGGGGAGGTATGAGGAGGTCAGGGAAGTAAGTTATAAGAAAATAAGGGAATGAAATTATACTTGTTTTTGTTTGTGTGTCGTGTGTATTATTGTTTTGTTTTTATATAATTTTTGAAACTTTAATAAATATCTTTTTTAAAAAAAATAAAGAAACCCACCTGGAAGAGCCTATGATTCCATTTCCTTCATGGATTAGAATGTTTGATCTCTGTGTTCTGGATATTCATGAGAAGGAACGTCTATAGATAAAGATATGTGCATTCGGATGCGGGTGGCGCTGTGGTCTAAACCACTGAGCCTCTTGGGTTTGCCGATCATAAGGTCGGTGGTTCGAATCCCCGCGACGGAGTGAGCTCCTGTTGCTCTGTCCCAGCTCCTGCCAACCTAGCAGTCCGAAAGCAAGCCAGTGCAAGTAGAAAAATAGGTACAGCCGCAATGGGAAGGTAAATGGCATTTCCATGCACTCTGGTTTTTGTCACAGTGTCCCATTGTGCCAGAAGTGGTTTAGTCCTGCTGGCCACATGACCCAGAAAGCTGTCTGTGGCTTCCATCTACCAATATCTGCCAGCTTCTGTTAGGTCCATCATGAGACGTCCACCAGCTTCCAACCACAGATACCAGCAGCCTTCAGGCTAGCAAACTTGCCTTATTCTCACTCCCAGCATCCCACTTCCAGAGGATTGCCTCCTTCCATTCACCAGTTTGCCTCCTCCAAGTGGAAGAAACCTGGGCAGTGCTGAATGTCACATCCATTGCCAGGTGTGTCCTGCTATAAATAGAAAAGGGCTTTCCCCTTGGCCTGCCTTTATATCTGCTCAGTTGCCAAGGGCTTTTGTGACATCACAAGAAGCCCTCAGCCAATGGCAACAGCTGGGGAGGCATCATCTTCATTGCTTTGAGCCTCACAATGGCGGGTGGACCTATCAGTGATTGTGAATACTGTGGTAGAGCACTACACATTTCACCAGGGGAGAAAGTAGCAAGGAGAAATATAATGCTGATTTAAGAGAATTGGTTGTTACTGGTAAATGGTGATGCAGCAGAGGAAATGTTTTGGGATCAGTTGGTAGAGTGATACTTCACATCAGGGAACACGTCTAGCTAGAACCTGATCTCACCCTGGAGAAGGCCATGGCAATTGACAGCCAGACAGATACTTCAGTGGCAGAGGCAATACTCAAGGCTTGATTGCCTTTGCAACTGCAGAAAACAACAGGGTCTTGGGACAGTTTTAAAGTTAAAGGGACCCCTGACCATTAGGTCCAGTCATGACCGACTCTGGGGTTGCGGCACACATCTCACTTTATTGGCTGAGGGAGCCGGTGTTTGTCCGCAGACAGCTTCCGGGTCATGTGGCCAGCATGACTAAGCCGCTTCTGGCGGACCAGAGCAGCACACGGAAACGCCGTTTACAGTTTTAAGATGATGCAATTAAGAGTCCGCAGTTTCAAAAATATGCACAAGGCTACTGTTGTGGATCAATGCACCAGAAAGCCAATGATGTTAACAGCTCTGCAAAGGAGGCTCAGTGCAGATAAAGAAAAAGGAAAGGACAGTTTGCATGGGATTACCAGAGTACCCAATCTCTTCAAGCTATAAGTGAAGTTGCTTGGGCAGAAGCTGGATAACCTAGTGTGGATAACCAATATCTAGCCTCTACAGTGGATAGAATTACACACGTTGTTATAGGGTCTGTCCCTGCAGAAAGGGATTTGCAGAGCATTGAGTTGATGTAAGACACAGGCTCCATAGTCTCAACATTGCACATCAGTTTTCATGCAGTTCTTTTGTAATGTAAAGGCACCCAGATTGCATTTCATGGTAAGCCATACCAGGAATTCAATTCCAGTCCTTGCTTGTCTAGCACCAAAAGTAGCATTTGAGACAAACTTTGTGGCAGCTGAGTAGGAATGGGGGAGAGATTTGACTCATTTTGCATTTGAATCCAAATTTATCAATTTTGCACTTTCCAAAACAATATGAGAACCAAGACCCAGCCACCCTTCAAAATTACCACTGAACTGCCATTGTTGCAGTTCTCCGAACAAAAAAAAATCATGTTAAGTAAAAGTGTGTGTGAAAATGAATACATTAGTGAAAGTAACATACAGGTGTGTATTATATTAGTCGAAACGGCATACAAAAATATGCTTATTAAGAGATATTTGAACTAAAATGTTGAAGAATTTTCAAGAGAGTTTTAAAAAGAAAAAATGTCAAATTGCTACATTAATGTGGAGAACTGAACATAAGTTTGGGATAAACGAGAAACTGAAAGAATCATCATGGACAGATCTTTCCACCTCACTGAGTTCTATGTTGTCCCAAACCAGGCAGAGATATTTTTGTTCCAGTACATCTACAAGAATTTACTGGGACTATTTACATACGAAGCTACTAGCAATATAGCACAGAAAAATTACAAGGAAATTGGGCAGTGCAACAGCAGCTAGAGGAAATTCTGAACCTTTCTCGAGCTCTCTTTTTAAACTTCCTTATTCTGTTTCCTCTCAGCATATTTCAGAAGGGGGGTGAATTTCCAGCACTGCAAACAGCTGCATTGCTTCTCTAATACAGCAGAGCTAAGCAAAATGCCAGAAGGCAGTAGGTAATTTAATAAGGCCAGGCATGTAAGACATTGACTAGCCCTGCCATGGAGAAATGAATGATGCTATTGTGTTCTACTGCTGCTCTGTAAGCCAGGCAGCCTTTCAAAGTAGGAAAAAATGGTACTGCTTCCCTCTGATAAAATAGTTTTCAAAGCAAAGATTAATAAGATTGATTTTCAGTGTTTACTACATTTTTCCAGAGGAAATTAGGTAATTTTAGAGCGAACAAATGAGAAAATCTGCCTTTTCTCTCAAGAGACTCTCCCTCTCTTCTCTCGCTCTTCCAAACCACTTATTTTATTATTTTACACTGTGGAATGAAGTGTTTATTATGGTGGTAGAAAGGAAAGAGACTGGTGGCTGTGTTATTTCTATAGCAATTGCCTTAGTAGTAACATGGCAACATTACACCAAGGAGTATGGGCCCATTCTAACATTTCTGTTGTACCTTTCTGCCGAAACAAGAGGCTCTGAGTGGGTCCTGAATTAGTAACAGAAATACAATGCTTCTGAAAAGGACATGTGAGGAACCTGTGACCAGATGCTGTTGGACTCCAGTTCCCATGATCCTCAGCTGGTGTGGCCAGATGGTTAGGAATGATGGGAGCTTTTGGGAAATGATCTAAAATGAATTGAAAATAATGTTTAAAAGTACTTCCCCCCCAAAAAAGCCTAGGGTCCTTTCTGTTGGGGATAATTCTGACTGAAATTCCCAGGTGTCAAAAAAGGTTATGTATGCCCATGTGGCCCATGTTTTGTTAGCTCCAAAATGGAAAACGAGTGAGGTCCCAACCAAAGAAGAATGGCAACTTAAGTTGACAGAATATGCACATTTTGCAGACTTTGCATATAGAATAAGAGAACAAGAAGAACAGATGTTTAAATAAGATTGGAAAACGTTTATTGAATATTTGGAAAATAATTGTGTACAGCTGAAAACGCTAGAAGTATTAAGATAAATTCAACAGTTTAAATAAGTTTTGATGGATGCAATAATGGAAAACTGAATGGTACAGTTTTTGTAAAATATGCAGGGATTTATGATATGTAAAATGAACCATGGAAAGAGAAGAATGGAAGTCACTGATATCTTAAGGATATAAAGTGAGTATTTTAAATTGTAAAACAAAAAATTACACACACACACATACAGTGGTACCTCAGGTTACAGATGCTTCAGGTTACAGATACTTCAGGTTACAGAGTCCACTAACCCAGACATAGTACCTCGGGTTAAGAACTATGCTTTGGTATGAGAACAGAAATCGTGCTCCAGCGGCGCGGCAGCAGCAGGAGGCCCCATTAGCTAAAGTGGTACCTCAGGTTAAGAACAGTTTCAGGTTAAGAACGGACCTGTGGAATGAATTAAATTCTTAACCCGAGGTACCACTGTATATACCGTATATGGAATGATGGGAGTTTTAGTGTCAAACAACTTCTAGAAGGCACCTGGTTTCTCACCCCTGATGTATAGAATAATAATATACACCAGCGCATTGATTTTAATTTGTTACTAAACAGAAGAAGAACTCTGCTGGATCAGGCCAAGGGCCCAGCTACTTTAGCATACTGTTCTCAAAGGATGAGAACTCCCCTCTGTGTGTATCTAGTTTGCCAATAATGAGCTAGATGCTGAACAGCACAAGACCTATGACCTAAAGCACCCAGAGATGCCAGCAAGTGTCAGGGACTGACTGGTTGAGGAGGAGTGGTGGAAGCCACCTGACCAAGGGCCCCCCAGGGAAAGCACAGAGGGAAAAGACTTGGCTCCTGTTTCCTGGTGGTGTGAAACTGGCCACGCCTCAGAGGAGGGGACGAGTTGGGAAGTACTGGAGGCTGGGAACTTGAAGGATGATGGAGAGGAGGAAACAGGCAGGTTCTTCAGCACAAAGGAAGGACGGGAATCTGTAGCTCCACCACAGAGCAGCTTCTCTGCTGGAAGCCTGCAACCCCACTCCCAGAATGAGGTGTCTATTGCATGTTGCCGAGCGGAGAGCCAAGCAGACATAGAGAGGGTCCCTTGGGGCTCACCGTAGACAGAAGGAGGAGCCCGACACAGAGGGCTAGGAAGCAAAAGCTACAAGCCAGTCTGGACAAGTGCTTCATCTAGACTGGAACAACCCTTAGAAGTCTCAGTGTGTTCTCTGTTTTGCTTCCTTGATGAAGAAATTAACTGTAAGTTAGCCAAGTCCCCCTCTCTCTTTCTCTGATCTGTGAACAACCTGTTCTCCTTGTCGGCTCCCTGACAGCAGGTCTAGAATGCAGCTTTTGACTGGAAGAAGACTCTTGGATTTGTTTTGAAGGCACCAAACTAACTGGTTCTAGGCTCAGTCCAAGATGCTGGCATTGACCTTGACAGGAGAAACAAGCAAACTGCTAGCAGCTTTGACGGCAGCAGCAGAATTTGCTGTACTCTCCTTGCTCTGTTGTGGCAACTTTCATAGCTACAGGCAGATACCGTATTTTTTGCTCCATAAGACGCACTTTTTTCCTCCTAAAAAGGAAGGGGAAATGTCTGTGCGTCTTATGGAGCAAATGCGTGGTCCCTGGAACCGAATTGCCCAGGGGCAAAAAGCAGATCGTGATTTTGTTTTTAGAAAGAGGGAAGGGGGTGTTGAAACAAAGCCACTGATCAGCTGATAAGCAAGTGATCAGGAGGGAGATAAGGGACTCTAGTGATAAAGGAGACTGCCTTGGAGGGGGGAGGTAAAAGCGCATGGATCAGGATTTTTGCATTGGGTCACCTCAAATTCTCCATCAGATCACATAGCATGTCCATGGCTACAGCCTGCACCAAAAAAATCACACATCCACTGTTTCGTGGGGCTGCAATGGTGCAAAAATGTGGTTACAAAGCACGGGTCCACATGGATCCTCAGGATTTTTGCATTGGGCTACCCCCAAACTCACCATCAAATCACTTATCATGTCTGTGGTCACAGCATGAACCACAAAAATCATACATCCACTGTTTCATTCAGAATATATTTTTTTCTTGTTGTCCTCCTCTAAAAACTAGGTGCGTCTTATGGTCAGGTGTGTCTTATGGAGTAAAAATACAGTAAATCTTTTTTGTGAGAGATGGAAGGGAAAGGGTACCTAACCCTAACCACAACCGGAAAGGCATCTGCAGCAGCTATGGCAGATGGGTTGACGTGGAGGAAGAAATAGAGTGACAAGTCTGCTTTAAAGTTCTAAGTAGCCTGGTCCTGTGTAGATGAAGCACCATCTTCTCTTATAAGTTCCTTCTTATGTCTTGTAATCTACAGAAGAGATTCTGCTTTGGGTAGCTGTCTCATAATATGGCCACAAAGGTTGCACAACACCCCCAATCTCTGCCAAGAAGTAGCAATAAATATTCCAGGCCATTCTATGTGCTCTCTTAGGGTTGTGTTTCCATTGGGAGATCAGGGCACAAAGAAGACTAGTGTCTTTAAGAAATATGGTTTACCTTACACAAATTTACACCTAAAGCCTTCAGTGGAGGGGGTGCAGAACATTACACCCCAAGGGTGTCTCTCGTGTTCCTCTCATAGCTTCAGCAAACTTGGGTCCAAAATAGCAGTCAGTCATGGCTCCTGGTGCTTCAATGCAGCCCCCTCTAGCCAGCGCTGATATGGTTCTGTCTATTCCTCCTTTTTTGTTCCTAGAACACCTTTAGATTTCAAAAAGGACATATTTTCCTGTGACATCACCCCCATCACCTTGGCAACCTCCCAAAATTCCTGCCTTTGTCCAATCCATAGCTGTCAACTTACAGATTTGAAAATAAGGGACCAGCAGCCTAGAAAATAAGGGGTCAGCAGCCAAAATAAGTGATTTTGCTTAGCTTATACAGAAATCCGGCACTGATGGAGCCATGCTGCTTTTGCTGTGACTGACTGTGTTTTGCATGAGGTTGGACTAGATGATCCTAAGGGTCTACAACTCCAACCAAAGAAGCGTGGCAGACAAAACTGATGAACGATGTCGAGATGGCAAAGCTTATAGCAGAATCAGGAAGAGGACCTCTTTAATAAAGAATGGGGAAAGTTTATAATTTAGTTGAAAAGCTATTGTAAAGAGTTACATACATTGGTAGGATTGAAAGAAAACTTATAGTAAAAATGTGAACTATGGATGGACAAATAGAGGTATGAAAGGGATGCAGAGGGGGAAATCATAATATTAAGAAGCAGCATGTCAGGGCTGCCGTTGTCCTGGCGTGAGGAGTTCCATCGGCCTTTTCCCGCCCAAAAAAGAGGGGGGAGGGAG
The DNA here is from genome assembly GCF_964234715.1 of Podarcis melisellensis. NCBI lineage: Eukaryota > Metazoa > Chordata > Lepidosauria > Squamata > Lacertidae > Podarcis > Podarcis melisellensis. The sequence continues at coordinate 12,111,943 of NC_138543.1, forward strand.
AGAGACTCTCGCACACGCCACCCGCAAGCCCGGCATGAGGTGGTTGTGGCACTGCGGCGGCCACTGAAGCGCTGCCCTTCTGCATCCCTCCCCATCCCCTTCTCTTCCTCCTCCCTCAGGCTGCCTCCTCAGCTCTGGCAGTGCGGCAGAAGTCTCGCAAGAGAGGGGCTGCCTGCCCACCCACTGCCACCTGTCTCCTCATGATGCGCCCCTGAGGGGGATAAGGGAGAGACAGAAACGCGGCAGCTCGTGTGTGCACTCTCTCACGCAGTGGAGGACCCCGAGCTGCTGCTTCTCTCCTGAGCCGGGCGAGCATGAAACCCGGGAAATTTAAGGGACATCATCAATAAGGGACGGCAGCGGGACACGTCACTGGGATAAGGGAGTTTCCCGCCAAATAAGGGACGGTTGACAGCTATGGTCCAATCCTTGGAACAGTGGGGAAAGTTGGCTTTTTGCACTGGCAGTTGTCTTAAATGGCTTCCCGTTGCTTCTCAGTGGCTCTGCATTTAGCTAGACTGGCCAGGCTGGTTTGCATAAGCTAACCCAGGAATTTCCTGTCTAGCACAGTTCTGCAGCTTGTATTTCCCTTCATATCCCATTTATGACAGTACAGTGGTACCTCTGGTTAAGAACTTAATTCGTGCCGGAGGTCTGTTCTTAACCTGAAACTGTTCTTAACCTGAGGTACCACTTTAGCTAATGGGGCCTCCCACTGCTGCTGCACAATGTCTTTCTCATCCTGAAGCAAAGTTGTTAACCCGAGGTACTATTTCTGGGTTAGCGGAGTCTGTAACCTAAAGCATCTGTAACCCAAGGTACCACTGTACGATAATGTGGGAACATCCAATGAAGTTTAATGTTGGGTGTTTCAGGAGAGACAAAAGGAAATATTTGTTCACACAGCACTTAGCTAAAGAATGGAGTTTGCTACCACTGGATGCATACCTTCCAAGAGCCCCGGAAAAAAGGGCCTTCCTTTTTTTTTCTCGCGAGATCTCGGCGGCCATTTTGGCTGTTGCGATCTCACATGCTCTTGGACCCCCAAAAGTGCTTTTTCGGGGTGGGGGTCACATGACTCTCCCGGGAGCACAAACTGGAAGATGCACGTCCCGGTTTTGAATCAGAACAAGTTGGAAGGTGTTAAGATGTAGGCATGGCCACTGATAGTTAATAATGTGGTAACGGAAGAATTCAAAATTGAAAAAGGAACACGACAAGGCTGCCCGATTTCCCCTCTGTTATTTATCTCAGTTCTGGAGGTGCTCTTGAATATGATTAGAGGTGACCGGTGGGTGAAGGGGATTCAGGTCGGAGCGAAACAATATAAACTGAAAGCTTTCGCAGATGACCTAGTTTTGACATTGCAGGAGCCAGAATCTAGCACGAAAAGAGTTTTACAACTGATACATGACTTTGGTCAGGTTGCAGGATTTAAGCTAAATAAACAAAAAACGAAGGTGTTAGGAAAAAATATGACAGAAATAGAGTCAGAACGGTTTCAGAGAGAAACAGAATTATCACTGGTGAAAAGGGTAAAATACCTAGGGGTTAATATAACAACCAAAAATCTGAGTCTATTCAAAGATAATTATGAAAAATGTTGGTCTGAAATTAAGAGAGACTTGGAAAGCTGGGCAAAGCTGAAGCTTTCTTTGTTAGGCCGAATTGCTGCAATTAAGATGAATGTGCTGCCAAAGATGTTGTTTTTGTTTCAAACATTGCAAATTGTGGACAAAACGGAGTGTTTCCGGAAGTGGCAGAGAGATATTTCCAAATTTGTCTGGCAGGGCAAAAAGCCCAGAATCAAGTTTAAGATATTAACAGATGCAAAGGAAAGAGGGGGCTTTGCCCTGCCAGACTTAAGGTTGTACTATGAAGCCGCAGCTTTCTGCTGGCTAAAAGATTGGCTACTTCTTGAGGACACTGATGTTTTAGACCTGGAAGGTTATAACAATGCGTTTGGTTGGCATGCATATTTATGGTATGATAAAGTTAAGATCAACAAGGCCTTTAAGAACCATATTGTCAGGAAAGCAGTGTTTAATGTCTGGACAAAATATAAAGACTTATTGGAAAATAAAACACCAAGGTGGCTTTCACCTTTGGAAGCTAAGGCCCGAAAAGGAACCAATATGGAAGCCTATTGGCCAAAATATTGGGAATTGCTAGAAAAAGACGGAGACAATTGGAAATTGCAGAGTATGGAGAAAATGAAGGATAAAGTGCGAGACTGGTTACATTACGCTCAGATTAAGGAAGTTTTTAAAAGTGACAAAAAGTTAGGATTCCAGGTGGAGAAATCGAAGTTGGAAACAGAGCTGCTAGAACCTAAGACTAAGGTACTTTCAAGAATGTATAACTTGCTGTTGAAATGGAATACACAAGACGAAATGGTTAAGTCGGCTATGATAAAATGGGCACAGGACATTGGGCATAACATTATGTTTGAGGACTGGGAAAGGTTGTGGACCACTGGGTTGAATTTTACTGCATGTAATGCTTTGAAAGAAAATGTAATGAAAATGATATACAGATGGTACATGACCCCAGTTAAACTTGCCAAAATATACCATTCGTCAGATAACAAATGCTGGAAATGTAAGGAAAATGAAGGAACATTTTACCACCTCTGGTGGACCTGCCCTAAGGTGAAGGCCTTCTGGGAAATGATATATAATGAGCTGAAAAAGGTATTTAAGTATACCTTCACTAAGAAACCAGAGGCCTTCCTCCTGGGCATTGTCGACCAGAAGGTGTTAAAGAAAGACAGAACACTTTTCATGTATGCGACAACAGCAGCAAGGATATTACTCGCCAAGAACTGGAAAACTCAAGATCTACCCACACTGGAAGAATGGCAGATGCAACTGATGGACTATATGCAGCTGGCGGAGATGACCGGCAGAATCCGAGACCTGGGAGAAGAAAGGATGGAAGAGGATTGGAAGAAATTTAAGATTTATTTACAAAAATATTGTGATTTAATGGAATGTTAAGAAAGATGCTTGGTTATAAACAATTGGCCATCACTAAAATAGATCAGGAAATGATGACAAGAGAGATTAAGAGAAACAAAGTTGAAGGACAATCATTTTAATGTATTTTATTGGTATACAAGTTGGAAATAAGATGATAATTTGCTTGACAAAAATTTATTAATGACGTAAATGGGAGCGGGAGGCGTGAGGAAGTTCAAAGATGACAGGAAACTTTGTTAAAGCAAAATAATACTGTTTATTATTAATGTACTTTTTTCTTTTTTCTTTAAAAATCTTAATAAATATTTATATATATATAAAAAAGATGTAGGCATGGCCAACAACCTGGATGGCTTTAAAAGAGGATCGATCAAATTCATGGAGGTAAAAGCTGCTAACGGCTACTAGCCATGTTGACTATGTTCTGCCTCCGGAGTCAGAAGCTGTATGCTTCTGAATATCATTTGCTGAGAATCACAGGTGGGGAGAGGGCTGTTTGTTGGGCCTTCTCTGTTGTGGCTCCCTATTTTGGGAGTTCTCTCTTTTGGGAACTTCATCAGGTTGCAATTGAAAGGTTGGTCAACATTTTCCTGTTTAAGAAAGCATCTGAGATTTGGGAGGGGAGATTCAGTTGACAGTAGGCAGCATTGCTGTTAATTTGTGCTTTCTGGTATTCGGTTGAATTGTTTTAAATTGTTTTCATTTGGTTTCATTGTATAATCAATGTAGTAATTAAGCCATTTCAATTGTCCAAAGGGCTGGTTTAACTGAACTTTTTATCTTTAAACAAATAAATTTGAGCAAATGATAAGGCACAGAGAAATTTATTTACAGAAGGCAGATACCAAATTAAAGAACTGGCTGGTTAGTGCAAATGAAGGAAAGAAATAACGAGCTCTGTGAAATTTTATTCACCGCTGATTGCAACCATTGTAATCTTCTTTTTAAAAAGAAGAATAAAAACCAATTTGATTCTTTACTATGGCAGACGGAATGAGAGGCTCACGGTGAGGTGAAGGGAGACAAGGTTTCACTGCTGGTAGAGAACAAGGCAGGGCACTGAAAGATATGCTTTGTCTACCCAACAACTAATTTTAGCACCGTAACCATAGGAAATTAAACACCTATCTACTGGAAAAATAAATTGTGATCTAATGGAAATTTATCTCATAACCTTTCGAGCCTGAAAACTGCATTGTGTACATGGTCAGCGCTTGCATGTATGGGAGAGAGAAGAAAAGAACTGCATACAAAAGACAACCTTGGTTGGAATTATGTGCAGAAAAGTTTCCGGATTATTATGGGAGTGCCAAGTTTCCCCACGTTAGGAAAACGATTTATTACACAAGCGCAAAGACAAAGCATGGATTGTGTGCTCTAAAATATAAAATATGTGGCTCTGTGGCTTGATGAAACAATTGCTCCCAACAGAATTATACAAATAACTTCAGTAATTGTTTTACTTTCCTTTCAGGCTTCTCTCTGAGATGTTTTTAAAATGGGTTGTAATTGTTCATTGCTATAAAGCAAACCCCAGCCGCCCAGTCTAGGAGTCTGAACCCTGGTTGTCCTTGCTGCAAGCAAAATTTTCTTCTCCTGACCCGAGCCTCACTGTTTTAGGCAAGGAGCAATTGTGTGAGTTTGTACACACAGCACTGGCATAAGAGAGATTTTAAACTCTTCCCTCAGCGCCTCACCCTGATAATGATGCAAATTGTCCCTCTCCCAGTCATTGTTTGATGAACAGGAAAGGGGCACTCATCTCCCACCCTTGAGGGATGAGAGAGTTGTGTGTCCGTGTTTGCGAGGGTGTACATGTGAGACTGTGAGTTGGCAGCACCCATTTTCCAAGTATGTTTCCGAGCACAGTTCAAAGTGTTGGTGTTGACCCTTAAAGCCCTAAATGGCCTCGGCCCAGTAGACCTGAAGGAGCATCTCCACCCCAGGATGTGGCAGCTAGACTGGGGACTGGGAGTGGCTGCCGAGACCATATAACACCAGTCCTGAAAGACCTTCATTGGCTCCTAGTATGTTTCTGAGCACAATTCAAAGTGTTGGTGCTGACCTTTAAAGCCCTAAACGGCCTCGGCCCAGTATACCTGAAAGAGCATCTCCACCCCCATTGTTCAGCCCAGAAATGAGATCCAGTGCCGAGAGTCTTTTGGTGGTTCCCTCACTGCGAGAAGTGAGGTTACAGGGAACCAGGTAGAGGGCCTTCTCGGTAGTGGCGCCTGGCCTGTGGAACACCCTCCCACCAGATGTCAAGGAAAGAAACAACTATCTGACTTTTAGAAGGCATCTGAAGGCAGCCCTGTTTAGGGAAGTCTTTAAAGACTGGTGTTTTAATGTATTTTTAATATTTTGTTGGAAGCCGCCGAGAGTGGCTGGGGAAACCCAGCTGGACAGGCAGGGTATAAGTACTAAATTATTATTATTATTATTATTATTATTATTATTATTATTATTATTACTACTACTACAGTGGTACCTCTGGTTGCGAACAGGATTCGTTCTGAAGGCCTGCTCACAACCTGAAAAGAACACAGCCAGCATCTGCACGTCTGAGCACGCGCGGGTCCCAATTCGCCACTTCTGCGCATGCCGTCTTTTTGCGCATCTGCGTATGCGTGAGTGGGAAAACCCAGAAGTAACCCTTTCCAGTACTTCTGGATCGCTGCGGGACACAATTAGAAAATGCGCAACCTGAAGCAAACATAACATGAGGTATGACTGTAATTCAGTCACACCTAATGCTAGGATGTGGCCCCTGGGGCTTTGTGACTACAGAGTGAAGGCAGCCCTCAGGCCAAGCAGAGTCTGTCCTGTGTCAAGAGTTCCACTAGCAAGATGGGGTTTTTGTGTGTTTATTTTTGTTTTCCACAGAGCTGAGAACAAAGCCTGAAAACCATCCCGGAATCTGTGTTCATTATCTGAGGCTCTTCTTTGTGTGCCTCCTCCACGTGAGGTCTAGAGAGTGTCCACATGAGAACAAGCCTTCTCTGCAGTGGCTCCCTGTTTGTGGAATGCTCTTCCCAGGGAGGTTGTATGGGCAATCTATCCTGAAAATAAATTGTATTTCAAGGAGTTAGTGATCTGACATGGTTACCCTTCCTGCATCTATTCCTTAAGTTCTTTGATGGTATGAAGAAGAGCCTTCAATGCCCTAATCAGTTGGAAGGAAGTGATAGCGCTGGGTACCTTCTTTGATGTTGCACATTGTTTTGAGAAAGTGAGGCATTGGACGGGGGTGGCTAATAAATGATCTGCATGAAGCCAGTAATGAATGATCTGTACATAGCCCCACAGGCTAGCTAGCTATAAATCAGATGGTTTTGAAGGAGTTTTTGAGAAGCTTGCGCACTGACTGATCAGCCGCGTGGCCTTGCAAACTGAGGTTACCTGAGGAAGTCACTTCCCTGCTTTTTGAGGGCTTCCAAGTGGCAGATTGAAGTGCTTGCTTGGTATGTATATATTGCTTGCTGTTTAGAATAAAATCTCTAATCTTCTCACTCACTTGTATTTTGTATTACTTCTGAATCTCATTTTAAAAGATCGACCTTGCATTTGGCAAGACAGAGGTTCACCTGGCACCTTCATCATACAGTGGTACCTCGGGTTACATATGCTTCAGGTTACATACGCTTCAGGTTACAGAGTTCGCTAACCCAGAAATAGTGCTTCAGGTTAAGAACTTTGCTTCAGGATGAGAACAGAAATCGTGCTCCGGCGGCGCGGCGGCAGCAGGAGGCCCCATCAGCTAAAGTGGTGCTTCAGGTTAAGAACAGTTTCAGGTTAAGAACGGACCTCCGGAACGAATTAAGTACTTAACCCGAGGTACCGCTGTATATTTTTATATATTAGATATATTTTATATCTTTTTAACTGCAAGGCAAAAACGTTCCTCTTCAACCTTTGGCTGATTAATATTCTAAAAGAAATGGGGAAGGTACCCCTGACCGTTTGGTCCAGTTGCAGACGACTCTGGGGTTGCAGCGCTCATCTCGCTTTATTGGCCGAGGGAGCCTGCGTACAGCTTCCGGGTCATGTGGCCAGCATGACTAAGCCGCTTCTGGCGAAGCAGAGCAGCGCATGGAAACGCCGTTTACCTTCCCGCCGGAGTGGTACCTATTTATCTACTTGCACTTTGAGATGCTTTCAAACTGCTAGGTTGGCAGGAGCAGGGACCGAGCAATGGGAGCTCACTCCGTCATGGGATTTGAACTGCAGACCTTCTGATCAGCAAGCCTTAGGCTCTGTGGTTTATTCTACAGCTTTAGAAATGTGTCTGTGGGAGGAGGGTTATTGCTTTGTTGTTTTTGTTTCAATTATTTACATGTGCTTTTATCTTGTATTTTATTCTGTGAACCTGAGATCTTGTGATGAAAGGCGGCATGTAAATTCAATCGATTAATAAATAAAATTTGGTTAAGGTGTGTTTATGGTAAGAAGATCCAGGGTAGAGAAGCATCTCTGTGCTGCGCTCTCCAGATAGAATATGCTACTTTAGCTTCTGTGGTGCAAATTGCCATTTATCCTGCAGTAGCCAAAGGAAAGGCTTCCTGTACTCTGCAATGAGCACAGTTAACTCCACACTTTAAAAAACAACACGTTTCTTGGCAAAGGATTTTTAAAGCATCAAAAAGACGCCTGCGAGGATTTTTTTCTTAATATCTGAGATTCAGACTCTGCACAGCTAGTTTGTCTCTCCTTGTTGTTGTTTGCTTCGTCTCCCTCTTTTTGAAAGGGAAGTTCTGTTCTGAGCTGCCTGTTTTCTCCTCTCTCTTTTTTTGCAAAATACTTTGTGAATGAGGCCGCATCATGTTACAGGCCTGCTTTTAGTGCTTTGCTCATGTGCCATGCAAATGGCTGGCACTGACCGTGGCAGCTGCAACGTCTGCCCCCAGTTAATTAAGAGACCAGCAGCTACACCCTGACTTGGGCTGCCTAACAAGAAGAACTGCTGAGACAAAAAAGAAATAAGCCTGTTTCCTGGAACAGAACGGGTGGGATGGGTCCCTGCAAGTTACTGAACAAAGAAAGGTGGTGCCAATAATTCAGCAACATGCCAGGTTTTTTTCTTTGGCAATTCCCTTTCTGCAAATCTTCCTGGTTTTGTATTAGTAATAGCAAACAGCCCCGGACAATTGAGATGCATGTCTCAGACCAGTGGCCTGCCTGCACGCTTAGGTGCACCTATAAAGTAATGCAGTGAACAGACTGATCACTTGAGGGACGCGGGTGGCACTGTGGGTTAAACCACAGAGCCTAGGACTTGCCGATCAGAAGGTTAGCGGTTCAAATCCCATTGACAGGGTGAGCTCCCGTTGCTCGGTCCCTCCTCCTGCCAATCTAGCAGTTCGAAAGCATGTCAAAGTGCAAGTAGATAAATAGGTACCACTCCGGCGGGAAGGTAAACGGTGTTTCTGTGTGCTGCTCTGGTTCGCCAGAAGCGGCTTAGTCCTGCTGGCCACATGACCCAGAAGCTGTACGCCGGCTCCCTCGGCCAGTAAAGCGAGATGAGCGCCGCAACCCCAGAGTCGGTCACGACTGGACCTAATGGTCAGGGGTCCCTTTACCTAAAGGTCCCTTTACCTTTATATGGTCACGTTGACAATGAGATGCAATTCCACGGGTGCAAATTAAATTCATTCTCAGATACACCTCTGCATGCATCTTCCAGTGCAGCATTGCCAGTTTGCGATGGTTTGCAGGTAGTCATGAATGACATTTGAGGTCTAAATGACATTTGAGGTCTAGGTACAGGATGACTTCAGCCTTTCCCAGTTGATCTTCCTTCCCTTTTGAATTTGGAGTGGTTGCACAGCCCTAGTCTAGCATTTTTCTCAATATGTAAGTGATGCATACTTGGCGTATATTCTTCTTTAGCTATATGTTCTGCAAGTAAAAGCTTTTCAATATTTTAACGAATGTTTGGACATTGCTTGAATTTCAAGAAAAGAATCTGTATTACACATGATTTGGCTTCCTAGCTGCAATTTAGCTACTCTGCCAAGAAGCCCAATGTTGGCTAGTGAGTGGTCCCACAATCTACTTTCTGCCTGCTTCAATCAATTCACTTAGGAACAAGAAATGTGCTTTTTTTGGGGAGGGGATAGATACAGTGGTACCTCGGGTTACATACTCTACAGGTTACATACACTTCAGGCTACAGACTCCGCTAACCCAGAAATAGTGCTTCAGGTTAAGAACTTTGCTTCAGGGTGAGAACAGAAATCGTGCTCCAGCGGCGCAGCAGCAGCAGGAGGCCCCATTAGCTAAAGTGTGCCTCAGGTTAAGAACAGTTTCAGGTTAAGTACGGACCTCTGGAACGAATTAAGTACTTAACCCGAGGTACCACTGTATTTAAATTTATAAGGAACAATCAAGAAGATAATTGCCAGATAAAAGGCTTCATTTGGGTGGTCTGGTAATGCCATTCGCTGCTATCAGCATGGTTTTCATCTAGAGCATGCAGCTAACATTAAACAAGACAAGCCCATTTCAGCTCTTTGAGTTTACAACGCAGCTGGCTTTCTGGTTCACATAGTTTTGCTACAATTAAGGAGAGCTTCACTAAGGGTTAACATGAAAGAACCTCTGCACATATGGCTACAAAACAGCTGTCTTGGGGCACCTGGTCTGCTGAATCTTTTAGAGAAAAAGCCATCTGTTCATAATATATCCATGCTGGACAGTTATACACTTAACTAGATAATTCTGAAGTTGAGTGACATGGTTAAATGCCCTCTCCATGCCAGTCTTGGCTGAAACACACTTATGCAGTACATAACTCACCTATCCATGAGTCAGTACTACAAAAAAAGCAGTATGAACACCAACAACTGGGAAACACGGGCCTGTGAGCGCTCCAGTATGATTGCCTTCCCTGAACACGGTTTTAGCAGTGAGTCCATAAGTAACTGTGGAGGCCAATTCTGGATCCACACATCCTTCCACAGTGGGGACATAGGTTTCGGGGTGGGAGCTGACCAAGGTGAGAGTTTGCCAAGCGTGCCTTCCGCTTAGCACGTTTCTCCCTTTCGCAGTGGCGTAGCGTGGGTTGTCTGCACCCGGGGCAAGGCAAGTAATTTGCGCCCCCTAACCCGGTAGCTGCGAGTGCAAGCGCGCACTGCGAATGCGAGCGCGCGCACCCAGATGTTGCACCCGGTGCGGCCGGCCCCCCCTGCACCCCCCACGCTACACCACTGCCCTTTCGTCCTGAGTTTGAGCGTCTGCAAAGTCCATGGCACCTTTGGTAATGGCTGTTCTCCAACTGGAGCGCTCGCAGGCCAGTTGTCAGTGTTTATACTACATTTTTAAAGATTTGCCTTGAGAGTCTTTAAACCTGTCTTGTTGACCACCAGCATCATGCTTTCCATTTTTGAGTTTGAGTTTTTGAGTTTGAGTTTGGAATAGAGTAGTTGCTCTGGAAGACAGGAGTGCCTGGTGTGCTCTGGTCCATGGGGTCACGAAGAGTCGGACATGATTAAACAAAGTTGCTTTGGAAGATGATAATCAGGTATCCGCACAACGTGACCAGTCCAATGAAGCTGATATTGAAGAATCATTGATCATTGACACTGGCAATATTTGCTTCTTCCAGTACGCTGGCATTAGTTTGCCTGTCTTCCCAAGTGATGTGTAAAAAAAATTCAGAGACACCGTTGATGGAATCTTTCAAGGAGTTGGAGATGGCGTTTATAAATGGTCCACTTATAAGTTTATGGTAGAATCATGATCAACATTCTATAATTACTACCAAGTATTATAGAGTTAACTGAAGCACCCAGAAACCTGCTCACTGAAGTTGGAATGAATCCAGAGCAACCAAGGTAACACCCACATTTCTTTTGACAAATGCACAAGAACTCCAATTACCGTTTCATCTGAAAGTTTCATGGTTGTAACCCATCTGAAAGTCTGCCTAGCAAGAAGGTCTCTGGCTGACCCGCTGTAACCCTGTCCATATTATGCAACAGAACAAGGCTGTAGCTTTAGGTGTTCTCACTGAAACATGTGCACAATGCAATATCTGCTAAAAGAGACTACCGGCATCTAATGAAATGTTCTGCTTCTACGTGCAGGACAAATGCATTACCTGTTCTGCGGGGACATGCAAGAACATTTCCTTAAAATAGCACACCTAAATCTATACATGTTTGCTTGCCTTTCCTACTGGGGAGTTACACATATGTTTGCATGTGTAGTAGGATTATAGCCAAACTTGGGTGTGATTTTTATTTATCTATTGGAGAGGAAGGTGGTTGCTGCCAGCTCTGTTTCTCCTTTTCACTGAATTCCAGTAATGTGGTTGATTATCCGAACAGGTGTCTGTGAAGTCAGTAATGGGCTGAATGAGGACCTATAAACCAGAGCTTAAGCCAGATAAAAGAGAATGGGTGGGAGAGAGTGGTTTCTTCTGCAGTACTAGACTGATAATCAGGTCTGCAGCTTGAAGATACTATTAGATCTGTCTCTGTAGGTCGATGAAAAGAAGCATCATTAATTAGCTGAGGCTGGATCATCAGTGTCAACACTTCCTAGAAAAAACCTGATGTGGTCACAGTTATCTGTGCTCTGCTAAGAAGCATGTTATATTATCTAGGCTGCTTATGAAGACTGCTTGGAAACTTCAGCTGCTCTGAATTCAGTCAGAAGGCTAATGACTAGAAAGGGGCATATCTTGCCAGTGCCTGGAGAACTTTACCTTTACTGGGCACAATTCAAAATACCGTTTTGACCTTTAAATCCCTAAACCAGGATATCTGAAGGAACCATCTGCTCCCATATGAACCTTCCCAGATGCTAAAGAGAATTGAAGTTACCAAGCATGCAGGCATTGCAGAGGCAAGGGTGCCGACTGAGGAGCAGCGAACAGCCAGGGAGGGCTCAGTTACAATGACTAAATGGGTGGGGTGGGAGCTCTCCAATTGCCACCCCGACCACTGCCACCTGAGGCAGCTGGTCCACTCTGCCTAATGGTAGGGTTGATCCTGGTTGCAAGTCTTTCCCAGTCCTGCAGTGCTACTTGGATTCTTTTTTAATTGGAGGGATTGAATCATAGACCAGGCTTCCTCAACCTTGGCCCTCCAGATGTTTTTGGCCTACAACCCCCTTGATCCATAGCTAGCAGGACCAGTGGTCGGGGATGATGGGGATTGTGGTCTCAAAACATCTGGAGGGCCAAGGTTGAGGAAGCCTGTCCTAGACCTTTTAAATGCAATGCACATAATGTTCTACCTCTTGGGTTATACTTCCCGAAAGTCTCACAGAACGACAATCAATCTATGCCTGCTACATACATATGATCTCTGTCATGATCCAGGCTTTCAGTGAGTCATGAATCATTTGCCAACCTGTTTCCCAAGTTAGGCTGAACTGTGTCAGCACATTAGCAAATGATGTGTGTTTGTATCTGAAAGTACGGAGAAATAGTACAGCTTTGTTATTTTTAGTTGTCAAACTATGATTAAAATGAAAACAGAGATAAAGTCAGACAATCTGCCGTTTGAGATTCTGCATTTTTTACGGCCCTCGGGATTGTTTTGGTTTTGGATTATTTAAAGTGATCGGCTTGTTTGGAGTTACTTCACCGTTTCATCCATGCAAATACATAATTAGCTGTAATTAAACATTACTTGAGTCACAGCTGTTTAAGGATGTCATGATGACATTCAAGTCAGATGGTCAGATCAGAGTAACAAAAGTGACTCTGCCCCTCTCTTTCCTTCGGCATTTATGTTCTGACACTGCTCCAGTCCCTTGCTTTTGTGCTGCATCCCAACATTTATAACGACAGAAGAGCTTTTTAATTTAAACAAAGTTTTGCTCGCTGCAGTTTTCTGATGCCATGATTGCAAAATGTGGGACAGTTGCACTGCCTTGTCAATGAGAAAAAACCTAAAATAAATCTTTGGAATAATATCTACTGGCTTAGAAAACAAGAATGCAGTTTCATGCTGTTCTTTCCATGACTAAAATAAGGCAGGTATCGGGAACTTTGACTAACCAGACATTGTTAAACTACAACTCCCACCAGCTCCAGAGAGCATGGCTAATGGCCAGGAATAATGGGAGTTGTAGTTTAGCAACAGTTGGCGAACCAAAGGTTCCTCACAGTTGGAATAGAGGGTTATACAAAATGGGTGTCCCTCTGCTGATGGAATATTCTTTTAATTCAGCAAAGGCCTTTATCAGTAGAACATGGAAGAGGTGATTTTCAGCTGTTTCCCCTGCAACTGCAACCTCCTGAACCCCTCAAAATCTGCTCTGGAGAACTGGGGAACCAGAGATGGTTTGGTGGCTGCAAGTGGAACAGCTGGAAATGGGCAGCCTCTGTTGCATCAAATATCTTTCAACTAGCAGAGGAGAACCAGTTGGATAGAACCCACTATCTATGATTGAAGTGTCCTCAGTACCCACAAAGAACAACAGTCCCTGTGGTTCTTTGAAAAGCACTATGACAAGTCAACTTCACACTTGCCCATTTGAAATGGATTTAAATTTGTACGCTTACTGTACATGACTTCTGGGATTAAAAAGGAGCTGAAATGTAACTATCTCAAGTTGTCTCTCAGACAAATACTTGGATTAAAGCATGCATTTTGTGACTGATACTGCAACTTTATTCAAAATTTGTTGAATGTATATTCTCCTGAACACAAAGGGTTGTATCCAGGGAGGCCATTCTGTTCAAGCAAGGATTTCTGCATGCACGGTGAAATTTGGGGGGGGAACCCGGTACAGATTTTGGGGGTACAGAGGGGAGCAGAAATCCTGGTGCAAATGGAATGACTTTGTTGGATGCAAACCCACGCTGTTTACTTCTGATTAAAGACGCATATGGTTGTGTTGCGAAGCACATAAGGTCAACAGTTTTACTTCTCATAACTGTCAGGCCAAGGAAATAGGTTGCAAATCAATTATGGTAAGAGAGACAAAACGGAAACCGTGCAATGATAACCCTCAAACTCAAGTAAGCCGCAGAACTTTTGCAGTTACTGAAACAATACCTGTTTAAACTATTGGGCAGGAGGCTTGTGATAGCTGTTTGCACTGTGGGAAAGAGAAACTGGGCAGTTTGGTTAAGGACGCTTTGAAAGAAACCTCAGATACACAAGGTGAAGCCCAGATGATGTACTTATAGTGCAAGCAGTACGCAGAGGCTGCTCATTTCTGGTGCAGATAAGGCATGTTCTGTCAAAGAAGTCTTTTGTTTCGTGGGTGTCAATTTTTTCCAGCACTGAGTCCACAGGATCAATCACAATGGTCCCTATCTAGCAGGATCACTGATACGTGGTTTTATCTGCAGTGTGAAGGGATGGGTATCATGGTCACCCCTTGAGTAATGCCTATGACATCAGTGATGATGTGTGTCACAGCAGCCTTCCAATTTAAGCACTACCAGTAAAGAGGGGATTTTCACAAGAGTGAAAGCGACCAGTTGTCTGAGGAAGAATTCAGATATTCCTTTCATTTTCACCCTTCGGTTCCCCAGCGATACATTTTGGGGTTTGACTGGGAGAGTGTAGTAATATTTCTTACCAATTTGATGGTTCGCAGCTGGAAATGTGAACTGGTGAGAAGCATTGTCCCTGAGGTGATGTGATCCCTTTTATTTTACATAAAGCAAGCCCTCAGAAGCAAAATGAACAGCAGGAATTGACCTGGGATTAGACGAGTGTGATAGTTAAGGGGATTAAAATGTAATGCCGTTAATTATTTGAGGTGCTTCCGAATTAGAATTATTGCCAGTGCTGCATATCCTGGGTTAATTGGCTCACAAACAGGAAGCTACCATCTAATAAAGGAGCATCTCAGTATTCTTCCCTGTCTGCAATATACTCTTAAAGTGGATGACAGAGTTAGAGTTCAAGGGTCAATGTATTGACCCGACTTTGGAATGAGTGTCAAAAAGCTATTAAATTATATACCTGCTAGTCCAGAGTGTTATACCAAGTCATTTTAGCTTCTCTGAATTATACCCTTTGCTGAAGATTGGTTCATCTAAATTGCTGGGTTTGCTTGACTCACACTACAATGCAGGGTAGTGCAAGAATTATTTGCTCCCGGTGATAGCCTTTGCCTACCTGTTATTTTGGACTCCAGATATTTTGGACTACAACTTCCATTGGTCCTAGCCAGGTGTGCCAGGTTCTGCCCCACATTGTGGGTGCTGGCACGTGTGTATGACATCACATGGAACGCTGCGTCATGTTGTGTCACATGAATGATGTCATCTGGTGCGTCGCGGTGTACGCCTGACATCACACAGCGCAACAGGCCTTTTGGAGGGTGCAAGGGGTCCTCTTGGGTCTCAGCGTGCCATGTAACATCATGTGTGCACCATGTTGGGTTGCCTGGCTGGGCACCCACGGTGAAAATTTCGTGGGTGCCTTGGCACCCAGCCCCCCTCCCCAAGATGGCGCCTATGGAGTACATGGAGGGAACCAGGTCAACAAAGTCCACTCTGTAACTTTGGCAAGTGGTTTTCCTCCACATATCACAATGGATTTCAGCTCAGATAATACAAGAATGCCTGCACAGACTGTTCAAATCCCATGAGATATGCTAATCGCAACCTCACTTTCAAAGATGTTTAGTCAATAAACTTGTCCGGCTGAGGTTTTAGAATTAGTCCAGTGAAGAATCACTTTGGCCTTCATTCTAGAAGAAAAGAAGTTTTCCCCTCCTATTATTTCTTCCCACCCTAAAATCCACCAAGAAAACAGAGTTGTTGTTGTTGTTGTTGTTGTTGTTCTTCTTCTTCTTCTTCTTCTTCTTCTTCTTCTTCTTCTTCTTCTTCTTCTTCTTCTTCTAACAAAAGCTTCTGCTCAATGCATGCACACTCTTCAAAGAATGTATAACCATCAACACTGATGGACTTGCACATAAGCAGATTCCTCACTGGGACATTTTAATATAATTTCACAATGGACTTTTCTGCTACAAATCTTCCCTCTTCACAGATGCATGCTGTGCAGTTTTTGCTTTCTTCTATGGGAGGGCAGTACCTTAACAGGGTTCATCTATTCCAAAGTCCCATGCTGGAATTTCTTATCAAAAGTACTGCTACATCAGTGCAACCGAAGGAATATTGTGTGCTAGCTTATTGTAAATAATGTCTTACAGCTGCAGAGGTTTGAGATAACGTGTGCTTCATGAGAAATAATGAAATCAAAAAAAGGGGCGGGAAACCCAAACACAATCCTGTCAAGGGAAAGTGCTATAGCTATCTACATATCTATACCAAGCACAACTAAATTGTCAGAACTTACTGTTATATGTGTGGTGGGGATTCATCAGTGGACAGAGCTGAACTAAATGTGCCACTAAAATATTTTCATCACTACAGGTGGCAGCAAAAATCAATGAAAACACTAACATCTTGTGGACCAAAAAATCATAATAATGGGAGACATGAACGGCGTGGTCTCAACCGAAATGGACAGACTAAGAAAATCAAAGAACAAAGAAGGAAAACTACCTAAGACATTCTTCACGATGACTAAGAACTGTAACCTAACTGATATATGGCGACTGAGACACCCCTTAGAGAAACAATTCACATACTATTCAGAACCGAATCAATCGTTCTCAAGAATAGATCAAATATGGATATCGAACGAACTGACACCAAGAATTAAAAAAATTGAAATTCAGGCTAAAGTTATATCAGATCATAACCCAATTGAAATGGAGATGAAGGGAGTTGAAGAACGAACTTTTAGATGGAGATTAAATGATAATCTATGGGATGACCAAAAATTTGTTGAAAGAATACGGAAAAAACTACTGGAATACTTTCTGGACAATTCAGATAAAGGGGTGAAAACAAGTGTGGTTTGGGACGCAAGTAAGGCGGTAATGAGGGGTCTTTTGATCCAACAAAATGTTTTGAAAAAAAATAATAAGGAAAAAAGGTCAAAAGAGATCCTGAGACAGATTACGGATAATGAGCAAAAACTGATTAAAAAACCGAACAACGAAAGGATAATGCAGGAAATAAAGTCCCTTCAAACTCAATTCACAATGATAATAAATAAGGAGGTCGAATGGAACATCAAAAGGTTAAGACAGAAAAATTTTGAATTTGCCAACAAGTCAGGAAAATGGCTTGCTTGGCAAGTCAAAAAGAGGAAAGAGCAAAACACAATCAGTAAAATACTAATAAATGGAGAAGAAACAACTGACCCGAAAGAAATTAGAAAAGGATTTTTGGATTTTTACGAGCAATTATACAGGAATAAAGAAAGGAATAACAAGAAAAAAATAGAAAGATATCTAAAAGAAAAGATGGTGAAGAAGATGTCACTAGAGCAAAAAGAACAGCTAAATGCCCCAATATGCAGAGAAGAGGTAGAAGAAGTGATAAAAGAACTGAAAAGAGGAAAGGTACCAGGCCCAGATGGATTCACACCGAGCTATTATAAAGAAATGAAAGACACGTTGATGACCCCGCTAATCGAAGTAATGAATAACATCTTAAAAGAAAGAGACATTCCTGACTCATGGAAAGAGGCTTTTATTACAATTATTCCAAAACAAGATTCGGACCTAACCCAAGTGAAGAATTACAGACCCATCTCCTTACTAAACACGGACTATAAGATCTTTGCCGGAATTCTTGCCAAAAGATTAAAAAAGGTATTAATAAAGGTGATACACGAAGACCAGGCAGGCTTTCTTCCGGGCAGGCAAATAAGAAACAATACAAGAAGTATAGTTAATCTCATCGAATATCTATCAGACAGATGCGACAAGCCAGCCAGCTTGATTTTCGTAGACGCGGAGAAAGCTTTCGATAATGTAATCTGGGATTTCATGTTAAAAATTTTGGAAGTTATGGAGGTGGGTCAAAAGTTCTTAAATGGTATAAAGGCAATCTACACAGAGCAGAAGGCGAGACTGATAGTCAATAATGTTATCACTGAAGATATAAAAATATGTAAAGGAACGAGGCAGGGCTGTCCGCTCTCGCCGCTGCTCTTTATAATGGTCCTGGAAGTGCTACTGAATGTAATAAGACAAAACAAACAAATTAATGGGGTAACATTAGGTTCAAACGAGTACAAAGTTAAAGCCTACGCAGATGTTGTGGTCCTGACGGTGGAAGAACCTATAGAAAGCATAAGGGTGATTCTGGACGAAATGGAGGAATTTGGGAAACTAGCAGGATTTAAACTGAATAAGAGTAAAACAAAAATGATTGCTAAAAATATGGATCAAGATAAGGTTGAAATAGTGCAGCAACGAACTGAAATAGAAGTTGTTAAAAAGGTAAAATATTTGGGTATTTGGATTACCAACAAAAACATTGACTTATACCAAAACAACTACATCCCTGTGTGGAATAAAATTAAAAAAGATTTGGAGGTCTGGGCCAGGATGAAACTATCATTCTGGGGAAGAATATCTATGGTGAAAATGATGGTGCTCCCCAAGTTGTTATTTTTGTTCCAAACGCTACCCATATTAAAAGGAACAAAAAACTTTAAAGAATGGCAAAAAGCGATCTCTAGATATGTCTGGGAAGGGAAGAAGCCCAGAATCAAATTTAAGTTGTTAACAGATGCAACAGAAAGAGGGGGCTTCGCCCTACCAGACATGAGACTGTATTACGAAGCAACATGTCTGTGCTGGATAAAAGAATGGGTAAAGTTGGAGAATAAAGAGTTATTAGACCTTGAAGGGTACAATAACAAATTTGGGTGGCATGCGTACCTATGGAGGGATAAAAAGAGAGTGCACAAGGGATTTTGTAGTCATATTTTTAAGGGCCCATTAATAGAGGTTTGGGATAGATACAAAAATATTTTAGAGCCGAAAACACCACACTGGTTATCCCCGCTGGAGATAATAAGCGTAAAGAAAGTTAATATGGAAGAAAAGTGGGGGAAGTATGGAGATATGGTTATTAATGAAGGAGGGAAGTGGAAAGTTAAATCATACGATCAGGTTAAAGCATTTACACGGGACTGGCTACATTACTTCCAGATAAACGAGATGTTCAAAAAAGAGGTGAAGGAAAGGGGATATGAGGAAAAAGAATCGACATTCCAAAAAGAGATAATAAACAATGAACATAAAAACCTCTCAAAAATGTATAAAATATTGTTGGAGTGGAATACGAAGGATGAGGAAGTGAAGTCAGTGATGGTACAATGGGCAAGGGATTTCGGTTATAATATCCAAATGGAGGACTGGGAAAAGCTATGGAGAGTGAATATAAAATTTACGGCCTGTATACTACTTAAGGAAAATATGATGAAGATGTTATACAGGTGGTATATGACACCTGTAAAACTGGCTAAGATGTATAAGGTAGACAACAAGTGCTGGAAATGTAAACAAAAGGAAGGGTCCTTTTACCATCAATGGTGGGAGTGCAAGAAAGTTAAAAGCTTCTGGGAGGAAATTTACAATGAACTGAAAAAGATGTTAAGTTATACCTTTGTAAAAAAGCCAGAAGCTTTTCTATTAGGTATTGTGGGTAAGGACATTAGGAGAAAGGATTGCAAACTTTTCCAGTACGCGGTTACGGCAGCCAGAATTGTGGTAGCTCAGAGGTGGAAGCAGGAAGAAATCCCAACGGTTGCAGAGTGGAGAGCAAAACTGACAGAATATGCTGAGTTGGATAAATTAACAGGGAAAATAAGATATTTAAAGGATCAAAAATTTATTGAAGACTGGGGAAAATTTGTGGGTTATCTGGAGAACAAATGTTTTGTAAATACAACGCTAGTGGGATTTAAAGAGGCACTGTAAAGAACTAACAAGTATTGTTTATTCGAAATAATGTATAAAGGGTGGTACGAATGGCAATATGAAAGGATGGAATGTGACTTAAAGATACAAATACGAATGAATGTCAACGACGCTGTAGGAAGTTCAAATTGAATGAGAAGTGTTGAAATATGGATATAATGTACAAATAACGAAACTAATAAAATCTTTTTTAAAATGCAAAAAAAAGAAAAAAAGAAAACACTAACATCTTGTACCCTCCAGCATTTCTCCCATGAAAATAGGGACGTCCCATTCCATAATAATTTTACTATTTATACCTGACACATCTTACTGGGTTGCCCCAGCCACTCTGGGCAGCTTCCAACACATATATACAAACAAAATAAAACATTATTTTTAAAAAAAAAATAACTTCCCTATACAGGATTGCCTTCAGACAGCTCAGGGATCAAATAACGCAATACCCTCCAACATTTCTCCAATGAAATCAAATCAGAAACCGGGACGGCTTCTCAAAATCAGAGATGTCCTTAGAAGAGGTGTCATCTTAGAAATAGAGTAAGGTAAAGGCCCCCCTGACCGTTAGGTCCAGTTGCGGACAACTCTGGGGTTGCGGCGCTCAACTCGCTTTATTGGCCGAGGGAGCCGGCATACAGCTTCCGGGTCATGTGGCCAGCATGACTAAGCCGCTTCTGGCGAACCAGAGCAGTGCACAGAAACGCCGTTTACCTTCCCGCCAGAATGGTACCTATTTATCTACTTGCACTTTGACATGCTTTCGAACTGCTAGGTTGGCAGGAGCAGGGACCGAGCAACGGGAGCTCACCCTGTCGTGGGGATTCAAACCACCGACCTTCTGATCTGCAAGTCCTAGGCTCTGTGGTTTAACCCACAGCGCCACCCACGTCCCCTAGAAATAGAGTAGCTGCTTCTTAAAATTGGACCAATTGGTGGCAGCTGGCTGGCTAGAAAAGGAGTAAGAAAGGCAGATGGTGGGGAAAGGGGCAATTGGGGCATTCAGTATTTTTTGTTTTTATATTGTGATTATATGTTGTAACCGCCCTGAAACCTGCAGTTATAGAGT
The DNA here is from genome assembly GCF_964234715.1 of Podarcis melisellensis. Lineage (NCBI taxonomy): Eukaryota > Metazoa > Chordata > Lepidosauria > Squamata > Lacertidae > Podarcis > Podarcis melisellensis. The sequence continues at coordinate 12,132,757 of NC_138543.1, forward strand.
AGTATACAAATTTAATAAATAAGCATAATACATAATAGCCAACTAAGTTTTACTCAAAGTAGACCCACTGAAATTAATAGACCTAAGTTAGTCATGCCTATAATTTTGTGTGGATCTAATCTGAATAGTTCCAACACTGGAATGCGACTCTTCCCCTTTTCAATGCCATAAAAGGCACATTGATAGCACTAGGCACAAGAAAGCATCATAACTGTTCGCAGTCCAATTGGCTGCTATGCATGTTGGTTCCCACGCCTCAAACAAGTGGTGAAAACATAACATTTGGGCAGTTGGGAACAATTTGTTATAGAACTTACAAAGGAATTTCCGTTCAAAGTCCTTGAAATGCACACCTCTTACGGGCCTTTGCAAATACCACCTTTGCCTTATCGCTTAGTTTTTGGTAAACTGACACAGATACTCTCGGGGAAAACCTTGCAGCGGCCAGCAATATATTGAACTGTTTTTTTTTTGTTTTTTTAAACCATGCATACCCAACACACATGACACATTCCAACCAGTGCAGCTGGGCAACTTTGCTATTTCAAATGATACTTTACAGCCTATTTTATACGGAGCAAATGAACTTGGGGCAAGTTTAACAAGTTTTGTGCAGCAAAATCCTATGCAAGTTTACACAGATGGCTCCCGCATGTAAAAATTGTGGGCAACTCTGCTTCCCCCCACCCATACCCCATACAATTCCATCTGAGGCCACCAGAACATCTTGAAGTCCCATAGTTCCAATGTGGATTCACTTTGTTCTGTGAACAAATGTGCGGAAGCAAAAATCATCTGTGTTAACAGCTCAAGGCTTTGGGTACAGAGTTTTTAAAGTTTAAAAAGCAACAAAAAGAACAACTTTTTTTTAAAAAAATGTGGATTTTAAAGGATTTCTCTTTTAAAAATCCCTACAGAAATACGCCAGGATAGACTTAACCTGCTTGCCACATAGCACACGGGAAGAGCATGGATGCGGGTGGCACTGTGGTCTAAACCACTGAGCTTCTTGGGCTTGCTGATTAGAAGGTCGGCGGTTTGAATCCCTGTGATAGATAGAGCTCCTGTTGCTCTGTCCCAGTTCCTGCCAACCTAGCAGTTTGAAAGCACTCCATTGCAAGTAGATAAATAGGTACCGCTGTGGCAGGAAGGTAAACGGTGTTTCTGTGCACTCTGGCTTCCATCACAGTGTCCCATTGCGCCAGAAGCGGTTTAGCCTGCTGGCCACATGACCCAGAAAGCTGTCTGTGGACAAACACTGGCTCCCTCAGCGTGAAAGCAAGATGAGCGCCACAACCCCATAATCGCCTTTGACTGGACTTAACTGTCCAGGGGTCCTTTACCTTACCTAATCTTTACAGAATGGACTTTAAGAGCTCTATCCATCCCTACCTTGAAAGTTAGGGAAGTGCAACAAAGACATCCCTATATTTCACTAAAATATTCCCTCTCCCTTTATAACGTTCAAAAGCAATTTCCTTTTCTCATTACTTGATGAGGAACGGTCAGGGGAGAAATGTGGAAGAAATTCCTAGCACAGCGCAAATTTAAATCCAGTGGCTAGTGAAATAAAAAATTTAAGATCTTATATATATAATAAATGTTTATAAATGTACCAACCAAGCATGTACATAGATATGTGGACCACATGTCTGGAGCAGCACAGGAAGACCATCCTGAAACCATTTTGACTCCCAAACTGACCAAATGTTTTCTCTACAAGGAGGGAGGGGTTGAGGGAACCTTCCCATTGTCTCAGGAATTGGGTAATCACCATCTCAAAGGAATGGCCAGACTACCAGGAAAGGCAATCAGATAAGGCATTATCAGATAACCTGGCAGACAGGAAAAACAACATTCAAATTTCTGTTGTAGACCACCTTTTCTGTGATGTAGGTATGATGTTTGTGGGGGGTGGTCTTGGGTTACACCCCTTCTGTGATTTATGTGTGATGTATGGGGTGGTGGTGGTCTTGAGCTCCAAGGAAGGCAATTTAAAATGTCTATATAAGGGCAGGCACACCTTGGTTCTGGGTCCTCCTCCTTTCCTGCGTGTGAGGGGAGCATCCTGTTGCAACAGATCAATAAATATCAGGATTACTAGCTGCTTTGCTTCTCAATATTCTCTGGTTGGCCTGTGTTATTTTCTCCTACCGATGGAGAACCTACAACAGACTCTATAAGGGCTCTTATGTCCCCCATAAGGGAATAAGGGCAGATTTTGTTTATTACACCAAGCTCCACAGAAAAGAAATGGCCAGAACGTTGCTTGCTTTCCTCGCTGCAACAGCTTCTGGCTACCTCAGATTCAAGCTGCTTTTTCGGTTTCATAGCATCTGGCAGGGATGGGGGAGAAATTTGATTCCATTTGCATTGAAAGGCAATGCAATCGGCACTTACCAAAGCAATATGAGAACTAAAGCACAGCCACCCTCTGAAATGTGAATTTCTCCAGATTTTGCAGGGTGGTTCTCCAGCCAAGCCATGTGTACCAAAATGCGCACACTGGGTTAAAGTGTGCGTGCAAATGCATATGTGTGTGGAAATGATAGAAAGTGCATGTATCTTGGGAAATTGCTCTGCAAAAATGTGTTAATTCATGGAAATAGCCTACACAAATGCATTATATTAGGCAAGTTTGGATAGAAATGCACATATTAAAATTCCACTAGAAGGCTGGCGAGGATTTAAAATAAACCAAACCAAACCACAACCTGATGTGGAAATGTGGAGATCGGAACAGAAGATTGAACTTAAGAATGTCCTTACTGGAACATTTCTGTGGTGCATAGACTGTAGGATATAGATAAGATAACCAGAAATTTCCCCATCGTGAAATTGCTATTCCTGTAAGCTAGAACGCTACTTGGAGTTCTTTGGAGAAAAGGTGGGAAAGGGACAGAAACACAACAAACAAATAAACAATGGTCTGTTGAATCCCGCTATGTAATCATCCTCAGAGTGATTCATCTTATGATTCATCCTCAAAAGTACTATATTCCTGCAAAGCATTAATCTCGGCTAATTAATGTCACTCACGTCTATTTGGCATGTACATTTTGTACATCTTCGTTGGAGGCAAATTAGCATGCTTTAGCTGCAATGCTCCCTAGTGGGACTGACATGACAGGTAAGTTTGCATAGATGCATCCCTAAGACACGACACCATCTGAGGTCCTACAGTGGTAGGACTAGTGCTTTCTGCTTCCCCATCTTCCCTACTGCCGTCTGAGAAAGGGGGTCTTTCTTCTGAGCAAAGGATTCTGGATGAGGTGGCCCAGGATAATGCCTGCACTGCCATCACTTTTCCACAACTGCTAGCAATTATTTAAATTTAGTTAACAAAATAAGTTTGGGAATGAGACAGGTGTGCTTGTATGAGATGGGCAAGCAATAGATGGGTAGGCAGTCTAGGAAGTGGTACCCAAGAGGGCACAATTTTTCTACTCCCTGCTCCCTGAGGCAATTACCTCAATTTACCTAATGGAAGGGTTGGCCCTGGGGTTGAGCCAAAAGCTCCATTCAAGAAGTTCTTTGCTTTAAAGGATAGAGTGAAAATGTGAGTAAAATACGGTGCAAAAGTCCCTCAAACTTTCAGATGCTCTCTTACTCATGGAAGCAATTTGTTTTATTTATAAGCTCATTGTATGGGCAATCTATCCAGAAGATAAATTGTATTTCGAGGAGTTAGTGAGCTGACATGGTTATCTTTCCTGCTTCTGTTGCTCCCCCCGCCCCCCGTCTCTTGTTAGGTTCTTTGATGGCATGAAGAACAGCCTTTATGTTCTTTCCTAGTATGCCCCACGGAGGACCTTAAAGTCCACAAATGACAACATTTTGGAGGTCCCAAGTTGCAAGGTGGTTAGATTGGTCTCAACTAGGGCCAGGGCCTTTTCAGTCCTGGCCCTGACTTGGTGGAACGCTCTGTCACAAGAGACTAGGACCCTGCAGGACTTGACATCTTTCCTCACGGCCTGCAAGACAGAGCTGTTCTGCCTGGCCTTTGGTTTGGACTCAGTCTGACCCTGATGTTTCCCTCCCCTTATGGTTTTTATCTATGGGCTATTATTAAAATGAGGCTGCATTTTAAAATGTTTTTTTAACCCGTATTTTAAATTGTTTTCCCCCCTCCCCTATTATGTTTTTATTGTAATTTTACTGGTGTTAGCTGCCCTGAGCCCAGCTCTGGCCGGGGAGGGAGGGGTATAAATAAAATTTATTATTATTATTATTATTATTATTATTATTATTATTATTTAATATCATAATCAATTGGGAGGAAGTGATAGTGCTGGGTACCTTTTTGATGTTGGACATTGTTTTGAGAAAGTGAGGCATTGGGAGGGGTTGGCTAATGAATGATCTGCACGTAGCCAATCGGGCAAGCCACACAGGCTAGCTAACTATAAATCAGATGGTTTTGAGCAGAGTTATTTTTTTGGAGAAGCTCGTGCAGGGCCTGATCGGTTGTGGGGCCGCGCAAACTGAGCCTCCTTGGGGTAGTCACTTCACCGCTTCTTGAGGGCTTCCAAGTGGCAGACTGAAGTGCTTGCTTAGTGTGCATATATTGCTTGCTGTTTAGAATAAAATCTCTAATCTTCTCACTTGTGTTTTGCATTACTTCTGAATCTCATTTTAAAAGGACCACCTTGCATTTGGCAAGACACTCATTCTCACCACTGCCATCATAGAGACCTTCCCAGTGGCATCTTCCATCCCTCAGAGTGGTCCAGCAACAATGCTAAGGCATGATGTAGCATCATCCCAAATGGCTTCTGGAGCAAGGAGAAGTTGGCGGTCCATAAGCCACTCAACTAAAAGCCACCATCGCCCTCCAGAAGCCAGTTTAGAATGTGGCACAATGTTTTGGTTGATGCTGGTGAGGAAATTGTGTCCAGGAACCTCTGAGCTCCGTGATGGGAAGGAAGGAAGGGAGGGAGGGAGGGAGGGAGGGAGGAAGGAAGGGAGGGAGGAAGGAAGGAAGGGAGGAAGGGAGGAAGGAGAAAGCCCTGCCATCACCACTGCATTGGGAAGAGAGGGTCCGAAAACTGGAGGGAGGGGGGATTTTTGCAGACTCTCAGAGCTGACAGTCACCCATTTCCACCAAATATGAATGAAGTGGCAAAAATGGAGGGTAGCATTTTGGCTCAGTGGTAATGGCCCACATTATGTTTCTCCCAGCTATGCTGAAAAGCTGCAAAGAGAAATTGGAGACAACAAACTGGCTATACTTGGTGCCTTTCTGATTTTTTTTGCAGGGGCATGGATGTGTGTGTATCAATACATTTCCAAAAAGCATGACACCGATGGTGTCTGTATACTTGCCAACATCTGCGAAGCTAAGACACTGTAACAAATGACATTATTTCATTACTTCAGCAAGAAAAACTCATTAGGGATAGATTTGGGAGTGCTGAAAATCGATGGCTTTGCCCATTAAGAGGGCCCCACGTCTTGTTGTGAAGCACAGTGGTGACATACCTAGCAGCTTTAAACCTGTTGCAGTCAAACAGGTGCAGAACCAGGTGAAGAGAGAAGGGAATACTTTGGAATTAAGCAGAAAAGGAGCAGCGATTCCCTTTCCAAATGTTTGAGCCCAAGTCCTAGGGGTGTATTAAAGCACACAACACACCCTCTGTTTCTTTACCATTGTTGTGCAACATGACCTTTAACAAACCTGTCCGCCTCACTCGGAGGCTTTGCCAAAGCTAATAGTCGTATAACATTTACTTCCTTTACCACCTTGCAGCATCACTTTCCCTGAGGCCCATGTAAACTCAAACAGAGCTTATATTTGAATGGAAGGGGAACTGGAGGCAAAGAAATGGGCTTCCCATGGAACTGCAGGCCGTAACAAGCTGCCTTGTTTTCTCATGATGAAATGTTCACATCCACACTTAAACACCCACCCGCCCCCTACTAGGGATGCTTCTGGGATTCGTTCTTTGCAAATTCTGACGCAAACCCCTTAACTAATGTGCAGATTGGATTGCACTCATTGGATTTCCCACTTCTCCAGATTATGCTCAGTACTCAGCTCAAAAAGGTACCAAAATGTGTATCAAATATGTGATTTAGGATACAATGCATTTATACATGAAACCTGGGAAGAATGTTTAGAAATGCTTATTTTGTGATAAAATAAAATACCAATTTATAGGTGTAACGTTGTCAGTTTAAATATGCACTATTGCCCACCACTGGCCCACCCCACTGAGTCCTGGAAATCTGAAGTCCATTATGGGCAGAAAGGCTCCTTCCTTCCTGAGATGCAGGTTTTCCAATACATTGGTACCTTGGTTCTCAAACTCAATCCGTTTTGGGAGTCCATTCGACTCCCGAAACCATTCGAAAACCAAGGCGCGGCCTCCAATTGGCTGCAGGAGCTTCCTGCACTCAATTGAAAGCTGCATCAGATGTTCGGCTGCTGAAAAACGTTTGCAAACCGGAACACTCACTTCCGGGTTTGCTGTGTTTGGGAGCCAATTTGTTTGGGAGCCAAGCTGTTTGAGTACCAAGCTGTTTGAGTACCAAGGCATCACTTTTTCTTTTTTATAACTGTAAGTCACATTCAGCCCTACCACCAGCCCACCCAGGAGTACCTTACCGATGGAAGCAAGGGGTGTGCTGTCAGATATCACACACACACACACACACACACATGTGGGGTAGAAGTGGGGAAGTGCCCAAACAAGGCAGATATGTAATGTGAGATTTTATGCTGGTTTCCCCCCCCCCCATGGCTTTATCTGCAGATCAGGAATACTCAAATTAAATGGGGGGTGTGGGGAGTATTTGCTACCACTTGGATGAGGATAACATCATGTGAATGATGTGGGTGGTGCTGTGGTCTAAACCAGAGCCTCTTGGGCTTGCCGATCAGAAGGTTGGCAGTTCAAATCCCCACAACAGGGTGAGCTCCTGTTGCTCTGTCTCAGCTTCTGCCAACCTAGCAGTTTGAAAGCACACCATTTCAAGTAGATAAATAGGTACCGCTGTGGCTGAAAAGTAAACGGTGTTTCCATACGCTCTGGTTTTCGCCACGGTGTCCTGTTGTGCCAGAAGCGGTTTAGTTATGCTGGACACACGACCTAGAAAGCTGTCTGTGGACAGACGCTGGCTCCCTCGGCCTGAAAGCGAGATGAGTGCCACAACCCCATAGTCAGGGATCCTTTACCTTTATGTCATGTGGACAATGTAAGAAACATGCAAACATGGGATGCATTAAACTGCTGCGTACACAGAGCCCATGCCCATACTTTCTTGAGAATGCATTCGGCTTTGTTAACTGGGTGTTTATATGACAATAAGCATCCATCCTGATTTCCTTATGGCATGTTTATCCATCCTACTGTTAACCATTCAGCCGTCCCACACTGGCCAGTGCGTCCCCCCATCTCTTTCCTAACTTGCAAAAGGTCTAACTGCTTTTTTAAAAAGCAGTTTAAAAATTTGCAGTGCTAGGCAATGGATCACTTTCATCCTGCACAATCATGACAGCCTGGGAGCACCCTGAAGCACATGTGATGAATGATCTTCCGGGCAGTGTGCCCATTTCATTTGCAGAAACACTGATCCCTAGAGAGTGACTGTTCCCCTGGGCAGCTTCCTCAAATCATGCAGGTGAAACCTTTGCCTGTTAGCTTCCCATGCAAAAGAGCTAGGAACCTGGGCAATGCCAAAGGGGATCAAGCCCCCCCCCCAAAAAAACCGCAAGGAGCTCACCCCCTACTTGCCCCCAACATTGCTAGATTCCAGATTCCCCAACATTGCTAGATTCCAGGTTTCAGAGAACCTATCGTGTGGGGTACTACTCACCTCCCTAGAAATATACTTTGCCCCTTCTGTGCAACCACTGCAACCACTGGCTAAAAACCTGGGCTTCCCTTTCTTCCCACACCCGACCCTTTCCCAAGCTCCGTCTGACATCTGGATGATCTATTATTTCCTGGCTCCCTGGACCAAGCAAGCGAGTCAGCCGTCTCTGCCAGGTCAGCCAGCTAGCCAGCCTTTTTCTTGCTGATGAGAGCGTTTATTCCTGCCACTTCCTGCCTTATATAGATAGACGTCACATTTCCACCCCGCGAGCTCGGGCTGGGGGGGATGTCCCTTTGCTTTCCAGAGACCCGACGGCGCGCTCCTGCAACGCGCGCGCGGGGAAGCTTCGCCTCCGTCATTTCTAGCTCTGCTGCCCCGAGGTGCTTCATGGAAAGAAAGAGAGGGAGAGGAGGAGGGGAAGCCCGGGCTCTGCGGAGAAGCCAGCCGCCGGATTCCTGTCCTCCGGCTCCGCCCCGTCGTGTTTCCCCCGCCGCTAAGAGGCTTTCCAGGAAAGGCAGCAGCAGCAGCGAGCAGAGGAAGCGCGCGTCTCTCCACCCACCGCGCAATGCTTCCCGTAAGCGGACTCTTGCTGCTCCTCGCTCCGCTCACGTCAACGCTGCTCGTGACCTCGGGGAAACGAGGCCGCTGCTGTCTTGCGAAAGTGGGGGGATCCGTCTAGGATGGATAGGGGTCAGGAGCCGAGCGTTTCGAGGGCGCCCTCCAAGGACCACGCAGGGGAGAGGAGGCGTCATGAAAGCGGGGGGTGGGGCAATTTGCAGAGATAACATAACTTGGGGGTTGCCCACCCTCGAGGTTTTTATTCCCATCAAAGGTGCCAACATGAATAAAAAAAATGCGGACGGGGTAAGTCAGGCACTGCACAGCCAGCATTTATGTTGTGAGGCGGGACAGAACCCCAGTTAATTAATATATATAATATTGTTTTACAATTTTGAATATTCATTTAAACAACGTTAAAATATCAAAGACTTCCCTTCTTCTCTTTCCATGGTTCATTTCACATAACATAAACCCCTGCTTATTTTATATGAACTAAACCATTCAGTAATCCATTATTACATCCATCAAAACTTATTTACCCGGTTGAATTTGTCTTAATGCTGACAACGTTTTCAATTAAGTATTTTCTATTGATTTACTTTACTACGCCCATTGGATCAGATAATAATAATAATTCCCCACCCATCTAGCTGTGTTTCCCCAGCCACTCTGGGTGGCTTACAGAACATGTATAACAGTGAAACATCAAACATTAAAAAACCTCCCGATACAGGGCTGCTTTCAGTTGTTTTCAGATAGTTATTCATTTCTTTAACATCTGATGGGAGGGTGTTCTGCAGAGCAGGTGCCACCACTGAGAAGGCCCTCTGCCTGGTTCCCTGTAACTTCACTTCTTTCAGTGAGGGAACTGTCAGAAGACCCTCGGAGCTGGACCTCAGTGTCCAGGCTGAACGGTGGGGGTGGAAATGCTTTTTCAGCTAAGCCCCGCCCCGCATAATCGCTCAAAAGACATGGTGCGTGCACACCATTTGAATGGCAATGCCCTAGGGCGAAACTAGGCTTTCTTTCACCTGGGTCAAAGGTCACGCCCCCACGCATAGTTGCGCACACACACGGGTTGGGAGCCTTAATGGTAATCCCCCCTCCCTCCCAAGGCTTCACCCAGGGCAAAAAACCTGGATAGGCCATCTGTAGCTACAGCACTGGCAGCACCCATCAACTTGGGGGGGGGGGGGAATGGGGCTGGCCTCGAATATTTTATTGGGGGAGTTCCTAAAGGGGCATAATGTGGATATATCAGTTATGTGTCTACTGTGATTCCTCTTTTGGATTAAATACAGGGGACGCTCAGGTTGCGAATGTGATCCATGCGTTCACAATGCACAGTGGCGCATCTGCGCATGTGAGGGTCTGGATCCGGAGCTTCTCCGCATGCACAAAGTGCGATTTAGCACTTCTGCACATGCACAAAGCATGGTTTAGCGCTTCTGCGCATGTGCAAGTGCCCAAACCTGGAAGTAACCCGTCCCGGTACCTCCAGGTTTGGCGCGGTGCGCAACCCAATATTGCATATCCCGACGCGTCTGTAACCCGAGGTATGACTGTATATAGATTAAATCTGAGATGGGATTAGACGGGATTGGTCAAGGGCAAGCGCCACATCATGCAGTGTTTTTCACATATTTCAAACTCAGAATAGATGCTGTACTTTTGAGTAGATAACCCTTGCCCCCCCCCCCAATGAGTCAAGGCTGATTTCTAAAGAACGATACAAACATTAACAAATAGAACTTTCGTATAGCTTCCCATATCATTTAGTGGATTCTAGTGATTTGGCCCGGCTGTCAGTCAATGAACTGCTTGAAAAGATAACCTCCAGACACTCGTCTCACAGAATTACTTGGGTTTGTGGATAAAGTCCTTGGACAGTTTAGCGTCTATTACAGTGTTGAACTCATTGTCTTTGTATAGGTTAAATCCCCTTTCCTGAACTACTACTCCCTCTGTCAATATTGAAAGGGCAATTAATATGAGCATTAAAAACAAAAGCTGGCTTGGCACATCAAGCTTGACCTCAAGTTACACCATGGTTGGTCAGGCTTGGCCTACAATAATAAGACATCCTGGAACAGATTTTGCAAAACAATGTGGAAGAGAGAACAAGGCACGTCAGCCAGGCCTCTGTTTGTTTGCACTGTGTGTATATCACTGACCTTGAGGCAAATGGCACAGAAAACGCTCACTTAACTTTCCTGTCTCATAGTAACCGAACGGCACTGCAGATCAGCCCTATAGCTGGGCAAACCTTAGCTTCCTGGGGGCTGCTAAGAAATCAGAGAGTGCTTTCCCTTTTTAGCATGTTCATGCACCGGCTTGCCAGGGGCACGTGGGACAGAGAAAGGAGAATATCTGGTCCTTCTGGATTTCCCTACAGTAGTTGATCTCAGTTGGGAGAACAGCGGCAGAATCGTGAGAACATGACCTTCTGGTTCATACAAAAGGTCCATTCAAACAGTGGTCAAGAAGGTGGCCCTGGAAAACACACACAAATTGTGATGGAGGGCTGTGGTCCCCGAACTTTGTGTCTCTGCTATTTGGTAATCAAATATTGTGGTTCCATTTTTAGCATCAGATTGCCCTTAGCATCTGGACAGCAGCTAGAGCAGGCACAGAGGCTACCAGGTCGCTATAGTGAAATGTAATGGACTTCTATTTTAATAATAATAATAATAATAATAATAATAATAATAATAATAATAATGTATTTATTTATACCCCACCCATCTGGCTGGGTTTCCCCAGCCACTCTGAGCAGCTTCCAACAGAATATTAAAATACCATAACCTCTTAAACATTAAAAGCTTCCCTAAACAGGGCTGTCTTCAGATGTCTTCTAAAAGTCTGGTAGTTGTTTTTCTCTTTGACATCTGGTGGGAGGGCATTCCACAGAGCGGGTGCCACTACGGAGAAGGCCCTCTGCCTGGTTTCCTGCAACTTGGCTTCTTGCAGTGAGGGAACAGCCAGAAGGCCCTCAGCACTGGACCTCAGGGTCCGGGCAGAACAATGCGGGTGGTGGCGCTCCTTCAACATTTCTTTCTAAATTGACACCTAGACATACAAATCACCATGTGCAAAACTTTATCCTATTTTGTCCTCTCTCTTTTTTAAGATGCATTTTCTCTGTTTTGGGGAGATGCTAAGAGGCCACCTGAGAAGTGGTCCTTGATATGGGATGTATCTCAGCAGTTTTCGGAGCCGCTGTGGGCCCTAGCTCCTAGTTTCTAGGAAACACTCTCCTCCCAAAGGAGGCCTCAGTTGAGGGGCAAGTGCCTACCCTGTGATGCCTCATGAGAGTGGACGGTGAGGTCCAAGTGGCTGTCCTGCATATGTCAGCAGACCCTCCAAGTGTCCTTATCTTCCAGGGATGTCCCTTAGAGAAGCCGTCCCAATTTCTGATTTGATCCTGGAATGTCCCACTTTTCCTTAGGACGTCCCTATTTTCACTGGAGAAATGTTGGAGGGTATGGTAGGATGTGTCAGTTTGCATTTCTTAGTGCAGAAAGTATTGATCTGATGTGTAGAGATCTTTCCTATTCTAATTAATTCAAGAGGGTTCGGGAAGCTTCTCTGTGTGAAAGAAACAAGCAGAAGGTTCATGATGTTTGGGTTATGCCTTCAGAGAAGCTGAGTACAGCTGGCTTAAACTGATCCTGTTATCTTTTTCTGTCAAAGTCATGCTGACTATAAAAGAAAGGCCAGAAGGAGCCTGGTTTCACTTTCTCTTTCTATCTCTTTTCCTTCTGGTGTTCTGTACATAGTATGCTTAGTGTTAAAGTTTTAGACTTATTATAAGTTATTGTAAGTTTAAGTTAAGTCTGCTGCAACTGGATTTCTTATGGACAGGGCCAATCCTGAATGAATTGGATTTGTGACCATTATGCTCATTTGCCTTCAGTAGCAATAAGGCTCTGCTGGATGAAATACAATTGCTTCTGCCCTATTTTTGGGGAATCCTGTAACATGTTTAAGTTTTTACTCTGCTAATGATACCTTGGAGTTCTGCTCTGGATCAGTATTGAGTAGAATTCCATGTCAGGGTATCCCTGTTTTCATTGGAGAAATGTTGGAGGGTGTGGAGTTATCTGACCCCTGAGCTGTCTGGAGGGAAGTTTTTTAATGTTTAATATTTTCTTATTTTATATATATGTATAAGTTGGAAATTGCGTCAAGGATTATCTCTTTATTCTCCATGGTAGCCTGTAGCAGTGTGCTCTGGATGAAGCCAAGTCCTGGTACACCGGTGGGGAAATCCAAAAACATACAAGTGCTATTTGAATACAGTGGTACCTCGGGTTAAGAACTTAATTCATTCTGGAGGTCCATTCTTAACCTGAAACCTGAGGTACCTGAGGTAACCTGAGGTACCACTTTAGCTAATGGGGCCTCTTGCTGCCGCCACGCCACTACCGCACGATATCTGTTCTCATCCTGAAGCAAAGTTCTTAACCTGAGGTACTATTTCTGGGTTAGCGGAGTCTGTAACCTGAAGCATCTATAACCTGAGGTACCACTGTATGGTTTTAATGTGATTGGAATTCAACTCTTGACGGAGTATATAAATGCTGAAGATATGTACTGTTTATACTGTTAGAGAAGTGCAGCTGGGATTGTGCCAATATTGATTTATATTTCAAAATCGATATAAAAATAATTATTTGCTGCAGGTATAGCATAGAGCCAAGGCAATTTTGAAGATCCCAGTTGGTGAGTCAACTCCCCCCCAATACTTTAGAATAATGATGTGCATCTAAACACCTAAAGTGCTTTTAAAAAGAGAGTTTATTGGTGTAACCAGCACTCCAGTACACACCACACAGGTTTAAACAGCAATTTTGTTCTGGCAAGAGGTATTTTATTTTTCAGTAACTTCTGCCTTAAGAATTAACAGCCTTAGCTCCAGAAGAATTGACCCTAACAAATGGAGGTACATTAATCCAGCTGCAAACACCAAACCTTATGCATTGTGTTTCCCCTTTTTTATGAAATGAAAGTCAGAGAACATGCAATACTTTAATTATTATTATTAACTGTGATCAGATGTAAGACATTAGTTCTGTTTTTTTATTCAAACTTTCCAATATTAAACTGGCAGTTATGCAGGGTAGTAGGCACTCAAGCAAGACTACCAACTCAGAGAGGGCAAAAAATAGCCACTGGGCACTTGATAATTCACTCCAGTGCATGCAAAGATCTCGCATGGCAAAAAATAGAATCTGAGCATCCATTGGGAACTTGGCCAGTCCCAGCTTGCAATGTCTAAGGAATCTGAGAAACAAAGAAAATAAATAGGAATTCAGGGAGCTGTAAGGAAAAAAAACAGGAAATGTAAGACAAGATGGAGATTTTTGAATGAATGAGAAATCAAATTGAATAGGGTCCATTCAGTGCACATGGCATGAATGTGATGCCATTCATGCCCACTGGTACCATTTAGGTATTGGGGGGAGTGTATCTGGTGAATGCCAAAACAGAAGTGGAAGGGGACACAGGGCACAGCAAAAAGCATTGCCATCCAATGGGTCTGTAGGACCAGCATCCCCCAACCAGAGGATATGGCACCGCCATCCTGTTAAGTATAATTGATTTAATTCGCACAGAAATGAAAAAACAAACAAACTATGTGTATTAATGAAGGTTTAAAACGGAAAATAGATAAATGTGGTGGTGATGGAGAACAGGATGTAAATGAATCTCTCCTGAAGGAGGAGTAAACGGCCTAAGGCTAATGGAGGTTGGACAGCAGGCATTGGGGAGAGAGACCTTTGCTTATAGGTCTGTTTGGATTATTTCATATTTTGTAAGATGCTGAGCTTGTGCTGGACAGTGCAATATGGATATTTTGGTTGTATCTTTGTTCTCCCAGTAAAAGTTTGAATAATATTTTTATGGGCTTGGACAATGATTTCTTCCAAAAGGAGTCAATTCTTATGCTTCCAGTCACTTACAAACTGTGGAATAGTAATATCTGCAACACATTCTCTGTCTTAGAAGTATCCATGGAGAACACATGGAATGCAACCAGAGACTGTCACAGCAAGAGACAAACACATAGCTTTCCAAACTTTTCATGTCGGTGATGCACTTTCTTAGACATGCATCATTTTGTGACACAGTAACTCAATTTTACTAACAAACCGGAAGTTAATCTAACCCCTTTCCAGCCCCAAGAGGAGCGTGGGGAGCATTCACACGATACACCAACACACTGCTGCTGACACGCTAATGTGCCGTGACACGCAGTTTGGAAAGGGAGGCAGTTTGGAGTAATGGGACACTTTAAGCAAATCAACACAATATATTCCACTACAGGCAGGGGTGCCAACTTGAATAAAAAATTGGGGAGACCCAGGTAAGCTCCGCCCTGCATAATTGATCACATGATGTGGTAAGCACACACCATTTGAATGGCAGTGCCCATCAGCTTTGGGGGGCAGCCCCCTCAAATATTTTATGGGGGGGCCCAAAGACTCCTTGGTCCCTAGGAGTTGGCTCCTATGACTACAGGTGGGTGTCACAGGTAGGAATCAGCAATGTTGCTACTATACATGGTTGAGGCGGAAGCAATATTGCGAACTGTGTTTGAACAATGCAGCAATAGAAGACCAAAATAAATGTTTTTAATGCTGATTTTCATGCCATAATGATCCCGAATTATGTACCAGGGTTCTGTGCCCCAAACAAAAACACCTTGTCTATTGGCTGTTCTTTCTCCTCCAGTCAGTTTTAGGCAAAGTTTGATGGAGTCACTTTACAGGATATAACTGTCTCTGCACTTCCTCTGGTCTTGCTATGCCATCAAGTTTGCTCCCAAAATACATCTGTTTAGTCAGCTAGGAAAAATTAAACTTGAACGTCTGGTTCGAGAGACTTATGAAAAACCAATTCAATATCGCATTACACAACCCATCCCGTGGAGTTATATGAATTTTAATCAGCTTTTAAGAGAAAGTAGCACTAGATTTCCAAATGGTTGCTTATTTGGAGACATTTTTCACTGCAGCAATTTAGAAGAACTGTCATGAAGATGCTATTATGAAAATGCTTTTAAATATGCCTCTAGGATTCCATGATGCACACAGAGACCTGAACCCTCTAAGTGGAAGCAAAACATTTTGGAAATTACTCTGTTTTGTGATGAAGAAGGGTCTCTTCCCTTCTTTGCACTTGATGACACACTGTGGTTAGTTGAGACGATACCTGAACCCTCTGCCCCATCCTAAGTGACTGTGGGAATGTTGGTGGTAATTGGAACAAATCCGTTTGAACTCAAGACCTCAAAAGAGCAAAGTAAAGAATGAAAACCTTTAACTGTGTAAGTAAAGCTTAGAAAAAGCTATCTAACGGACAGCCGGCTCACTGGTGGATTCCCCATGGAATTTATATTTTTTCACCTAAAAGTCAGTTGGGGAGTGTAAATTAGAGGTCTACATGGGGGGAGTGTGTCACTTTTGGGTGATTTGAGAGAAATCATTTCCACAATGAATCCATGATGCTGTATAAAATTAGACAGATTACATGGACTTTGTACTTAACAGTTAAAAATGTACTTTTTTATTGCTCTGTAATAAAACTGAAAGTGTCATGCTTTCTGTGTGCTGCTACATTCCACCAATAAAGGGACATCTAATTCATCAAATCCCCAGCCCATTTGCTGCTGTGGCTCCGTGAAGATAGGCAGGTCTGCGTCCCATGCCTTTTGTGGAGAGCAAGCATTTCCCAGGTAACATTGACTTGGAAGCTGGCCAGCCATGCCATTCCAGCGGCGGAAAAGATCCATAAATAATATCATTGCTATGCCATGCTTGTGAGTCATTCTGCCGACAGGGAATCTGCCCTCAGCTAGTGTCTAGCTACACTCCTAACGCCATAAAAAGTAGGCTAAAGGCCAAACGTCTTGCCAAATCAAAGCCACACTCACCAAAACTATGAAGGTTGTGGACCTTTGCAGCCTATAAATGAGGGTTGCTAGGCCCAACTAAAAAAAGCACTATTAGAATGAGAAAATGCTGCTCTTTTATGTAAGCTTCCCAATAGCTGGTGTGTAAGCTCCATGAGAACAACCGGTAACCATTTCACCGAACATTCTGTGGTACATATTACCACACTTTGCACCTGATGTGCTGCCAAAGCTTATCTTCCACCTGATCCATCCAGCCAAGACACTCCCTCGGACAGTTTGGTCCTCTAGAGGACCGCTTTGTCCTCGGAGGCGAAGACGTTCTGATTTGAGAACTCTTATCTCAGCTGATACCGACCGACAGAACTGATTTTAAATATTGGCATGGTGACGCTTCTGTTTCCACTGATTGTATATGTTAATGTACTTGAGTTCTCAACTGTATCTTCTTTCCAGTGAGACACATGTAGAGTATCTTTTATTAAAAGCATCTAGCCCTCAGCTGCAGCTGCCTTTATGGCATCTGTGTACCCAAGAGGATTTGCCTTTCTAGTGACAGCCCCTTCTGCTGTATTAGATATCATGGAAGTTGGCTTGTTGTTTTTCTGAGTGGGAGAACAGAGACTGTGGTGGGAAGGATGGCCTCAGAAGACCCAGGGAATGCTCTGAAGACCCTTGCTCTAGGTAACATGCCTGTAAATTGGGATGTTCTTTGCAATTCAATAAGAGTCTTTTAAATCCACAAAAGGCTAAGTCCAAAACATTTATTATTTATTCGATATTTCTGTGCCCCCTTTCAGTTTTCAAATTCCAACACGCTATACATATAGGCTAAGATAATTGAATGCCTCACCTCTTAGTATTGAATTCATTTGGGCTTACTTTCAAGTGAGTGGGGTTAGGATTGCAGCCTCAGTTATTAATATTAACAGTATTCATTTTTGACAGAACTTACTTTTCACAGTACTTCACAGGTAAGCTTAGGGGAAAGGCTAAGGGGTAAGCCCTAAACAAATCCACAGTGGAATCCATAAGATGGTTGGATAGCGTCTTATTCTTCTCCTTCCAGCAAGTCCTGCAACCAAGCTGCTGCCAAACGTATTGCTCTGCTTTCATTTGGACCACATCAGTGAGGCCGAGGGGGTGTGTGTTATGTCATCTGGGCAGCCCAGGACCTCCATACGAGCTGCCCAGACTTGCACGTCAGAGAGGTGACTTTGGTGCTGCTTAGGCAGCAAAAGTGACATGGGATGCAGCAGTTATGAGTTACCAATCTCTGCAGCCACAGCAGGCGCTGTGATTCTCCATTGTTTGCCTTGACCACCAGACACCATTCTCTCTTGAGACAGAAGCCAGCAACAAGGTTCTTCCATGTCTTTAAGAGCTGTGTGACAAGCAGGACTTATCAGTAACACATATTCCAGCATACAAGGGAAGCGAAAGCTTCACCTGTCGAATTTGTGCCTGATGTGCAATTGTTAAAGGCACAATTAAAGACCTTGGCAAGCGTAAGTTCATGAAGTTGCTACCGTTTATGCAACCAGACATTAGGTATTTGCAAACAATTAATCAACACCATACTCTATTAGTGTCTCTAGCAAAAAAAAAAAGGGGGGGTCTATATATATATGAAATGAGTGAAACATTTGAAAACATGCCCCAGCATCTTCTCCTTAATAGCACTGTGTCCTGCTAAAATGAACTGGGCATGCTGAAGATGTCATTGTTGTATATCCCACCCCCCTTCCTCTCAAACTTCAGGAATGTGGGAAGAGAAATGACATCCGCAGCTCAGAATGCAGAAATGTGCTGCTCTGGAGTACAGCTGTGTCATCAGAAGGCTGGAATGTACAGTATTGCTCAGCCCGTGAACATAGCTTTGGGCAGAGACATGTGTATAAGATCAACAGCACCTGCCTCCCAGTGGAACAGCTCAGCTGTTGTGATAGCTGATGATCTAAATTTAAGGTTCACACATGCTTGATTCTATTTAATACCCTGCAAATAACATTCAAAAGGGGAGGGGGGAGAGACCATGACCACAGTTCCGAACTGACAAATGTTAGCTTGCCTTTTCTCTGGATATTTGTCCCTGAGCACATATGTCTAGAGCGGCGCTGTTAACCAGTGAAGCTGTTCGTTTCAGCCTCTCTTGGGTGTGGTGTGCAATGTACCTTCACCCCAGAAGGAAGACAAGATAAATTGGTCACAACTTTATTGAAATAACAAAAGGATCTGCAACAGGGAACTAAGCATTTGCGGGCTAAATTTGGGTAGGGAGCAAGAGAACGTCAAAAGCCTTGCCTTCAATGTTTGGGCAACACCAACCTGGCTTGAACCCAGACCCTATCTTGAGAGCAGGTGGAGGTTCTCCTTGGCACCCAAGCACAAAGGTGAACTGAGCAGGGACATGCCCCCATTGTCCAGTCTTCGGCAGGATTAGCCTACAGGTCCCAAGTCCACCAAACCATGCAAACACCTCACAAAACAAGGTGGCTGGTCATCCAGTCTTCCCCAAAGATGCCTCAGCTGTAAAGTGTGATTTCATTGCAGGCGGCCCCTAATAATAATAATAATAATAATAATAATAATAATAATAATAATAATTTATTTATACCCCGCCCATCTGGCTGGGCTTCCCCAGCCACTCTGGGCGGCTTCCAACAAAATATTAAAATACCATAATGCACCAAACATTAAAAGCTTCCCTAAACAGGGCTGCCTTCAGATGTCTTCTCAAAGTCTGGTAGTTGTTGTTCTCTTTGACATCTGGTGGGAGGGCGTTCCACAGGGACTATCAAGAAGGCCCTCTGCCTGGTTCCCTGTAACTTGACTTCTTGCAGTGAGGGAACTGCCAGAAGGCCCTCGGCGCTGGACCTCAGTGTCCGGGTAGAACGATGGGGGTGGAGATGCTCCTTCAGATGCCAAGGTGTGACAAAGTTGCAGCCAATGAAGCCAAATTAACCATGCACGCCTGATCAGAATAGCACAGAGCTGGCCCCCAAAAGACACCCCAAGGAGCCAGTCAGGGATGCCCCCCAAATTCAGTCGCTGATGGTGATTGGCTAATCATGCACTGAACAGAGAGGGGGTGGACAAGTTGCTGCCTGATGGAGGAGGCAAAGTTCCTTGTTCTGGGGGACAGTTGCACGCCTCCCATTGGCCACCTAAGATGGTGCATTGAGCAGCCAAGCCCCAGCCCTACCATGCAGGGAAAGCCCCTCCACCTAAGTCTTCATCCTTGCAGAGGGCCTGGGGGGCAAACTCTCTCCCCTTGCAATAAGCTGCAGAGGAGCCTATTGCAATAAGTTATATGGGAATTGTACCTTTTCAAGGCAAGCCCAGGGAAACCACACAAACCACATGAGATGATTGCATGTTCCTTAGAATAACTGAGCCTTCTATTCTTCTCCTCCATTTCTCACTCCACCTCCATTCTAATGTCTACCATAGTTGGTTGTCTTTTCAATAGAATGCCATGCCCATGCTAAGTGCAGAGAGGGCATAAAAATACTGCATTTGTTCCTTTGGAGATATCCAAGTATGAGAGACATATGCTAAATGTGGTTTATTAATCATGATGGGAATTGAGATACTGTGGCATACTTTCGACATGAACACAAGCCAAAAAGCCTTCTTCAAATTCCTTTCCTGCTCTGGCAGGGAACAGCAAACCAGCCGCAGCAGATATTCAAGTGTATTAGTGTAGCAGAGGAGTTTAAAATGCTTTAAAGGGGCAGGGAGGTAAATAGTTTAAGAAATTAGCAGCAAAATATGATGCAGGTTTCTTCAGTCCCCATGGGTTGTAGGCATGGTACTTAGAGTAGACCCATTTAAATTAATGCACATGACTAACTTATGTTTAGTAATTTTGATGGGTCTACTCTGAGTAGGACCAGCGCTGGGTTCAACCCACTGTGTTTAATGGGGCTTACTCTGAGGTAAGTGTGTGCAGGAGAGTACTTCTGTGCATTCCCATGCAAACAGTGGTGCCTACTTCTGAGTAAACCTGCACAGGCTTGCATTGCCTAAGCTACCATCTGATGGACTCATTCCTTCCAAGTAAACGTGCATAGGATTCCACCACCACTGGAAATGTAATTCCACGCAAAGTACCTCCAGTCTTAGTTTTAATCTGCAGTATGTTCATCTAAATTAGTCTTCATTAACAGCATGATAAGCTTTTCCCCATCTATTCTGACTGCCACTGTTCACTATATTTCTAAGGTAAACAAGGGGCACATGGGTGGCGCTGTGGTCTAAACCACTGATCCTCTTGGACTTGCCAATCAGAAGGTCGGCGGTTCGAATCCCCATGACGGAGTGAGCTCCCATTGTTTGGTCCCAGCTCCTGCCAACCTAGCAGTTTGGAAGCACGCCAGTGGGTTTGAGCCCCACATTTGGCAGAAGATTCCTGCATTGTAAGGGGTTGGGCTAGATGACCCTCCAGGTCCCTCCCAAACATGATTCCCTGATTCCCTGATTCCCTGAAACCAATATCCCCCCTCCCATGGGTTCCATCTATTCATGAATATGTACCTTCCACACATCATATTCACAAACATGCAAACACCATTCTGCCTCAACCACATTTGAAACCTCCCATTACTCACATAAACATATACAAGCCGACATCCAAAAACATGACATCCATTCACGTTTGTGCCCTGGCTTCAGTCCACAAATATCCACTGGCTTCTGTTGACTGACAGAGGTGAACTTCCATCAGCCGACATCCACAAACATCAGTCTGCTTTAGCCTTGTAGCCTCCACCAACTTCCAAATCCAAAAGCCACTGGCTTCCATCCACCAACATCTGCCAGCTTCTCTCGGGTCCATCATGAGACGTCCACCAGCTTCCAACCACAGATACCAGCAGCCTTCAGGCTAGCAAACTTGCCTTATTCTCACTCCCTAGCATCCCACTGCCAGAGGATTGCCTCCTTCCATTCACCAGTTTGCCTCCTCCCAGTGGAAGAAACCTGGGCAGTGCTGAATGTCACATCCATTGCCAGGTGAGTCCTGCTGGAAACAGAAAAGGGCTTTCCCTTTGGCCTGCCTTTATATCCACTCAGTTGCCAAGTGCTTTTGTGACATCACAAGAAACCCACAGCCAATGGCAACAACTGGGGAGGCATCATCTTCATTGCTTTGAGCCTCACAATGGAGGGTGGACCTATCAGTGATTGTGTGCTTGTTTATTCAGGAAGCGAGTGGCGCTGTGGTCTAAACCACCAAAGCTTTTGGGCTTCCCAATCAGAAGGTTGGTAGTTCGAATCCTTGCAACGGGTTGAGCTCCTGTTGCTCTGTCCCAGCTCCTGCCAACCTAGCAGCTCAAAAGCACACCAGTGCAAATAGATAAATAGGTACCGCTGCGGCGGGAAGGTAAACGGCGTTTCCATGTGCTCTGGTTTCCATCTGAAGTGGTTTAGTCATGCTGGCCACATAACCCAAAAAGCTGTCTGTGGACAAACGCCGGCTCCCTAGGCCTGAAAGCGAGATGAGCGCCACATCCCATACTTTCCTTTGACTGGACTTAACCGTCCAGGGATCCTTTACCTTTGCCTTACCTGTAGCCAAATAACATCTGGTAGGGATGTGGGTTGATCACCATGAAGAGTGGACAGGGAGTATTGAGACAACATGTCTTATGCATGTCCCAAATCCTTGTCCCAAATCAATTTTTCCAGTAAGGATTGTGCTTTCATTCAGTACAGCAGATGCTTTCATCTTCACCAATACTATGCCTCATTGGTGGGGAAGCACCTCTCCTCAAGAAATAGTTGTCATCTTTTGCTGCCATTTTTGGATTCTGTTTTAACTAATCGCTCGCCCACCATCTTGGAATCTAATGAGTGGGTGGAATCCATTATTGCCTCATCTCCCTGCATTGTCTGGGCAGCTTCACTTATGCCCCCGCAAGCCCTCATTTTGGGTTTTTAAATTGTGATGGCATCATTAAAAACTCCTGAGCCGTGTAGGGGGATCATTTCATGTGAAACGGTAGCGATGTAGAATGGGTTTCATGGCAAGGGGACAGTCTAGCCTGTAGACTGAATGGGGTGACTGTGCCCCTGAAGGACCAGGTGCACAGCCTGGGAGTCATTCTGGACTCACAGCTGTCCATGGAGGCACAGGTCAATTCTGTGTCCAGGGCAGCTGTCTCCCAGCTCCATTTGGTATGCAGGCTGAGACCCTACCTGCCCACGGACTGATCGCCAGAGTGGTGCATGCTCTGGTTATCTCCCGCTTGGACTACTGCAATGCGCTCTATGTGGGGCTACCTTTGAAGGTGACCCGGAAACTACAACTAATCCAGAACGCGACAGCTAGACTGGTGGCTTGGAGCAGCTGCCAAGACCGCATAACACTGGTCTTGAAAGACCTACACTGGCTCCCAGTACGTTTCCGAGCACAATTCAAAGTGTTGGTGCTAACCTTTAAAGCCCCAAATGGCCTTGGTCCAGTATACCTGAAGGAGCGTCTCTACCCCCATCATTCTGCCCAGACACTGAGGTCCAGTGCCGAGGGCCTTCTGGTGGTTCCCTCACTGTGAGAAGCCAAGTTACAGGGAACCAGGCAGAGGGCCTTCTTGGAAGTGGCACCCGACCTGTGGAATGCCCTCCCACCAGATGTCAAAGAGAACAACAACTACCAGACTTTTAGAAGACATCTGAAGGCAGCCCTGTTTAGGGAAACTTTTAATGTTTAATAGAAATTTTTGATGTTCTGTAGGAAGCCGTCCAGAGTGGCTAGATGATGATGATGATGATTAACTGCCATGTTTGAATTGGACTACCCCGAACTCCGCATGGTGAATAATCACTACTGAAGCATGTCACACTCCCTAGCACTCAAAGCATTGTTCCTCAAAATTGCCCTCTCTTTTTATTTTGCAGATCCATGTATTTGTGTACTCACAATTTCATTGGTGAATCCTTAAAAAAAGAGATGCAAACTAAGGCCTCAGCTAATTTATGCTCATCTCTAAAACATCCTAAGAACTCTGGGATGGTTTCACCCTGCTGGAGAGTGCACAAATAGCATTCACAGAAATACTGGAGTCTTTGCCAGCTATGCCCTAGTGCCCACAGGTGAGTATAAATGTGTGGCATTTCATATTTATGTATAACAGGACTATGTAGTTAGCTGAGATATTCTAGTCTCTGACCTTTCAATGCACATTCTATCCCCACCCCTCTCTGTCTGTCTGTCTGTCTGTCTGTCTGTCTAACTACAAACATACATACCACCTCGAGCTCTTTGGAGGGATATAAACGCAATGATAAGTAAATAAATGCATAAAATGGAATAGAATAAACTTTAAGAATCCATGGACTGAGCAAAGCAGAATCCTGGTCTGACTGCACTGGCTACCAATTAGTTTCCAGGCCCAATTCAAAGTGCTGCTTTTGACCTATGAAGCCTTAAATGGCTCAGGACTGCAATACCTCAAGGACCTCCTCTTTCCATATGAACCTACTCAGACCCTGAGATCATCTTCTGAGGTCCTCCTTTGTGTGTCTCTCTATGAGAGGTCCGGAGGGTGACAACACAAGAACGGGGCCTTCTGTGTAGTGGCTCCCCATCTGTTGAATGCTCTCCCCAGGAAAGTTGGCCTGGAGCCTTCATTATACACTTTTAGTTACCAGGAAAAAACATTCCTTTTCAACCAGGCCTTTGGCTGATCTGATTTACATCCTGTGCCCTTTTAAAATGTGGGGGTTTTTTTGGAGGGGGGGATATGAACCGCCCTGAGACCCTTGGGTATAGGGCAGTATAAGAAGAAGAAGAAGAAGAAGAAGAAGAAGAAGAAGAAGAAGAAGAAGAAGAAGAAGAAGAAGAAGAAGAAGAAGAAGTAGTAGTACTCTGGAATGCTGCAGTAATTGTATAACACATAGTGTTATTTATTGTTTACTGAAAGGTTTTTGAGATTTTTATAACCAAATAACCCTCCTTCTAATTAAACAGCTTTACTGTATTTATATGTACAGTAATAGTAATAATTTATTATTACGGTCAAAGACCACTTCAAGAAGCACAATTGAGACTGCTATCACAAGAGTGAAATGGACATTTAAAACAATATACAATAACATCTAAGCTAACATGCAGATATATGTCCATTTAGGGCCAACCCACATGTAAATGAACCACACATGTGATAACACTGAATGACAAGCCACCTCCTGAACTGCAGTTCCATGAGACAAGCTCTGTTTGGTGATACACAGCATTTATGTTCAAGTACCAGACATGCTTCTGGGAGTCACTCCATGTCTAAAAATGGCAACACAACACAGAGATGATAGAGCACCAGGACTAGGAAGGATGTCCATGTGAAATGTACAGTGGTGCCCCGCAAGACGAATGCCTCGCAAAACGAAAAACGCGCAAGACGAAAGGGTTTTTCAGTTTTTGCGTCGCTTCGCAAGACGAATTTCCCTATGGGCTTGCTTCGCAAGACGAAAACGTCTTGCGAGTTTGTTCGCTTTTTTCCTAAAGCCGCTTGAAGAGGCGCAGTTGCAACGGACCGTGCTTCACAAGACGAAAAACATCGCAAGACGAAAAGACTCGCGGAACGAATTAATTTCGTCTTGCGAGGCACCACTGTATATTTTGCCCTTTTCCGGCATACCTGGGCCTTCAGTAAGCTAAAGGCGTCCGTGGAATTCTAACAACTTGCAAAGAAAGTCTGGCTATGTTTAAAGATACAGCTTCAGTTCAGAAAGCATTCATTTCAGAATCCTGTGCAGGAGTATGTGTTCATATAAGGAGAATCTGGTGCTTATGAGTCTAGGTGTCTGGCCAACCAATCACAGAATTATGGAATATTTTTGGCATAGTTCTCTGGATAATTACACTGGTGTTGGGAATCAAAGCCTGAAGAAAGAGAAAGGAACATGTACCTGTTTTGCAACAGGCTGAATCTTGCTATTTCTCAGCACTTTGGTATTAAAAATAAACAAATTCTGTGAAGAATGGCGCCAGGTTGCTTAGCTGAGGCACCAGAAAGCTATCTACCATATATCTACAGCATTGTAATGCCAGAGCCAGATTACATGATGTCTAATGTATTGGCTGAGATGCTTGCGGTGCTGAGCAAACGATTCTGGAAGCCAAACCTTTCTCTTGTCTACATTAATAATTCCCAAAGATCAAGTGCCAATTTGTGACTTGGTTGGGCTTGCTTCCAACATTTGAGTCTGGACAGGAAACATGTAGTATTTATTTTAGGTGTTGAGCAATACATCATGATATTGCCACATTGACAACAGCTTGAAATCGTGACAGAGCCGAGGGAATCGTACACTTAGGTCCCATCTGCACTATATGTTTAAAGTAGTATTATATCACTTCAAACAGTCATGGCTTCAAACAAGGAATCCTGGAAACTGTGGTTTGTAAAGGGTGCAGAAAGATGTTACTGTTCTCCCAAAGCTTCAGTTCCCAGAGTGGTTTACAAATCAATCCTTTTTCCCATGGAACTCCAGAAATGGTAGTTCTGTGAAGGAAATAAGTACCGTATTTTTTGCTCTATAAGACTCACTTTTTTCCCTCCTAAAAAGTAAGGGGAAATGTGTGTGCGTCTTATGGAGCGAATGCAGGCTGCACAGCTATCCCAGAAGCCAGAACAGCAAGAGGGATCGCTGCTTTCACTGCGCAGCGAACCCTCTTGCTCTTCTGCCTTCTGGGATTCAGAATATTTTTTTTATTGTTTTCCTCCTCAAAAAATTAGGTGCGTCTTATGGTCTGGTGCATCTTATAGAGCAAAAAATACGGTAACTACATGGCCTTTAGAATATATCTGAAGGCAGCCCTGTATAGAGAAGTTTTTAAATTTTCATTATGTTTTTATGCATATTGGAAGCTGCCCAGAATGGCTGAGGCAACCTAATCAGAATGGTGGGATATAAAACAACAACAACAACAGAATAGGATGCCCCCATTTTCATTGGAGAAATGTTGGAGGGTGTGCAAGTCTTAAAAAGTCTCAGCACCCTCACAAGCTACAGTTCCCAAGGTTCTTTGAGGAAAACCAAAATCTGTTCAAAGTGGTATAATACTGCTTTATAGTGCAAATGGGGCCATAATCTACCGAATCCATAAAGTCACACCAGCCTCTTTCTTTGCCAGTATCAACCTATTTATAAGTATAAATTTCCATGCCAACGTATTCAACGTATTCATAAATATAATCGTCATACATTTTACGTCATTCAGCTTTAACATAAAGTCTGCCTCCCCACCATAATATCAGCTTTTTCATCTGTGTTCCAGGCTCTACGGGTCTTAAGCCCCTCCTGTTATTATCGCATTTCCTGAGGGAGAAGGCTGGGTCATCTCCTACTGCTGTATAAAACAGAGAGACTCTGTGGAATGCCTGTCCTTTTTTTTATCCATAGATTAGACTTGCTCTGATTTTCCATAAGGGACAAACTTCTCTACTTCAGTGTAGAAGAGTTCTGTGCACATTGTTGGTGGGCAGAAATACCATGTTGTGCTGGTCCTGGGGGCTAACTGAGAGGCGAGGTCCGAGTCCAGTCTGAGGTCGATGGTGCGGTATATAGGCTGTCCGTCAAAGCTGTAGCTGGGTCCAAGGCAGGGAGTCAGGTGGGGTCAGGAACTCTGGCAGGAGAGCAGGACAGGGTGCAGGCAGGAACAGGCTAGCAACAACATTGCTCCCGCAACCTGGGACTGGGGCTGACTGGCTTTTATCTGCCCCAAGGCATAGGGTGGCCCTGGTCCACAGGTGACTCACCTCTTCTGGCCTGGAGGTGAGCACTTTGGAATTGATCTTTATTACGGCCATTGGCCCGTCACACGACAGTTTCCCATACCACCATAATGTACTTGAACCTCCAAATTTAAAACCGCCAAAACTTACAAAAAAAACAACAGACAAGAACCAAGCAAAACAAAAACAAAAGACCAACATCATACATTACAACAAATTTGTAGCATAAACATCGCCCTCTGCTCATAAATTGATAGAAGACATCAATGGTGATATCACCTAATTACATCCTAAAACATAGATCATGGTTTAAAGGGATTATCCGAGCCACACAGGAGTCCATTTCTCTTCTTTAGGGATAGGACGCTGATCAAGAATCTGGCAACCATGAGTGATCTTAGGGGGTCATCATCATTTAATAGATATCTCAATTTGGCTTCAGTCGTATCATTGGCAATTCCCTTAAGATATTGAGCAAGAAACTTGCTCCTGGCCGATAAGTGAAAAGCACAATCAAGAATTATGTGATGCAACGATTCCGGTGCCCCACAATTACAATCACGTAAGAGCGATATCTGTCCATTGGAGAATCTATTTCTCAGCACGTTCGATGGGAAGGTGTTGAATCTTGCCTTTACAAAGGCATATCTATGAGCTGAGGAAGTTAAAGAATTCAAATAGTTTGGGAGCCTTAAGAGGGGTAATAAACCAAGATTTAGAGGTGAGCAGGTACCATTGCCCAAGATCATTTTCTGCTGCAAGTCCATCTCCTCTAGCTTACAGGTTACTGTTCTTTTAGCTGGAACTATATCCTGCTCTAGTAATTTGGATTGGGAGATTCCCATTGCCATTATTTTCAGCTGTAAATTTTTTACCCATGGGCTCTGGAAATCATCTCTCCACATACATTGTATCAAGTACAAGTTTGGGAGATTGTGCCATAGAGATAACCAGTGACAAAGTATGTGCTTCCACAGAGCATTTTCCAGGGATACAATATTAAGTTCCATGCGTAACGCTGTATTACTTACACAGTTGGGCAGTTTCAATATCCCTCTTAAAAACTGATTTTGAATGACCTCCAGGTGAGATAGGTTGGCAAAAGTCCCCCAAATTGGGATGGCATAAGCAATCGTCGGGATCACCTTGGCCTTGAAGACTTTCAACGCCGATGGGATATGAAGGGCAAGAAGAATCGCAAGATCGCCAAGGAGATAGATTTGGCTCTATTTGTAACATAGGCTACATGGGCCTTCCATCTGAGGTTATGTTGTAACCAGACTCCCAAATATTGGAATCTATAGACTTGTTCGATGACTCTCCCATCAATTCTCCAATTATGGAGTTTCCGGCTCTTTGAGAAAATCAGGATCTTAGATTTTCCATAATTAATTGTAAGGGAATTTGCGTGACAGTATGACCCAAAAATTTTTAGGGCCCTCCTGAGACCTACTCTAGAAAAAGAGAGAATGACTGCGTCATCCGCATATAGTAACAAGGGGCAGCGATAAAGTGCTAGGCGGTGTGCATGAATCCTTTCTTGGGCCTCTATCAGGGGAGTCCTCATGTCACTTATGAACAAATTGAACAGGAGTGGAGCCAATATACAACCCTGCCGGACACCTCTGTTAATGGGAATTGAATTCGTGAGCTCACCCTCCGGGGTGAATCTCACTCTGGCCGCTGAGTTCTCATGGAGTTTGATTATTAGCCAGAGAAGCCTTCTGTCGATGCCCCCACCACAGCTGTACCTATTTATCTACTTGCACTGGTGTGCTTTCAAACTGCTAGGTTGTCAGGAGCTGGGACAGAGTAAGGGGAGCTCACCCCATTGCGGGGATTCGAACTGCCGACCTTTGGGTTGGCAAGCCCAAGAGGCTCAGCAGTTTAGACCACAGCGCCACCCATGTCCCCTACCAGAGTACAAACTCTCCAATGTTAGAGACCGCATGCCCCTGGATATCAGCTGTAGGGGATCCCAAGTGAGGAAAATGCTATTCCATAGATGTCCTTTGCAGGCTTCCCACTGGCATCTCCTTGGCAACTGTAAGAATGGGATGCTGGACTACTTTGAAGATTGAAATAAATCCATCTTTGAAGGTTGTGATAGACAAGCAAACTGTGTGCTCCTGAAGGGACAACTCACAGAACCAAATATATGTGGGCCATTTAATGCCCCCAATGAACATTAGAAAAGAAAGCAGGGAGGAGGAGGAGGAGGAGGAAGAGGAGAAGGAGAAGGAGAAGGAGAAGGAGAAGGAGAAGGAGAAGGAGAAGAAGAAGAAGAAGAAGAAGAATGATAATAATTTATTATTGTACCCCGTCCATCTGGCTGGGCTTTCCTAGCCACTATGGGCGGCTTCCAACAAATATTAAGAATACATTAAAATGTCACACATTAAAAACTTCCCAGAACAGGGCTGTCTTCAGATGTGATCTAAATGTCAGGTAGTTGTTTATCTCTTTGACATCTGATGGGAGGGTGTTCCGCAGGGCGGGCGCCACTACCGAGAAGGCCCTCTGCCTAGTTCCCTGTAGATGGATGGTCACATAAAAACATGGCTGAAGCAATGAGAATTGGTGAATGTATGGGGTTGCAAATGAGACTTGTGGCCTAGACATGCCTTAATGATGTATACTATTGTAATACAAAGGTATATATCAGATTGGGGATTTGGAGAAGAAGGTGAAAGGCAGAAAAGAGTTATATATAATACTGTAACCAGACAATTATTCTGTGCACATTTAAGGTTTAAGGCTGTCAGTTTCCAAAAGTTATTTCAGTTTGTCTGCTGTTAAAAAAAGATGAAACCAGATTTAAGGCTACTGTTTTCTCCATTAAAGATTGAGATACTGTAAGCTTGCAGTAAAAACAGTGGTCAGTAACCTGATCAGAGTGCTAATGAGACTTTTTCAGCGTAAGGTTATGAAACTATTTCAGGCAGTAAAAAAGGGACTATTGCTGTGATGTATAATGAGCTGTCCACATTTAAACCTCAAGCATATTCAGACAAGCTAAATTATACTGCAAAAGGAGGGGTATATAATGCCATAGGATTAACTTCCCACTCAGGAGACAGATGCAACAATATGGAGAAAGCTGAGAAATTATTTTCTTGTAATAGCAGAGCTATGAAAGACTCCAAGCATTCTCTTTTGGAGTGAAATTTATAACACCTATTTATTAGCTTGTTAGCTCAGAGGCCATGAGTGACAATAGACTAAAATAAGAAATGGCTATTATGAGAAGTGTCGTGGAATCTGCTCACAAAGAGGGGCTTCCCAACGCCCACATTACACTGGGCTGTAGATGATTCCTCAGAGTTTTCCCCCCATTGGTCTCCATGAGGAATAACTATGACTCCAAGTGAGAGAGTTGCAAAGATTGCTGAGGAGGGGGTGTTCTCAAGGGCCACTGACCCTCAGTCTCCTGAGACGTGAGGTTTTCCTCCCCAGTTTTCCCTATTCACATATCAGTTGTAGAGTGTTTAGGTGCATGGAGGAGCAGACCTGAGCTTGCAGTATCACCACAGTCTAGATTACTTAACCCAATAAAGCTATTTTACTGATGAAATACTGAGAAATTAAAAGAATGAGGAAATAGCAGGCAGTTTAGGGGCAGGGGCAGGGGCAGGGAATGAAGCTACATTTAATGCTCTGGCTTCTCATGGTGCCTCCAGGCTGTCAGCAAAACAGACATAACGATGCTTAGTTTGGTCAGAATCGAGTGTACACTTCCAGAGTTAACACTAAATACATTTGTTTTTGTTGTTGTTGTTGTGGTGGTGGTGGTGGTTGTTGTTTAGTCGTTCAGTCGTGTCCGACTCTTCGTGACCAGAGCACGCCAGGCACTCTTGTCTTCCACTGCATCCTGCAGTTTGGTCAGACTCATGCTGGTAGCTTCGAGAACACTATCCAACCATCTTGTCCTCTGTCGTCTCCTTCTCCTTGTGCCCTCCATCTTTCCCAGCATCAGGGTCTTTTCCAGTGAGTCTTCTCTTCTCATGAGGTGGTCAAAGTATTGGAGCCTCAGCTTCAGGATCTGTCCTTCCAGTGAGCACTCAGGGCTGATTTCCTTCAGAATGGCTAGGTTTGATCTTCTTGCAGTCCACGGGACTCCCAAGAGTCTCCTCCAGCATCATAATTCAAAAGCATCAATTCTTTGGCGATCAGCCTTCTTTATGGCCCAGCTCTCACTTCCATACATCACTACTGGGGAAACCATAGCTTTATACGGACCTTTGTCAACAAGGTGATGTCTCTGTTTTTTAAGATGCTGTCTAGGTTTGTCATCGCTTTTCTCCCAAGAAGCAGGCGTCTTTTAATTTCGTGGCTGCTGTCACCATCTGCAATGATCATGGAGCCCAAGAAATACACTACTTCTAGTAAATAAGCCACCATAGCCACTAGAGGGCCATGAATATTTGTGCCCCAGGCTGTTTAGACTCACAGGACTGCCATACATTTGAAATTTCCCGGACATAGCCTGGACGCGGTCCTCGTAAACTGCGTCTGGACAGAAGTCACTGAAATGTATGGACGTATGGCAACCCATGTCAGAAGTGTAGATTTTGGCTCAAAGCTTCTTCTTTTTTTAGATTTGGCATTATTTTCAGCTGTCCTGGCTCACTAGTCAGGTAAAACTGTAGATGGTCACAGGATTGTGACAGAGAACCCCACCCTTACTTTGAAAAAGTAGGAGCTCAGGGGTGCTGCAGCCAGAATCTTCTATTATGCAAGTACAGCAGTACCTTGGTTCTCGAACGGAATCTGTTTGACTTCCGAAAATGTTTGAAAACCAAGGCACAGCTTCCAATTGGCTGCAGGAGCTTGCTGCACTCAGTTGGAAGCCACGTCGGACATTCAGCTTCCCCCCAAAAAGTTCACAAACCGGAACACTTACTTCTGGGTTTGCACCGTTTGGGAGCCAAAACGTTTGAGTCAAAAGGCGTTCGGGACCCAAGGTACAACTGTATATCCTTGCTGAGTGAATAGTTGATCCTGAGCACACCAGGTGCCCACACACAGGCATTATCCTCTCAGCAATGACATACTTGCATGGTGCTACCTGCAGCAGCTTTGTTGCTACCTCATAGGGGTGAAAGGCGAGGCAGGAATTCCCCTCCCCCCTTTCATTGTCATACTGTAAATGGTGACAGTTTCACATACTATACCATTTCACCAGCCTGGTGTCTTAGCTTCAGAAATGTACGGATATTCTTCAGGCAGCTCACTGGACCTGAATAGTAGGAATATTCAGCTTGGTGAAACTATAGCTGCCTTAGGCCTTCACTAAAAATGGGTGTAGCGTCCTTTTAGTAGTCATGTCTCCGACATCAGTGGCTAGCGATCACCTGTAGTTCTTCCTATTCTTTAGCATTAGTAGAGGGGCCCATCCTGTTTTGCCACCTGAGGCAAAATGGGAATTGCCACCTCTGGCCCCCGGCCCCCAATACCTGAGGTACCTCCGCTGCCTGAGGTGAGGGCCTCATCCCACCTTGGGACTCTGGCCTTTAGGCGACATTTTCCAGCTGGAGAACCATATTCCCTCATGGGGTACCTTCCAGCATCCGCACAGAAGCAGTGGGTGGGGACAGAGACAACCGTGGGTCAGGGAACCAATGCCACTCTTACCTTTGTGAAGTAGGATTTTTACATTGGAGTGGTCATGTTGTTCAGATGCCTGATTGTCATCTTCCAAAGCAACTACTCTATTCCCAACTTAAAAATGGAAAGCATAATGCTGGTGGTCAACAAGACAGGTTTAAAGACTCTCAAGGCAAATCTTAAAAAATGGAGTAAAAACACTGACAACTGGCCTGCGAGTGCTCCAATTTAAGAACAGCCTTTACCAAAGGTGTCATGGACTTTGCAGATGCTCAAACTCAGGAGGCAAGGAAGAAATGTGCTAAGAGGAAGGCACGCTTGGCAAACCCTCACCATGATCAACTCCCACCCAGAAACCTATGTCCCCACTGTGAAAGGATGTGTGGATTCAGAATTGGCCTCCACAGTCATTTACGGACTCACTGTTAAGACCGTGTACATAGAAGACAATCTTACTTGGCTATGAGTGATCACCAAAGAAGAAGATTAAGTCAAACACACCTGTCCACACCGAGGCAAGAAAGAGGCACTAGTACATTTCAAGGACACATTCCAATCAGGCAGAGGAGGAGGAGCCGAGGAATACTCTAGGGAGAATCGCTAGGGGTGGATACAGAGGCTTAGAGGACCTTATTTGACTCTTCAGCCTGAGGTTCTCCACTCCTGTTTTATTTTAATAATAATAATAAAATTCTCCACTTTGTGTCACAGCGATTTTAGTGTGGGCTACAACTACAGTCACTTACAGCAAGGCAGGTAATTCACAACTAGCCAAATAAAACACCCACAATGACATGCTTAGATGACTCTTAGGCTGGAAAACATTGGCCACTTAGGACCATTCTACACAGTTGCTCTGACCACCTGGTGGTGATTTGGCTATTATTACCAGACTCCAGTCATTTACGAAGACTAAAGTCTTGTACTCGCTTGGAAAGAAGTTGCAAGGACATATGCTTAGGCATGAGATTGTAATACTCATAACCCCTGCTTCCTTTGATAAACTTCCATTAGCTCTCCTGTCCCTGTTTTCCGTCTCTCCTTACAGACCTCTTGAGGATTATGAAGGAAGATTGTGGAAGAAAACAAAGGAGATTGTAGCATGTAGGCTGTGCAGCATTTAAACAGAGAATGCCCTTTTTCACCCAGAAGAAAATCTTTCTTATCTTCATGTGCAGTCAAGGGTTCATTACAGGTTAAGGAAGGTTAAGACTGTATAAATATCAATTGCTGCAATGAGGAAGATTATGTTTATGTGGTACTGCTGCATTCACCAGGCATTTATGTTATGTTTCTACCTTGTTGGGTTATTCAGGACACATTGTTTAACTTCAGTGACGCTGAACATAACCTGATGTGCCCTCTTAAACTGCACTTGGAAGAAGGTAGCTCCATTGTGACCTCTTCAAAGAGCAACAGACTTTGAAATTCATTCATATCCTGTGTTTATATGCTCTGGTTCTGCCACAAGTAGCTTCTGTATTATTTACTATAGCATTCCTCTGGAAAAGTGATGGGAAGTGTATGGATCTCCAAATGTTTTCTGATTGCTACTCATATCTCTCCTGACCACTGGCCATGTTGTTGGGGCTGATGGGAGTCACAGTTAAACAAAATATGGAGGGGCACAGGTTAGCTGAGGTGAAGTCTCCTCTGCTGAGCTTTAGGTATAAACATGGGGGTTTTTTGAATTTTGTATCCTGAACTTTCCATGAACGAATTGCTGCAGACTCTTTACCTTCACCTCCTGTGAACTAGTGATCATTTTCATTTGATGGAGTCGTGACAAAGGCCAAAGGAAAGTGTTTTCCTGACAGATGCGTCATGAGTTCTCAACTGACCTTGGATTGGGATTCCTGCCTCAGGCAACGTCTGTCATTCGGTCCACCCAATAAGCACACAATGTTATTATTTGTCGTCTAGGGGCTGTGTCCCTGCTTGCATCGCTCACCAACCCTGTCTAGCTTATGCTCCTCAGCCCTTCATAGTTCCCACATCCCCCTTCCCATCCTTTCTATACCCTCAATAGCTCAGTTGGTTTGAGTGTGGTGCTGATGATGTCAAGGTTGCAGGTTCGATCCCTGTATGCGACAGCTGCATCTTCCTGCACTGCAGGGGGGTTGGACTAGATGATCCTTGGGGTCCCTTCCAACTCTACAATTCTATGAATTTTTGCACCTAGCCAAGCTCTCTGCCTCCCTTTGAATCTTTTTCTTTTTATAGAATATTTATTAAGATTTTTAGTAATAATACAATAGAATTAAGAAGAAGAAAAAAATAACAAAAATACAAAAACCAAAATAAAAATAATTAAGAACATACAAATTTTCCATTGCTTATTTTCCTTAAGCTTGTTTCCTGGACCGCCTCATACCTCCCTTTTTTGTATTCCAATTCAAATTGTTAGTTCAGCAAATCCTTACCATTAAATTTTTACCTGTTTCTAACCCTTTTTTTCATATTCTCTTAGAGCATTACAGCTGGAAACCACTTAATTTCTATCCAACATCATTCTAACATTCATTAATTTTACAATATTTCTGTAGATAGTCTTTAAATTTCTTCCAATCTTCTTCCGCCGACTCTTCTCCCTGGTCTCGGATTCTGCCCGTCATTTCTGCCATTCCCATATAGTCCATCACCTTCATCTGCCATTCTTCCAGAGTGGGTAGATCTTGTGTCTTCCAGTACTTTGCAATAAGTATTCTTGCTGCTGTTGTGGCATACATAAAGAATGTTCTATCCTTCTTTGGCACCAATTGGCTGACCATGCCCAGGAGAAAGGCCTCTGGTTTCTTCAGGAAGGTATATTTAAATACCTTTTTCATTTCATTATAGATCATTTCCCAGAAAGCCTTAATCCTTGGGCACGTCCACCAAAGGTGAAAGAATGTACCTTCATTTTCTTTACATTTCCAACATTTACTATCGGGCAAATGATAAATTTTTGCACGCTAGCCAAGCTCTCTGCCTCCCTTTGAATCTTGCCAATAAACCAGCCCTCTCCCTTTGCACCTCACAAACCCCGCCTCCCCCAGCCCTCATGCTTCTACTACTGGGGACCAGCAAACCTCTTTATTCCCCTCCACCTCACTCACAGCAGCAAGAGCTATTATCTATGACAGCTAAATGGAAATTCCATTTTCAGAGGCACTGTTGCTCTCTGCTACACACTTGAGATAAAGAACAGACCAGACTGACAAGGTCTTCCAGCCTTTCTTGTCAGATTTTGGTTTGCTAATGCTGGAAGCAGCGATAATATTCTCCACGCAATTTTGGCATGATCCGAAAGAGCTCTTTTGTTTGTAAGAATCCTGTTCCCATTCATCCTGACAAAAGCAAGGAGGGACACGCCATTTCCATCTTAAAGAAACTGAACTGTACTGAAAGATGGCCGCTTGCCCAAGGCAGCTTAATGAGCGTGTGCCGTAATGGCCGTCTCAAACAGAGGGTTTCCTGTGTCCACATCACCAAGCAATAGATCACATGACTCCGACAGATGAATGCTCGCTTCTTATTCTCAGGTTCAACATAACATTTCCGATGGACTTCCCTCTCCTATGTTCAAAGTGGGACATCATAATCTCACCGCTTAAGCTCTCCTTTTTGTTGGGGATAATTCAGACGGAAATTCCCAGGTGTCAAAAAAGGTTATTTACGTATGCCACTACTGTGGTCCAGGTTTTGTTAGCCCCAAAATGGAAAACAAGAGAGGTCCCAACTAAAGAAGAATGGCAACTTAAGCTGACGGACTTGTGGACTTCACATATAGAATAAGAGAAGAAGAACATACATTTAGAGAAGATTGGGAAATGTTTATTGAATATATGGGGGGAGGAATGGTGTACACTTGAAAATCTTGGCAACACTGAGATAAATTCAACAGTGTAAATAAGTTCTGATGGATGTAATAATGGAATACTGAATGGTTTAGTTTATGAAAAATATGAAGGGATTTGTGACTTGCAAAATGAACCATGGAAAGCGAAGGGAAGTCACTGATATTTTAAGGATGTTTAAATGAGTATTCTAAATTGTAAAACAGAAAATTTAATAAAAATTATATATAAAAAAGGAAGAAAGTGGGACATCCTAATCTCAGCACTTTTCTTCATGTGTGTTGTATTCCTGTTGTCATGCTCGGCTGGTACATGCATGAAACAGAAGAGACGATGGTCCAAAAGACCATGGGAGAGAGAATGCTGGTGGATCAATCATGGGAAAAGAAGATCAACCACAATTTTGGGAGTTCTGGATGCATATGCCAGAAATAATATCCAAGGGAAAGTAATGATATCACACACTGTTTCTGCTTTCGATCTCTCTGGGGATTAAATCTGCAGAAGGTAACAACCAGTGGTTCATTGCATTCCAGTAAGACCATACATGCACAGACCATATGCTGTCTAATGCATCTTGCTGAAAGATTAGAACCTAAATGCTTATACGTCAATGCATATTGATTGATGTAAAGTAGTCTAATGGGTGCAACCTTGATTTGCTTTGCAGTTAAGCAGTAAAATTCATCAAAGCGTGAATTCTGCTGTGATACAGCTTCTTCTGTTTGCATAAAGAAAATGGCTCAAGCAGCAGAGAGGCATCTAAAAATACACACAAGGCTCCAGAAATAATCAGGAAATAGAGAAACCAGAAGCAGGTCTGATATGACCAGCCAAGACACGGCAAACCTAAAATATTTACATGATTGAATGAAATATACTGTTGTTTCCCTTATTATAAGGACAGCCTATGTCTATATTGCAGTAGTGCTGGATGGAACTTTATATAGCTGATAATTGTTATACTACCTGGATTCTTCATGCATCTCTAGTGGGTTGTGGGCTGATTCCAAGTGAGTCCTTGAACAAACATGCTGCAGTGGATAGCTCCTGTTCAGAGTGCCAGCCAGCCAGCTGTGCAATGCTTTCCTTATGTACACAAGAATGCACACTCAGATCACATGGTCACTGTTGCTGTACAGGATACATGTAGCCCAAGCCAAGTAGATGGTGAAAAGAGCATGACAACAGAAGAATCATAGCTGTCAAGCGTCCCTTATTTGGTGGGACAGTCCCTTATCCCAGCGCCATGTCCCACTGCTGTCCCTTATTGATGATGTCCCTTAAATAAGCTACTGAAGGTAATGGGGCCCTTTCTATGTCCAGCTGTCCTTTGTCAAGAACAAATTGTTGCTGTTTTTTGTGTTGAATATATGCTATATGGTAATTTATGGACCTAATAGGTATCTAAAGCCATTTGCACGCAACAAAATATGTATTTTATCAAAGTAATTGTTGATCGCTTATTTTGGCTGCTGATCCCTTATTTTCAAGGCTGCTGGTCCCTTATTTTCAAATCTGTAAGTTGACAGCTATGAGAAGAATCATAGATCTGTCATTCCATGGGCTCTGCTGACATGCAAATTGCTCAGGTTCCATGCTGCTAAACTTCATTGTGTCACTCAACTGAATGCACCGAGGTGACTTGGACAAAAGCAGATGAGGTCTGCATAACTTTGCATGAGTTGAGCTGCACACAGCGGCAGCCGTGTGGCAGAGAATTGGTACAATCCCAAGTGCTCAGGAAATATTTGAAGCACAAATATTCGTTCCAATCACAATTCAGCTCAAGGGGCCTCTAGCGGCTGGTGGCCTTAGATGCTGATGATAGATGTTCTTATCAACATGAAAATATGCATCCATTTCATTAGGACCCAGTTGTGCATGTAGAACATGACCTGAACAGGAGATTGTACATTTAGTATAACTTTTTTTAGAAATGTTTTTTTTTTACTGAATTTGGTGGGGTGTGATTTATTGTTGTACATATTGTCCCTCCATGAGAATGAATTCTTGAAATGTTAGCCCCAGCAACTGCAAGGAATCTTTGGGAAGTCAGGCCACACGGTCTTCATTTGAGAGGTGGAGAAGGATGACTGAATTAATGCTGTAACTTCACCAAACGTTATTTCCAACCTGTGGATAATCCAGCAGAAGGGAGAGCTTTAAGACCGTTCTGAATTTCCCAAATAGCAAACTATGACTAAACTGCCAGGCCATTGTTCTTTTTCCTCCGGAGATGTAAAACAAACCATAGCAACCACTCATGCTATATAAACAGTTATGATAAACCTGCATTTTCCTCACTGAACGCGGCACAAGAATTATGACAGCCGAACACCTTCTTGATGCAGAGCTGCTTAAAAAGCAAGGTTCTTTACATCACAGGAGAACGTAAGTGAAAGAAAAAGCTTTGTCTTCTCGTCCCCTCCCCTTCCCCTGCTTCTGTTAGGCTTTTCCGATTCAGCAGTGAATGCTAAAAAGTCTCTGGGAAGGGAACTTCAGAAGAGACGTCAATATGAAAGTACTAAATTAGAACTTATCAAGAAGTTTGATTCTATTCCTCGGGGTCTGGATCACCGCAATATTTTCCTGTCCCACTTAGAGATGCAAAGGCCTGGAGGGGAAAGC
Organism: Podarcis melisellensis; assembly: GCF_964234715.1. Lineage (NCBI taxonomy): Eukaryota > Metazoa > Chordata > Lepidosauria > Squamata > Lacertidae > Podarcis > Podarcis melisellensis. The sequence continues at coordinate 12,171,870 of NC_138543.1, forward strand.
AGGAAAAATTCTGGGGAAATCCCCAATTTTTCTATTCCCCCATATACAGAGTGAGTCCTTTAAAAGAGGCCCCATGGATACAGAGTACACCTGTTCCATGGGGCTTCTTTTAAAAGACTCATGTTTAATAAAACATTAAACATTAAAAAAAAAAATCCCCAAGCACGACTGCCTTCCAATGTCTTCTAAAGGTTGTAAGGTACTGTATTTTTCGCCCTATAGGACGCACCGTCCCATAAGGCGCACCTAGTTTTTTGGGGGGGCAATAAAGGGGAAAAAAATTCCCCCCCCCAGACATGGGGCTGGGGCGGGGGAAGCCCGAGCCCGAGCTTCCCCCGACCCCAGCCCCCAGAACAGGCTGCTCTTCCACAAGCCATGGGAGCCCTCCCGCACCTTGCGGAGAGCTACCCGAAGCCCCGGCACGACTGCTCAGCGCGCCGGGGCTTCGGGATAAGAGGCAGCTCTGCGCAAGCCAGGGGAGCCCGGGGGGGACTCCCGTGGGCTCCCAAGGCTTGCAGATAGCTTCCTGAAGCCTGGAGAGGGAGAGGGGTCAGTGCGCACCAACCCCTCTCGCTCTCCAGGCTTCAGCGAAAGCCTGCATTCGCCCCATAGGATGCACACACATTTCTCCTTCATTTTTGGAGGGGAAAAAGTGCGTCCTATAGGGTGAAAAATACGGTAATAAGGTAAAGGACCCCTGGAGAGTTAAGTCCAGTCAAAGGCAACAGTGGGGTGTGGTGTTCATCTCACTTTTCAGGCAGAGGGAGCCGGTGTTTGTCCGCAGACAGCTTTCCGGGTCATGTGGTCAACATGACTTAACCGGTCCTGGTGCAACAGAACACCATGACAGAAACCAGAGTGCACGGAAATGGCATTTACCTTCCTGCCACTGCGGTACCTATTTATCTACTTGCACTGGTGTGCTTTCGAACTGCTAAGTTGGCAGGAGCTGGGACAGAGCAACGGGAGCTCACCCCGTCGCGGGGATTCAAACTGCTGACCTTCTGATTGGCAAGCCCAAGAGGCTTGGCGGTTTAGTCCACAGCACCACCCGTGGCCCGAATAAACAAGCACACAATCACTGATAGGTCCACCTGCCATTGTGAGGCTCAAAGCAATGAAGCTGATGCTTCCCCAGCTGTTGCCATTGGCTGTGGGCTTCTTGTGATGTCACAAAAGCACTTGGAAACTGAGTGGATATAAAGGCAGGCCAAAGGGAAAGCCCTTTTCTTATTTCCAACAGGACACACCTTGCAATGGATGTGACATTCAGCACTGCCCAGGTTTCTGCCACTTGGACGAGGCAAAGTGGTGAATGGAAGGAGACAATCCTCTGGCAGTGGGATGCTAGGGAGCGATAATAAGGCAAATTTGCTTGCTTGAAGGCTGCTGGTATCCGTGATTAGAAGCTGGCGGACTTGCCACCAGTGTCCCTTTTAAAGATTGTACTGTTACTTAGTTACTTGGATGGGGGGGGGTCAAATAACTCCATACCCTCCAACATTTCTCCAATGAAAATAGGGATTCCCTACCAAACCCGCCAACATTTCCCTGATGAAATTAGTGACGTCTTGAGGAAAAATGGGACATTCCAAGATCAAATCAGAAACACGGATGGCTTCTGTAAATCTGGAACTATCCCTGGAAAATGCGGACACTTGGTGGGTCTGTTGTAGAAGTGTGGCATGTGAGAGCAAACAATTTGCAGGAGCAAATGATTAGTCGTAGGCTGAGGGGGGAATAAAAAATAACTACAGATTTATCAGTTATACTTCATAGGCCTGTCATAAGGCAAGTAACCTGCCATCGGGCAGCCTGCTTGATACCTGGTGAGAACAACCATCTCAGTCTGAGTGAGCAAGTAAGTTTGTAGATGATACATAAACAAACAAAAACAAACAGGGGGACAATAAAATACAACTCATATTTTAGCCACATATCCACATGCCAGCAGCCAGCACAGTAGACCAGCTTTCTCCAATGTGGTGCTTTCCAGATGTTTTGGACTACATTTCCCATCAGCCCTTAGCCAATTGTAAGGGATGATGGGAGTTGTAGTTCAAACATGTTGGGGAAGCTGTGTCCAGTGACTTGAATCAAGGCACCAACAGCACAACATCACCTCCAATGTATCATTGTCAATATCTGGTCAGGCCAGTCACTTGGTAGAATCACTGGAAGCCTCCTGACAGGAAGTAGACAAAGTCCCTTCCTGTCTGACATTTGAGCTACTTTAAGAGCCTGAATGTAGTCTCCTTGGGGTTGTTGAAGTACAAGCTAGCAAATGTGACAATTGTTGCAGATTTGAACTCAAAAGCAGCCTCCTCTGCTCTCCAGTCAAATTCATGTAGACTTTCTCATTACATAATTTCCCAGACTTTCTTTTCCACCCACTAGAGTTGCTTTTGGGTCTTTGAACTCCCTTGCCTCCTTATTTAACAGACACAAGAAGTGATATTATTCACATGAAGTGCCTCAGCTCTCATCATAATTTGGATAATTATGATAATCTGTTTTCCCCGCTTTCCCCTTGAAAAACAAAACATTGTCTTTTAGCCCCAAATGTCCCCAATCTCATGTACCTCTTCAATGAATGTGAAGCAAATATTCACCATCTTTGACATACGGTACATGCTTTAATGCTGCCAGATAACAAATTTTCTTCCTCCTTCCTCTCACTTAGTATCCTGTAATAATGTTTTGGTAGGTGGAACCCACTGAACCAGCCATGAACAAGTCAGGAACCAAAAAGAGGCATCCAGAGTGGACCTGTTTCGTTAACTGGAGAAGAAATGGCTTTCCAGATGTCACCGAAGCTGGATATGGGTGAAAGTTAGGGAAAACTATCACTGTCGTCTTCTAATTAGCAGGTGAGGAACTTTTTATTCTTTTATTTGCAGCTAACCATTTCCTTGAAGGACATATTGCATTAGTGTGAAATCCAAATAAAGAACCAAAGTACTGTTTAGTTAAAATAGATAATCCTACCTTCCATCCTACAAAAGCATATTCCGACTTGAGCGTGATTCAGTACTTTGGGTTAGAGAAGGCTTGGGCATGGACTGGGCAGTGGCCTGGCATGGGGGGGGGGGGTGCCGCACAGGCAAGGTGCAAAAATGTTAGGGGATGCACAATTTCAAGACCCGGTGCTGCCTCAATACAACTGTCCGCTTTTGTTGCAATGCTCTGTTGAAAATGGCTTCTCTACGCAAACCAGGAAGTGACCTCTCCAGATAACAGAATGACTCTTCTTTTCTTATCTCTGTGGCTGCAATCTCCTGGGCCACACAGATGCCATTAGGCAGCTGAATGTGCATGCATACTCCGTCCATTTCCCTCCTTCCCACTCAGCAGCCCTGGGCACTGGCAACCCACGCTAAGCCACTGGGACAAGGGAAACGGTAGTCCTCCAGATGTTGATGGACTCTAGCTCCCAGAAACCCCAGTCAATATAGCTAATGGTCGGGGATGATGGGGGTTGTAGTTCAACATCTGGAGGGCCACAGATTATGCACACAGAGTCTATGTTGTTGGTTGTGATCTATCTGTTCCACATATTATACATGTTATTATACATCTATCCCTGCCTTAGGGTCTATGCTGTTGGTTGTGAGCTGTCTGACCTATATTGTGAACGACTGCACTACACCTAAAATATTATGTGAGCATCAACAGGAGCATTTTCAGTCACATACAACAAACATGCCAGGGAACTGAGAAGGGTTGTTGGAATGCCACCGCAAGCATCAGAGATACAATTGGGGGGGACACAGACCTGTGAGTGGGGCCCTTTTTCTTCTTGCATGTGTAAATCCTTTGAAGGAAGAAACAGTATGAGTGGCAGCCACCTAGACAAAAATGCCAGCAGGCAGGTGGGGAATTCATAGAGATTTCTACTGGGGAGGGAAAACTTAATCTCCCCGCCACCACCAAGCACTGTGTTGTTAATAACAATCCCTTTCACTTGCACCTAATATTTAATTTCTTTTTCCAAAAAGAAAGAATATGGTTATGAACCACAGCATTAAAAATCTTATGTTGTTGTGTTCTGAGATGCTGAGTTAGGTATTCCCCTTCGTGTAATCAGCACCAGATTTTGGGTGGTGCTGGCAGTTTCCCTGCACAGGGTGCTGAGCTGAGAGGGTGCAAATCTATGACGTAGCACAGTTTTGAGCATGTGCAGAATGGAAGACCAGAGGCGTTGTGTCACCAAAGTCTGCCCCTGTGTGCAATTAACAATCCCATCAGATGATTAATCCCATGAAGAAGGAAGTGGGTTCTGTCGCTCCTTGCCTGCCCTCTTCATGCTGAGGGACACATCTTTTCTTTACAGTCATACCTCGGGATAAATGTGCTTCGAGTTAAGTATTTTCAGGTTGCGCTCCACAGTGACCTGGAAGTAACGGAGCGTGTTACTTCCGGGTTTCGCCACGCGCATGTGCAGATGGTCAAAATGACATTATGCGCATGAGCGGAAGTGGCAAAACACAACCTGCGCACACGCAGATGCGGGGACGCGGGTTGCGTTTGCCTCAGGATGCGAACGGGGCTCCAGAACGGATCCCATTTGCATCCCAAGGTACCGCTGCATTTGCATAGGCTCCACCTTTGGTTCAGAACCAGAGGTGTAGTAGTCTGGGGTCACAAGGAGGTCAACAACCCAAAGTCCCAACAGCATCCCTGTCTCCCTAGTCTTAGCCACTGAGAAGAAGACCTCTCACACTTTGGGCTCACTAGATTGAAAGGACGTGAGACAGCCACTGAAGATTGGCTCCTCAAGTCACTCTGGAGAAGCTGCATTGGAAGAACATTGAGGAGGTGTTCTATATGTTCCATAGCGAAGCATTTGGGAACACTGAAAATGTCCAGACCCCTGTTCCCCTCAAAGAGCTACAGTTCCTGGGAAGATAGAACCACACTGGAAATGGAAGCTTTGTGATGGGATCTCTCAGCCCTTTTAACAAACTACAGTTTCCAGGACTCTTTGGGGGAAGCCGTGACTCTTTGAAGTGGTATAATACTGTTATAAATGCATAGTGCAGATGGGGACTGAGGAACGGAGAACCCTGAATTTCCAGATGTTGTTGTACTCCAATTCCCATTGGCCAATGGTCAGGGATGATGGGAATCGATGTCTAACAACATCTAGAAAAACTAGGCACTCCCCCGGGGTCACTGCTTGGGGGGCGTGCCTTGGGCCCTGGCCTCCTTAGGCTTCAGATGCGGCCACGCCCCCCGGAATCCTTTACCGGACTACACTTCAGTAACTGGGGGAGGTGATGGTGCTCCTCTCCCCCCCGTTCATCTACATAACAATACCCCAATCAATGCCTAACTGCCACACGAGCAAAGCTTGCCGCCAGTATCCTCAGACCTGCAACCAATCCCTAATCCCTGCATTTATGTTGGCCAGCCAAACATCATTCCCCTCATTGGAAAGATGCACGCCATCCCTGCGGTAGAGGGTCACCTTGCTGAATTGAATGTTGGGGTGGTCAATGACCCGTCCCCCCCAGCGCTGCCACTCTATGAGCCACCAAGCGTTCCAGGATCTTTCTGGACTTATTTATAGCAATAGGGCATCTGCAATCCCTCCATGTGCACCTCTCTAACAGTGATGACCGAATTCTATGCACGGGGACTCGCCGAGTGGCGCCGGAAATCGCATCAGCGCATGTCCAGACACCGAAAATCACTTCTGCACAGGCGTGATTTCCAGCATCTGGGCATGTGCAGAAGCCATTTCCAGCATCACGCTGCTCCAGTCCGGCCCATGGATGATCTCCATGGGAGTGATCCGGCCCACGGCCTCTAAACTTTGCCGACCCCTGATCTAGAAGGCCACATAAACCTGATTGCAGCCAGTTCTAGCAAGCAACCCAAGGAAAAGGCTTGGCTGTGTTGCAGCAGACAGTTAAAGTGGGATAAATCCACAGTTAATTAGAAAGACTGCCCCCTTGCTTAATCAATCTGAGCAAAGCAGAAATCATAAACAAACGCCCTGTTCTTAGCACATTTATTTTGAAGTTAACTCCCATTGATTTCAGTGCACCAAACTTCCAGGTTTGTCTGCTTAAGACTGCAGCTTAAGTAGGAATTGTTCAAGGCTAATGACTTCCTTTTGGTTTAAAACTTTTTGCTGTTAATCTTGGGGTATTATTGTTGCTGTCAGAACTGATAGTTCTCTTTTTCCAGCTGTAACTTTACAATTTGATTAGGAACAAGAGGCAGTGTTGTCATATTGATTTGCTTATAGCAATAACAGCTTCTCCTCACAAGTTTTTTCTCTCTCTTCATCACAGGGCGTTCTGTGTCTTCCCAAGGTCACTGCACAGAAGCATCTCCACAGTTAAACTGCAATTGCCAACATAAACAGCAGAACTGCCGGATTCAGAGGGAATATTCTAGAATCATAATCAGTATTTTGTACTCCAGAATATGAACATCCACATTACTGTACGTTACAGAAACTTCAGGCTCTTTTGAGCAACAAAATATAAGCTTGCATTTTGTAAGTGATATTCATACATCACATTAAATGTTTGGTTGGGTGTAGACTTTACTGAAAGAAAGGCAATGACGAATGGAAATCTTTCTTTTTTGTTTTAGCTACTTATTCTTGGTACAGTACTCTCACTCTTTAGCAAAGTTCTCAGTTCCTGACGGTATGTCTGTATTCTCGGTGTATGTCTCATTCATGCTGGAGTCTCGGTTCCTGAGAGTCTGGTTCTCATTATTTACAAAAGAAAGCTTTAGGTTTCATGGCTGTGTCTACCAGTTTTACAACATGCATGCATTCCAGAGGAGTAGCTGAGTCAGGCTGCCGTTGCAAAGCTAACAAACACCAACTGAATTAAGCTTTGGTTGCATCGATTCTCATGTATGGTACCAGCAACTGGGAGGAGGAGGTAAGACAAGAAACGGGCACAATGTATACCACCAAAAGCATAAGGTTAAAAAAAAAGGTAAAGGACCCCTGGACGGTTAAGTCCAGTCAAAGGCAACTATGAGGCTGCGGTGGTCATCTCTCTTTCAGGCCAAGGGAGCCGGCGTTTGTCCACAGACAGCTTTCTAGGTCATGTGGCCAGCAGAACTAAACTGCTTCTGGCACAACGGAACAATGTGACAGAAACCAGAGTGCACAGAAACGCCGTTTACCTTCCCACTGCAGTGGTACCTCTTTATCTACTTGCACTTGTGTGCTTTCAAACTGCTAAGTTGACAAGAGCTGGGACAGAGCAATGGGAGCTCACCCCATCATGAGGATTTGAACCACCGACCTTCTGATTGGCAAGCCAAAGAGGTTTAGACCGCGTTGTGGTCTAAAGCAGTGGTGTCCAAACCTTTTTCAAAGAGGGCCAGATTTGATTGATGAAGTGAAGGGCCGTGAGGGCTGGCCAAAGGGCCGGCCAAAGTTGTTGACCTTTTTTTTAGGATTGAAGTTGTTGAGGTTTTTTTTGAATTTTACCCACAGGGGCCAGATTAAACCGACAGGCGGGCCGGATTACGCCCCCGAAACGGACTTTGCACATGCCTGGTCTGAAACATACCCTCCAAGTGTCCCTATTTTCCAGGGATAGTCCCGGAATTATGAAAGCTATCCCAGTTTCTCCATGGCCTCCTCCCTTGGTCAGCTTGTAGCCCGTAGTGGTGTGGTTTGGTTCATTTCCCTTACAGACTGGATTTGCTTTTCTATTTCTGATGGGTTCAGCCCTTCTCCGTTTACAAGGGCTGACCTATTCATGGCAACAGAAGCAGCATATTGATGTGCACATTCTTTGCATGTGTAGATCTGCTCCTTCCATCTAAATGAGCGAAGCCACTCAGTGGCGTAGCGTGGGTTGTCAGCACCCGGGGCAAGGCAAGTAATTTGCACCCCCTAACCCGTGGATTTGCGCCCCCTAACCCTAACCCCCAGATGTTGCACCCAGTGCGGCCAGCCCCCCCTGCACCCCCCACGCTACGCCACTGAAATGGAGGGGGAAGTTTCATGTGTGCATTGGAGCACACAGAGAGCTATAGATCAAGATGCATTTATACTGTTCCTACAAGCCAATGTGATTTAGCCTGATTTAACCCCCGGAATTGCAGCGTTTCCTTGGTTCTGAATGTCTGTATCTCTTTATCTGCTTCCTTTGTGCACAGTACAACTTGATCCTGCAAGTCCATGCTAATTTCTTAGTGCATTTATCAAAAATCCAGAATATTGTATAACCTAGTTATCAGGAAGGAAGGCATCGCCATAAAAGTTCTCCAGAACAGATATATATATATATACAGTGACGTAGCGTGGGGGGTGCAGGGGGGGGCAGCTGCACAGGGCGCAACATCTGGGGGGCGCGCGCTCGAGAGACGAGTGCTAAAATCCATGGGTTAGGGGGCGCAAATTACTTGCCTTGCCCCGGGTACTGACAACCCACGCTACGCCACTGTATATATATAAAAGTAGCTCTGCATCAAGGCTTGCAATATCTTCATTCTTCCCAGGTTGAAAGGAAGAGGAAGTAACGGAGAATGGAAGCAATAATGAAAATAAGTTTTAACAACATGGGTTAAATTGAAGCCTAGCGTTTATTCAATTACAATGAGAGAGGGAAGGCGGGAGAAATGATTGCCGGAAAGTGTAATGTACTTTGCCAGCCCTTGCACAGTAGTGACTAAGTTTGTCATGATTGAGCATTCTGGCTCATGTATGAATGGCAAATTGAATTCACACTGCTGTCATAATCATTCCTTTAGAGCTTCACAGGAAGGGAGGAGAGGGGAGTGATTCATTCAGAGACAGTACTGTATTCTGGGGGCTGTACAGGTAATTACGCTGAACACAGAGACAGGATTTCTGAACTGCATTAAAAACCAATAATACAAAGACAACCCATAAAGAAAAAGAAGAAAAGAGCCGGGCTTTGTACTGATCTGTTTGCAATAAGGGACTGAACACAGTGTTCTCATGAACAATGGAACTTAATAGGTTTAGGGCTCAGCAATGAAGCATCTTTGTGCATCTGTGCATATATTAGACATGAAGTTCAATGCTTTCTGGACAGGCTGGTAAAACCAACTGAGCCTTTGATCAGATTCAGTTAAATCCTTGGATTGTTTAAGGTATTCCTATGTAAATTTTGTTTGAAGGGAAGGAAGAGGGGGAACTGAATGTCATCATTCACAATTTAGCTCACATTTGCTTTCAGGGTTATAGATGGTCTGTAGGGGCCACACTTCCCCACTTGTTGCATTTCTAAAGGATTCATTAGGGAATTGTGTTATTAAGAACAAACAGGAAAAGAGCCTGAGCATTTAAACCAATTCCTGTACTTTATAAGGGCCTTCGTGGTAGTGGCGCCCACCCTGTGGAACACCCTCCCATCAGTTGTCAAGGAAATAAGCAACTATCCTATTTTTAAAAGACATCTGAAGACAGCCCTGTTTAGGGAAGTTTTTAATGTTTGATGCTGTATTGTTTTTAATACTCGATTGGGAGTCGCCCAGAGTGGCTGGGGAAACTCAGCCAGATGGGCGGGGTATAAATAATAAATTATTATTATTATTATTATTATTATTATTATTATTATTAATCAGTGTGATTTTTACATAAGCTATTTAAAAGGCATCAAGGTTTATGGCATCTGTAAGGCAAGCAGTCGCCATGTAAATTACCTACGTGCTCCTTTTAGTCTTGGCTGCGATGCAATAAGAGCTCAGGTCTGTAAGAGCACTTCCGTTTCACTGTACATGGATTATATGAAGTGCGGGCGAGATAATAGAGCATGTGCTTAGTGAACAACAACTTGAAACATCTGCTGTATTAACAATGTGAAAGACCATCTCTTTTCCCTCCCCCAATGGTTCATCAACATCCAGTTACCGCTGCTTCCTCTGTTCCTGAAAGTAGGCTAGTCACTGAGACTGTCAGTATAAATAATGTTACTCATCTAAGAGAGCATCTCATATCACTGTGTGAAAGTGTCTATGCAGAATAATCTGTCAGGTGTTGTTGCTGTGTGTTTACTACGGGCCTCGACGCAGAGCGGATGTTTCATTGAACGAATGACTGTGATAAGGATGGATTTAAATGTTAGCTTTGCACAATAGGAGAGTTTCAACAAGCACCTACACATTCTCCTCCGCGCAAACAAGCAAAAGGCACCATCAGAAGGACACATTTCAGCAGAGCAAAACCCCTCAGGAAGAAGGAAAAGCAGAGCCAGTTAGAGGTTCAGCTTGGGGAGAGGGGGTGACATGGAGAGAGCCCTAAGGATTAGGTAGAGGGGCTTAAGGGCAGGATTTGGCATTGGGTCTGATCAGTGGTGTAGTGTGGGGGTGCAGGGGGGCCCGGCCGCACCGGGCGCAACATCTGGGGGGTGCGCGCTCGCACTCACAGCTAGACTCGAGTGCTAAAATCCACGGGTTAGGGGGCGCAAATTACTTGCCTTGCCCCGGGTGCTGACAACCCACGCTACGCCACTGGGTCTGATGATGATGATGATTTATTTATACCCTGCCCATCTGGCTGGGTTTCCCCAGCCACTCTGGGCAGCTCCCAACAGAATATTAAAAACACGATAAAACATCAAACATTAAAAACTTCCCTAAACAAGACTGCCTTCAGGTGTCTTCTAAAAGTCAGATAGTTGTTTATTTCCTTGACATCTGATGGGAGGGCGTTCCACAGGGCGGTCGCCACTACTCAGAAGGCCTTCTGCCTGAATTTCTGTAATTTCTCACGGTGAGGGAACTTCCAGAAGGCCCTCGGCACTGGACCTCAGTGTTTGGGGGTGGAGACGCTCCTTCAGGTATACTGGGCCAAGGCCATTTAGGGCTTTAAAGGTCAGCACCAACACTTTGAATTGTGCTCGGAAACATGCTGGTTCCACACCCCTACGCAAAGAGCTATTGACTGAGATCATTCCCAAGAAGAGCATTGGAGTGCTTTTCCAATTCTAAGTACTATAATTCTGGGCTTCACAAAGACAAACAAATCACCAAATGAGCATGGTATCTTCTATTGGTGCATACAAAAATAAGATGCAACAATACAGTCATTTCAGGAGGTGAATGCTGGTTGGCTCTACAGCTCGTAAGGTACATGATGGTGCTGTGGTTTGGAGAATCTCCTAGCTTGCAGAGTTGACTGAATTCATGCCTTCTCCACTGCAAACTAGGCATATGATGCTGAAGTCCCAAATCCACTGGGCAACTGTCCTAGCTGGTGAGTGTTGAGGGCCTGGAAAGGGCAGAGTGAAAATAACGAAAAGTCAACAGACTTGTCTTACTGTGAATCATTGCACCTTTGCAGTTTTTCTGGTCTGACTAGACACAGGACGGAAAGGAAAGATAAGAAAGCAGCTTACATATAAGCTATCCCTTCCCATCCTAGTTTCAGAAGCCCGAAATGTTCTAAGCAAGTGTCACAAAGGCATTAAAGCTTTCAATGCTCCCTGAAATGAAGGTACGTGTTTGACCTGTGGGTGTGCCTGTCTGGCTTGTGGGTATGTAATTCTCAGTGGTTTACCGAGTAATGACATTCCTTATGATTTCTCTTTCAATGAAATACAGGAAAACAAGAAACTACCAGAGTGCTGAGATATTTCTAAACTAGGGAAGATGAATCAGTCAAATTCATTTTTTCTCATTTTCTCATTTTTTTTCAATCTTAGGTTCAGTTCTCCACATTTTCCTCATCAGAGTTGCTTAAAAGGAAAAAAAAAAAAACCCCAAAGCAACCCTCATGGAAATTCACGAGCATTTTTGCAATAATTTCTCCTCATAGACATGGTTTCATATGTAATTTTCTCCAATGGACACATTTTTTTGCAGAAAGAATTTCACCAAATATAGTTCAATTTTGTATACTACTTTCCAACAATGTATGCATTTCTATGCACACTTCACTCCAATAGATTCATTTCTATGCACGTTACTTTGCTGGAGAAGGGTACTGCAAAAAATGCAAAATTCATGTGTGAATCTTCACGCTCTCTGTAGAATATGTGAATTAGGTAAGTTCACCTTTAACTGTGAACTGAATCAAATTTCTCTCCCACCTCTATTCTAAGTCAGTGATTCTTGGTTATTGAGGTCTTATTATCTGAGCTATTTTCCCCATTTATTGCTTTGTCTAGGGACTTGGTGCTGTTATCTCGTCTGGTATTGTGATCCCTCAGGCAGGGGTGACAAATGGATGGCTCTGTCTTCTAACTCCTCCCCCTCAAGGCATGATGGTACTTAAATAGGTCAGTGCTGGTGGGACACGGAGAGACTATCTCAGCTAAAACAGCCTGCAGCCGAATGGCTGGCCAGCTAGTCTGCTTTCCCTTTCCTCCAGTGGTGTAGCGTGGGGGGTGCGGGGGGCCGGCCGCACCGGGCGCAACATCTGGGGGTTAGGGGGTGCAAATCCATGGGTTGGGGGCGCAAATCCATGGGTTAGGGGGTGCAAATTACATGCCTTCCCCCGGGTGCTGACAACCCACGCTACGCCACTGCTGTCCTCCCCGCAGAGCAAGATGTCTCTTAAGATGTTGAGAAATAACTGGGGGAGGGAGACTTGATCAATGTTCCTGGATTTGCAGCCTGCCTGTAACTGCAGAAATAGGAATGGTACAGGCCCCAGGCAGAACTGATAGGCTTCATCTGGCTGGGTAGGCTGCATGGGCCTAGCGATAAATAAAAAATACTTAACAATGAGCCATGCTTACTGAGTGTGTACAGAAAGACTGCATTGGGAAAAGGAGGGCTTTGAGAAGGAGGTCTGAAAAAGGTTTTCAGCAAACCTAAAAAAAACCACCACATCCTTGCTTAACAACAACAACAACAACAACAACAACAACAACAACAACAATTTATTTATACCCCACCCATCTGGCTCGGTTTTCTCAGCCACTCTGGGCTGCTTCCAACAGGATATTAAAATACCATAATCCATTAAACATTAAAAGCTTCCCTAAACAGGGCTGCCTTCAGATGTCTTCTAAAAGTCTGGTAGTTGTTTTTCTCTTTGACATCTGGTGGGAGCATGTTCCACAGGGCGGGTGCCACTACTGAGAAGGCCCTCTGCCTGGTTCC